>NW_027256902.1:0-600000 GCF_029215685.1 Pituophis catenifer annectens | reverse complement strand
CCTGGAGAGGTTCCAGCTGCTTCTTTGTTGGCTGTTAGTTAATGCTGCCTATCTCGTATTTATATTTGATTCTCACTCTTTGCATTTCCTCAGTTTCTCCGTGCCCTTTTCTCCCAATGAAACACCCAGATCCACCCCAGGCTCCCTTTCACTGGAGGAGAATAGGGGGTTTAACTGCCTGTTGAGCTGCACACAGACCCACCTGCAGTGGGGACGGAACAAAGGGGAAATCCCACCATGCTAATCACAAACCCACAAATACAGGAATTCATTTCAAAAAAGAATACAGCATTTTCAAGTGAGCAGTGTGTAATATTAAAATGCCACGGTATCTACTCTTTGGAACAGTATTCCCTGAGTAATTGAATTGGACAGATCTGTTGAATTGGTTCCCTTCCTTCTCCTCTGGATTCCTCCTCCAAAGGATCTCAGATTAATGGATCCATATTGGGACCCCCATACCTGCCATGGCTGCAGCCTTGGAGACCCCAAGATCTTTTCTCCCTCCTTCCTTCTCCTCCTCAATCTGGAGGAATAAGCGGCATTCAAGGCCTGGGTCAGAGTCTGAATGAGACTGTAATATTGATACTCATTTGGGGCCCGGATCCTGTTCCTTTTCTTCTGGGTCTCCAATGGGGCTTTCTGGGTGCATCTTCTGCGGCCTTTGACAGAAAATACATTCTTTGAAAGAGAACAGCGGAAATAATAATCTTGAAACTTTTCTTCCACAAAGAAATAGGGTTCAAAGGCAGAATCTTTTGGCCTTTTTTTTGGCAGATAACCAAAGTTCCAAATACTATGGATGTATTTGAGAAGTCTATGCTTGTTCATTGTATACCCTGCAAAATTTGTGAGGATCCAGACTTTCCCTTCAATAGGTCCTAGCAGACGCATAAATGTTAAATGGAAAGGAAGGATTCTCTCCCAAATGAACTCATATTCCATGAAGTGAACAAAGACATTGACTTGTCTCCACTTACAGAGGGAATCCCTGAGGGATGCTGTATATCCAGTTGTTGAGAACAGTTGTGATATAACCACACAAATTCCACTCCTGACAAGCATAGGAGGAAAAATCCTCATGAAATTCTCTCCATTTTCTGTGTCTGAAGCAAAGAGGCCAATCAGGGTCCATCTGAAATGGAGGAGCAGGTGGACAATTGCTGGGTACTGGAATCCTTCTTTGGGGAACATCCGGTGGAAAAAGGGGAATTTCCTTTTATCACTCACAGCCTCTGAAACAATTGTATGACTGATCTGAAAAAGCAATGAAGAATGTTGTTATATTTGGGGTCAGATCAAGTCCAAAATATTAGATTTTAATAAATCCAGCCTGGTTCTCATGAATGTATTAGAAAAGTTTGTTAATCAGACATTGTTTAAAATATTAAAGATAGAATATTAGCAAGATTGTATCATAATAATGGAAAATAATAAGCAAATTAAAAAACAATAAAAATGTAAATCATATTACTGTATTCCACCCCTACAATTTACCAGAATTAGATTAACACGTGCAAATGCCAACTGGAGTATTCTATTCCAATAAAGGGCCTATTATAATTTTTGAGGATTGCTGCATCTTTTTTTGCTTCTATATCCCAGATTCTTTCTGGAGGAAATTTTTTAACTTCTTTCTCCAGTCATACAAGAAACAGGCAGACCTCAAAGCCTAATAAGATTTGTCAGTTGCATAATCCAAGTTTGGTCTTTAATTGAAGTTTTGTCTGTTCCAACAGCCACAATTTTCAGAGTCTGTCAGTTTCCATAGATTGAATTTTATGATTTAGTGTGTTTCTGTAGTGTTTCATTCTAACTACACAAACACACAAAATTTCACAAAGCTGTATGTGGAATTTTATGTGTGTAAAGTGTGAAAGTTGATTTTTTTTGGGCTTTTTGTGGCTGTGTGAGGTTCCTGCTTGTTGCAGGGGCCATTTTGGGTCTAGCACAGTTGCTTTTATATTGTGGGTGAGCCAGTTGTGTTGTGTTGTGTTGTGTTTTGTAGGTTAAAAAAGGGCAAAGAAGTGACATTGAGTTGGCCACGCCCACCTGACCAACAAGCCATGCCCTCAAAGTCACCTTAACTCGAAGCCCTGCCCACTAAGTAAGCCCCGCCCACAGAACTGGTAGCAAAAAATTTTAGATTTCACCCCGATCACATTATCTGTATAAATCAGTGTATTCCAATAGGAATTTAGCAGGCTAAACATGTGTACCTATAACAGAATAAAAGGGTTGGAAGGGACCTTGGAGGTCCTCTAGTCCACCCCCTGTTCAAGCAGTAAACCAGGCATAATAGCAGTAACTGTGAGAGGAATCCTGGAGTCTTAGTGGACAACCAATTAAATATGAGTCAATATGAAATATGATATTTCAGGACAAATTTGTTCCCAATATCAGATTATTAAATTGTGCATTATTTATTATAATATTTATATAGCATTTAATTCTACCTAAAACCTTCTGCAAGGAATGCATTTTTCTCAAGTTTAACTAAGAGGATCATGGCATAAGTTTTAGCCACAATATCTGCTGGACTATTTGGCCTATAATTGCTAGAGTAATTTTCATTCCACATTTTAGATGGATAAAATGCTATTATTGCCAACTTCAATCCGACTGGATAGGGCAGGCATTATTTATCAGTGAAAATGAAGATGCCAATAGAGGCCCCAACAACCAGGGATATTTTTTGATCAGTTAAATAGTTGGTAGAATATTTTCTCCAGGGAATGTATTGCTTGCATTTCAGGCCTTTTATAATTAATCTCAACATGAACATAATGGGGTAAAATATTGACATTTTTGATAATATGGAGAAAAGCAGCTCTTGGATTCCATGGAGAAGACATGATTGCATCTATTGCTCATCCACCACCACCCACCCCTCACTTTACCAGAGGGAGAAACACACACACAAACCTGTGGGACTTTGTAGGTGCCTCCTAATGTTGACATCTGGATGGAGATGTCCCTGTAAGTTGCATCAAGAAGAGACAGGAGGTTCTCCTTCCTTCCACAGCTGTAGTTGGGGACATTGGCTTCTCCAGTGGAGAGAATGTCCAGCAAGGCATCTGAAGTCTGGAAAGTGCTCCAATAGTTGTCATGGATGTTGTAGCCTAGTGTGAGATTGTGCAGGAGCTGGGAATTCTTGTTGACCATTTGAATGGTGAAAATGTATAGTAAGCAAAAATAAAAATCGTAAGAAGTCCTATTGAAAAAAAAGTTATTATAATCAACAGCCACAACAAATACTTGTTATATATAATATATATAATCCTCCACATGGCTCCTACTGAGCCTTAAACCAACATTGATCCAAAAGCAACGATCAGTTACACAAATATGTGTTATGATATTTTGAGGATCAGACTCAATGATGAATTCAGAAGCAATTTCTTCAGTTAAAGGAGAGTTTATTCATAATAGGCATTCTACTTATTCTGTCAGATTTACAGTGAGAAGCAAGCATGAGGTGAATGCGCTCTCTATTTATATCAAAGGGGAGGAGTCAAGGAAGGGGGTGATTACACATGAATACATTAAAGGAGGAGGAATAAATTAACTCTTAAGATCCTGTACATATATACATATCTCTTGTTATAGAATAAGGCATTTACTTATGACAAATCCCCCTCTAAATGCCGATTCGACATATGACAATGATTGCATTCGGATTCAGAACTATATAGTACTTGTAATTTTGATGTCAAATATTTGTGTTGTTTAGAAGGTAAAGGTTTAGTTAATATATCAGCTATTTGTTCTGAGGTTTCGCAGTGGATTGCTTTAATGAATCCATCCTGAGATAATTGTCTCACGTGTTTAAATTTGATATCTATATGTCTGGACCTTTGACCAATGGCATCAGATCTTGATATTTCTATAGCTGCCTTATTATCTTCATGTATGACAAATGATAGTATTGGATTTTTCCAAATATCAGATAATAAATCATTAAACCACACTAAATTATTTGAGGCTTTAGATAAACAGACGTATTCTGTCTCTGTTGTGGAAGTCGCTACTAAATCTTGCTTCCCAGTGTACCAGAATATTGGGCAATCATTTAAAAATAATACATAACCTGAGGTGCTCTTTCTACATTTGATATCACCTGCCCAGTCTGCATCAGCGTAACTGGTGATAATAGGTTCTTTAATATTATTGGGTTCTAAGAGTAGGCAGAAATCTATGCTGTGTTTTAGATATCTTAGTATTCGTTTAACTGCTTCCCAATGATACATAAGTGGCTTACTTACATGTCTAGATAATAAATTAAGTGGCAGAGCTATATCAGGCCTGGTCCAATTAGATATATACAAGAGAGAACCAATAATTGATCTATACAATGTATTGTTCTCGAACTCAGGTGAAGATTCATCCATATTCCTTAGAAAATCAGTCTGCATAGGAGTATCGCAAGGCTTGGCATCTCTTAAATTGCATTTTTCCAGAAGTTCTATAATTTTATCTCTCTGGGATAGTTTGAATCCCTTTCTTGTCTTATTGATTTGAACTCCAAGGTATTTGTTTACCCTTCCTAGCGACTTTAAAGAGAAATGTTCACTTAGCTTGGATACAAATAAGTCTTTCTTTTCTTTATGTTTGCCCATATACAAAATATCATCCACATAGATTAACACAAATTCTAATGATTCACCTTCCTTTCTAACAAAAAAGCAATTGTCTGCAGTTGTGGCTTTGAAATTCATATTTTTAAGCACGCTGACTAGACATTCATACCAACGCTTGCCAGATTGTTTTAATCCATACAAGCTTTTGTTAAGTAACCAGGTCTCATTTCTATTTGTACATTGGCTATGAGGTGCCTTTACATATATCTCTTTGTCGAGCTTTGCATGTAAGTATGCAGTCTGCACATCATATTGAAAGACATCAAGATTGAGTATAGCCGCTATGACTAAAGCTGTCTTAACACTTTCAGTTCTTACAGTGGGAGAGTATGTGTCAGTGTAATCCTCAGGATATTTTTGAGCATAACCTTGTGCGACTAATCTAGCTTTATATAGTTTATTACCCTCTTCTAAATCTTTGATTTTGAATATCCACCTGGTGCCTATAATTGTCTTGTTCTTAGGGGCAGGGACTGGTGTAAATACACCTAATTCACGCAAGCTGTTCATTTCTTTTGTTATGGCTAATTCCCATTTTTCTCTTTCATCCATGAAAAGTTTTAACACTTCCTCGTATGTGTTGGGTGTTGGTGTTTCGTCATTCACACACATTATATAATCCTTATACTTATTAGGTAATTGTCTTCTGTTACACCTGATTGTTCTTATTGGAATGCTCTCATTATCGTGTAGATATCTTGCTTCCTTTTTGGTTAATGAATCTGTTTTTATCCTGGTGTGGTTACCTGTCCGTGTTTTGTTTTTGTCATCATGTGAGTTATGTTCATGTTTCTCTCTTTCTATTCTGTCTTGTTGTTTAATGTTGGGTTTTGTATTTTGGATTATCTCGTTAAGATGTATCTTAGACCAGTTGGCCTGTTCATGAAACACTGCTGTTCTTGAGACTATGAATTTGTTATTACTGTCAATGAATCTATATCCTTTTGTGCCTGTTTCGTATCCCATGAATCTGAGCCTTCTGGATACATTATCTCCCTTACGTCTTAATTGTTTTGGTATGTGTACGTCTGCTGTAACTCCAAATATGTGCATGTGTGATATTTTTGGTTTCCTATTGTACATTACTTCGTATGGTGTTTTATTTAGGATGCTAGACCAGGTCCTATTTTGGGTATAGTTTGAATATAGTAATGCCTCTGACCAGAATTGTTTTCCTAAACCAGCATCTTCTAATGTACATCTAATCATGGTTTGCAGTGTCGAGTTCTTTCGTTCTACTGTACCATTCTGAAAAGCAGAAAATGGGCTAGTCGTGAAGTGTAGCATTCCTTTGTCTTTTAACCATTGTGAGAATTCTTTTGACATGAATTCGGATCCCCTATCTGTCATGATTTGTTTTATTTTGATGTTGTGTTGTGTTTCTACACGTTTGTAAAATTCTTTGAATTTTTGGAAAGTTTCATCTTTGTGTTTTAAAGTATAAACAAATCCATAACGGCTATAGTCGTCTACAATAGTTAGGAAATATCTTTTTTTGTAAGTGATGGATGGTGTTAATGGACCAACCAGATCCATATGTACCAGATCAAAAATTTGGTTAGAGGTCCTTGTTGCCCTCTTTGGTTTTGGGTTTGTTCTGAGTTTTGAGGATTTACATACTGAGCATTCCAAATAGTTTTTACAATCCTTTATTTTGACGCCATCAGCATGTTCAATCATTTTTTGTATTACAGGGAAACTTGCATGTCCCAATTTTCTATGCAACATGTGTGCGCATTCATCATGAATTGGTTTGCCTATATTGGGCCTTTTGTTATTGTGTGTATCACTAGTGGGTGTGTCTTTGTGGTTACAGTGTGTATTGGGTCCTTAATTGTCATTGTTGTTACTATGTTCACTGTCTATGTTAATGTCGTCATCAGTGTTTGTATTGATGTTATGCAACCATTTATCTTCTGTTACAAGGAAGGGTAGGCCCCCTTCGATAATTACACTATTCAATTTAGTCCCATCCTTTTCTAGTATTGCTTTTCCCCCAGAGAAGATTATATTTATGTTGAAATCTTGGCTTAATTTCACTGCACTAAGTATGTTATGTGATATTTCTGGTATCAACAATACCCCCTCTACTTTACCTAAACCAGGTATATTTACATCTCCTTTCCCTATGACTTGAACATTTTCTTGATTGGCTACTCTTATCATAAATTTATCATTTGTGAATGAAGACAGTATTTTCTTGTTATTTGTTGTGTGATTAGTTGCCCCTGAATCTATGAGCCAAGTATTGTTTTTTGATTTTTGTGTGATGACATCGTTATGTTTATCTAATCCATTTAATGATCCTGATTTTCTGTCCCTTGAATTATCCCTATCCTTTCTGCGTTCTCTGTAGTTTGGGGAGTCTCTATATCTGTATCTATCAATAGATGATTGCCTGTCTTGATATCTACCCCTATAATCACGGTTTTGTCTTTCCCTATGAAACATGGGGCAATCTCCCTTAGAGTGTTTTCTGGATCCACAATTGTAACATTCAATTGTTTTTTGGTGATTCTCTTGGAAGGCTACTCTTTTTGCCTGTCTGTGTTCTGTGTATGCATTGTATCTACTTTTCCTCAAATTATCTTCAGCTATTAGCTTCAGCTTGGTTGGGCCAAGAGGGGGGGTCCCCCTCGTAGAGATGTGCCCACCAGGTTTCCGCGCATTCCATCAACCAAGGGCCCAGGGCAGGGGTGGGGGGGTGGCGGTCGTTATAAAGGAAGGTCTTGATCCGAGGGAGGCCACTGTACTTCAGATAGCCGGATGTGAGTCTCTCCTGGTGAAGTGGGGCCATGGGATGCAGGTGGGCCTTCTGATCGCGTACCTGGCTCCCTGCCACGTGACAGCAGCCCTGCCCGAGCTTCTCAACGTTATTGCCGGGGTGGCGGTTGATACCCCCAGACTTTTGGTCATGGGGGATTTCAACCTGCCATCTACCGGTGGGGCGTCTGGGATGGCTCAGGAGTTTATGGCTTCCATGACAGCCATGGACCTGACACAATTAATTCATGGCCCCACTCACGTGGGAGGACACACTCTGGACTTGGTTTTTATCTCTGGTCAGTGGCGGAGTGGTCTGGATATAGGGGATATAGTTATTGAACCCCTGTCATGGTCGGACCATTCTCTCCTGAGACTGGACCTTTTGACCGCTGCACCCCACTGCAGGGAGGCGGAACCGACCAGGTGGTTCCGCCCCAGGCGCCTGATGGATCCTGATAGGTTCCAGAGGGAGCTTGGGCCAGTTCCTGAAACTCTGGCTCACGACTCGGCTGAAGATCTGGTGGCTGCCTGGGATAGGACAGCCGCCGGTGCTCTGGACCGAGTCGTGCCTTTGCGGCCTCTGACCCGACGCCGAACCTGCCTGGCCCCTTGGTTTTCCGAGGAGCTGAGGGAGATGAAGCGCCGGAAAAGATGCCTAGAGAGTGGTTGGAGGGCTAGTCGCTCCGAATCCGACCGAACACTAGTTAGGTCTCATATTAAGACCTATCTAGTGGCGATAAAAGCGGCAAAGCGTAACCACTTTTCCGCTCTTATTGCATCGGCAGATAACCGCCCAGCCGCCTTGTTTAGGGTGACCCGCTCCCTCCTATATCAGGGAGCGCGGGAAGACCCCTTGCAAGGGCAGGCTGAGGATTTTGCACAGTATCTGCACGATAAAATTGCTCAGATTCGGGAAGGCTTGGACTCTGACTGGGTAGATCCCGGCGGGGTGACTGAGGCTGGTCTTGAGAATGTTACCTGGGATGAGTTCGACCCTGTGACTCCTGAGGACGTGGACAGGATCCTGGGGAGGTTAAATGCAACCACATGTTTATTGGACCCGTGCCCCTCCTGGCTGGTACTGGCCACCCGGGAGGTAACACGAGGCTGGCTCCAGAGGATCATAAATGCTTCTCTGAGAGAGGGTTTCTTGCCTCCCGCCTTGAAAGAGGCAGTGGTGAGGCCCCTCCTCAAGAAGCCTTCTCTGGACCCGGCTGTTTTGGCAAACTATCGTCCGGTCTCCAACCTTTGCTTTGTTGCGAAGGTTGTGGAGAGTGTGGTTGCGCGACAGCTCCCACAGTTCCTGGATGAAACCGTCTATCTAGATCCGTGCCAGTCCGGCTTCAGGCCTGGGTACAGCACGGAGACGGCATTGGTCGCATTGGTGGATGATCTCTGGAGGGCTCGGGACAGGGGTTGTTCCTCTGTTCTGGTCCTGTTAGACCTCTCAGCGGCTTTTGATACCATCGACCATGGTATCATGCTGCGCCGGCTGGAGGGACTGGGGGTGGGAGGCACCGTGTTGCGGTGGTTCTCCTCCTATCTCTCTGACCGGTCGCAGTCTGTGTTGGCAGGGGGGCAGAGGTCGACCTCGAGGCGCCTTGCTTGCAGGGTGCCGCAAGGGTCGGTCCTCTCGCCGCTCCTGTTCAACATTTATGTGAAGCCGCTGGGTGAGATCATCCGTGGTTTTGGGGTGCGATGCCATCTGTACGCTGATGACACTCAGCTGTACATTTCCACCCCAGACCACCCCAATGATGCCCTCGAAGTGATGTCCCAGTGTCTGGAGGCCGTGCGGGTCTGGATGGGGAGGAACAGGCTTCGGCTCAACCCTTCCAAGACCGAGTGGCTGTGGATGCCGGCGTCCCGGTATAGCCAGCTGGTGCCATCGCTGGCTATTGGGGGCGAGTCTTTGACCCCCACAGAGGGGGCTCGCAACTTGGGCGTCCTCCTGGACACACGGCTGTCTTTAGAAGAGCATATGACGGCCGTGGCCAGGGGGGCTTTTTATCAGGTTCACCTGATACGCCAGTTGCGCCCCTTTCTGGATCGGGACTCCTTGTGCACAGTTACTCATGCCTTGGTTACGTCACGCCTGGACTACTGTAACGCTCTCTACATGGGGCTCCCCCTGAGGAGCACCCGGAGGCTCCAGCTGGTGCAGAATGCGGCCGCGCGGGTGATTATGGGAGCGACGTGGCGCTCCCACGTAACACCTCTCCTGCGCGAGCTGCATTGGCTCCCGGTGGTCTTCCGGGTGCGCTTTAAGGTGTTGGTTCTCATCTTTAAAGCGCTCCATGGCTTAGGGCCAGGGTATTTGCGAGACCGCCTGCTGCTACCGATAACCTCCCACCGGCCAATACGCTGTCACAGACAGGGCCTCCTTGGGGTGCCGTCGGTCAGGGAATGTCGGCTGGCGGCCCCCAGGGGGCGAGCCTTCTCTGTGGGGGCACCCGCCCTGTGGAATGAGCTGCCTCCTGGAATACGATTGATCCCGGACCTCCGGACCTTCCGTAAAGCCCTGAAGACGTTTTTATTCCATCAAGCCGGCCTAGCCTAAATGGTTTTTAATTGGGATTTTAAATTTTATGGATTTGGGGTTTTAAATTTGGTAGCCAATGATTTAATTCTTTTAATTATCTTAACTTTTGCATTTGTATGTTTTTTAATTTTGGCTGTTCACCGCCCTGAGTCCCTTCTGGGAGAAGGGCGGTATACAAATTAAATTAATAAATAAATAAAAATATTAACTTATTTGACAGACTTTCTATGGATAAGTATCCTAGATTGATTGAGTCTAAATGTGATATGTAGTTATCCCATGATGAATCTAATGAGTTAAGGATAACGCTTTTCATTGTCTGTTCTGATATTATTTCTCCTCTTAGATGTAATTCTGCTCTGGTTTTGTTTAAGGATATTAAATGTTCACTTATGGTGGTTCCAGATCTTAATTTGGCTGAAAAGAAATCTTTAGACATTCTAGTGGTTGTTGCTATACTTTCACTATGAAATAATTTAAACATGCATTGAATTATTTCAGAAACAGTAAGATTATGCTTAATACTGTAGTACATGGCAGGTGATATGCTAGAAATTATTAAATAGAATGCTCTGTGATGCAGGCAGTCCATTTTTAGAGTCCAAGGTCTTTTGGGAGGATTGGTTATAAAAAATAATAAATTTTCTCTCATAAAGACAATCTGAATTTGTTGACACCATTCCTGTAAATTGATGCCATCAATTCTAAGTTTTGGGAAATCACTAGGTAGATTCCCAATATTACTATTCCCACTACTTACAACTGTGGGTAGTCCATGGTCTTGTAGATGTTGAAAATTGCAGAATGGTGTGGGTATTCTGCTGATGAGCTTGAAAGGTTCTTCTTTTTCATAAAGTTCATTGTAGTTCTCTGTGTTCATCTGCGCATGCGCGTTGGTCATTTCTCTGCTGAAGCCGCTGGGAGAGGTTCTCTTTGCTGTAGCTCCCTCGTAGTGCTCTCCTTCTGATGATTCGGTCTCCGGCTCGATCTTGGGTGTTCTGCTGGCAGCTGTGGTTCGTCTCTTTTCTTTGGAGCTTTCTTGCTTGGGGTATTTTGTTCTTTGGATCGTTTGTGGTGTGGGGGAAATTTCGCAGGGCCCTCTGGGTTCAGGCGTCGTCATCATCGTTGTCCAGATCGAGTCGTGCAGGCTTTGAGGTGTTTGTTTATTTCTTCGTCTCTTTTGTATTTTTGCATTATCGGCTTTTATTGATTCTTTTGAAATTGTTAGACTTGTGCCAAATGTTTTAAATAGTTTTCTCATGGGTGTTTCGATTTCTTGTTCGGTGGATGATTCTTCTGTATCTGTTTCTGACTCTTCAGAAGAATAAATATAATTTTTGCTATTTTTTGTGTTTTTTCGCGCCAGAGTTTTTGAATGGTGCATTCTGATTGGTTCAGCTGTGTTCATTTCTGTGGCCGGTTGAAGAGAAGATGGCTGCCTTTCAAAATTTTGAGCGGGACCTCTGGTCTTGCTTCTGGTTATTTTTTTTTTCGTTGTAGGTTCGCTCACCATTTTTGTATTTTCGGGTTTGGCTTTTTCAATTTCTTTTTCTCTCGCTGCTCCGTTTTCTTCCAAGAAGCCTCGGAGTTCCGCGATGAGTTTGTGGTCATCTTTTTGACTTTTTATTAGCCTCAGTATCTCCGATCTGAGGTCTTTGTCTTTTATTTCGTTTTCTTCTTGGTTGTCGGTTTCATCTGCTGTTTCTTCGATGTCTGTGGTGTTATCTTCAGATTCTTTGATTGTTGTATTTATTGGTTCGTCGATCATTTCTTGATCTGTTTTTGTTTCTTTATCATTTGCCCTGGTATTGGGTCTTTCTTTTTTATTCTTGAGGTTTTCTTTCTTAGGCATGTTGGATTTTATTGAGTCAGTTCAACCATCGACTGCTACCAGTTTGTTATGATATTTTGAGGATCAGACTCAATGATGAATTCAGAAGCAATTTCTTCAGTTAAAGGAGAGTTTATTCATAATAGGCATTCTACTTATTCTGTCAGATTTACAGTGAGAAGCAAACGTGAGGTGAATGCGCTCTCTATTTATATCAAAGGGGAGGAGTCAAGGAAGGGGGTGATTACACATGAATACATTAAAGGAGGAGGAATAAATTAACTCTTAATATCCTGTACATATATACATATCTCTTGTTATAGAATAAGGCATTTACTTATGACAATATGGGAATGGGCTGAGGTACGGCAACTACAACTGATTCCATGAATTTTAAATAAAATTCATTATTCAAGTGATAAATTAAGAATTGAACAGAGATCCACTCTATCAAAGGCCTTCTCTGCGTCCAAAAAAGCCAGCACTGCAGGAATCTGTTTATTCTTATCAAGATATTCCAATAAGTCTATTACTTGCCTTACATTGTCCTTCATATATCTGCCTTCAATAAATCCCGCTTGATCCTCATGAATCACCTTTTGAATTACTGGCATCAATCTGTTGGCTAATACCTTCGCATAAATTTTATAGTCTGTATTCAAAAGAGATATTGGTCTATAATTCTCTGGTTTTTTAGGACCAACTTGTTCTTTTGGTATCAAAGATATATAAGCAGTTGTCCAAGATGGGGGTATTTTACCCCCTTGTTGAATGTTACAAAATAAGTCTCTAAGTTGTCCCACCATTTCAGCTTGCAAAGTTTTATAATACACTGCAGTCAGACCATCCGTGCCAGGAGCTTTGGCTGTTTTTAACTGTTTAATTGCTGCTGTTATCTCCTCCTCTGTTATGGGATAATTCATTCTTTCCTTTTGTTGATCAGTAATTTTTGTAATTCTCTTATCATTTAAATATTTTTCTATAAGTCCATTCTGCACCTCTTCTTTAGCATATAATTTAGTATAATAATCCACAAAAGCTTCTTTAATTAATTTTTGTTGAAAGATTTCTTTCCCGCCAATATCAATACTATCAATAGTCCGTATACTTTGTTTTTTCCTCAATGTGTAAGCCAACCATCTGCCCGGTTTGTTAGCGTTGCAAAATGTATTATGCTTCGCATATTGTAGGCTTGTTGCAACTTGTTCCGCCATAAGCATTTGAAATTGGTCTTTCAAAAGTTTTATAGCACCTCGAATTCTTTCATCTGTTGGGTTTTTAATAAGTAGCTGTTCTTTATTCTTTATTTCCATTTCCAACTCGATTCTTTTCTTTTGTCGGAACTGTCTGTGTTTAGAGTTCATATAGATAAGTACCCCTCTCATATAAGCTTTACTTGCATCCCAAACAATTTCAATTGGAGTACCTTTATTCAAATTTATTTCAAAAAATTCTTTCAAATGCTTTTTAAGTTCTATTATATTTTTTTCATATCTAAACAAGTTCTCATTTAATCTCCAAGAGCGTCTCTCAACCTTATCCATCTCAATTTCTATCCATACAGGGCTATGGTCAGTCAAGGTTCTTGGAAAAATCTTTGTTCTTTTGGTCTTAACAAGTAGATCATTTGACAACAGGATAAAGTCAATCCTAGAAAAAGATCTATGTCTATCAGAAAAAAAAGTGTAATCCAATACATTTGAATTATGTATTCTCCAAACATCTTTTAATTCCATATCTTCTTTCATATCAAAAAAAGTCTGTGGTAGTCTAATTCTAGACTTTGCCAAGCTCTTTTTATCTAATTTAGAATCAATTACTCCATTCCAGTCTCCCATAATTAAAATAGATCTATAGTCCCATTGCAATATTTTAGTATGTAATATCTTATAAAAATAATCCTGTTGTTGGTTGGGAGCATAAATTCCAATCAAAAGAATTGGTCCATTTGCTGTAAGCAATTCAATTGCTACAAACCTACCATCTTGATCTGCTTCTATAACTTTCGCTATTAATTTTTTATTTACATAAATAACCACACCATTCTTTTTCTGCGAAGTCGAAGATATAAAATGTACTCCTAATTTTGAGTTTATCAAATATTTTTGATCTTGAGTAGTTATATGCGTTTCTTGTAAACATATTATATCATTATTAAATTGTTTCAAATATGTAAATATTTTCTTCCTTTTCTGTGCTGAATTCAACCCATTTCTTTTCTATTAAAGACTTTAAAAAAGATGGACTTTGGGGACCAATTTATACAGGCAATCTCAGCAATTTATCAAGAGCAAAAGGCACAGATTATTATTAATGGAAGTTTGACGACAGAGTTTAAAATTGAAAAAGGAACAAGACAGGGATGTCCGTTGTCCCCACTTTTATTTATTTTAACATTGGAAGTCTTGTTAAACACAATACGGGATTCTAAAATTTTGAAAGGCATAATGATAAGGCAAGAGGATTACAGAATAAAGGCATTTGCAGATGATCTGGTGGTTACCCTATCACAACCAATGGAATCAATAATCTTGATGAATGACATTATACAAGACTATGGTAGAGTTTCAGGTTTTAGACTGAATTCAAAAAAGACCAAAATGATAGTTAAAAATATGACACAAGATCGTAAATATGAGCTTGAAAGGAGGGCAGGTTTTGAAATTGTACCTAAGGTAAAATATCTTGGAGTTCAGGTTGCAGAATCAAATTTGAAATTGTTTCAAAATAATTATGAGGTGTTGTGGCGAGAGGTCCAGAAAGATATGGAGACCTGGAAAAAGCTGCAACTGTCTTTACTTGGAAGAATAGCAGCAGTTAAGATGAATATTTTGCCAAGACTTCTGTTTTTGTTTCAAATGATTCCGGTGCTTAAAAGTGATAAACAATTGAAAGTTTGGCAGTCTGGTGTGAATAAGTTTGTCTGGAACGAGAAGAAGCCGAGAGTGAAACTGAAAATTATGCAAGATGTTCCAGAAAGAGGAGGCCTTAAACTCCCAAACCTACAGTTATATTATGATGCTGCAGCTTTAACTTTAACAAGTGATTGGTTTGGAAGTAAAAAGACTGGAATACTAAACGCAGAAAGTTTTGATCTCGAATTTGGATGGCATGCTTATTTATTTTATGACGACAAAGTAGATAAAGTATTTAAAAGCCATATACTTAGAGACTCCTTGATGAGAGTTTGGAAGAAGCACCGACTCAAATGGGATTACAAAATACCGCTATGGCTGGATCTTGGTCATACTTTGTGGAATACAAATATAATGTCACTCGGGGGGTTTTTATACAAAGAGGTTCTTTTTACAGATGCGGGCAGATGGCAGCTGAAGACATTACAGACACTGTTGGATGAAGGACTTAATCTAACTTGGTTACAATATAATCAATTACAATTGAGATGGAAAGAGGA
Source organism: Pituophis catenifer annectens (assembly GCF_029215685.1). Taxonomy (NCBI): domain Eukaryota; kingdom Metazoa; phylum Chordata; class Lepidosauria; order Squamata; family Colubridae; genus Pituophis; species Pituophis catenifer. The sequence continues at coordinate 584,806 of NW_027256902.1, read as the reverse complement.
CCAAAAAACTGGTATTATGTTGCATGAGGAAGAATTGGTTAGACATATAAAAGAGAAAGGTCCAATGCATATTAAAAGGCTTTATAATGTTTTGCTAGAAAGGGATTCAGAAACCGAATTAGTTAAAGATTGTATGATTAAGTGGGCACAAAATTTTGAAGAACCAGTGATGTTGGAAACATGGGAAAAAATTTGGGTTCAGAATGTTAAATTTACACAGTCGCAGAATCTGAGGGAAAATTTCTATAAAATGTTTTATAGATGGCATTTAGATCCCAAAAAGTTGTCATGTATGTACCCTAATGTTCAGCCAAAATGTTGGAGATGCGAATGTTTGGATGCTACGTATTATCATGTTTGGTGGACCTGTAGGAAAGTTAAGGCTTTTTGGATAAAAATTTGGTGGGTCATGCAGAATGTTTTGAAGAAAAAAATTCAGTTTTCTCCACAACTGTTTTTATTGGGTATAGTTAAGGGTTTTACATTGGGTGAAACAAAATTGATATTGTATATGATAACGGCAGCAAGACTGTTGATAGGTAAATACTGGAAGAATGAAGCTTTGCCCACTATCGAGGAATGGACTGTGAAGATGGCCAGTTTTGCAGAGATGGCGAAGATTTCAGCGTATTTAAAAGATTGTTCACAAGAGACTTATGAATGGGAATGGAAAAGGTGGATAGAATATGTTCAGAACAAATATCAAACTAGAAAGTATCAAATAGCTTTTATTTGAAAATAATGTATTAGAAATATTTTAATGCAAAGGGATAAAGAGGAAAAACTTTATAGGGGGAGGGACGGGTTCAGGCTTATATATTAGTGTCATTAGTTATGAGTAAGTAATAGGGAAGTCTGGGGGGGGAGGGTTAGGGAGGGTTAGGGAGGATGGGAAGTTTGGGGCGGGAGGTGGGGGGGTGAAAAAGGGGGTGAAAATGTAATTGTAAAACTTTTGCAATAAAAAAAAAAAAAGAATTGAACAGAGAGAGGAAAATAATCTGGAGTCTGTTCAGTTTTTTTTCAGACTCCTTTTTGCGTCTCTTTCACAAAATCAGACCAAAGAGAGAAGCCACGGAAATTAAAATCATTCAGGAAATTAGACATATCCCCCAATATAGGAATAAATGAAAAATAAAAAATAAATGAAAAATAAAAAACTGAAAGGAAGGAAAGTGTTAGAATGGAGGGAGTGCAACTCCATCACCCTGAATGACTTACGGATCACGGAAAACAAACTGAAGAGAAGGAGCCACGTTGAAAAGCAACTTTGTATGCAATCTTTCCATTCCACTGATGACTAAATCAATGAGATGGTCTCCTGGGCTGTAGTAGCTCTGTGGTTGGTTTCCAACCTGGTTCTCCAAACTCAGTGGGCATTTCATTGTCAGCTTCCCAGAGACTGGATGGGACAAAAGCAGCATCAGAAGCAGAAGCAGGAGGTCCATCATTCATGGCGTGAATCAATGAATCCCTTTCCTGTTTCTAAAGAAGAATTAGAAGAATCAAAGGACTCTCACAAGGTGGAATATCCAGATGCTTTCCTTCTTCAAACACAGAGAAACACTCAGCTTCATCTGGAAAGGAGAGAGACGTACATTCAAGAGCACAGACTCTGCCTGTCCCAAAACTCCATATTTCTCTGCCTCCCCTGAAGGATTCGGCCAAACAGCAGAGCTGAAACTATTATCATAATTGTACTTGTCAAGAGGGATCCCTGGATAATTCAGTTAGTTCTTGCAGTCAGAGATTGTTGGGAAATTCTCTGGAGGGAAATGAAAGGGAAATAATCCTCATGTGATTCATAATAACAGGGGCAGAGATGGAATTAAATCGGTCATCTAGAATTAAGAAGTTTGGGAGCTCCATGCTTGAAAGTGGCCCCAGAGGGAATACATGGCACCTGTGGCTGAAGAAACAAATATACCTGATTTTTATTTGCATAGTGATGAAAGACAAAACTCCGGGGGCCAGTTAATGCCAGAGCCTGCCACAGATCTGAAATAGCTGCCAGCTGAGTTGGAACCAAAATTTACTTTATTTTGAAAGCTAATGCTCAAGGGCACCACACAAAAGGACTGATGCAATAGTGTGGCCAGACTCCAAGAACAAAATAAACTTTAATGAAAAACTAGTTTTTTGAACTTTGCGGAGTTAAAAAAATTAGAGAGAGAGAGAGAGAGAGAGGGAGGGAGGGAGGGAGAGAGAGAGAGAGAGAGAGAGAGAGAGAGAGAGAACTTAGAAAATAAGAGTGAAAAGAAATAGAGTAAACAAGACTGCCTCTCAGCCCATGTGGGGAGGGGAGGGAGGGAAGGAGGGGAAGGGAGCTCAGGACCCTCGTGTTGCAGATGGAAAGCTGTTATGCAAAATCCCCTTCAAACTTCCATTCTCTGAGACCAGGGAATGCGGAAGCCCATGTCCCATGTTCCCCTGCCACCCTTTCCCATGCAGATGCCAGGCAAGGGGGCTCTTGCAGGGATGTCAGACAGGACTCTGCCTGGCTGAGTGGGGAGCCCCTTTTGGGAGGAGGAAGCTGAGGTTCCTGTTGGGGAGAAGGCATGCAGGGCTGGGTCTTCCGGGGGGATCTGGGGTTGCCCAGGAGGAAAAGGGGGTCGGCCTCACCCTAGAGGTTGAGGGACCCTCCATGATTCTGAGGAAGATGGGGGTCCCCCGTGGCCCCTCCAGACCTTCCAGAGCCCCCAGCTAAGGAGACCTTCTTCATTGCAGCCTTTTCTGGGGAAGGGGCTTAAGCCCCCCTCCCTCTGCAATTCTGGGAGCTTTTGCCTCCTTCTCATCCCCCTCAAAGCTCTGAATTTTGCTCTTTATCTGACCCCCCCCCCCTTTGGCTTGGCTTCTTCAGCCTCTTCTCCATCAGGCTGAGGGCAGGGAAGCTCCCAGGAAACCGTCTCTTCCCCCTCTTTGATTGGCTACATCATTGTCATGACAAAGGGGGTGGGCCAGGAATAGAAGCAGCCAATAGAGAGAAAGAGAGGCAGGACTTTTTTCGTCCCTGAGAACTGGAGGATTTGATTGCGAAATCTGCTTTCTTTTACAAAACCATTTATATTATTATGGAAAAGTAAAAAGTTGAGATTCGATTTTAATGCTTTATTTTACTGCAACGGAGGAAGTCTGAAGTCAGCACTTTTTTTTCTTTTCTCCCACCCCCCCATTTCTCTTTCTCCTCCCCCCATTTCTTCCTCTTTGTTTTTTTTTTAATTTTTGTATTTTATTCTATAATCTAATAAAACATTTGTTTAAAAAAAAAAGAACTGGAGGATTTGAATGTGAAATCTGATTTCTTCTGTTCAGATGCAGGCCAGAATCAGAAGGAGGGAAAGGTCAGAGAAAATGAAGGAATATTTAAAAATATATTTTACAAAACAAAGGAAAACTTAGACTTTGACAGAAGAAAAATAAAAAGCGAACACGAAAAAAAGAGAAATTATCAAACTCTGTAGAAAAAGTTCTTTAGCTCTGTAGAGTGTGATCCGTGAGATGTACAGCAATTAAAGCAAAGAATGATAAAAGTCAGCCCTAAGCAAATCTATTGGAGACGCAGAGCAGAAAGATTGGAAGATGAAGTGAAATTGGACGTTTAAAAAAATAATGTCATCAAACAGCTTATAGAAAATAGCTAAAATAGTTATAATGTTAACATTACTTTTTGCACAGGTTGAAAGGATGTAGAATTTAGAATTTTTCTTTATTTTGATAAAAAAATGTGTAAGCTTTCCTATTTGTGAAATAAAAATCTCACCCCAGCCATTGAAGGGAGAGACAAAAAAACCCAAATTAAATTCAAGTTTCTAGTGCTTTGTGAGTATAGAGTGTGGGCCAATCTGGTCTTTGGTGGTTTAAAATATATATATACTGGCAACAATTGGTGGCAGAGGTGGGATTGCTCCAGGAGATCTCTAGGTGCTCCCAGTGCAAAGGAAAAGAGCATTGGCAGTAGGTGGGGGGGGGTGAGGAATTTGGTCCAGGGAGATCTCATCCCCTCCAGGCAATGGCATCCCAAATACCCGGAGCTTCTCCTGGGCCTTCCGAGACGGGAGAGGGTGAAGGGGAAGCTCTTCCAGGCCAGGAGACCATCTCATGGGGAGAATCCTCAGTTGAACAAGAAGATCGCATAGAACAAGGACTTCCAACCAGGCTCCTCCTTGTCAGTTTCATTCCTGAGTCATTCCCTCTGCTGGAGTTTTGTTTCCTCTGTTTGCATTCCTAACACTTTCCTTCTTTCCTTTTTATTTCACTTACTCCTGTATTGACGGACCTGTCTAATTTCCTGAATGGTCTGGATTTCCAAAGCTTCTCTCTTTTTCTCTTATTTTCTGGAAGTCGCTGGAATCCAAAGATGGGACAGAATAAAAACCGTAACAACTCCAGATTATTTTCCTCTCTCCATCCAAACTTGAGTTCATCACTTGAATGCTAACTTTTGTTTAAAGTAGTGATTGAAACCGTTGTAGTGGCCCCTGCCCAGCCCAGCCCCATATTTTTCATAACCACTCATTAATACACAATTCCTGATCCTTATAGAAACAAATGAGGTTTTTTTTAGAATTGGTAAATGTTTCTCACATTAAAAAAAATCTTCTTCCTTTTATTATAGTTCTATTATAAGGATTTAATTATTTTGAATTCCCTTTAATGGCCAGAGAAAAATTAGTCCTTCTACAAATAATGGTTTGCTTGTGACTCTGAACTCTGGTGGAGAACTATCTCCATCCCACCTTCTCAACACTCATTCAATGTCACGGTGATGAGTAACCACCATTTGCCTCTGGTTTTGGATCTGGGTTGGCTTGAGACTCAGTCGGCTGGTGGAGACAAAGAGGATTAAATTGGAAAAAAAAAAGGATTTTCTTGTTTCTATTCCTGATGATATAAGAATAACATGAGCATTTTTTGTAAAAGAGTTTCTCTATTAGTGACTTTAATATACTATGGTGTATATTTGCTGTACAAATGGTCAGTAAGGATCCCCAGCGCCTGCACAATCTCACACTTGGCCACAACCTCCCTGACAACTAAGAGAATCCACTTGGCCCTTCAGAGGCCTTGCTGGACGTGCTCTCTACTGGAGGAGCCCCTGTTCCCAGGGACGGTTGTGGGAGGAAGGACAACTTCCTTTGGCTCCTCTGGATGCAGCTGACAGGATGGACATCTCCATCCAGATGTCCACATTAGTGGGAACCTACAAACCTACAGGAAGTCCTCGATTTATATCCATTCATTTTGTAACAGTTCCAAGTCCCACGGCCATTGAAAAAAGCCGTCTATGATGGGTCCTCGCACTTATGACTAGTGCAGCATCCCCTTGGACACAGAGTCAGGATTTGGGTGCCTGGCAATCAACATGGATTTATGACCAGTAAAGTCAGTGGGCGAAACGGGCGAAACTGCAGGATTCACTCAACAACCCCAGTGATTCACTTAACAACTGTGGCAATAAATATTCACTTAGTGACCGCCTAGCTTAGCAATGGCATTTCTGGTCCCAATTCTGGTTGTAAGTCAAGGACTACCTGTAGGATGCAGCAGCAGGCTGATTAGGAAAAGCTTAAGCAGGGCTGGGAGACCACCAGGAGATGCCAGGGGTAGATTGAGGAGAAGGCAGTGGCCAACCTATCTTGCTATCAAGAAAATTAGGTGGGGGCCCTTTAATGACATTGAGCCAATCAGTAAGTGACTCTGAGTCCTAGTCCCGCCTTAGGCATCAAAGGTAGCTGGGAGCTTTGAGCCAATCACCTGGAGGCCCCGATTTCAATCCCCAGGGCCCAGCTAGGACTTCAGGGCCAGACTCTATGCTGCCCCCTACAGGCAGTGACTCTTAGCTGAACCCTGGCAAGAGGGAGGGGCTATGATGGGGGGAGGGGCTCTCTGTGTCCAGGAGTTTCTCTCCTTTGCTCTCGGATGGGGCTGCTCTACCCCAGAAAGACCCGGGGGTGTGTGTGTTGAGGGTCCAGCTGGAACAGGAGGCGGCAGTGGTGACCAGCAGGGCCTTTGCCCAAAATCCGCCCTGCCTTAACATTGACAATGGTTAAGGCATCAGGCTAGGAAGCAAGAGATCCTGAGTTCAAGTCCTGCCTTAGCCCTGAAAGCCTCTTTGCTGACCTCGGGACAGACATTCTCTTTCAGACAAGCCCACCTCACAGGGTGATTGTTGTGGGGAAAAGAGGAAGAGGAAGAAGAGTTGGACATGTTCACCTCCTTTAGTTATTTGAAAAAATAATAAAACAATGAAAATAAAATCTAACAAAAATAAAAACCGGCTTTCCTGCTTCTGTTTGCATGGAATCTGTCACAGCCTTTTGCAGATACAGGAATTTCTCTTCTCACAAGGAGGAAGAGTTTTTTTTTATCATGTCTTCCAATTTCACTCACTCCCTTTTTTTCAGCCTTTGGGGGCTTCGGACCCCCTCCCAGCCCTGGGACACAGCGGGTTTCCCTCTTTCTTTGGGAAAGATTCCTTCACCAATCAGAGTCTGCCTGAGCCCCATCATCCACTTCCCTCCCTGCCTGGGATCAGCTGAATTCCTCCATTCAGACAACAAGAAAAAGGGTGTTTGCACAGAACCTCTGGGTCAGCCTCCATTCTTCCACACAGAGGGTCCCACTCACTCTGTAAAGCCAAATTCTCCCTGCCTTCCTGGATGCCTCCGGCCATCGCTTGGCTGAGCTCACAGTAGGGCCGGGTGGCTGAGAATTGGGATGGAAGGGACCACAAACCTTTCCAGCCACAAGAGACTCTTAGACACAGACTGAGGCCTCCCACACACTCCTAAACGGTGGCTTTATGTGGCAGTGGGAAAGTTATGGGCTCAATCTCACAACACTCACCCTATATGGCTGCCCCATCGGTTGTCCCTGGTGGCAGATGGAAGATTGTGAATCCCACTCCTGACACCAGTTTCTGTGGAATCAAACACAGGACCCTAAAACTCCAATAATCCAGGCTCAGTGCAGTTATTATATATTTAGCGTCCATTGGAGGAATTTTGCTCCATAAAATAGTGGGAGGAAATATTTAGAGACAAAAGGATGCACTCATATTTATATATTCCAGGAAAGGAGGAGAAAATGATAATCATACATATGCATATTTTATTTAATAGATGATCTGAGCATGAATATTCAGAATTAGCGAGACTCAAGTTACCTCCCCAGCCTTGTATTGTTGCTACCCTCAAGAAAGAATTATTGTGTAAACAAAAGGAAATGTCTCAGTTGTGTTGCCACAGCAGTTTGGGTGAAATGTACTGAGAAATGAGGGTATCAATGTTGCTCCATACGTTCCTTCTATATTTCTGTCTTGCTAACATGCTCCCATTTTTCCAAGAAATTTGTCTCCTCACAATCTTCCACACACCCTTTATTTATTTCAAGAAAAATAGTTGGCCCCCTCATGCATGGAGAAGAGCTTGGATCATTTTCTATGTTTGGAATGTGGAAAATGTTAAAAGCTGAAATTCCTCAGTCTCACATTTACACATTTCTTCTGGCTCCTCCTTTGTGAACAATTCAAAAATTTCCAAATTTGAAACATATACATATGATTTTTTTTGACTCCTGCATACCATCTAAATGGAAAGAATATCTCCTTTCAAATAAAAGAAACTTTTAACAATTCTTTCAATATCATAATGGTGTTATATCTCATGTTTTTACATTTGTTCTGCCCATAAGATGCTCCTTTGTGTTGAGGTCTGGCCTCAGAAGGATAATGTAGCACTTGGGGATGAAGATGCAGCCCAGCAGACCAGCACTGGAGGCCAGGATGGAGAAGACCTGCACAGCCACCATGGATTTCCCTTTGGTGCTCAGGTAGGTGGGCACAAAAGTCACCCAGACACTGCAGAAGACCAGCATGCTGAAGGTGATCAGCTTGGCTTCGTTGAAGGCCCCAGGCAGGTTCCTGGCCAGGAAAGCCACCGTGAAGCAGATGGCAGCCAGGAAGCCCATGTAGCTGAGGGTGACGTAGAACATGACAACGGCCCCTTCGTTGCATTGCAGGATGATCTCTCCATGCTGGGAGTGGAGGTCAGAGTCAGGGAAGGGGGGAGAAACTCCCAGCCAGGTGGAGCAGATGACAATTTGGGCAGCAGAACAAGAAAGGATGATGGAGTTGGCCAAGCTCTTCCCCAACCATCTCTTCACTCGGTTTCCTGGTTTTGTGGCCAGGAAGGCCAGCACCACCGTGATGGTTTTGGCCAAGAGAGAAGAAACGGCAACTGAGAAGATGAGGCTGAAAACTGTCTGTCGGAGAAGGCAGGTGGCTTTCCTTGGTTGACCAATGAAGAGAAGAGGAGACAAGAAGCAAAGCAGGAGGGAGACCAGGAGGATGTAGGAGAGGTCCCGGTTGTTGGCTTTGACAATGGGAGTTTCTCTGTATTTAATAAAGATGATTAAAACAAGGCCTGAGTTTAGGAACAAGAGTAGGGCAAAAGAAACCAGGATAATGCCCAGTTGTTCCTCATAAAACAGGAAGGTTATGACTTTGGGGATACATTGGACTCTGTCCTCATTTGGATATTTATCATCTGGACACTTGGTGCATTTTTCCATATCTGAGAAAGCAAAAAAGCAATCTATCTTTAATATTCTGTCCTTTTCTCTTGCAAGAAAAACCTTCTTTGGATAACAACTGATACCACAAGCATTTTCCAAGAAGTATTTCCTAACTATTTCATTAAAAAGAGCAGAAGAAGGATATTTTTTTAAATTAAAAAATGTAGCTAGGAATATGAAGTTAAGGGAAGACCTAGGATGTTAATTATTTCCTGTGTAATGCATAGAATCTTCATAGTTACCTACATTATTAGAGGTAAATAATGAATCATATAATATTTTTAGGCAAACATCCTGAGTCCTGCCACATGGCAGTTAATATCCTGGACTTGGAGGTTACCTACAGTATCTTGTAACATCTGGAAGCAACCTGGAATTAAGGAGAAACTTCCTATCAGTGAGAGGAATTAGCCAGTGGAACAGCTGGCCTCCAGAAGTTTTGGGTGCTTCAACATTGGAGGTTTTTAAGAAGAGACTGGACAGTCACTTGTCTGAAATGGTATAGGGTCTCCTGCTTGAACAGGGGGCTGGACTAGAAGACCTCCGAAGTTCCTTCTACTCTATTCTGATTGATTGATTGATTGATTGATTGATTGATCTACATGACTGGCAGAATATTTGTGTAATGAGTTCCCCCCATAACTATCCACAGCACCAAATAATGGACCAGTGACACCTTCTCAGTGATCCTCAAGGGGAGGATCCAATATACAGTGGATTGCAAGGTCTTTCAGAAGGTGGACCTGAAACAATTCATCTAGTTTAAAAGATCTCAGATGTTCCTAGAACGGTAAACTTAGCAGCACATATCCAAACTAAAAAGCAGAAAAGATGTTTCCTCTGCTGTTAGTAAACTTGCCCAGTCTGCCACCCCCTCCTCCCATCTCTTCCCAGCCCCTCCTTCCAAGTCTTTTGGATTTAATTCCTTTTAGATAAAAAATTGTGTAGGTTAAAAATAAAAAAATACAGGTGAGCTTAAATATATCTTTTAACTTCCACTTTCATGAAAAGGTTCTGGATCAGTGGAGAAATCTAAAATTTGTTACTACTGGTTCTGTGGGCGTGGCTTGGGGGATAATGTGACTGGGTGGGCGTGGCCAATTCTTTTTTTTTACTTTTAAAACCATCAGCTGGGATCGTCAGAGGCATTTAAAAGAAAAAAGTTTTTTTCTTTTAAATGCCTCTGACGATCCAAGCTCGGATGATCCCAGCTGAGTTGCCTGATCGTCAGATACTTTTGAAAGCATTTTTTTACAACCTCTTCGCGGAAGAGATTGTAGAAAAAATGCTTTTAAAAGTAAAAAAAAAAAAAAGCCTCTGATGATTGTACGGGTAAGCTGGGCATGTGGGTGGGGGGAGGGAGCAGGGATTTTTGCTAAAGGTTCTCCGAACCACCCGCCTCCATCGCTACCGGATCAGGTGATCCGGTCCGAACCGGGAGTATTTCACTCCTTTTCTGGATGAATCCAGTTCCACAAAGCCTCCCATTTTCCTCAGTGTGACCCACCTTCCTGATTGGAGAAGGTCCCCTCCGGACAAGGAACGCAGTCGTAGCAGCAAACTGGCTCTCCTTCTCGAGCCCTCTTGACAAATCCAGGATGACAACTTTCCACACATTTGGACTGAGGCAGAGACTGAGCAGAAGAAAAGGAATGCCAAAGAAAATATCTTAGGATCTCCATCCATGGAAAATGGGAAGAGAAATAGACATTTCTCAAGGGCTCAGGGTAGGGGTGGAGGAGTGGCGGTTATTGTAAAGGAAGGTCTCAATCCTAGGGAGGCCACTGTACCTCAGATTGCCGGATGTGAGTCTCTCCTTGTGAAGTTGGGCTATGGGATGCAGGTGGGCCTGCTGGTTGCGTACCTGGCTCCCTGCCCGAGCTCCTCGGCGTCATAGCCGGGGGTGGCGGTTGAGACCCCCAGGCTAATGGTCATGGGGGATTTCAACCTGCTGTCTATCGGTGAGACGTCTGAGGTGGCTCGGGAGTTCATGGCTTCCATGACAGCCATGGACCTGACTCAGTTTTTTTTTTTTTTTAATTTGATTTATATGCCGCCCTTCTCCGGAGACTGAGGGCGGCTTACAATGCGTTAAGCAATAGCCTTCATCCTTTTGTATATTTATACTAAGTCAGCTTATTTCCCCCACAAACTGGGTCCTCATTTCACCTACCTTAGAAAGGATGGAAGGCTGAGTCAACCTTGAGCCTTGGAGAGATTCGAACCAGCAGTAAATTGCAGGCAGCTGTGTTAATAACAGGGTGCATAACCACTGTACTATCAAGGCTCTACTATCAAGTTAATTCATGGCCCTACTCATACAGGAGGACACACTCTGGACCTGGTTTTTATCTCTGGTCAGTGGTTGAATGGTCTAGATATATGGGATATAGTCATTGAACCCCTGTCATGGTCAGACCATTCTCTCCTTAGACTTGACCTTCTGACCGCCACACCCTGCCACAGGGAGGCGGAGCCGACTAGGTGGTTCCGCCCCAGGCGCCTGATGGATCCTGATAGGTTCCAAATGGAGCTTGGGCCATTTCCTGAGACTCTGGCTCACGACTCGACGGAAGACCTGGTGGCCGCCTGGGATAAGGCGGCCGCTGGTGCTTTAGATCGGGTCGTGCCTTTGCAGCCTCTGACCCGGCGCCGAATCGGCCCAGCTCCTTGGTTCTCCGAGGAGCTGAGGGAGATGAAGCGCCGGAAAAGACGCCTAGAGAGTAGTTGGAGGGCTAGTCGTTCTGGATCTGACCGAACACTAGTGAGGTCTTATATCAAGACCTACTTAGTGGCGATAAAAGCGGCAAAGTGTAATTACTTCTCCGCTCTTATCGCGTCGGCAGATAATCGCCCAGCCGCCTTGTTTAGGGTGAACTGCTCCCTTCTCCATCTGGGAGCACGGGAAGACCCCTTGCAAGGGTGCGCCGAGGATTTTGCATGTTATCTGCACGATAAAATCGCTCAGATTCAGGACGGCTTGGACTCTGACTGGGTGGGTTCAGGCGATGTGTCTGAGGCGGGTCTTGAGAATGTCATCTGGGAGGAGTTCGATCCTGTGACTCCCGAGGATGTGGACAGGATGCTGGGGAGATTGAACGCAACCACATGTTTATTGGACCCGTGTCCCTCCTGGCTGGTGCTGGCTACCCGGGAGGTTACACAAGGCTGGCCCAGAGGATCATTAATGCTTCTCTGAGTGAGGGTGTCTTACCTCCCGCCTTGAAAGAGGCGGTGGTGAGGCCCCTCCTCAAGAGGCCTTCTCTGGATCCGGCTGTTTTGGCAAACTACCGTCCTGTCTCCAACCTTCGCTTTGTGGCGAAGGTTGTCGAGAATGTGGTTGCGCGACAGCTCCCACAGTACCTGGATGAAGCTGTCTATCTGGATCCGTTCCAGTCCGGCTTCACGCCTGGGTACAGCATGGAAACGGCATTGGTCGCGTTGGTTGATGATCTCTGGAGGGCTCGGGACAGGGGTTGTTCCTCTGTCCTGGTCCTATTAGATCTCTCAGCGGCTTTTGATACCATCGACCATGGTATCATGCTGCGCCGGTTGGAGGGGTTGGGAGTGGGAGGCACCGTTTTACGGTGGTTCTCCTCTTATCTCTCCAACTGGTGCCTGGAGGCCGTGCGGGTCTGGATGGGGAGGAACAGGCTTTGACTCAACCCTTCCAAGACCGAGTGGCTGTGGATGCCGGCATCCCGATATAGCCAGCTGGTGCCAACTCTGGCTATTGGGGGCGAGTCAGTGGCCCCCACGGAGAGGGCTCGCAACTTGGGCATCCTCCTGGATGCACGGCTGTCTTTAGAAGAACATATGACGGCCATGGCCAGGGGGGCTTTTTATCAGGTTCGCCTGATACGCCAGTTGCGTCCCTTTCTGGATCGGGACTCCCTATGCACGGTCACTCATGCCCTCGTCACCTCTCGCCTGGACTACTGCAATGCTCTCTACATGGGGCTCCCCTTGAGGAGCACTCGGAAGCTCCAGCTGGTCCAGAATGCGGCCGCGCGGGTAATTTTGGGAGCGACTTCGCGCTCCCATGTGACACCTTGCCTGTGCAAGCTGCACTGGCTCCTGGTGGTCTTCCGGGTGCGCTTCAAGGTATTGGTTCTCACCTTTAAAGCGCTCCATGGCTTAGGGCCCGGCTATTTGCGAGACCACCTTCTGCCACCGATAACCTCCCACCGGCCAATTTGGTCCCACAGAGAGGGCCTCCTTAGGGTGCCGTTGGTCAAGCAATGCCAACTGACGACCCCCAGGGGGAGAGCCTTCTCTGTGGGGGCACCCACCCTCTGGAACGAGCTACCCCCAGGAATACGACTAATCCGGACCTCCGGACCTTCCGTCGAGCTTTGAAGACGTTCCTATTCCAGCAAGCTGGGCTGGCTTAAAATTTTAAAAGGGTTATTTTAAGGGTAATGGGTTTTAAACATTTCGGGAAGCCAATTGGATTTAATTCTGTTTTAAATTATTTTAAATTTTGTATTGTATGTATTTTAATCTGGCTGTGCACCGCCCTGAGTCCTTTGGGAGAAGGGCGGTATACAAATCTAAATAATAAATAAATAATAAATAAATTTGACAAGTAAATTCTGGGCTTCCCTGAGGTAAATATGAAATCTCTGACTCCTTCCAAACAGATGTAGGAGATGTGACCCTGTGTAAGGATCGCCTCTCCTTCTAACTCAAGAAAATGAGAACTCTTGAAACGTGGTTGTTCAAAAGGATTCTTATATTAAGCAGAAGTGAAAGCCATCCAGCTAAAGAACGATCTGAATACCCTTAAGCAAGACAAGTAGGATTAAAGTGGTAGAGACCCCTCCCTTTAAGTCAGAATGCAGTCAGAATGCAGATTTTAGCCAATACACAAGTGTGAAGATGTTTTCTTTACTAGTTTCCCTGAGAACTCCAACAAACATGCATTCACACCGTTATCCTTTAAAGTGAAACAACCCACATGGCTATCATAAACATTCCTCCATGTTAAGAGAATCTCAGGGCTCTTTGGCGCCAGGATATAGGTTGTAAAATATCTGTTGGCACAGGCAATGCTAGTAAATCAAATCCAAGTTTCCCCCCTCCTCTGATTGAATGGCAGTATCACTTTTAGGGATCTGACACCCTGGAAGGTACTTTCTTTAGTTCCTCTCCTTTGCTTCTGGCATTTACCACTGCAATAAAGGACTTTTCTATTTAATGTAGTCTAAAGGGGTGGAATTGAAAAAAGATTTAAAAATAATGATATATTCTTATTAAAACTGATACTAAAGTTTACTGTAAAAGATTTAGAAAATTTTATTCTATTAGTTTTTTTAATATGAAATTAAACTGTGATGAAGAAAGAAACCTCTGACCAGTAAGATCTTGAAAGGTTTCCATAAAACATGGCAAAGCCACTCCACTTTGGTCCTGTCTCTTGAAGAACTTCCATGAGATGACACCACCTGGCATGGGAGGCCAACCATCCTGGAGACTGTAGGCTTTGCCCACTTGAAATGGGACCTCGGGCTTTGGAAAACAGAGAAAAGACACCAAAATTTCTCCCACCTTATTGAGCAACTTTAGCAGTGAAAGAGCATCTTGGTTGATAGAAAGTCTCTGTCTTTCAAAATACGCCAGAGTCTCTTTCCTGGCATCCTCCTTGGGGAGAACCAAGAAGCCCCAAATGCCCAGATCTGCTGTTATCTCTCCATTTCGGTCCAAGAACATTTCAAAGCGGGAAATATTCCAAAATTCATTCTTCTCCAGAAAGGGATGAAACTAGAATGGGAACATCCAGGAATTTGAAAAACAGAGAATTTTGTTTTTTATCCCACATTGAATCTTTCTTCTACAATTGTCTGATCTCCAAATATGCTTAATTAGGATACAAATACTGTCATCATCTTCATAAGTGAACAAGAAAGTTTGAGAAAAAATTGTCAACCATTTACTGACAAAATATAGAAAAAGTATATAATTATACTTTTTCAATTATAAGGAACATTCTAGAGCAATTGGCAAATAAAATAAACAGAGGGGAAAAAAAGATTATTCATAAACTCTTTGAAAACAAGAGGTTGATTCCCAGAAAGCCTGGGTTGATCAAGAAGAAAGTTGTCAGGCTAATCTTCTCCCTGGTCATCCTGATGGAAAACAAATCCAGATGTGCTAATTCTACTTGATTGTAATGCGACATTAACAAAATTTTGCAAATCTGAAAGAACAAATCTCCCACCAACTCTTTTCTCAGCCTGAAAAGTTAGCCAGGATCCTCTCTGAGTTTCTTTCTCTCCCATTATGCAGCTGCAGGATTCTCCCCTCTTCTCTGATCCTTCCCTAGGCAGCCTCTCTTCCCCTCATCCCAAAAGTCATTCTCACACATCATTACACTTCCTAAATAGATTATGGGAACTCTGGTGATATCACTGGATTTCAATAAAGGACTCACAAACAATTTTGTGATGTGATTAGAAACCTGAGGGCTGGATAATAAGGGGATAAAAACTGTCTTCAAAATGATACTCAAATAGTTTTTAACCCTTTTCAATCTTTCCTATGAAATTTGAAGGTGATGAATAACAATTTGCTCATCAATTTTTCTATGTTGTCATTAATACGGTAATTAATATGATCTTAGAATAAGCTAATTTGATGTGATTTAAGAATATAAAGTCTTTCAATTTACAAGCCTTTTTTGAAACTTCATTTAAAAAGTTTGATAAAATAACAATGGTTTTAAATCAACTTAAAGACGATAATCAGAAACAAGCAACAATTGTTGAATCGGATGGATTGGATGGATGGAATGGAACTGAATTTGCTTCTGGCATCCCTGAAGGAGGAGTCTGGTTTGAAGGCAGGATGCTCGGAGATGGCTGGAGAGGCCATGGACCCTGAAGACTCAAAGTGGGCAGAACGGATGACTGAAGAAATGGATTCTTTCAAGAAGATTGAGGGAAATTGGCAAATAGACTTGTCATATTTAACTGGAAAACAAGTCTTGAGAGTTGTTTCAATTTACAGGAGGTCCTGTGACTTTGGGAAATGGAAAGCAGTTGTTGGAAAAGATCCTAATTAAAATTTTAAGGAAATGCATTATTATTAAGAATCACACAAAGATATTGAATCATGAACATATTCATGATGGATCAGACATAATGATTGTGGTGATCTGTGGTAGATAAGAAGCTCCTGTAAATTTTCTGTGAGTTAAATACAATAGCAGATAACAGATCATTTTGAAGTTTTTAATTTTAACTTTATTGTTGGATTGCCTGTTAACTTCGTTTTTTATATACAGCAGATAGATGACAGGTCAAAGTAGTTGCAAATAGATGTATAGTTTATAATTGTGGACCTATTTTGCAAGGGGGAGAAACTATTATTGCTGTATTTTATTCAACTGGGGGGACAATATGCAAGTTTTTGTCTGTTTTTAATGCACATTTAAAAAAAAATACTGTCTAATTTTGTTTTGTCTTTGTAATAGTTTAATTTTCCAAAACTTGTATTTTACCTTTTTGAATAAAATTTAATAAGAGGAATATCAAGTTTCCAGAAACAGTAATTATGATTAGGACACAGAGAAGGATGCAGGAGTAAAAAGCAGGTGAAAAAAATCTGATTTTCAGCAACTAGGACTTGACTAACAATAAAGTCTCATAGAAGAACACGAATGATGGACTGGAAGAAAGATGAGGGATACCAAACATGATAGGCATGTTTGTGAAAATGATCTCAAAATCGTAGTTAACTGGGAAAAGAATCTGAGTCAGCAGGGAGATGTTCATGGAAAGAAGGCAAATGCAGCCATAGGAATCTCAGGAAGTGAATGTTTTGGTTTGGGGAGACCCCAACTCAAGGACCAGGTCCCCTTGCAGGCAGCTTGTTTGACCGAGACACATGGTCATCCGGAGGCCTCCGTCCCTCACACGGAGCATCGCTAGAGAGGTTCCAGCTGCTCCTTTGTTGGCTGATAGTTAATGCTGCCTATCTCCTATTTATATTTATATTTCCACTTTTTGCATTTCCTCAGTTTCTCCGTGCCCTTTTCTCCCAATGAAACACCCACATCCACCCCAGGCTCCCTTTCACTGGAGGAGAAGAGGGGGGTTTAGCTGCCTGTTGAGCTGCACACAGACCCACCTGCAGTGGGGACGGAACAAAGGGGAAATTCCACCATGCTCATCACAAACCCACAAATACAGGAATTCATTTAAGAAAGAATACAGCATTTTCAAATGAGCAGAGTTTAATATAAAAATGCCATGGTATCTACTCTTTGGGGCCATTATTCCCTGAATAATTGAATTGGCTAGATCTGTTGGGATGGTTCCCCTCCTTCTCCTCTAGATTCCTCCTCCAAAGGATCTAAGATTAATGGATCCATATATGGACCCCCATACCTGCCACGGCTGCAGCCTTGGAGACCCCAAAGTCTTTTCTCCCTCCTTCCTTCTCTTCCTCCATCTGGAGGAATAGGCGGCATTCAAGGCCTGGGCCAGAGTCTTCATGAAACTGTAATCATGGTAGTGATTTGGGATCTGTCTTCTGTTCCTTTTCTCCTGGGTCTCCAGTGGGGCTTTCTGGGTGCATCTTCTGCGGCCTTTGACGGAAAAGACGTTATTTGAAAGAGAACAGTGGAAATAAAGATTTTGAAACTTTTCTTCCACAAAGAAATGGGGTTCAAAGGCAGAATCTTTTGGCCTTTTTTTTGGCAGATAACCAAAGTTCCAAATACTATGGATGTATTTGAGAAGTCTATGTTTGTTCATTGTATACCGAAAAAAATTTGTGACGATCCAGACTTTCCCTTCAATGGGTCCTGGCAGACGAATAAATGTTTCATGGAAAGGAAGGATTCTCTTCCAAATGGAAACATTTTCTATGAAGTGAACAAAGATGTTGACTTGTCTCCACTTAGAGAGGGAATCCCTGAGGGATGCTGTTGTGTATCCAGTTGTTGAGAACAGTTGTGATATAACTACACAAATTCCACTCCTGACAAGCATAGGAGGAAAAATCCTCATGAAATTCTCTCCCTTCTCTGTGTCTGAAGCAAAGAGGCCAATCAGGGTCCATCTGAAATGGAGGAGCAGCTGGACAATTGCTGGGTACTGGAATTGACTTTTATCACTCAGAGCCTCTGAAACAATTTTATGACTGATCTAAAAAAGCAATGAAGAATGCTGTGTTACATTTGGGATCACATCAAGTCCAAAATATTAGATTTTAATAAATCCAACCTGGTTCTCATGAATGTATTAGAATAGTTTGTTAATCAGACATAGTTTAAAATATTAAAGGCAGAATATTAGCAAGATTGTATCATAATAATGGAAAATAATAAGCAAATTAAAAAAACACAAAAAAATGTAAATCATATTACTGTATCACCCCTACAGTTGATCACAATTAGATTAACACGTGCAAATGCCAACTGGAATATTCTATTCCAATGAAGGGCCTATTATAATTTTCGAGGATTGCTGCATCTTTTTTTGCTTCTCTATCCCAGATTCTTTCTGGAGGAAATTTTTTAACTTTTTTCTCCAGTTATATAAGAAACAGGCAGACCTCAAAGCCTAATAAGATTTGTCAATTGCATAATCCAAGTTTGGTCTTTGACTGAAGTTTTGTCTGTTCCAACAGCCACAATTTTCAGAGTCTGTTAGTTTCCATATGTTAAATTTTATGCAAATAATGCCCATATTTTCTGAATTTAGACAAAGCAGAAATTGTGTAAATTCCCAAATCAGCTCTGAGGGCAGCAGCTGGAGTCCTTTTACCCACCCCAAGATCCTCCTCAGAGGCTGAGATTGGGTTGGTTCTGCTGGTGGTTTCTCTCTGAAGCCCCAAACATCAGATTGATGAAAGAACATGGGGGAAAACTGGGCCTCAGATACTTTAATAATTGGGGTTGAGGAAGCTGGAGAGCTATGAGGTTTTCATTTAAGCACCACTTTCACTCCTGCCCTTTCTCTAACTGAGCTCCTTGGATGATGAGGGAGCCAAGATTCAGGCTCAGAGAAAACAACCCCAGGTAAGGAAAGGTGTTACTTGCTCTAATGGCTGACCATCTATGGCTATTATGTCATTTCCCAAAGACCATAACTTTTGAACTTGCTTTATAAATTATCAGATAATATTAAGACAAAACAATCCAAGTCTATACAATCCAATGTGTAAGTATGATAATTTCATATTATCAGTGCAATCAGTGTGTTCCAATAAGTCTTTAGCAGGCTAAACATGTGTATCTATAACAGAACTTATAACAAAATAAAAGGGTTGGAAGGGACTTTGGAGGTCTTCTAGTCCAACCCCCCTGTTCAAGCAGGAAACCAGGCATAATAGCAGTAACTGTGAGAGGATCCTGGAGTCTTAGAGGACAACCAATTAAATATGAGTCAAGAGTGTGCAGCGGCAGCCAAAAAAGCCAATGCAATCCTAAATCGCATTAACGGAGGGATACAATCATGATCAAGAAAGGGACTAATTCCACCCTATAAAGCCTTAGTAAGACCACACCTAGAATCCTGCATCCTGTTTTGGTCACCACACTATAAAAAAGATGTTGAGACTCTAGAAAAAGTGCAGAGAAGAGCAACCAAGAGGATTAGGGGACTGGAGGCTGAAACATACAATGAACGGTTGCAGGAACTGGGCATGGCTGGTCTAGTGAAGAGAAGGACCAGGGGAGACATGATAGCAGTCTTCCAAATTTTTTTTTTTTTGTAAATATTTTTTTAGCTTTTTCAAACTTAAACATAAAATATAACTTTCAAGAACAGAGTCTCGATCCTGTCATAGATGGTTACCACGCTTACATTCCTTTAACAAGCTCCATTCACAATTTCCCATTACATCTTTTACAAATAAAAATTCAAAACATAAAAGAACAAATTTTGACATAAATTCTAGCATCTTCATCTAAACAAATCCATTATATCAACACCATTTTAATTTCAAATTAACTTTCGCTCATTTTTATACCTAAATATCAATCCTGATTATATCTTGTTCTTCTTCACCTTGTATCTTTTACCAATAATTTTTAACAATATTCTAACCTCTTATTCTAATTATTTACCTTACAATTTTATCACCATAAATCTTAATTTCAAATTCAATAGAACTCCATTTTTATTACACTTTATAAAACAAAATCCTATCTAATTCTTAATCTCTTGACCCTTTCCCTTGAATCTTAATATCTTAAACTTTATCAATTTATCTTTGATTTTATCCCACTTATCATCTATTATACTTTTCATGTTACACAGGTTTATCACAAAAACATATTTTATTTAAACTAATTTCCAACATATTTTTTTCCATACCTCCCTCTATTGTTTGGCTGTTTTCCAGCGTATTATGTTTGGCTGATTCCCAGCATAGTCTCCTCCAGGGCTCCCACTCTCGTTTGCCTGATTTCCAGCATAGTCTCCTCCAACTCTCCTGTAATTGTTTGGCTGATTTCCAGCATTTAAACTAGTTTCCAACGTATTTCCTCCGAGTCTCAAACTCTTATCTAGTTGGTATCCATCCCTCTTATTTTAACTTTCCTTCAGAATATAATTATCTATTTTATGTCAGTTTCCCAGCATGCTCTTTCAAATTAATTCTCAATATATTTCATAATAATAATCATTTCCAGCATATATTAAATTAAATCACAATTTGTTGCTAAAATCTGTGTATCTTATAGTTTGTTCAATAAAACCTTAATCAAGCGTAATCACCAATCTAGCATTTGTTTGCAAATTAAAATTAAAACATATTACATCAGACAGTAAATTTTCTTAAAGTTGTCTCACATTAATATATACTCTTCTTTATTGTTTTTAACCACCTATATATCATCTTCTATTTTAGTTGCCATCTCTTATTTTCTATTTTTATTACTCCAAAAACCCTCCTGTTTTGATCCAAAAATCATGTATACCTTTAGGCTTTTAAACTTTACATTTCAATTTAGTTAAATTTAAATTTATCTACTGTATTTCCTCCTTTTCTTCCTTTTCCTATCTGTCCATAAATGTTCCATTTCAAAGTTCATCTGTTCAAATTGAAAAATTATGCATGTCCCTTTAATGCTTTTATAATGACTGTTCCATGTGTGATGCATCAACTTCCAATCTTTTGTTCCTACCCCACACCTAATTATTTTTTGCTAAGCTTGTTAATTTCCATTGTCAAATGTCCAAAGTATTCCTTCTTTCTTCTTGAAATCATCCAGGACAGAATAGGGATCTCCAAAATCCATAGATCTAATGTTAATTTCAAAGTAATCCAAGGTAAAAAGTCATTAAGATGTTTCTTTTCCAAACAGAAAGGGAAATCTCTTCAATCCACTTTCCTGCTTAGTCACCGCAGACTCCATGGCAATTATGTAGCCATCCATCTGTCTTTCTTCATTAGCTTCATTAACTTTCAAAGGTGTAAACTCCCAGATACATTTCTCCAATTCACTCCAAATAAAAGAAAAGTCACTTTTCTAAGTTGTTAAAAGCCAATTCTTCCAAGCCAAATTTACTAAAACAAAGTCTGTCTTGGGTCTTTATTTCCATTTTTTTTCCTTTTTGATCTCCAAGCCCCACAGATCTGTAGCTACTATTTAAAGTTTGGGGTCTTATTTTTTTCAAAAATCCAAATAATCATGTTGTTTTGCCTGGGTTGGTGTCGCTCACCCGGCTTCGAGATACTCACTCTTTCTTCTTCTTCTTTCCTGCACGATCTTGTGTCCCGGTCTGCCGCGGCTTTTTGACAGCCGCCATGGCTGCCTACCCCCACCACTGACTTTGAGGATTCCCTCTGGCCTCCGAGGAACTTGCCTGTTCCTCTTGGCACACTGAGGCTCTCCTCTTCACCCCCCATCCCTGCAAGTTGAGGGTCCGTCCGAAGACCGATCAGACGGTGGTTTGTCAGTCGGGGTTTTCGTGGGCTCATTAGAGCCCGCTATTTCCCCGACTGTGGAGCCACGGCTCCAGACCGGAAGTCCAGCAGTCTTCCAATATTTGAGGGGCTGCCACAGAGAGGAGGGGGTCAACCTATTTTCCAAAGCACCCAAAGGCCGGACAAAGGCCAGACAAGGAATAATGGATTGAAACTGAACAAGGAGAGATTCAACCTGGAAATAAAGAAATAAAGTTGCCTTCAGAAGTTGTGAGAGCTTCATACAGACACTAGTGGAGGCAGAAAGTGCCCCCACCCCTATGTGGAGAGGAGGGGCTTACACTGAGTATAAAACCCCCTCTAACCTTTCCACCAAGCTCTCTTTTATGTTTGTTCTCCATGAGACATGATCTTTGATAGGGGTGGTCACACACGCTGTGTGCCCCCTATCCTAATGGATATTAAGACAGCCTTTGTATATAGTTAATATGTTTTGTTATATGAATAAATACATTTATCACATTTATTCATGCATCTGCCTTTGGACTCTTCTATGCTCCTGGGTGTTTCTACGATCCCAATTTCCACAGAATGGTAGCAGAGGGAATGGTAGCAGAACTCCACTCCAGGAGCTGTTGAAAAGGCGAGATGCCCTCCAAAATAACCTGTGAGAGAAGCTCCCCTGTTGTGACCAGAGGCCTTCAACGGAGGAGAACTTCACAGCAGCCCCAGTCTGAATCAATGATGGAAAACATTGAAGGGGGTTTCCATGCAGCTACACCCTGGCAGCCAGAGGCCACCCAGATGCAGCAAGAGATCCCAGGGGCCGAGCCCGGCAATGTTGGAGAAGGCTTCTTCAGCACTGACGAAGAGGGGGCAGAAGGACCAGATGAAAGCCTGGACAGGCAAGTGGCTGAGATGTCAGAAGAGGAGTGCAGAGCAGCGCTCGCCTTCCTCCTGAAGACAAGGGCAGCAGCCAGAAAGAGGCCTGCCATCCCAGTAAGGACTCCCCTGCCTGATCTCTCCAAGATGGCGCCTGCCGCCAGAGAGACTCCCCCCCCACCCAGTTTCCCGCCAAACAAAATGGCCGCCAGGCCACTTCTGGAGGCAACTTCCTCCAAGATGGCTGCTCCCCTGGGCACTTTGCCAGCACCACGAGCCAGGCCATCCCCAGCTCCACAGCCCAGGCCTACAACGCCAGCCAGTCAGTTCAGCATTCCAGCGGCCCAGAGGACCACTCCAAACCCACAAGCCCCTTGCCAGGCCCCGCCTGCCATGGCAAACATCAAAGAGGCCATAGAGGCCCTGGTCGCTGCCCTGCAACTTATGGAGCAACCACCCACTGGCCCCCCCGAGGCCCCAGACCCAGCTGCCCACTTAAGGAGGGCCCCAAATCCAACCTCCCACCCCCGGAGGAACCCAGATGGACCTGCAGCCTCCCACCCCCCACTGCAGAGGCGCTCACCATTCACTGAATGCTTCAGGGAGGCCCAGGCTGAGGCCTCCGCATCTTTCCGGTCCTGCTGGGATGATCCGGAGCTGCAATCCTGCTCCTCTGATGGAGAAGAGGAGATCCAGAGACATTTCCAGGCCTACCCAGCCCATGGACCTCATCTGATGGGCCTCCAGTCTCCAGAAAGATCTCCAGGCCTTCTTCCCACTCCTCCAAGGTTTCCCCGCCACACCGGTGATGTCCGGGCCTGTACTGAAGCTCCAGCCAGACCTGACTTCAGAGCTCAGAGAGGGAGATCGGAGCTCCAACAAGAAAAGGCTTTGGAGCATGCTCCATTTCCTGCACGTGCCCAGTTGCTTCAAACTACAGAAGGACTACAAAAAGGAGCCAGACCTAAGCAATCGATCCCAGGCTTAGGGATCCCAATGCCATTCACAACAGGCTCTTTTCAGCCATTTGAACAACTCCCCATGCAGTTTAATGGCAATAATTTTGTAACTTTGCCAAATAATTTTGAAAAATTACATTTAAGTGGTCAGAATTTTAAAAAATGGTGTAAAGAGATTCAGATAATTCTCTTAAGAGAAAATACTCTGGACATGATCAAAAGACCACCCCCTTTACCTTGGAGCCCTGAAATTGAGTTCCTGCATAAAAGAGCTTACACAACCCTGTTAAGTTCTGTAGACACAGCTCTGTATGCCAGTCTTTCAGACGGCCTCACAGCTCAGGAAGTTTGGACTGCCCTATATAATTTGTTCCATAGTGACAATATGGCTGCAACCAGCAGATTGTCAAGAATCCACAACTATAAACTCAAACCTGATGTCAAAATGGGGGAACATTTGGCAACGCTTAAAGCCATGAGGGATAAGCTTATACAGAGGGGGGAGCCTGTTTCTGAATCCACTCTAATTAGTGTGATGTTGAACTCCCTAGACAAATCCTGGAGTCCCTTTATTATTTCTCTAGAAGGGGTTTCTAGGGAACAAAGAAATATAGAATATTTTTCTGGCCGCTTTATTGAGGAAGATTTAAGGCGCAGAGATGAGGAACCACAAGAAATGAATGAGGCATATCACAGGCCTAGGCCTCAGAGGAGGCGCCAGGACACAAGTGAAAGGATTAATACCCTTCCCACCTGCTTTGACTGTGGCATACAAGGTCACTTTAAAAGGGAGTGCCCTCGCTCTAGGGCCACCACGGCTGGACTTAAGCACAATAAAAATAAAAGAGGCCGTGGAAGAGGGGGAGGTGGTCATAAAGGATACCAATACTGTAGTGTCACTAGTGACGATCACACCTCCCAGGTAAAGGATGCTGAGGGGCTGTGGCTTCTTGATTCAGGTGCATCAACGCATATAGCCAACACGAAGCAACGATTTAAGGTTTTACACCCACTCAAGTCCTCAGTAAAAGTTGCCACTGGGAACAAGGCAGAGGTAACTGGGGAAGGCGTGATCAATGTGCCTGGTATAGGCGATGTCACAGGGGCACTGTATGTTCCCTCAATCAAGAACAACCTTTTAAGCATCTTAAAATTGACTGAGGATAAAAATGTAAAACTGGTTTTTGAGAAGGGTGGAGGTTATGTTTTCGAAAATGGGGGTGTTGTTGGCGATATTGTAAAAATCAACAATTTGCCTTATTTTTCCCCAAAAGCAAAGGTCAAAAGGCAAAAGAAACCTAACAAGAGGGCTCAGGGAGCTAACGCCCAGATAGAGCAGAAAGCTTCTGTGCCAGCCCCCAGGTGGTCCAAACCCAAGGACCCTGGACCTAAAACCAATGAAGCTTTTAAACCAGCTCCTAGGACATCCAAAGCCATTAAGGCTGAGCCCATTAAGGTCACAACTCCTCAGCCAACCCTGAGGAACTCTAAGGTGACCATTAATCCAGTGCCTACTCTCATTACTGAACAGACCAAGGCTTGTAATGGTAAGATACATAAGGTTGACAAAGTATGCATGGGTAAACTTTACATTTGGATTGTGCTCATATATTACACCGCAGGCTTGGCCATGCCAGCTTCCCGGTTATTAAGAAAATGCAAGATTTTTCTGATGGGCTTAAGATAAAGAATTGTAATACCTATTTGGAATGTGCCATCTGTAAGGCAGCAAAATGTAAAACTGCTGCTATACCTAAGGTCTCTTCCCGTCGTGCAAGGTACCCTTATTAGCTGGTACACATGGATTTGGTTGGTCCTTTTAGACCCTCCCTTGGTAGGGGGCGTTATTTTTTAACGGTAGTAGATGATTACTCTCGTTATGGCCATGTATTTATTTTAAAGGACAAAACTGAAGTCTTTACCAACTTCAAATATCTTTACAACCAGATCCAAACGCAACACAAGGTGTGCATCGGTCAGGTGCAGAGTGATAGGGGGACTGAGTTTACATCCAAGACTTTTGAAAAGTGGATGAAGGAGAGAGGTATCCTCCATTTTAAATCATCGCCTCAAATGCCTTTGGAGAATGGCATTGTAGAAAGGAGAAATGGCATGCTGCAGAATGTCATGAACTGCCTACTTGCAGATGCTGACATGAGCCAAGTTTTTTGGGCAGAAGCGGTCAAAATGGCCAATTATCTAGTCAACAGGACGTGGTGTAGTGCCATTAACCAAACCCCATACTTCCTGGTCCATGGAAGGAAACCTAGCCTCTCACACCTGAGAATTTTTGGTTCCTATGCCTGGGTCCATATTCCCAAGCACCTCAGAAGAAAGGGGGGCAAGGCATCAAGGAGGCTCAGATTTATAGGTTATGCAACCGGCAGCAAGGCCTCTAGGTTTGTAGACAAAAATAACCTTGTCATTGTCTCTAGATCAGCTTCCTTTGAGGAGGGGTCAAATTGGTCAAAAATTCATTCCAATGAACCCGGTTATTCCCCTATTAGAAGCAACACTAAACAAGCAGCACCACCTGAAGAGGATGAACCAACAAACTCCAAGCAACTGACCAGCGAAGATCCAGATGGTGATGAATCCCTACCTGACTCTGACGATTCAGACAAGGAATCCCTGGGTGACTTCACACCTCCTGCCTCACCTAAACGACCATATCTTCGCAGCGCCTGGGACAGAGGCCCGCCCCATTTTGATTGGAAAGATACTTCCGGCAGCTCCAATTCTGACACTGATGCTCCGGATGACAATGATGATGGTGAGTGGCAATTTCCCAGACGGTCAAAACGCTCCAATAAAGGGGTGCCACCCAAAAGGTTGGACATTGGCTGTGTTGCCTCGGTCAACAGCGTTACCATGGCCCCTAAAATGTACTCAGATGTCCTCCAGCTTCCCGAGGAAGAACAGCGCAGGTGGAGGGTGGCAATGGAGCGGGAAATGGACAGTCTCAAAAAATTGAAAGTCTTCATCCCCATGGAAGTCCCCAAAAAGAGGAAAGCAATTGGCACCCGTTGGGTCTACAAGGTCAAGCCAATGCCCAACAACAAACTCCTCTATAAGGCCCGGCTGGTAGCACAAGGCTACGCACAGCGCTACTTTCAGGACTTTGATGAAACATACTCCCCCACTGTGAGAGCGGAAAGTGTGAGGGCTGCTTTGGTCACCGCAGCAGCACATGGGGAACACATTTTTCAATTTGATGTGCAAACTGCTTATTTACACGCACATCTAAAACAAGAAATTTATGTCAGAGGTGCCCCTGGATTTCAACGGCAGGAAGGCCACACCTGGCTTCTGAAGAAAAGTTTGTACGGCCTCAAACAATCAGGCAGACTGTGGTACAAATGCCTGACTAAAACTCTCAAATCACTGGGTTTCCATCCATCTCCAGCTGATAAATGTACCTTCACAAGGGATACCGAAGGGGGGCTGGAGAAAGTCCTAGTGTATGTCGATGACCTTTTATATATAGGGCCTGACAAGGGGGGAAGTATTATATTTGCCAGGACCCTACAAAAAAAGTTCACTCTAAAGTCTTTAGGATATGTGGACAAGTACCTAGGCGTACAAATCATCACTACACCAAAAGGTTTTGCTCTCTCCCAAAAGGAAAAGATAGAGGAACTCTTGGTGAAATGTAAAATGGAAGAGAGCAAGCCAACGGCTATCCCAATGCAGACCGACTATTATGGATTGGCACACAAGGATAGCCCAGAGTTCCAAAATAATACTCTATTTAGGTCAGTGATCGGCTCATTACTATATATAAGTAACTGGAGCCGTCCAGATATTGCCCTGGCCGTAAACCTGCTATCTAGACAAGTGGAACATCCTACCCAGTTCCACTGGTTGGCCATTAAAAAGCTATTAAGGTATCTCAAGACCACAGCAGATTACGTGCTTCGCTTGGAACCTGAGAATAGAGACAAGGCCCAATTAAAATGCTTCGCGGATGCGGACTGGGCCGGAGATACCAAGACACGTAGGAGTACTTCGGGCTTCTTGGTACTATTAAATGAGGCACCCATCCATTGGCATGTGGGGCAACAGAAATTTGTTTCGTGCTCCACCGCTGAGGCCGAATATGCATGCTTATCAGAGGCAGGGAACGATCTGATATGGTTTGATGCCTTAATTTCTAGCATCTGGACACCACCGACTTTGCCCATCCAAATTATAGAAGACAACACCGGGGCCGTAGGCATTGCCAAAGCCTATGCGGTGGGAAAAAGGTCCAGACATATCGATATCCGCTATCAAAATGTTAGGCAACTAGTAGAGATGGGGTTTATATCTTTATCACATTGTCAGACCAAATATCAAACAGCTGATATTTTCACAAAACCTCTACCAGCAGATAGGCACAAAGATCTGTGTAAAAAGTTATGTCTCACAGGGTAAAATCTGTTGTGCATTGCATTTGTATGTTTGCATGCCATTGGCTCGCAAGGAGGGGAACTGTCAAGTATTTGCAAGCCATTGGCACATATATCATACAGACACTAGTGGAGGCAGAAAGTGCCCCCACCCCTATGTGGAGAGGAGGGGCTTACACTGAGTATAAAACCCCCTCTCACCTTTCCACCAAGCTCTCTTTTATGTTTGTTCTCCATGAGACATGATCTTTGATAGGGGTGGTCACACACGCTGTGTGCCCCCTATCCTAATGGATATTAAGACAGCCTTTGTACATAGTTAATATGTTTTGTTATATGAATAAATACATTTATCACATTTATTCATGCATCTGACTTTGGACTCTTCTATGCTCCTGGGTGTTTTCTACGATCCCAATTTCCACAAGATTGGACCGTCATTTGTCAGAAATGGTGCAGGGTCTGCTTAGATGACCTACAAGGTCCCTTCCAACTCTGTTAATCTGTATCTATCTATACTATTCCAGACAAGTGGCTGTCCAGTCTCTTCTTAAAAGCCTCCAGTGATGGACCACCCACAGTTTCTGGAGGGGAGACGTTCCGTTCCTCACAGTTAGGAAATTTCTCCTTAGTTCTAGGTTGTTTCTCTCCTTGATTAGTTTCCCTCCATTGTTTCTTGTCTTGCCTCCTAGTACTTTGGAAAATAGGTGGACCTCCTCTTCTCTGTGGCAGCCCCCCAAATATTGGTACATTGCTATGATGTCACCCCTCATCCTTTTCACTAGACTAGACATACTGAATTCCTGCAACTGTTCCTCATATGTTTTAGTCTCCAGGCCTTTAATCATCTTTTCTGCACTTTTTCCAGAGTCTCTACATCTTTTTTATAATATGGTGACTAAAACTGGATGCACTATTCCAAGTGTGGTCTTGCCAAGGCATTATAAAGTGGTACCAATACTTCATGTGATCTTGATTTTATCCCTCTGTTAATGCATCCTAGGACTGAATTAGCTTTTTTTAGCTGCTGCTGGCTCATATTTAAGTGATTGTCCACTACGACTCCAAGATCCCTCTCACAGTTACACTTATTGAGCCAGGTTTCACCTCTTCTGTAAGTGTACATTTGGTTTTTCTAGCCTAAGTATAAAACCTTACTTTTCTCTACAATGAATTACAGTTTGTTAGATAGGCCCAGGATTCAAGTCTACCTAGATCCATCTGGATCTTGAGCCTATCATCTGGGGTGTTGGCTATTCCTGCCACTTTAGTGTTGTCTTCAAATTTGATGATTTCCCCATTTCTCCCCTCATCCAAATCATTCATGAAGATGTTGAAGAGAACTGGGCCTAAAACAGAACCTTGGGGTCCCCCACTGCTTTTTTCCCTCCATGCAGACGTAGTTCCATTGAGGACCACAGGCTGAGCCCATCTGGGGGTGATGCTGTCTATCCCACATATTTTTAGCTTACCAAGAAATAGGTTGTGGTTTCCTTGTCAAAGCCTTTCTGAAATCCAAGTACTGTATACTACATGCACTGCATTTCATTGGTCCAGTTATTCAGTCATTTTTGTCAAAAAATGAAATAACATTTATTTATGATCTGTTTTTTGATCCTTCATTACTCCTAGTAAGTCATTAATATCTAGACTGAGTAACAAGGGTTCAAATATGCCTCTTTCCCTTCCCCCTTGGTAAGCATAGATCCTTCTTCTCATGGCTCCATTGAGCCCAAACCTCCCTCTCAAACAAGGGCTTGGATCAGGGCCAACAGGCTGAGCTCCATTTTGAGGGCAAAACATTTTCTCCATCATAATTTTCTGTTTATTGAGTCAAATGCTACACTAACATCTAGAAAGCAGCAAACCTTGTTTTACCTCACTGATATAGATTAGATATTTCAAGACAAATTTGTTGCCAATATTAGATTATTAACTTATGCATTATTACTTACAAAATCAATACAGCATTTAACTCTACCTAAAACCTTCTGCAAGGAATGAATTTTTCTCAAGCTTAACTAAGAGGATCATGGCATAAATCTTAGCCACAGTATCTGCTACTCTATTTGGCCTATAATTGCTAGAGTGATTTTTATTCCACATTTTAGATAGATAAAATGCTACTATTGCCAACTTCAATCTGATTGGATAGGGCAGGCATTATTTATCTGTGAAAATGAAGATGCCAATAGAGGCTCCAACAACCAGGGATATTTTTTGATCAGTTAAATAGTTGGTAGAATGTCTTCTCCAGGGAATGTATTGCTTGCATTTCAGGCCTTTTATGATTAATCTCAACATGAACATAATGGGGTAAAATATTGAGATTTTTGCTAATATGGAGAAAAGCAGCTCTTGAATTCCATGGAGAAGACATGATTGCATCTATTGCTCACCCACCACCACCCACCCCTCACTTTACCAGATGGAGAAAAACACACACAAACCTGTGGGACTTTGTAGGTGCCTCCTAATGTTGACATCTGGATGGAGATGCCCCTTCTAGCTCCATCAAGAAGAGCCAGGAGGTTCTCCTTCCTTCCACAGCCGTAGTTGGGGACATTGGCTTCTCCAGTGGAGAGCATGTCCAGCAAGGCATCTGAAGTGTGGAAAGTGCTCAAATAGTTGTTATGGATGTTGTAGCCAAGTGTGAGATTGTGCAAGAGATGGGAATTCTTGTTGGCCAGTTGAATGTTGAAAATTAATATTAAGCAATATAAAAATTCATGAAAAGCCCTATTGAAAAAAAAGTTATTATAATCAACAGCCACAACAAATACTTTTGTTATATATAATATATATAATCCTCCACAAGCCTACTGAGCCTTAAACCAACATTGATCCAAAAGCAATGATCAGTTACACAAATATGGAAATGGGCTGAGGTACGGCAACTACAACTGATTCCACCACTACCTTAAATAAAACTCATTATCCAAGTGATAAATTAAAGACTGAACAGAGAGAGGAAAATAATCTGCAGCCCTTTCAGCATTTTTTCAGACTCCTTTTTGAGTCTCTTTCACAAAATCAGATCAAAGAGAGAAGCCATGGAAATCAAAAAATTTTCCATGGCCATCAAAAAAAGGAAGAGTAGTACAGTGGACTAAAGCACAGTTATTGAAATCTGCTGCTTGCGATTACTGCAAGTTCAAATCTCACCAGGCTCAAGGTTGACTCAGCCTTCCATCCTTTCAAAAGTAGGTGAAATGAGGACCCAGATGTGAGGGCAATAAGATGACTTTGTATAAATATACAAAAGTATGAAGGCTATTGCTTAACGCATTGTAAGCCGCCCTGAGTCTCCAGAGAAGGGCGGCATATAAATTAAAGCCAAAAAAAAAAAAAAAAATCATTTGGAAATTAGACATATTCTCCAATATAGGAATAAATGAAGAAAAAAAAACATAAAATAAGGAGAGTGTTAGAATGGAGGGACTCCATCACCCTGAATGACTTACGGATCATGGAAAACAAACTGAACAGAAGGAGCAACGTTGAAAAGCAACTTTGTATGTAATCTTTCCCTTCCACTGGTGACTATACCGATTAGATGGTCTCCTGGTCCATAGTAGCTCCATAGTTTCCCATCCTGGTTTTCCGAACTCAGCGAGCATTTCATTCTCAGCTTCCCAAAGACTGGATGGGACAAAAGCAGCATCAGAAGCAGAAGCAAGAGGTCCATAATTCGTGAATCAATGGATCCCTTTCCCTTGTGTCAATCAATGAATCTCTTTCCTGTTTCTAAAGAAGAATTAGAAGAATCAAATGACTCTCACAAGATGGAATATGACTCAGTTGCTTTTTCTCAACACAGAAACACAACACATTCAAGAGCACAGACCCTGCCTGTCCCAAAACTCCATATTTCTCTACCCAAAGTCTCCCCTGAAGGATTTGGCCAAACAGCAGAGCTGAAACTTTTACCGTAATTCTCCCTCTCAGGAGGGATCCCTGGATAATTCAACTAGTTCTTGGACTTGGAGATTGTTAAGAAATTCTCTGGAGGGAAATGAAAGGGAAATAATCTCCATGTGATTCATAATAACAGGGGCAGCGATGGAATTAAATTGGTCATCTAGAATTGAGAGGTTTGGGAGCTCCATGCTTGAAAGTGGCCCCAGAGGGAAAACACGGCACCTGTGGCTGAAGAAAGAAAGAAATCTGATATTTGTTTGCATAGTGATGAAAGACAAAACTCTGGGGCCAGTTAATGCCAGAGTATGTCACAGATCTGAAATAGCTGCCATTTGGATAGCTGAGTTGGAACCAAAATTTACTTTATTTTGAAAGCTAATGCTCAAGGGCATCGCCCCAAAAGGCTGATGCAATAGTGTGGCCAGTCTCTAAGAAAAAAATCAACTTTAGTGAAAAACTAGATGGAGACATCAAGGCTGCCTCTCACCCCATGTGGGGAGGGGAGGGAGGGAGGGAAGGGGAGCTCAGGACCCTCGTGTTGCAGATGAAAAGCTGATCTTCAAAATCCAACTTCCACCTTCAGAGACCTGGGAATGCAGAAGCCCATGTCCCATGTTCCCCTGCCACCCTTTCCCATGCACAGGCCAGGCAATGGAGCTCTTGCAGGGATGCCAGACAGGACTCTGCCCGGCTGAGTGGGGAGCCTTTCTTGAGATAAGGAAGTTGGGGAGCCTGATGGTGGGAAAGGGAAGCAGAACTGCAAAATCTCCCTCCAGGTTCCATCTTCTGAGTCCTGGAAATGGGGGAGACCATATCCCATGTTGCTCAGCCACCTCTTTCCATGCATGGGGCACTCAGGGGAAAGTAAAGCCCAGACCCACAGAGAAAGCCGAGATGGCCAGGGAGGAGGAGGGGATCTGGGGCATTCCTGGGAAGAGACCAACCTGGTTTATGGGTCCCAGGGTTGAATATTGGGCGGACGCATCCCCCAGGATTTCTCCAGCCTCGCTTGGGCTCTGTGTCTTTCCAGGAGAGGCTCCTGTGGGGAGAAGCCATGCCGGGCTGGGTCTTCCGAGGGGGGTCCGGGTTGCCTGTGGGGAAAAGACAGCCAGCTTCACCCTAGAGGGGGCCCTCCATGACTCTGAGGAAGATGGGGGTCCCCTGTGGCCCCTCCAGAGCCCCCGGGTGAGGAGACCCTCTTCATTGCAGCCTTTTCTGGGGAAGGGGCTTAAGCCCCCCTCCCTCTGCAATTCTGGGAGGTTTTGCCTCTTTCTCATCCCTCCCAAAGCTTTGAATTTTGCTCTTTATTTGACACCCCCCCCCCCTTTGGCTTGGCTTCTTCAGCCTCTTCTCCATCTGTAATGATTGCCTCTCCTTACAACTTAAGAAAGTAAAGACTCTTGAAAAGGATCCTTTTATTAAGCAGCAATGATAGCAACCCAGTTAAAGAAAGAGCTGAATACCCTTAGACAAGACAAGTAGGATTAAAGCAGTAGAGACCCCTCCCTTTAAGTCAGAATGCAGATTTTAGCCACTACACAAGTGTGAAGATGTTTTCTTTACTAGTTTCCCTGAGAACCCGAACAAACATGCATCCCCACCATTATCCTTTAAAGTGAAACAACCCACATGGCTATCATAAACATTCCTCCACGTTAAGAGGATCTCAGGGCTCTTTGGCGCCAGGATATAGGTTGTAAAATATCTGTTGACACAGGCAATGCTAGTAAATTGAATCCAAGTCTCCCTCTTCTCCCAATTGATTGGCAGCATCACTTTTAGGGATCTAACATGCTACCCTCCTTAGAAAATAAAAGGATCCACCTGTAAAAAAAAACAAATATAAACAAAATTTCATGATAGTATATTAACAAGGTTCGTTAGGGTATTGGGAGTGAAATTTTCTCAGTAAAGTTGGAGCCCTAACATGGTGTTTAGCGACCCATTCATTGTGTGCTGATGGTAAATGTTTCCAAGCAACTAAATATTGGATTTTCCCTCTGTGAATCCTAGAGTCAATGATTTCCTTGATTTCAAAGTGTTGTTCATCTTCAATCATGATGGGAACAGATAGTGTAGATGCAGATGGTCTGAGGAATGAGATTACTTCTCGCTTGAGTAAACTGTTAGGTGTTTTGTGCCAGCCATGGCAGTTTCTTAAAAGGCCACCAGATGGGAGCAAAGAGGCACCTTTGATCCCACTGGTGGGTCAAGGGGCTCCGGCCCCTGCAGCCCCATTGGGGAGAGTTCTTGAATAAATTACAACGGGTGGAAGAAAGGATGCAAAATGGATTAACCCAGACAACATTGATAGAGGAAAGGGAGTACTGGCAACACCAGATTAAATTATTAGATCAAGAGGAATTAGCAAATAAAATAAAGTGGACTAAACAAATTTTTTTTGAAAGGGCGAATAAAACAGGAAAATGGTTGGCTTACCGGCTTAGAAAGGAGCAGGAACAACGGAGAATAGAAGGGCTGAAAGATGTAATTGGGAATTTCCATTGTACTAAGGAAGGCAAGAGAATGGTAGCTCAGGATTTTTTCACACAGCTTTATCAGAAAGGAGAGGAAAATATCTGTGAAATTCGGAAATATTTGGAAAAGACAGACTTGCCTAAAGTCTCGGAAACAATGAAGGAAATTCTTAATGCGGAATTTACGATGGAGGAAGTAGAAACAGTTATGAAAGCACAGGCGAATGGCAAAACCCCGGGTAGAGATGGCCTTCCAGTTGAATTATACAAAATAGTGTTTGACATGGTAGGAAGACACATGACGGATTTATTCAATGCGGTTATGAAAGAGGCTCAGGTTCCAGGATCTTGGACTGAGGCTTATATTTCTATTATCCCAAAAGAAGGAACTGATCTATCTCTTATTAAGAACTATAGACCAATATCATTACTAAATTCCGATTATAAGATATTTGCGGGGGTTCTTGCAGCTAGGCTTAGCTGCTTCCTTAACCAATTCATTCACTCAGACCAAAACAGCTTCCTTCCTAATAGATATCTACGAGATAATCTTAGAATTATCATGAATACACTAGAATTTTTCGAAAATCGCCCGGATAAACAATTAGCTTTAATTTTTGTTGACGCCCAAAAGGCGTTTGACAGAATCAGTTGGGAATTTATGATTTCTCAATTGGAATATATGGAGTTTGGTGGGAATTTTATTCGGGCAATTCGAGCTATCTACCGGGAGCAGACTGCAAGAGTTCTCATAGATGGAGAGGAGACGAAGAGAATTCAAATTCGTAGAAGTACAAGACAGGGATGTCCCCTTTCCCCATTGCTATTTGTATTAACTTTAGAGCCCTGCTTAGAGAAGTGAGAGGAAACACGGAAGTAAGAGGAATGAAGATTAGGCAGGAGGAAGTTAAAGTTCAGGCTTATGCAGACGATCTTGTATTTATCTTGGATCAACCACTGGACTCGGGCCTGAAATTATTATGCTTGATTAGAGAGTATGGGAAGGTAGCGGGGTTAAAGATGTATGAAGAAAAAACTAAAATCCTAGTGAAAAATATGACTCAGATGCAAAGGCAACAGCTGGAGCAGTTAATGGGTTTAAGAATAACAAATAAAATTAAGTATCTGGGTATATGGTTGACCGCCAGATGTTCCTCCATAAAGGAGGATAACTATCTTCCTCTTTATAGCCAGATGCTCAGAGACTTAGAAAGATGGAAAAATCTCCAGCTATCAATTTTGGGAAGGGTGGCAACCATTAAGATGTGCGTGTTACCCAAATGGTTATTTCTATTCCAAACAGCCCCGGTAAGGTTGAATAAAGAGTTTTTTACAAATTTGGATAGGAGTATATCTAAATTTATCTGGCAGGGAAAGAGGCTTAGATTAGACTTAAAATGTTACAAGAATCCAAAAATAGAGGAGGATTTGGACTCCCAAATTGGGAGCTCTATCACCAAGCAGCGAACTTGATTTGGGTGAAAGAATGGATGGTCCTACAAAAGAGACGACTTTTGACATTTGAGGGAGCCGGTCTTCAACATGGCTGGCACTATTTCCTATGGCCAGGAGCATCCGGCCGCCCTAGACACTTTGATGACCACTATTTACGTAGGACGCTTGGGTACACTTGGGAAAAGGTTAGAAGAAGAGTATATACAAAAGTTCCATGCTGGATTTCGGCGCAGGAAGCTCAGATTTACCCGACATTGTATAAAGGGGAGAAAACCTTGACGTATGAAGGTTTCTTGGATGTTCAGGGTAATCCGAAGTCACGAGAATTATTAACTCTTCAAGGATATAAGATAGACTGGTGGTCTTATTCTCAAGTGCACTCCAGGTATAAAAAAGATTTACATAGTGAAGGAATCTACCGTAAAAGACAAGAATTGGATAAGATCTTATTAGAAGGAGGGAAAGGGATATTATCTAAATGTTATGCATATTTATTGTCTCTGCAGATAGGACAGGATGTAGTGAAGGATTGTATGATAGCATGGGGGCGAAATTTTGGATATCCCCTTGACTTCCAGCAATGGGAACAGATTTGGTTGAAAAATATGAAATTAACCATGGCCTCCTCATATAAAGAAAACATATATAAAATGGTCTACCGGTGGCATCTCCCCCCGGCGAGATTAGCTAAAATGTTTCCCGGGACATCTGCCTGCTGTTGGAAGTACGGTTACAGCAATGGAACCTATTTTCACCAATGGTACACCTGCCCGCAGGCGGTTAAATATTGGGAAAAAAATACGGCAATGGATTTTGGAAATTACACAGATTAATTTGGAATTAAGACCTGAGATTTTCCTATTGGGGGCAAAACCTTTGAATGTTAAATCAGATATATGGTTCTTGTTGATTCACATTATCACTGCAGCAAGATTAGCGTATGCGCAGGAGTGGAAAAATCAATACTTACCGGTAGATTTGAAAATAATATATAAAATTAATGAGTGTGCGGAATCAGATAGATTAACTAGATTGATCAATGGTAAAAAAGATTCAGAATTTTATAACAGTTGGAAAGTATGGTACGATTGAGTCCAGAAAAGGTGGGATAAAATAGATATATGATGATGTATATATATATGATGGCAAATATGTATGTATAAAGGAATGATTTTATACTTATGGACAATGTAATCATATTATACCATGGTGGCAGGATTGTATATTTTATTTGTGTATTAGTGTATAGAATATATTAATAAAAATTATATATATATAAAAAGGAATGAGATTACTTCTCGCTTGAGTAAACTGTTAGGTGTTTTGTGCCAGCCATGGTAGTTTCTTAAAAGGCCACCAGATGGGAGCAAAGAGGCACCTTTGATCCCACTGGTGGGTCAAGGGGCTCCGGCCCCTGCAGCCCCATTGGGGAGAGTTAATGGCCCAACAGCCCCCTCAACTCATTAGTAAGGGAGGGCCAGGGGCCCTTATAAGAACCCCTGCACAAGGGCTGCTCTTTGGCTCTTGTTCTAGTTTCCTACAGGACTGATCCATGGGCTCAATCCAGGCATGGATGCCTCCATGCCAGGGAACTCATTTCCTCTACTTTATTCCTAAATAAAGATTCAACTTGATTGCATCCTTGTGTGCTGTCTTTTCTTGGAAGCGCCCTCAATGAACATCGATCATTGTGAGATCTCTCACAAAGTGGTAGCAGAGGATGGTTTGAGGTAATGCTTCCAACACAGGAGAAGCAAGATGCCTGGAGGTTCCGCAAGAACCCCCAAGAGATGGATGGCAGGAGAGCCCCGATTGTGACCAGGAGTCTCCAATCAAGGATGGCAACCCTGCACCCAGTCCCTGACGCAAGCTTCGACCCAGACAAAGGCTCAGGTGATCTCTATGCCCCCAGAGATCCCAGCGGAACATCGGGGACAGCTTCACACACTTCCCTGCAGCTGCAAGCCACAGAGGGAAGCATGGAAGGCCAGCAGTCCACCCAGGACTGCCAGGACACCAGGGAGGCGGCCGGGGACCAAGCCACCTCCAGCATAGACCAGCTCACTGGTGAGGAATGCAGAGAGCTGCTCCGAACGCTCCTAGCAGCCCGAGGGACGCCACAAGCCAAGCCAAGTGGGACACCAGCACAGGAGGCCTCTGGACACCAGGTAAGTCATTCGACTTCCCCAGCACCCAGGAGGCCCACTAACATGGTGCCAGCCAGGCAGAGGTGGTATTTACCGGTTCTCCGAACTACTCAAAATTTCCACTACCGGTTCTTGCGAACTGGGGAGAACCGGTAGCAACCCACCACTGCAGTGGGGGCATCGGACCCCCTCCCAGCCCTGGGACACAGCAGGTTTCTCTGTTTCTTTGGGAAAAATTCCTTCCCCAATCAGAGTCTGCTGGAGCCCCATCATCCACTTCCCTCCCTGCCTAGGAGCAGCTGAATTTCTCCATTCAGACAACAGGAAAAAGGGAGTTTGCACAGAACCTCAGGGTCAGTCTTCATTCTTCAACAGAGGGTCCCACTCACTCTGCAAAGCCAAATTCCCCTTCAGTTCCTGGATACCTCCAGACATCACTCGGCTGAGCTCACAGCAGGGCCAGGGCGGCTGAGAAATTGGGATGGAAGGGACCATAAACCTTTCCAGCCACAAGAGACACTTGGACACGGACTGTGGTCTGACAGAAGCTCCTATGGTGGCCTTTATGTGGCAGTGGGAAGGGTTATGAGATCAATCTCACAACACTCACCCTATAGGGCTATAGATTGTGAATCCCACTCCTGACACCAGTTTCTGTGGAATCAAACACAGGAGCCAAAAAACCAATAATCCAGGCTCACTGCAGTTGTTATTTATTCAGTGTCCACTGGACGAAGTTCTCCCCAGAAAATAGTGAGAGGAAATCTTACAGACAAAACGATGCACTTATTTTTATACATTCCAGGAAAGGAGGAGAAAATGATAATCATACATATTTCATTTAATAGATGATGTAAGCGTGAATATTCAGAATTAGCAAGACTCAAGTTACCTCCCCAGCCTTGTATTGTTGCATGGAAAGAGTTATTGTGAGTTATTGTGTAAAAAAAAGAAATGTCTCAGTTGCATTGCCACAGCAGTTTGGGTGAAATGTACTGAGAAATGAGGGCATCAACATTGCTCCATACATTCCTTCTATATTCTATATTTCTGTCTTGCTAACATGCTCCCATTTCTCCAAGAAATTTGTCTCCTCACAATCTTCCACACACCCTTTATTTATTTCAAGAAAAATAGTTGGCCCACTCATGCATGGAGAACAGCTTGGACCATTTTCTACGTCTGGAGTGTGGAAAATGTTAAAAGTTGAAATTCCTCAGTATCACATTTACACATTTCTTCTGGCTGTAAGCTGCTCCTTTGAGAACAATTCAATAATTTCCAAATTTGAAACATAAAGATATGATTTTCTTTGACTCCTGCATACGATCTAAATGGAAAGAATATCTCCATTCTAATAAAAGAAACTTTTAACAATTCTTTCAATATCACATTTGTGTTAGATCTCATGTTTTTACGTTTGTTCTGGCTGTGAGCTGCTCCTTTGTGTTGAGGTCTGGCCTCAGAAGGATAATGTAGCACTTGGGGATGAAGATGCAGCCCAGCAGACCAGCACTGGAGGCCAGGATGGAGAAGACCTGCACAGCCACCATGGATTTCCCTTTGGTGCTCAGGTAGGTGGGCACAAAAGTCACCCAGACACTGCAGAAGACCAGCATGCTGAAGGTGATCAGCTTGGCTTCGTTGAAGGCCCCAGGCAGGTTCCTGGCCAGGAAAGCCACCGTGAAGCAGATGGCAGCCAGGAAGCCCATGTAGCTGAGGGTGACGTAGAACAAGACAACAGCCCCTTCGTTGCATTGCAGGATGATTTCTCCAGGCTGGGAGTGGAGGTCAGAGTCAGGGAAAGGGGCAGAAACTCCCAGCCAGGCGGAGCAGATGATAATTTGGACAGCAGAAGAAGAAAGGATGATGGAGTTGGCCAAGCTCTTCCCCAACCATCTCTTCACTCGGTTTCCTGGTTTTGTGGCCAGGAAGGCCAGCACCACTGTGATGGTTTTGGCCAAGAGAGAAGAAACGGCAACTGAGAAGATGATGCTGAAAACCGTTTGTCGGAGAAGGCAGGTGGCTTTCCTTGGTTGACCAATGAAGAGAAGTGGAGATAAGAAGCAAAGCAGGAGGGAGACCAGGAGGATGTAGGAGAGGTCCCGGTTGTTGGCTTTGACAATGGGAGTTTCTTGGTATTTAATAAAGATGATTAAAACAAGGCCTGAGTTTAGGAAGAAGAGTAGAGCAAAAGAGACCAGGATGATGCCCAGATGTTCTTCATAAGACAGGAAGGTTATGACTTTGGGGATACATTCGACTCTGGCTTCATTTGGGTATTTATCATCTGGGCACTTGGTGCATTTTTCAGTATCTGAGAAAGCAAAAAAAGCAATATTTCTTTAATATTCTGTTCTTTTATCTTGCAAGAAAAACCTTCTTTGGATAACAGATGATACCACAGGCATTTTCCAAGAAGTATTTCTTAACTATTTTATTAAAAAGAGCATAAGAAGGATATTTTTTTCTTTAAAAATGTAGCTGGGTATATGAAGTTGAGGGAAGTCCTAGGATGTTAATTCTTTCCTGTGTAATGCGTAGAATCTTCATAGGAACCTACATTATTAGAGGTTAATAATGAATCATATAATCTTTTTAGGCAAACATACTGAGTCCTGCCACATGGCAGTTAATATCCTGGACTTGGAGGATACCTACAGTATCTTGTAACATCTGGAAGCAACCTGGAATTAAGGAGAAACTTCCTATCAGTGAGAACAATTAACCAGTGGAACAGCTGGCCTCCAGAAGTTGTGGGTGCTTCAACATTGAAGGTTTTTAAGAAGAGACTGGACAGTCACTTATCTGAAATGGTATAGGGTCTCCTGCTTGAATAGGGGGCCGGATTAGAATTTCTCCAAAGTTCCTTCTACTCTATTCTGATTGATTGATTGATTGATCTATATGGCAGACTGTTTGTGTAATGAGTTCCCCCCATAACGATCCACACCACCAGATTACGGACCAGTGACACCTTCTCAGTGATCCTCAAGGGAGGCCAATAAATGATGAATTGCAAGGTCTTTCAGAAGGTGGACCTGAAACAATTCATCTAGTTTCAAAGATCTCAGATGTTCCTACAAAGGTAAAATTAGCAGCACGTATCCAAACTAAAAAGCAGAAGAGATATTTCCTCTGCTGTTAGCAAAGCTTGCCCAGTCTGCCACCCCCTCCTCCCATCTCTTCCCAGCCCCTCCTTCCAAGTCTTTTTGATTTACTTCCTTTTAGATGAGAAATTGTGCAGGTTAAAAATAAAAAAACGAGGTGAACTTCGATCTGTCGATCCAGTTCCATAAAGCCTCCCATTTTCCTCAGGATGGCCCACCTTCCTGAGTGGAGAAGGTCCCCTCCGGACAAGGAACGCAGTCATAGCAGCAAACTGGCTCTCCTTCTCGAGCCCTCTTGACAAATCCAGGATGACAACTTTCCACACATTTGGACTGAGGCAGAGACTAAGCAGAAGAAAAGGAATGGCAAAGGAAATATGTTAGGACTCTCCATCCATGGAAAATGGAGGTAGAAATGGATGGAGACAAGTAGCCTCTGATCTTCATTGGGGCAAATATGAAATCTCTGACTACTTCTAAACAGATGCAGGAGATATAACAACTGGCAGATTCTTCATTTATTTCCTCCCTTTTTCTTTTGGAATTAAACATTACAATGAAGTACTTTTCTACTTAATAAAGTCAAGAGGGATGGAATTGAAAAAAGATTTAAATATGATGATATATTCATCTTAAAACTGAGAACAAAGTTTACTGTAAAAGATTGAGGAAACTTTTATTCCATTAGATTTTTTAATATTAAATTAAACTATGATGAAGAAAGAAACCTCTGACCAGTAAGATCTTGAAAGGTTTCCATAAAACATGACAAAGCCTCTCCACTTAGGTCCCGTCTGTTGAAGAGCTTCCATGAGATGACACCACCTGGCATGGGAGGCCAACCACTCTGGAGACTCTAGGCTTTGCTCACTTGAAATAGGAGCTCAGGCTTTGGAAAATGGAGAAAAGGCACCAAAATTTCTCTTACCTTATTGAGCAACTTTAGCCGTGAATGAGCATCTTGGTCGATAGAAAGTTTCTGTCTTTCAAAATATGCCAGAATATCACTCCTGACATCCCCCTTGGGGAGAACCAAGAAGCCCAAAATGCCTAGATCTACTGTTATCTCTCCATTTCGGTCCAAGTACAGATTTCTGTCAGAAATATTCCAAAATTCATTCTTCTCCAGAAAGGGATGAAACTAGAATGGGAACGTTCAGGGATTTGAAAAACAGAAAACTTGGTTTTATCCCACATTGAATCTTTCTTCTACAATTGTCTGATCTCCAAATATGCTTAATTAGGATACAAATACTGCCATCATCTTCATAAGTGAACAAGAAAGTTTGAGAAAAATTTGTCCATCATTTACTGACAAAATATCGAAAAAGTATATAATTGATACAATTGGTCAAATATAGGGAACATTCTAGAGCAGATGAAAATAAAATGAACAGAGAAAAAAAATCATTCATAAACTTTTTGAAATCAAGAGGTTGATTCCCAGAAAGCATGGGTTGATCAAGAAGAAAGTTGTCAGGCTAATCTTCTCCCTGGTCATCCTGATGGAAAACACCTCCAGATGTTCTAATTCTAATTAATTGCAATGCAACATAACAAAATGTAGCAGATCTGAAAGAACAAATCTCCCACCAACTTTTTTCTCAGCCTGAAAACTTAGCCAGGATCCTTTCTGAGTTTCTTTCTCTCCCGTTATGCAGCTGCAGGATTCTCCCCTCTTCTCTGATCCTTCCCTAGGCAGCCTCTCTTCCCCTCATCCCAAAAGTCATTCTCACCCATCATTGCACTTCCTAAATAGATTATGGGAAGACTGGTGATATCACT
The DNA here is from genome assembly GCF_029215685.1 of Pituophis catenifer annectens. Lineage (NCBI taxonomy): Eukaryota > Metazoa > Chordata > Lepidosauria > Squamata > Colubridae > Pituophis > Pituophis catenifer. The sequence goes on along the minus strand of NW_027256902.1, from coordinate 542,226 downwards.
GGGTTTCAGTAAAGGACTCACAAACAATTTTGTGATGTGATTAGGAACCTGAGGGGTGGATAATAAGTGGATAAAACTTTCTTCAAAATGATACTCAAATAGTTTTTAACCCTTTTTAATCTTTCCTATGAAACCTGAAGGTGATGGTTAACAATTTGCCATTTGTCATTAATTTTTCTATGTTTTCATTAATACAGTAATTAATACAATCTTAGAGTAAGCTAATTTGATGTGATTTAAAGAATATAAAGTTTTTCAACTTACAAGCCTTATTTAAAACTTCATTTAAAAAGTTTGATTAAATAATAATGGTTTTAAATCAACTTAAAGACGATAATCAGAAGCAAGCAACAATTGTTGAATTGGATGAATTGGATGGATGGACTGGAACTGAATTTGCTGCTGGCATCCCTGAAGGAGGAGTCTGGTTTGAAGGGAGGATGCTTGGAGATGGCTGGAGAGGCCATGGACCCTGAAGACTCAAAGTGGACAGAACGGATGACTGAAGAAATGGATTCTTTCAAGTAGATTGAGGGAGATTGAGGGAATGGACTTGTCATATTTAACTGGAAAACAAGTCTTAAGAGTCATTGTGTTTCAATTTACAGGAGGTCCTGTGACTTTGGGGAATGGAAAGCAGTTGTCGGGAAAGATCCTAATTAAAGTTTTAAGGAAATGAATTATTATTAAGAATCAAACAAAAATGTTTAACCCTGGACAGATTCAGGATGGATCAGAAGTAATGATTGTGGTGGTCTGTGGTAGATAAGAAGCTCCTGTATATTTTCTGTGAGTTAAATACAATAGTAGATAATAGACCATTTTGAAGTTTTGAAATTTAACTTTATTGTTGAATTGCTTGTTAACTTCGTTTTTTATATACAGCAGATAGATGACAGGTCAAGTAGTTGCAAATAGATGTGTAGTTTATAATTGTGGGCCTATTTTGCAAGGGGGAGAAACTAGTATTGCTGTATTGTATTCAACTGGAGAGCATGGACTGGACATTTGTCAGCGGGAGAGGCATCTAAGTCTGACTGGCGAATCCACAGAAAGGCAGTGGGGATTGTTGTTAGACATTTGGGTTCGATGGGTTCTGGTGGTGGTGGTTGCGAATACTTGCGCATAGGCTGCAGGTCAGGGTTGCCTGTACGAAACCGTTATCTGCAATGCTGTCTGCAACTCTCAAAATGCGGAAATACTATCGGCTCGGAAAAGAGGAAATGAGGAGCAGCTGTGAAAGACAAATGTACGTGGGTGGGGCTGCTTTAAAAAGCGCTGACGAAACCTGACATTCAGCGCTGACTTTGTTACATCCGTACTTGGCTTTTCCTTGATACCCGACCGTTGCGGATTAAAGATTGTTTGGTAAACTCTGGTTTTCTGTTTGGTGATTCATCTGAAAAGCCGCCCAGCCACGGATCAGAAGAGCTGAGAGATTTTGTCTGTTTTTAATGCACAATTAAAAAAAAAATTTTGTCTAGTTTTGTTGTCTTTGTAATAGTTTTATTTTTTGAAGCTTGTATTTTACCTTTCTGAATAAAATAAAATTTAATAAGAGGAATATCAAGTTTCCAGAAACAATATTTATCATTAGCACACAGAGAATGGTGCATGAGTAAAAAGCAATAGAAAAAAATCTGAGTTTTAGCAACTAGGACTTGACAATAGAGTCTCCTATAAGAACACGAATGATGGACTGCCTATCTCCTATTTATATTTGATTCTCACTCTTTGCATCTCCTCAGTTTCTCCGTGCCCTTTTCTCCCAATGAAACACCCAGATCCACCCCAGGCTCCCTTTCACTGGAGGAGAAGAGGGGGGTTGAGCTGCCTGTTGAGCTGCACACAGACCCACCTGCAGTGGGGACGGAACAAAGGGGAAATTCCACCATGCTCATCACAAACCCACAAATACAGGAATTTTATTTAAAAAAGAATACAGCATTTTCAAATGAGCAGAGTTTAATATTAAAATGCCATGGTATCTACTCTTTGGAACTATTATTTCCTGAGTAATTGAATTGGCCAGATCTGTTGAGATGGTTTGCCTCCTTCTCTGGATTCCTCCTCCAAAGGATCTCAGATTAATGGATCCATATCGGGACTCCATACCTGCCATGGCTGCAGCCTTGGAGACCCCAAACTCTTTTTTCCCTCTTTCCTTCTCCTCCTCGATCTGGAGGAATAAGCAGCATTCAAGGCTTTGGCCAGAGTCTTCATCATACAGTAATATTCATACTCATTTGCGGCCCAGATCCTGTTCCATTTCCACTGGGTCTCCAGTGGGGCTTTCTGGGTGCATCTTCTTCGGCCTTTGACAGAAAAGACAGTCTTTGAAAGAGAACAGCAGAAATAATGATCTTGAAACTTTTCTTCCACAAAGAAATGGGGTTCAAAGGTTTCATCCATTGGCCTTTCTTTTGCCAGATAACCAAAGTTCCAAATACTATGGATGCATTTGAGAAGTCTACGCTTGTTTATTTTATACCCTACAAAATTTGTGAGGATCCAGACTTTCCCTTCAATGGGTCTTGGCAGACGCATAAATGTTAAATGGAAAGGAAGGATTCTCTCCCAAATGGAATCAAATTCCATGAAGTGAACAAAGACGTTGACTTTTCTCCACTTAGAGAGGGAATCCCTGAGGGATGCTGTATATCCAGTTGTTGAGAACAGTTGTGATATAACCACACAAATTCCACTCCTGACAAGCATAGGAGGAAAAATCCTCATGAAATTCTCTCCATTTTCTGTGTCTGAAGCAAAGAGGCCAATCAGGGTCCATCTGAAATGGAGGAGCAGGTGGACAATTGCTGGGTACTGGAATCCTTCTTTGGGGAGAATATGGTGGAAAAAGGGGAATTGACTTTTATCACTCAGAGCCTCTGAAGCAATTGTAAAATGGATCTGAAAAAGCAATGAAGAATGCTGTGTTATATTTGGGATCAGATCAAGTCCAAAATATTAGATTTTAATAAATCTAACCTGGTTTTCATGAATGTATTAGAATAGTTTGTTAATCAGACATTGTTTATAATATTAAAGACAGAATATTAGCAAAATTGTATCATAATAATGGAAAATAATAAGCAAATTAAAAAACAATAAAAATGTAAATAATATTACATTATCCCACCCCTACAATTTACCACAATTAGATTAACATGTGTAAATGCCAATTGGAGTATTCTATTCCAATAAAGGGCCTATTATAATTTTTGAGGATTGCTGCATCTTTTTTTGCTTCTCTATCCCAGACTCTTTCTGGAGGAAATTTTTTAACTTCTCTCTCCAGTTATACAAGAAACAGGCAGACCTCAAAGCCTAATAATTGCTACTTATTTTCATGTTTGATGGACTTGTAAAAAAGTTAAAGCATTTTGGATAAAAATATGGTGGATTATTCAAAACATTTTTTTAAAAAAGGATAAAGTTTACCCCACAGTTGTTTTTGTTAGGTATAATCACAGATTGTACGGCTATAGAGACTAATTTGATTTTGAACTTAATAACTGCAGCAAGACTTTTGGTGGCGCAGTATTGGAAGAAGGAAGATTTACCTACAATTAAAGTAATGTAGGTAGGTAAATGCGAGTCCAGCTGGATGATCACTGAAGGGCCCTCTTTAAGAAAGGAAATGTGCTTGTTTGAAGGAAGCCAATTATCTCCAGTTGAAAGGAGAAAATTCCTTTGAAGTAGAAACATTCAGAAGAAGGGGCCCCTCAGTTGTCAGAGATACAAGCATTTGGTGATATACAGTATGAAGGTTAAAGAGATCAAGTATGACCACATGTAATATTAACAAGAGATAATTTGAGTCTATGCTTCAGTATTCTACAAAAAGAATTATAACTGTTGGCAAAGAATAAAATGAAACGGTAATTGTGAAGTGTCAATTAAAAATGACAAATGTATATGATCACATAAACTGCTGAATTAACAGAATCCTTTGTCTAGAAGAGTATAAAAACCATTGTACCTAATTTCTGTCTTTGTTTAACGCTTCATGTACAGAGCTTTGAACCTATTGCGCAATATACATTGTCTCTGATTAACCCTGAAAAAGTTGTGTTGGTCTTATTAAATCCACAACAAAAGAATGGACAATAAAAATAGTAAATTTAGCAGAAATGGTGAAAATTTCAGCATATTTAAAGGACAATTCAAATGAGAAATACATGCGAGAATGGAGAAGATGGATTGATTATATTCAAGGCAAATATCAGACTAAAAAATTTCAAATAGCTTATGAATGATCTAAAAGATTTTATAAAGTACTTAAACTTAGTCTAGTAAAAGGGGAGTTAAAAGTTCAAGAAGGGGTTAGGAGGCTACAGATAGTTAGCTTATGTTAGCTTATGTTTGTCAAATGTTATATCCTGTATTTTGCTCTGGGAAGCGGGGGGGGGGGAGGAGGAAGGGGTAGGGGAAATGTTTGTAAAACTTTTAAAACTGTTCAATAAAAAAAAAGCCTAATAAGATTTGTCAGTTGCATAATCCAAGTTTGGTCTTTAATTGAAGTTTTGTCCGTTCCAACAGCCACAATTTTCAGAGTCTCTCAGTTTCCATAAATTAAATTTTATGCCAATGCCCATATTTTCTGAATTTAAACAAAGCAGAAATTGTGTAAATTCCCAAATCAGCTCTGAGGGCAGCAGCTGAAGTCCTTTTGTCCACCCCAAGATCCTCCTCAGAGGCTGAGATTGGGTTGGTTCTGCTGGTGGTTTCTCTCTGGAGCCCCAAACATCAGATTGATGGAAGAACATGGGGGAAAACTGGGCCTCCGATACTTTAATAATTGGGGCTGAGGAAGCTGGAGAGCTATGAGGTTTTCATTTAAGCACCACTTTCACTCCTGCCCTTTCTCTAACTGAGCTCCTTGGATGATGAGGGAGCCAAGATTCAGTCTCAGAGAAAACAACCCCAGGTAAGGAAAGGTGTTACTTGCTCTAATGGCTGACCATCTATGGCTATGATGTCATTTCACAAAGACCATCACTTTTGAACTTGCTTTATAAATTATCACATAATTATTAAGACAAAATAATCCAAGTCTATACAATCCAACGTGTGAATATGATAATATCACATTATAAATCAGTGTATTCCAATAGGAATTTAGCAGGCTAAACATGTGTACCTATAACAGAACTTATAACAAAATAAAAGGGTTGGAAGGGACCTTGGAGGTCTTCTAGTCCAACCCCCTGGTTGGACTAGAAGCAGGAGATCCTATACACATATAGACTGGGTGAAACCAGGCTTAACAGCAGTAACTGTGAGAGAAATCCTGGAGTCTTAGTCATCATTGGCATCCTTCAGTCCCAAGAGACTCTGGTATCGTGCTCTGGAAAGAGGTCCTAAAACAGCATCTGGTGTGACTAAAAAGGCCAATTCGAGAGTGGCCATCTCTTCCACACTGAGGGCAGATACATTCTGTCCCCTGCCCAGCCCCCAGATTTCGCTGGTTCCGGGACTGCCTCTTTGCCTCAGCCTGCCGAACAAGTGTCTCTTCGAATTGGAGAAGGCCAATTCGTCTTTAGCCTCCAAGCTGAACAATCGGAGGTCAAGGTTTCCCAGTTGTTAATGTCCATTCCCAGGACCTTTAGGTCCCTCTTGCAGATATCCTTATATCACAGCTGTGGTCTTCCTCTGAGGTGCTTTCCCTGCACTAATTCTCCATACAGGAGATCTTTTGGAATCCGACCATCAGCCATTCTCACGACATGCCCCAGCCAGCATAGACATCTCTGTTTCAATAGTGTATATGCTAGAAATTCCAGCACGTTCCAAGACTGCGCTATTTGGGACTTTGTCCTGCCAGGTGATGCCAATAATTTGTTGGGGACAGCGCATATGAAAGGTGTTCAGCTTTCTCTCCTGCCGTGCGTAAAGGGTCCAAGACTCATTGCAGTACAAGAGGACTCAGGGTCTATAAACCTGGATCTTCGTATGTTCCGTTAGCTTCTTATTAAGCCATGCTCTCTTTGTAAGTCTGGAAAATGTGGTGGCCGCTTTACCAATATGTTTGTTCAGCTCAGTATTTAAAGAGAGAGTGTCAGAGATAGTTGAAGTGAGGTAGACAGTGTCATGGACGACCTCCAGTTCTTGTGCTGAGATTGTAATACAGGGAGGTGAATCCACGTCCTGACCCATGACCTGTGTTTTTTTCGGGCTGATTGTTAGTCCAAAGTCTTGGCAGGCCTTGCTAAAACTGTCCATAAGTTGTTGAAGGTCTTCAGCAGATTGAGCAGTGATGGCAGCATAATCAGCGAAATTCCGTAAGCATTTCAGCTGGACTTTTAGACTTTGCTCTCAATCTAGAGAGATTAAAGAGTTTTCCGTCTGATCTGGTCCTGAGGTAAATACCCTCTGTTGCAGTTCCAAAAGCATGTTTCAGCATGACAGCAAAAAAGATCCCGAATAAAGTTGGCGTGAGGACACAGCCCTGCTTCACTCCACTTCAAATATCAAAGGAATCTGAAGTTAAGTCATCAAAAACAACAGTGCCGTCATTTCCTCATGAAAGGACCTGATGATGTTGAGGAGCTGAGGTGGACATCCAATCTTGGGGAGAATTTTATAAAGGCCGTCCCTGCTAACCAAGTCAAAAGGCTTTGTAAGATCTATGAAGGCTACAAAAAGTGGCTGTCTTTGTTCCCTGCATTTCTCTTGCAACTGTCTAAGGGAAAATACCATGTCAATAGTGGACCTGTTGGCTTGAAATCCACACTGTCATTCTGGATAGACTCTCTCTGCAAGCACTTTGAGCCTCTTCAGGACGACACGGGCAAGCAGCTTCCCTACAACACTAAGAAGAGAGATACCACGGTAGTTGTTACAGTCACCCCTGTCACCTTTGTTCTTGTACAGTGTGACGATATTTGCATCCTTCATGTCCTGTGGTACTCCTGTACCACAGGAGTCTTAGTGGACAACCAATTTAATATGAATCAAGAGTGTGCAGCTGCAGCCAAAAAAGCCAATGCAATCCTAAATTGCATTAACAGAGGGATACAATCAAGATCAAGAGAGGTACTAATACCACCCTATAAAGCCCTAGTAAGACCACACCTAGAATCCTGCATCCAGTTTTGGTCACCACACTATAAAAAAGAAGTTGAGACTCTAGAAAAAGTGCAGAGAAGAGCAACCAAGAGGATTAGGGGACTGGAGGCTAAAACATACAATGAACGGTTGCAGGAACTGGGCATGGCTGGTCTAGTGAAGAGAAGGACCAGGGGAGACAGGATAGCAGTCTTCCAATATTTGAGGGGCTGCCACAGAGAGGAGGGGGTCAAGCTGTTTTCCAAGGCACCCAAAGGCCGGACAAGGAATAATGGATGGAGATTGAATAAGGAGAGATTCAACCTGGAAATAAGGAGAAATTTTCTGACAGTGAGAACAATCAACCAATGGAACAGAAGTTGCCTTCAGAAGTTGTGGGAGCTTCATCACTGGAAGTTTTCAAGAAGAGACTGGACCGTCATCTGTCAGAAATGGTGTAGGGTCTGCTTGGACTAGATGACCTACAAGATCCCTTCCAACTCTGTTAATCTGTATCTATCTATACTATTCCAGACAAGCGGCTGTCCAGTCTCTTCTTAAAAGCCTCCAGTGATGGACCACCCACAATTTCTGAAGGGGAGACGTTCCATTCCTCACTATTAGGAAATTTCTCCTTAGTTCTAGGTTGTTTATTCCACTTTTTAGATGTATAAAATGCTACTATTGCCAACTTCAATCCGACTGAATAGGGCAGGCATCATTTATCTGTGAAAATGAAGATGCCAATAGAAGCCCCAACAACTAGGGATATTTTTTGATCAGTTAAATAGTTGGTAGAGTATCTTCTCCAGGGAATGTATTGCTTGCATTTCAGACCTTTTATGATTAATCTCAACATGAACATAATGAGGCAAAATATTGAGATTTTTGCTAATATGGAGAAAAGCAGCTCTTGAATTCCATGGAGAAGACATGATTGCATCTATTGCTCACCCACCACCACCCACCCCTCACTTTACCAGAAGGAGAAACACACACACAAACCTGTGAGACTTTGTAGGTGCCTCCTAATGTTGACATCTGGATGGAGATCTCCCTTTTAGCTGCATCAAGAAGAGCCAGGAGGTTCTCCTTCCTTCCACAGCCGTAGTTGGGGACATTGGCTTCTCCAGTGGAGAGCATGTCCAGCAAGGCATCTGAAGTGTGGAAAGTGCTCCAATAGTTGTTACGGATGTTGTACCCCAGTGTGAGGTTGTGCAGGAGCTGGGAATTCTTGTTGACCGTTTGAATATTGAAAATGAATCGTAAGCCATATGAAAAACCATAAGAATTCCTATTGTAGAAAAAATGTTATTATAATCAACAGCAACAACAAATACTGTTTTTAATATATAATCCTCCAGAAGCCTACTGAGCCTTAAGCCAACATTGATCCAAAAGCAATGATCAGTTACACAAATGTGGAAATTGGCTGAGGTATGGCAACTACAACTGATTCCACCACTACTTTAAATTCATTATTCAAGTGATAAATTAAGGATTGAACTGAGAGAGGAAAATAATCTGAAGTATTTTCAGCTTTTTTTCATACCCATTTTTGAGTCTCTTTCACAAAATTAGACAAAAGAGGGAAGCCATGAAAATCAAAATCATTCAGGAAATTGGACATATTCCCCAATATAGGAATACATGAAAAATAAAATAACAGAAAGGAGAGTGTTAGAATGGAGGGAGTGCAACTCCATTACCCTGAATGACTTACGGATCATAGAAAACAAACTGAAGAGAAGGATCCATGTTGAAAAGCAAGTTTCTATGCAATATTTCATTTCCAGTGAGGACTATACCAATGAGATGGTCTCCTGGTCTGTAAAAGCTATGTGGTTGTTTTCCATCCTGGTGCTTCAAACTCAGCGGGCATTTCATTCTCAGCTTCCCAGAGACTGGATGGAACAAAAGCAGCATCAGAGGAAGAAGCAGGAAGTCCATCATTCATGGGGTGAATCAATGAATCCTTTTCCTGTTTCTAAAGAAGAATTAGAAGAATTCAAAGGACTCTCACAAGGTGGAACATCCAGTTGCTTTTTCTCAATACAGAGAAACACTCAGCTTCATCTGGAAAGGAGAGAGACGTAGATTCAAGAGCACAGACTCTGCCTGTCCCAAACCTCCATATTTCTCTGCCCAAAGTCTCCCCTGGAGGATTCGGCCAAAGAGCTGAGCTGAAACTTTTATCATAATTCTCCCTCTCAGGAGGGATCCCTGGATAATTCAACTAGTTCTTGCAGTCAGAGATTGTTGAGAAATTCTCTGGAGGGAAATGAAAGGGAAATAATCCCCATATGATTCATAATAACAGGGGCAGAGATGGAATTAAATCGGTCATCTAGAATTGAGAGGTTTGGGAGCTTCAAGCTTGAAAGTGGCCCCAGAGTGAATATATGGCACCTGTGGCTGAAGAAAAAATAAACCTGATATTTGTTTGCATAGTGATTAAAGAGAAAATCTCAGAGGCCAGTTAATGCTGGAGCATGTCACATATCTGAAATAGTGTTAAAAAAAATCAGAGAGAGGGGGGGGGGTTAGAAAAAAACCAAGTGAAAATAGATGGAGAAATCAAGGCTGCCTCTCACCCCATGTGGAGAGGGGAGGGAGGGAGGGAAAGGGAGCTAAGGACTTGTGTTGCAGATGGAAAGTTGATCTGCAAAATCCAACTTCCATCTTCAGACCTGGTAATGTAGAAGCCCATATCCCATGTTCCCCTGCCACACTTTCCCATGCAGAGGCCAGGCAAGGGGGCTCTTGCAGGGATGCCAGACAGGACTCTGCCCAGCTAAGTGGGGAGGCCCTGTTGGGAGAAGGAAGCTGTGGAGCCTCATGATGGAGAAAGGAAGCAGATCTGCAAAATCCCCCTCCATGTTCCATCTTCTGAGTCCTGGGAAGGGGGGAGACCATATCCCATATTGCTCAGCCACCTCTTTCCACGTATGGGGCACTCAGGGGGGAAAGCAAAGTCCAGACCCACGGAGAAAGCCCAGGATGGCCAGGAAGGAGGAGGGGATCTGGGGCATTCCTGGGAAGAGACTAACATGGTTTATGGGTTCCAGGGTTGAATATTGGGGGGACGCAGCCCCTGGGGTTTCTCCAGCCTCGGTTGAGCTCCGTGTCTTTCCAGGAGAGGCTCCTGTGGAGGAGAAGCCATGCAGGACTGGGTCTTCCGAGGAGGATCCCACATTGCCCTGGAGGAAAAGACAGCCAGCCTCACCCTGGAGGGGACCCTCCGTGACTCTGAGGAAGATGGGGGTTCCCTGTGGCCCCTCCAGAGCCCCCAGCTGAGGAGACCTTCTTCATTGCAGCCTTTTCTGGGGAAGGGGCTTAAGCCTCCCTCCCTCTGCAATTCTGAGAGCTTTTGCCTCTTTCTCATCCCCCCCAAAGCTTTGAATTTTGCTCTTTATTTGACCCCCACTCTCCCCTTTGGCTTGGCTTCTTCAGCCTCTTCTCCATCAGGCTGAGGGCAGGGAAGCTCCCAGGCAACCGGCTCTTCCCCCCATTTGATTGGCTACAAGTTTGTCATGGCAAAGGGGGCGGGAATAGAAGCAGCCAGTAGAGAGAAAAGGAGGCGGGACATTTGCCTTCCCTAAGAACTGGAGGATTTGGATGCAAAATCTGCTGTCAGGTGTGCTTCCTTCAAAGTCCAGGAAAGAATGAGCCAAACTCCATATTATATAGAGTAATGTACTTTTACTGGAAGATGAAATGAACGCAACCAAAGGAAAGCTGAAACTAAAGCAATAGGCGTGAACGTTGCATATAGAAAGCATCCCCTCCCACTGTCCATCATCAATCACCCAATCCAAAGGTCTCCCAGAGATCAGGTGGAAGCATATCTGGCATCGTCATCAATCAGGAACGCGGTGACAGTTGACCCGATAGCCACTTCGGAGATTAGGTTTCGTTTCTTCAAAATCCACCAGCTTGCTTCCCTCCCCCACACTCTTCCCTCCCCCGTTTCTTATGGCAGCCAAAGCAGAAAGTCGGAGGCTGACATTCGGCCCCTCCAGAGAAAAGACGTTAGTCCTAAATAGGGAAAAGTGAAGGAAGGGAAAAGAAAAAAAAAGAGATTGCAATATAGACATTAAGGCTTATCAGGATATTTGTCATGAAACAACTGTACTTTCTTTGGTGCCCAGACATCACGTTTATTCACCCACTCAGCTTGAGAGAAAGGGAAATGTTTCCAAGCCACCAAATATTGCACCCTACCATGGTGCTTTATAGAGTCTAAAATTTCTTTGACTTCGAAATGTTGCTCCCCTTCTATCAGTATGGGAACCGGAGGGGAATCTTGGTTCGGTCGTAAAGGGGACAAGTATTCTGGTTTCAACAAACTAACATGAAACACAGGGTGTATCCGTCTCAACGTTTTTGGCAACTCCAATTCAACTGTTACTGGATTAATAAGTCTAGTGACCAGGAAAGGACACACATACTTAGGTCCAAGCTTTTTTTATTTTTGTGAAGTCTGTAAGTATTTGGTGGAAAGATAAACCCTGTCACCCACTTTATACACATGTGCCGGGGACCGTTTTTTATCTGCTTGTGTCTTTATGCGCTTGGTGTGCATCATCTAGGGCTTTTCGAGTTACAGCCCAAGTGCTCCGTAACTGTTCGATCCACTCAACCAAAGATGGGTTTTGTGGGGTGTCTTGTGGTAACTCGGGAATTGGCACAAAATCCTGACCAGACGCGACCTTAAATGGAGTGAACCCGGTGCTGCTATGAATAGAATTGTTGTATGCCACCTCCGCAAATGGCAATAAGTCCACCCAGTTGTCTTGCTGGTAATTTACATAACATCTCAGATACTGTTCTAACACAGCATTGGTTCTCTCACAGGCCCCATTGGTCTGGGGGTGGTGGGCGGAGCTAGTCCTTGGGCAGAGCCTATTAACTTTAAAAACTCCTTCCAAAATTTGGAAGTAAATTGTACACCCCTGTCTGAAATTATACGTTTTGGAGCTCCATGTAATCTGTAAATATGACGAATAAACAGTTTTGCAAGAGTTTTTGCTGAAGGGATTTTAGAGCAGGGGATGAAATGCACTTGTTTGGAAAACAAATCCGTTACTGCCCAAATTACTGTGCACCCTTCACTTTCTGGTAGGTCAACAATAAAATCCATGGATATTTCCTTCCAAGGGGCATCCGGTCTTGCCACACTCTGCAGCAACCCAGGTGGTTTCACCTGGTGTGTAGCTGAGGCACACACCAGACAACTAGCCACATATGCTTCTATGTCCTTTTTGAGGGCAGGCCACCAAAACTGTCTTTTAACAAGATGTAGAGTTTTAACAAATCCAAAGTGTCCGGCTGCCTTGGCATCATGAGCGTACTGTAATACTGTTAGTCTTAAACTGTCAGGGACATACAATTTAGCCCCTATCCAAGCTAGACCATCACGGCGGGTACATTCATTTGAATGGGTTTTAAACCATTCGTCAGTTTTTAAGGCTTCTTGTAATTTCTGTAGTAGGTCGCCCGAAAGGGCTGGATCGGTCCTCGCCTGCTCTCTGGTAGTCATGGGCGCTGCCAGTTGAGTCGAAGGGATGATGGGTTGAACCACTTCTTTCTTGGTACTGTTGTATTGAGGCATTCTGGATAGTGCATCCACCATGAAATTCTTTCCACCAGGAATGTAGCATAGGGTGAAATTAAAACGGTTGAAGTGCTGGGCCCAATGAGCTTGCTTTTACGTGGTGTTTTCAACGCCTCCAGATTTTTGTGATCAGTCCAAACTTCAAACGGGTGCTTTGCTCCTTCCAGAAATTGTCTCCACGTTAACAATGCCCATCGCACCGCAAAAGCCTCTTTTTCCCATATGGCCCATCTCCTCTCGGTTTCTGATAATTTATGGGACGTGTAAGCACAGGGTTGTAATTCCCCTTCTGCGTTCTTTTGCAGAAGTACTGCTCCCACAGCCACGTTGCTCGCGTCTGCCTGTACTACAAAAGACTCTTCCATGTCTGGATGTTTGAGGACCGGCTCAGCAGCAAACAGTCATTTCAATTTTTCAAAAGCCGCTTGACAGTCCATAGTCCATTCAAGAGGTCGTGAGGGCCTTGGTTTTGCCTCACCCTTAGTTTTCAGAAGATTTGTTATAGGCAGAGCTATTTTGGCAAATGAGGGAATAAACTGTCTATAGAAATTCGCAAAACCCAGGAAACTTTGTAACTGTTTGCGGGTGCGTGGGGCGGCCCATTCCAATACGGCCTGAACCTTTCCAGGGTCCATCTCTATCCCCTCATTTGATATGCGATATCCAAGATAGTCAATTTTACTTTGATGGAACTTGCACTTAGATAGTTTGGCATATAGTTCAGCGGCCCTGAGTTTTTTCAGGACCGTTCGCACCAATTTCACATGATCATCCATGTTCTCTGAGTAGATAAGAATGTCGTCCAAGTAGACCAGAACCCCCTTAAACAGGTGCTCATGCAGTACTTCGTTAATTAATTGCATGAATACAGCAGGGGCTCCCTGTAGTCCAAACGGGAGTACTTTAAACTGGAAACAACCAAGTGGGCAGCTAAATGCTGTTTTCCACTCATCTCCCTTTTTAATTCTCACTCGGTAGTAAGCTTCCCGTAAGTCAAGTTTGGTGAAGATTTTTCCCTTTCCTAAGTGAGATAGCATGTCCTTCATAAGTGGTAGGGGGTAAACGTTTTCCACACAAGAAATGCATTTAGGTTCCTATAATCAACTACCAAGCGAAAGGAACCATCCTTTTTTTCTCAGAAGAACACCGGTGCCACCACCTTTGGTTTGGCAGGTTTAATAAACCCCCGTTCTAGATTTTTATCAATAAAGTTTCACAATTCCCCTAATTCTTGAGGGGTCATGGGGTAGATTTTCGGCTTAGGAAGTTTCACACCTGGGAGTATTTCAATGGTACAGTCCGTAGCCCTATGGGGAGGCAGTACATCCGAGGCCTTTTCACTAAAAACTTCACGGAGATCCCCATACTCTTTTGGAATCTTCTCCTCCCCTTCAATGTGGCCTACTGCCATTTCCACAGTTTCGGGTCCTGACCTGTCCTCGGGGGGGGGGGGGCTTCCCTCTCTAATCTCGGTTTTCCGGTGCAAATACGCAAAACTCCGGTTTTCCAGTTAACTCGTGAGTTCCATCTACGGAGCCAAGGCAGTCCAAGTATGAGTGGTCATTCCATGCCAGGGGCCACAATGAATCTGAGACTTTCTACGTGATCCCCCAGCTGCATTTCAATGAGTTCAGTCACAAAACTGGCTGGGCCCCCTCCTGCAATGGATCCGTCCAACTGACAGAACGCAATAGGTCTTTTTAGCGTTTTTAGTCTCAGGCCCATCTTTTCCACCACTTTCGGGCTGATTATGCACCTCGTGCACCCAGAATCTAGTAGGGCTAATATCTGCGCTTGTGTCCCTGTGGATGGCACCCTTATTTCTACAGGGATGAGCATGGAGTCCTCTGTGTGACTCACTAGATCATCGGAGTCGGAGTCGGAGTCCGTCCCGCTGTCGTCGTCGGTGGTCGGGGTTCCCAACTCACCCTTGTCTCGGGGAGCGAACTCAACGACTTCTCCTTTCAGGGTGGTGCCGTGGGTTTTTGCAGGTGTTTTGTCGGCCTTCCTTGGTCCCAAACCGGTGGTCTTAGGTACAGGTTTGGAGAAACACTCAGCAGCCCGATGTCCTTCCTTCCCACATTTGAAGCAGGTTAAAGGCTTTGACTTTGGTTTGAATTCCGCCTTGCTTTCGGCCATCTTAGATGCTCCTTTACGATGGAAGGAGGATGACGGGTCTCCAGCATGCCCCCCTCGGAGTCGGCTTCAGGCCAGCTCGATCTCCACATCCTCAGCGGCTATATACCAACTCTGCAAAACTTCGGGAACCCGTCGGCCTCTACAATCCTTGTATATCTCTTCATTCAGCCCATCTTTGAAACTCTCCAGGAGAGCCACTTCTGACCACCCTGTCATGTAGGGTGCCAGCTCGCGGAATTCTTGGGTGTATTCTGCCACTGATCTCCGGCCTTGCTGGATGCTTTTCATTCTAAGTCTCGCCTTCCATTCAGCTAGGTGGTCTTCAAAACACCTCCTAAGAGCTCCCATAAATTGGTTGTAGTTTCTTAGCAAAGGGGAGTCATTATTGTGGAGGACCACCATCCATTCGGCTGCGGCTCCCTCTAATACGCTCGTAACACATCTCACTCGAGCAGCATCTGACAAATAGTCCTCCCCCCAGTCCTGCATGTGGTTCCACACTTGAGTCAAAAAATAACCCAAGGTCTTCGGATTCCCATCATATTTCCCAGTTAAGGGGGGAATTTTTGGTTTTTTACGTCTGCGGGGGGGGCTGCAAGGCTGGGGGTCTCTGACCTGTTGCATCCCTCACTTGAGCTCCCGAAGTCTGAGATGTTCTTTCCTCAGCTTCCTCATCTTCTCCCCCACAGGCTGTTTCTTCCGGCTCCCCCCCTGGGGCCGTCTCCTCCTTTCTCTACAGGGAACCCATAAGACTCACGGTTTTTCCAGCTTTCTTCAACATCACGGAGGAGTTGCAATGCCTGTGCCAGCATGAGTCTTTCCTTTTGTTCTTGCAGCCACACCGCCTCTCTCTTACATGGTCTGGATCTGGTTACTCCCTGGGGGGTCCCTCCCCAGTCCGGCAGCCTTCCTACTCCTTTCAACCATCTGGTTTCCTCAGTCTCCTCTCTCAGCCGGAGTTTTTCCAACCATTCGGCAGTTTCTTTCTCTGTTTGAAATGAAGGCATCGTAGAACCCGATGCTCCCATTTGCGGTTCTTCAGTTCCCTGATCTAACATGATCTGGATCACAGTCCCCTCGGTGGTTATCCGGGATGACTGGAGTGAGTTTCAGCTTAATGTCAGGTGTGCTTCCTTCAAAGTCCAGGAAAGAATGAGCCAAACTCCATATTTTATAGAGTAATGTACTTTTACTGGAAGATGAAATGAACGCAACCCAAGGAAAGCTGAAACTGAAGCAATAGGCGTGAAAGTTGCATATAGAAAGCATCCCCTCCCACTGTCCATCATCAACCACCCAATCCAAAGGTCTCCCAGAGGTCAGGTGGAAGCACGTCTGGCATCATCATCAATCAGGAACGCGATGACAGTTGACCCGATAGCCACTTCGGAGTTTAGGTTTCATTTCTTCAAAATCCACCAGCTTGCTTCCCTCCCCCCACGCTCTTCCCTCCCCCGTTTCTTATGGCAGCCAAAGCAGAAAGTCTGAGGCTGACACAATTTCCCTGTCTATTTATTTACTATTACTGAACATCCAAAATATACTACGTAATCCTATGTGTACATACATATTACATAGTATAGAGTGTGTATAGGCACACAAAAAGATACATTATCTACTGTATATGCTGTTTGTGTATGTACACACACACACACACACACACACACAGAGCTCTTCTAAAATGATACACATCCAACCTCAACTGCATTTGGGAAAACACACCCAGAGTCCACTTTCTGCTACCCATTTAACTATAACTTCTGTACATGAGAACATTCCAGACGCCTTCAGATCTTCTTCCCTAGCCTGACTGTTAGAGCCAGGTGATGTCATGGAGGGAGTAAAATGTGGTGAAACTCACTTAACAACGCTCTTGCTTAGCAACCAAAATTTTGGGCTCAATTGTGGTCATAAGTCAAGGACTATCTCTGCCTTCCTCTGCATGGCAGCCTTGTCCTAGTAAACTCCTTCTCCTTTCTGGCAATTTTCCTCTCTGTTAGAGGCACCCAAATAATCCAGACGATATAAGGTTTCCTGCTGGAGCAGGAACTAGATGGTTGGACTAGATGGCCTCCAAGGTCCCTTCCAGTCCTAGATTGCTGTCCTATTTCAATGCGTTTTCTGAAGCCACTTCTAGTGCCACGGTTTGTGGTCCTTCCTTCCTTCTTTCCTCTTCTCTCTCTCTCTCTCTCTCTCTCTCTCTCTCTCTCTCTCTCTCTCCCCTTCCTTCCTCTTTCTTTGTCTCTTTCTCTTTCTTTCTTTCTTTCTTTCTTTCTTTCTTTCTTTCTTTCTTTCTTTCTTTCTTTCTTTCTTGTTTCTCTCTCTCTTTCTTCTCTCTCTCTCTCTCTCTCTCTCTCCCCTCCCTTCCCTTCCTCCTTCCTCCTTCAAAGGCTAGGAAAGAGAGATGCACCTGAGACATGCGAGGTGGGAGGCCCGAGAGAAAGCGCCTGGTCTGGGCACACAGCCCTCCATGATAAAGCCCTTCCCAGGGAGCAAAGCAAGAACTTACCGATCCTGATCTTGATGGTGAGCCTGATGGAGAAGAGGCTGAAGAAGCCAAGCCAAAGAGGGGGGGGTGTCAAATAAAGAGCAAAATTCAGAGCTTTGGGGGGGATGAGAAGGAGACAAAAGCTCCCAGAATTGCAGACGGAGGGGGGGCTTAAGCCCCTTCCCCAGAAAAGGCTGCAATGAAGAGGGTCTCCTCAGCTGGGGGCTCTGGAGGGGCCATGGGGGATCCCCATCTTCCTCAGAGTCATGGAGGGTCCCCTCCAGGGTGAGGCCAGCCTCCTTTTCCTCCCGGGCAACCCCAGATCCCCCTCGGAAGACCCAGCCCTGCATGGCTTCTCCCCCACAGGAGCCTCTCCTCGTAAGACACGGAGCCCAAACGAGGCTGGAGAATCCCCAGGGGCTGCGTCCCCCCAATATTCAACCCTGGGACCCATAAACCAGTTTAGTTTCTTCCCAGGAATGCCCCAGATCCCCTCCTCCTTCCTGGCCATTCTGGGCTTTCTCCGTGGGTCTGGGCTTTGCTTTCTCCTGAGTCACCCATGCATGGAAAGAGGTGGCTGCACAACATGGGATATGGTCTCCCCCCCCTTCCCAGGACTCAGAAGATGGAAGTTGGATTTTGCAGATCAGCTTTCCATCTGCAACATGAGGGCCCTGAGCTCCCCTTCCCTCCTTTCTTCCCTCCCTCCCCTCCCCACATGGAGAGAGAAGCAGCCTTAATTTCTCCATCTCTTTTCACTTGGCTTTCTCTAACTTCTCTCTCTCCCTCTCTCCCCCCATTTCCCTCTCTCTCTCTGTCTCCCTCTCCCTCTCCCTGTAATTTTTTTTTTAACTCCGCAAAGTTCAAAAAACTAGTTTTTCACTAAGGTTGATTTTGTTCTTAGAGACTAGCTGCACTATTGCATCAGCCCTTTTGTGTGATGCCCTTGAGCATTAGCTTTCAAAATAAAGTAAATTTCGGTTCCAACTCAGCTGGCAGCTATTTCAGATCTGTGACATACACTGGCATTAACTGCCCCCCCCCCCCAAGTTTTGTCTTTCATCACTATGCAAACAAATATCAGATTTATTTCTTTCTTCAGCCATAAGTGCCGTGTATTCCCTCCAGGGTCACTTTCAAGCTTGGAGCTCCCAAACCTCTCAATTTTAGATGACCGATTTAATTCCATCTCTGTTTCTGTTATTTTGAATCACATGAGGATTATTTCCCTTTCATTTCCCTCCAGAAAATTTCCCAACAATTGTTGACTGCAAGAACTACCTGAATTATCCAGGGATCCCTCCTGAGAGGGAGAACAGTGATAAAAGTTTCAGCTCTGCTGTTTGGCCCAATTCTCCAGGGGTGACTTTGGGCAGAGAAATATGGGCTTTTGGGACAGGCAGGGTCTGTGCTCTTGAATCTACATCTCTCTCCTTTCCAGGTGAAGCTGAGTGTTTCTCTGTGTTGAGAAAAAGCAACTGGATGTTCCACCTTGTGAGAGTCCTTTGATTCTTCTAATTCTTCTTTAGAAGCAGGAAAGAGATTCATTGATTCACCCCATGAATTATGGACCTCCAGCTTCTGCTTCTGATGCTGCTTTTGTCCCATCCAGTCTCTGGGAAGCTGAGAATGAAATGCCCGCTGAGTTTGGAGAACCAGGATGGAAAACCTTGGAGCTACTACAGACCAGGAGACCATCTAATCAGTATAGTCACCAATGGAATGAAAATATTGCATTCAAAATTGCTTTTCAATGTGGCTCCTTCTCTTCAGTTTGTTTTCCATGATCCGTAAGTCATTCAGGGTGATGGAGTTGCACTCCCTCCATTCTAACACTCTCTTTCTTTTCTCTTTTTTATTTTTCATTTATTCCTATATTGGGGAATATGTCTAATTTCCTGAATGATTTCGATTTCCATGGCTTCTCTCTATGGGCTGATTTTGTGAAAGAGACTCAAAAAGGGGTCTGAAAAAAAGCTGAAAAGGCTGCAGATTATTTTCCTCTCCCTGTTCAATCCTTAATTTATCACTTAGATAATGAGTTTCATTTAAAGTAGTGGTGGAATCAGTTGTAGTTGCCGTACCTCAGCCTATTTCCATATTTGTGTAACTGATCGGCTTTTGGATCAATGTTGATTTAAGGCTCAGTAGGCTTGTGGAGGATTATATATAACAAAAGTATTAGTTGTGGCTGTTG
The DNA here is from genome assembly GCF_029215685.1 of Pituophis catenifer annectens. NCBI lineage: Eukaryota > Metazoa > Chordata > Lepidosauria > Squamata > Colubridae > Pituophis > Pituophis catenifer. The sequence continues at coordinate 522,735 of NW_027256902.1, read as the reverse complement.
ATTATAATAACTTTTTTTTCAATAGGACTTCTTACGATTTTTATTATTGCTTACTATACATTTTCGCCATTCAAATGGTCAACAAGAATTCCCATCTCTTGCACAATCTCACACTGGGCTACAACATCCATGACAACTATTTGAGCACTTTCCGCACTTCAGATGCCTTGCTGGACATGCTCTCCACTGGAGAAGCCAATGTCCCCAACTACGGCTGTGGAAGGAAGGAGAATCTCCTGGCTCTTCTTGATGGAACCGAGAGGGACATCTCCATCCAGATGTCAACATTAGGAGGCACCTACAAAATCCCACAGGTTCGTGTGTGTTTTTCCTTCTGGTAAAGTGAGGGGTGGGTGGTGGTGGGTGAGCAATAGATGCAATCATGGAATTCTCCATGGAATTCAAGAGCTGCTTTTCTCCATATTAGCAAAAATGTCAATATTTTACCCTATGTTGAGAATAATCATAAAAGGCCTGAAATGCAAGCAATACATTCCCTGGAGAAAATATTATAACAGCTATTTAACTGATCAAAAAATATCCTTGGTTGTTGAGGCCTCTATTGGCATCTTCATTTTCACAGATAAATAATGCCTGCCCTATCCAGTAGGATTGAAGTTGGCAATAGTAGCATTTTATCTATCTAAAATGTGGAATAAAAAATAAATAGGCCAAATAGACTAGCAGATATTGTGGCTAAAATTTATGCCATGATCCTCTTAGTTAAACTTGAGAAAAATTCATTCCTTGCAGAAGAATCAGAATGATTTAGGTAGAATTAGGTATAGATTTTATAAGAAATAATGCATAAATTAATAATCTAATATTGGCAACAAATTTGTCCTGAAATATCTAATCTACTGTATATCAGTGAGGTAAAACAAGGTTTGATGCTTTCTAGATGTAAGTGCAGCATTTGACTCAATAAATAGAAAATTATGATGGAGAAAATGGATGGCCCTCAAAATGGAACTCAGACTGTTGGCCCTGATCCAAGCCCTTGTTTGAGAGGGAGGTTTGGGCTCAATGGAGCCATGAGAAGAAGGATCTATGCTTACCAAGGGGGAAGGGAAAGATGCATATTTGAACCCTTGTTCTTCAGTCTAGATATGAATGACTATATAGTATGAATGACTTACTAGGACTAATGCAGGATCAAAAAACATAAATAAATCATAATAGGTGATAAATAAATGTTATTTCATTTTTTGACAAAAATGACTACATTAGTGGGCAGAGAAATGCAGTGCATGTATTATACAGTACTTGGATTTCAGAAAGGCTTTGACAAAGTAAACCACAACCTATTTCTCGGAAAGATGAAAATATGTGGGATAGACAGCATCACCTCCAGATGGAGTCAGCCTGTGGTCCTCAATGGAACTACGTCTGCATGGAGGGAAACAAGCAGTGGGGGACCCCAAGGTTCCATTTTAGGCCCAGTTCTCTTCAACATCTTCATGAATGATTTGGACGAGGGGAGAAATGGGGAAATCATCAAATTTAAAGACAACACTAAAGTGGCAGGAATAGCCAACACCCCAGAAGATAGGCTCAAGAAGATCAAATGAAATTGAATGTAGAGAAAAGTAATGTTTTATACTTAGGCTAGAAAAACCAAATGTCCACTTGCGGATGAGGTGAAACCTGGCTCCATAGCAGTAACTGTGAGAGGGATCTTGGAGTCCTAGTGGGCAATCACTTAAATATGAGCCAGCAATATGTGGCAGCAGCCAAAAAAGCCATTGCAATTCTAGGTTGCATTAACAGAGGGATAAAATCAAGATCACAGTAATTATTGGTACTGCTTTATAATGCCTTGGCAAGACCACACTTGGAATTGTGCATCCAGTTTTAGTCTCCATATTATAAAAAAGACGTAGAGACTCTGGAAAGAGTACAGAAAAGATGATTAAGTGCCTGGAGACTAAAACATATGAGGAACAGTTGCAGGAATTCAGTATGTCTAGTCTAGTGAAAAGGACTAAGGGTGACATCATAGCAATGTACCAATATTTGGGTTGGGGGGGGGTGCCACAGAGAAAAGGAGGTCCACCTATTTTCCAAAGTACTAGAAGGCAAGACAAGAAACAATGGATGGAAACTAATCAAGGAGAGAAACAACCTAGAACTAAGGAGAAATTTCCTAATGGTGAGGAATGGAACGTCTACCCTTCAGAAATTGTGGGTGATCCATCACTGGAGGCTTTTAAGAAGAGACTGGACAGCCACTTGTCTGGAATAGTATAGATAGATACAGATTAACAGAGTTGGAAGGGACCTTGTAGGTCATCTAGTCCAAGCAGACCCTACACCATTTCTGACAGATGACGGTCCAGTCTCTTCTTGAAAGCTTCCAGTGATGAAGCTCCCACAACTTCTGAAGGCAACTTTATCTCTTTATTTCCAGGTTGAATCTCTCCTTGTTCAGTTTCCATCCATTATTCAATGTCCGGCCTTTGGGTGCTTTGGAAAATAGCTTTACCTCCTCCTCTCTGTGGCAGCCCCTGAAATATTGGAAGACTGCTATCATGTCTCCCCTGGTCCTTCTCTTCACTGGACCAGCCATGCCCAGTTCCTGCAACCGTTCATTGTATGTTTTAGCCTCCAGTCCCCTAATCCTCTTGGTTGCTCTTCTCTGCACTTTTTCTAGAGTCTCAACATCTTTTTTTATAGTGTGGTGACCAAAACTGGATGCAGGATTCTAGGTGTGGTCTTACTAGGGCTTTACAGAGTGGTATTAGTACCACTCTGGATCTTGATTGTATCCCTCTGATAATGCAATTTAGGATTACATTGGCTTTTTTTTGCTGCTGGCTCATATTTAACTGGTTGTCCACTAAGACTCCAGGATCCCTCTCACAGTTACTGCTATTATGCCTGGTTTACTGCTTGAACAGGGGGTTGGACTAGAAGACCTCCAAGGTCCCTTCCAACCCTTTTATTTTTTTTATAAGTTCTGTTATAGGTACACATGTTTAGCCTGCTAAATTCCTATTGGAATACACTGATTTATACAGATAATGTGATATTATCATAGTTACACATTGGATTGTATAGACTTGGATTGTTTTGTCTTAATAATTATCTGATAATTAATAAATCAAGTTCAAAAGTTATGGTCTTTGGGAAATGACATCATAGCCATAGATGGTCAGCCAATAGGGCAAGTAACACCTTTCCTTACCTGGGGTTGTTTTCTCTGAGCCTGAATCTTGGCTCCCTCATCATCCAAGGAGCTCAGTTAGAGAAAGGGCAGGAGTGAAAGTGGTACTTAAATGAAAACCTCACAGCTCTCCAGCTTCCTCAGCCCCAATTATTAAAGTATCTGAGGCCCAGTTTTCCCCCATGTTCTTACATCAATCTGATGTTTGGGGCTTCAGAGAGAAACCACCAGCAGAACCAACCCAATCTCAGCCTCTGAGGAGGATCTTGGGGTGGCTAAAAGGACTCCAGCTGCTGCCCTCAGAGCTGATTTGGGAATTTACACAATTTCTGCTTTGTCTAAATTCAGAAAATAAACTATTATTCAAAATAAAAATAAACAAACTATTCTAATACATTCATGAGAACCAGGTTGGATTTATTAAAATCTAATATTTTGGACTAGATCTGACCCCAAATATAACACAGCATTCTTCATTGCTTTTTCAGATCAGTCATACAATTACTTCAGAGGCTCTGAGTGATAAAAGTCAATTCCCCTTTTTTTATCGGATGAATCCCAAAGAAGGGTTCCAGTACTCAGCAATTGTCCAACTGCTCCTCCATTTCAGATGGACCCTGATTGGCCTCTTTGCTTCAGATACAGAAAATGGAGAGAATTTCATGAGGATTTTTCCTCCCGTGCTTGTCAGGAGTGGAATTTGTGTTGTTATATCACAACTGTTCTCAACAACTGGATATACAGCATCCCTCAGGGATTCCCTCTCTAAGTGGAGACAAGTCAACGTCTTTGTTCACTTCATGGAACTTGATTCTATTTGGGAGAGAATTCTTCCTTTCCACTTAACATTTATGCGTCTGCCAGGAACCATTGAAGGAAAAGTCTGGATCCTCACAAATTTTTTTGCGTATACAATTAACAAGTGCAGACTTCTCAAATACATCCATAGTATTTGGAACTTTGGTTATCTGACAAAAGAAAGGCCCAAAGATTCTGCCTTTGAACCCAATTTCTTTGTGGAAGAAAAGTTTCAAGATCCTTATTTCCGCTGTTCTCTTTCAAATAACGTATTTTCTGTCAAAGGCCGCAGAAGATGCACCCAGAAAGCCCCACTGGAGACCCAGAAGAAAAGGAACAGGATCCGGGCCCCAAATGAGTATCAATATTACAGTCTCATTCAGACTCTGGCCGAGGCCTTGAATGCCGCTTATTCCTTCAGATCGAGGAGGAGAAGGAAAGAGGGTGATAAGACATTGGGGTCTCCAAGGCTGCAGCCGTGGCAGGTATGGGGGTCCTGATATGGATCCATTGATCTTAGATCCTTTGGAGGAGGAATCCAGAGGAGAAGGAGGGGAACCACCTCAACAGATCTGTCCAATTCAATTACTCAGGGAATAATGTTTCCAAAGAGTAGATAACATGGCATTTTAATATTAAACTCTACTCATTTGAAAATGCTGTATTCTTTTTTAAATGAATTCCTGTATTTGTGGATTTGTGATGAGCATGGTGGAATTTCACCTTTGTTCCGTCCCCACTGCAGGTGGGTCTGTGTGCAGCTCAAGAGGCAGCTAAACCCCCCTCTTCTCTTCCAGTGAAAGGGAGCCTGGGGTGGATCTGGGTGTTTCATTGGGAGAAAAGGGCACGGAGAAACTGAGGAAATGCAAAGAGTGAGAATCAAAGATAAATAGGAGATAGGCAGCATTAACTAACAGCCAACAAAGAAGCAGCTGGAACCTCTCCAGCGATGCTCCGTGTGAGGGACGGAGGCCTCCTGATGACCATGTGTCTCGGTCAAACCGGCTGCTTCCGTCTCCTCCAAAGGCTGAGAGAAAAGGGAGTCTGCCTTCAGACCATACAGTTAGGCTTATCTTACCTTTTATCATATTTTTTTCTTTCATTCAACTAAAATCTCCTCTCTTGTAACTGAATTCGTTTTTCCACATCTGACACTCTGGAATAACAGTGAGCAGGTCTTACACTCATGTGTAACGTGTGTCAGTATTTGGAAGAGGGCTGCATCCTCCCTTCTCCAACCAAGAGATTGTGTCAGTTGGAAAAGGGGCTCCCAGACTCCTCCTGATCTTCAGCTCTTCTCCTTGTTCTCTTTCCTCAAGGCTAAGAGCAGCTCCTTTGATCTCTTCCTTGGCTTATTTCTCCTTCCCTGAAGTTCACACATAGATTTTGTGCAAATTCTCCTCCAGGCTTGGTGCCTGCAAGGGGACCTGGTCCTTGAGTTGGGGTCTCCCCAAACCAGAACATTCACTTCCTGAGATTCTTATGGCTGCATTTGCCTTCTTTCCATGATCATCTCCCTGCTGACTCAGATTCTGTTTCCAGTTAACTACGATTTTGAGATCATTTCCACAAACATGCATATCAAGTTTGGTATCCCTCATCCTTCTCCCAGTCCACCATTAATGTTCTTATATGAGACTCTATTGTTAGTCAAGTCCTAGTTGCTAAAACTCAGATTTTTTTCTATTGCTTTTTACTCATGCACCCTTCTCTGTGTGCTGATGATAAATATTGTTTCTGGAAACTTGATATTCCTCTTATTAAATATTATTTTATTCAAAAAGGTAAAATACAAGTTTTGGAAAATAAAACTATTACAAAGACAAAACAAAACTAGACAAAATATTTTTTTTAATTGTGCATTAAAAACAGACAAAAACATGCATACTGTCCCCCCAGTTGAATACAATTCAGCAATAATAGTTTCTCCCCCTTGCAAAATAGGCCCACAATTATAAACTACACATCTATTTGCAAATACTTGACTTATCATCTATCTGCTCTATATTAAAAACGTATTTAACAGGCAATCCAACAATAAAGTTAAATTTCAAAACTTCAAAATAGTCTGTTATCTGCTATTATATTTAACTCACAGAAAATTTATAGGAGCTTCTTATCTACCACAGACCACCACAATCATTACCTCTGATCCATCCAGAATCTGTCCAGGTTTAAACATCTTTGATTTTTAATAATAATGCATTTCCTGGCAGAAACCCATTTCGATCAGAATGTATGAAACTATTTAGATATCTTTTAAATCTTTCTGCCAATATTGAAGCGAAGATTTTATAATCTGAATTTAGCAGGGATATAGGCCTATAATTCTTGATTTGTTGTGGGTCAGTATCCTCCTTTGGAACAAGTGTAATATATGCTTCTGACCATGACTTGGGTAATTTCATCTTTGACATAACTTCATTCATGACTTCTAACAATGGGAGGCTCAACGATTCCTGTAGTGTCTTGTAATATTCCGCTGGCAGCCCATCCGGGCCTGGTGCCTTCCCATTCTTTTGTTTTTTAAGAGCTTCAGTTAATTCCATCATCGTTATATTTTCATCTAACATCATTTCAGTGTCTTTAGAAATCAGGGGTAATTAAAAAGAAGAACTGGCGGAAGTATTGAAGATGCAGGTCACAAATAAGGTTAAGTACTTGGGGATATACCTGACAGCAAGATGTAGCACACTCAAGGAGAATAACTGTAATAAAATCAAACAACGGATAATGACAGATTTGGCAAAATGGGAAACTTTACAATTATCATTGATAGGGAGAATATTAGGTCGGGGAAAGAGTATTTTGAAGATTTAAATAAAATAGTGTTGAAATACATTTGGCAGGGCAAAAAAGTGAAGATAAAACTAACATTGTTGCAAGATGCTAGAATACGAGGAGGATTTGGCCTGCCTAATTGGGAATTATACTATCAAGCGACAAATTTGATGTGGATCAAGGAATGGATAATGCTAAGAAATACTACATTATTGACTTTAGAAGGACATGATTTGTTGTTGGGATGGCACGCTTTTTTATGGTACAAGGGAACAAAAATGCAGGGGTATTTTAGAAGACATTTTATACGAGAGGCCATGCTATTAAACTGGGAGAAGTTTAAAAGACAACTTTATTTAAAAATTCCATTCTGGTTATCAACTACTGAAGCATTCTCATATTCAATAACATTTAGAAAGGAACAAATTGTTAGATATAGTGAATTATTGAATGAAAAGGGTGAACTTAAATCTATGCAAGAATTAGAAGAACAAGGTATAAAGATGAATTGATTTTCCTATTTGCAAATACATTCTAGATATGATAGAGATTTTGAGACAGAAGGTTTTTACAATAATTTGACTAATTTAGATAAAATGTTAAAAGGTACTGATAAAAACATAATTAAAAAACTATATGGATATTTATTAGAGGTTAAACTGGAAGAAGAACAAGTTAAAGAAATAATGATTGCTTGGGGGAAAAATTTTGGACATGAAATTGACTTAGAGAAATGGCAAAAATTGTGGTCGCAAAATTATAAAATGACAATGTCAACTGCATATAAAGAAAATTTGTATAAGATGTTTTACAGGTGGCATCTATCCCCGACGAGAAAAGCCAGAATGTTTAAGAATAAATCTGAAAAATGTTGGAAATGTTACCAGATACCAGGTTCATATTACCATATGTGGTGGACATGTGCAGAAGCCAAAAGATACCGGACTAAAATCCACACATGGTTGGAAAAAATGACAAAAAAACACATAGATTTTAAACCAGAAATTTTTTTATTGCGGATTGTACCTGAAATATATAATAGAGAATTGAGATATCTGATTGTGAATGTTTTAACAGCAGCTAGAATTGTGTTTGCTAAAAATTGGAAAAATGAGAAAATACCAACGCAAGATGAAGTTATTAAGAAAATAATAGAATGTGCTGAAATGAGCAAATTGACATTTGAAATCAGAGAACAAGAACAATATTATAAGATATAGGACCTATTTTATCAATGGTTAGATAAAAAATATGGAAATGAAATATGGTACAGATCTTTATAATACAAGAATTGTAGAATTATATAAAATATAACATAAAGATGTATTATTATTAGATCGATTTAGGATGATGAAATGAATGTTATAATATAAATTAACCCAAATCTTAGAATATTTTGTACAAAATGAAGTAAGAAATAGTCATAGTCAAATAAATGATTAATAAGGATAATAATACATAGATATATATTAGATCGATAATATGAGAATTTAGGTAAACTGTAAGCTATGAACATGGTGAAGGTGCACAAAAGACTTGTAACCAACTGACACACTGTTTGTTTGTAATTGAAGATGGTTTTATGTTTTTATGTATGTTTGTTTAAAAATAAAAAAAACATTCCAAATTTTTTTTAATAATAATGCATTTCCTTAAAATTTTAATTAGAATTTTTTCCAACAACTGCTTTCCATTCCCAAAAGTCACAGGACCTCCTATAAATTGAAACACAATGACTCTTAAGACTTGTTTTCCAGTTAAATATGACAAGTCCATTCCCTCAATCTCCCTCAATCTTCTTGAAAGAATCCATTTCTTCAGTCATCCGTTCTGCCCACTTTGAGTCTTCAGGGTCCATGGCCTCTCCAGCCATCTCCAAGCAGCCTCCCTTCAAACCAGACTCCTTCTTCAGGGATGCCAGCAGCAAATTCAGTTCCAGTCCATCCATCCAATCCATCAGATTCAACAATTGTTGCTTGTTTCTGATTATCACCTTTAAATTGATTTAAAACCATTGTTATTTTATCAAACTTTTAAAATGAAGTTTCAAATAAGGCTTGTAAGTTGAAAGACTTTATATTCTTTAAATCACATCAAATTAGCTTATTCTAAGATTGTACTAATTACCGTATTAATGACACCATAGAAAAATTGATGACCAATGGCAAATTGTTTTCCATCACCTTCAGGTTTCCTAGGAAAGATTAAAAAGGGTTAAAAACTATTTGAGTATCATTTTTTTAAAATCAAGTTTTATTGATTCCCACCCCCCCAACATTCACCCGCATCTTTTTTTGAACAGAGTATTGGCCATATCTTATCTTATACACTTTTTCAAGTTCAAATACATTTTACTCAATTACAATTTTTGCCAAAATCTTCCTTTTTTCCCTATTTTTTTGTAAATGATTGACAATTTTTTCTCAAACTTTCTTGTTCAATTATGAAGATGATGACAGTATTTGTATCCTAATTAAGCATATTTGGAGATCAGACAATTGTAAAAGAAAGATTCAATGTGGGATAAGAAACAAAGTTTTCTACTTTTCAAATTCCTGGATGTTCCCATTCTAGTTTCATCCCTTTCTGGAGAAGAATGAATTTTGGAATATTTCTGACAGAAATCTGTACTTGGACCAAAATGGAGAGATGACAGCAGATCTGGCCATCAAAATCTTCTTGGTTCTCCCCAAGGAGGATGCCAGGAGAGAGATTATGGCGTATTTTAAAAGACAGAGACTTACTATCGACCAAGATGTTCTTTCATGGCTAAAGTTGCTCAATAAGGTGGGAGAAATTTTGCTGTCTTTTCTCTCTTTTCCAAAGCCTGAGGTCCCATTTCAAGTGGGCAAAGCCTAGAGTCTCCAGGGTGGTTGGCCTCCCATGCCAGGTGGTGTCATCTCATGGAAGTTCTTCAACAGATGGGACCTAAGTGGAGTGGCTTTACCATGTTTTATGGAAACCTTTCAAGATCTTACTGGTCAGAGGTTTCTTTCTTCATCACAGTTTAATTTCATATTAAAAAACCTAATAGAATAAAATTTCCTAAATCTTTTACAGTAAACTTTCTCCTCAGTTTTAATAAGAATATATCATCATATTTAAATTTTTTTTCAATTCCATCCCTCTAGACTACATTAAATAGAAAAGTCCTTTGCTGCAGTGTTAAATTCTGAAAGCAAAAGGGAGGAACTACATGAAGAATCTGCCAGTTGTTATACCTCCTGCATCTATTTAGAAGTAGTCAGAGATTTCATATTTACCTCAGTGAAGACCAGAGGCTACTTGTCTCCATCCATTTCTCCCTCCATTTTCCATGGACGGAGAGTCCTAACACCTTTTCTTTGGCATTCCTTTTCTTCTGCTCAGTCCCTGCCGCAGTCCAAATGTGTGGAAAGTTGTCATCCTGGATTTGTCAAGAGGGCTCGAGAAGGAGAGCCAGTTTGCTGCTACGACTGCGTTCCTTGTCCGGAGGGGACCTTCTCCACTCAGGAAGGTGGGTCACACTGAGGAAAATGGGAGGCTTTGTGGAACTGGATCCCTCCAGCTGATTTTCATGAAAGTGCAAGTTAAAAGACAGATCGAAGCTCATATGGGTTTTTTATTTTTAACTTGCACAATTTCTTATCTAAACAGAATTAAATCAAAAAGACTTGGAAGGAGGGGCTGGGAAAGAGATGGGAGGAGGGGGTGGCAGACTGGGCAAGCTTTACTAACAGCAGAGGAAATATCTCTCCTGCTTTTTAGTTTGGATATGTGCTGCTAAGTTTACCTTTCCAGGAACATCTGAGATCTTTGAAACTAGATGAATTGTTTCAGGTCCACCTTCTGAAAGACCTTGCAATCCACTGTATATTGAATCCTCCCCTTGAGGATCACTGAGAAGGTGTCACTGGGCCATAATCTGGTGCTGTGGATCGTTATGGGGGGAACTCATTACACAAATAGTCTTCCAAACATATAGATCAATCAATCAATCAATCAGAATAGAGTAGAAGGAACTTTGGAGGTCTTCTAGTCCAGCCCCTGTTCAAGCAGGAGACCCTATACCATTTCAGACAAGTGATTGTCCAGTCTCTTCTTAAAAACCTCCAATGTTGAAGCACCCACAACTTCTGGAGGCCAGCTGTTCCACTGGTTAATTGTTGTCACTGATAAGAAGTTTCTCCTTAATTGCTTCCAGATGTTACAAGATGCTGTAGGTATCCTCCAAGTCCAGGATATTAACTGCCATGTGGCAGGACTCAGGATGTTTGCCTAAAAAGATTATATGATTCATTATTAACCTCTAATAATGTAGGTTCCTATGAAGATTCTACACATTACACTGGAAAGAATTAACACCCTAGGACTTCCCTCAACTTCATATACCTAGCTACATTTTTAAAGAAAAATAAATATCCTTCTTATGTTCTTTTTAATGAAATAGTAAAGAAATACTTCTTGGATAATGCCTGTGGTATCAGCTGTTATCCAAAGAAGGTATTTTCTGTAAGATAAAAGGATAGAATATTAAAGAAATATTGCTTTTTTGCTTTCTCAGATATGGAAAAATGCATCAAGTGTCCAGATGAGAAATACCCAAATGAGGCCAGAGTCCAATGTATCCCCAAAGTCATAACCTTCCTGTCTTATGAAGAACTTCTGGGCATCATCCTGGTCTCTCTTGCTCTACTCTTCTTCCTAATCACAGATCTTCTTTTAATCATCTTCATTAAATACAGAGAAACTCCCATTGTCAAAGCCAACAACCGGGACCTCTCCTACATCCTCCTGGTCTCCCTCCTGCTTTGTTTCTTGTCTCCTCTTCTCTTCATTGGTCAACCAAGGAAAGCCATCTGCCTTCTTCGACAAACGGTTTTCAGCGTCATCTTCTCAGTTGCTGTTTCTTCTCTCTTGGCCAAAACCATCATGGTGGTGCTGGCCTTCCTTGCCACAAAACCAGGAAACCGAGTGAAGAGATGGTTAGGGAAGAGCTTGGCCAACTCCATCATCCTTTCTTCTTCTGCTCTCCAAATTATCATTTGCTCCACCTGGCTGGGAGTTTCTCCCCCATTCCCTGACTCTGACCTCCACTCCCAGCCGGGAGAGATCATCCTGCAATGCAACGAAGGGGCCGTTGTCATGTTCTACGTCACCCTCAGTTACATGGGCTTCCTGGCTGCCATCTGCTTCACGGTGGCTTTCCTGGCCAGGAACCTGCCTGGGGCCTTCAACGAAGCCAAGCTGATCACCTTCAGCATGCTGGTCTTCTGCAGTGTCTGGGTGACTTTTGTGCCCATCTACCTGAGCACCAAAGGGAAATCCATGGTGGCTGTGCAGGTCTTCTCCATCCTGGCCTCCAGTGCTGGTCTGCTGGGCTGCATCTTCATCCCCAAGTGCTACATTATCCTTCTGAGGCCAGACCTCAACACAAAGGAGCAGCTCATGGCCAGAACAAATGTAAAAACATGAGATATAACACAAATGTGATATTGGAAGAATTGTTAACGGTTCTTTTATTAGAAAGGAGGTATTCTTTCCGTTTAGATAGTATGCAGGAGTCAATGAAAATCATATGTATATGTTTCAAATTTGGAAATTATTGAATTCTTCACAGCTTACAGCCAGAAGAAATGTGTAAATGTGAGACTGAGGAATTTTAACTTTTAACATTTTCCACAGTCCAAACGTAGAAAATGGTCCAAGCTCTTCTCCCTGCATGAGTGGGCCAACTATTTTTCTTGAAATAAATAAAGGGTGTGTGGAAGATTGTGAGGAGGCAAATTTCTTGGAGAAATGCGAGCATCTTAGCAAGACAGAAATATAGAAGGAATGTATGGAGCAAGGTTGATGCTTTCATTTCTCAGTACATTTTACCCAAACTGCTGTGGCAACTGAGACGTTTCTTTTTGTTTACGCAATAACTCTTTCTTGAGGGTAGCAACAATACAAGGCTGGGGAGGTAACTTGAGTCTCCCTAATTCTGAATATTCATGCTTACATCATCTATTAAATGAAATATGCATATGTGTGATTGTCATTTTCTCCTCCTTTCCTGGAATGTATAAATATGAGTGCATCCTTCTGTCTGTAAAGATTTCCTCTCACTATTTTCTGGGGAGAAATTCCTCCAGTGGACACTGAATAAATAACAACTGCCGTTAACCTGGATTATTGGTTTTTTGGTTTCTGTGTTTGATTCCACAGAAACTGGTGTCAGGAGTGGGATTCACAATCTTCCATCTGCCACCAGAGACAACAGATGGGGCAGCCCTATAGGGTGAGTGTTGAGAGATTGAGCCCATAACCCTTCCCACTCCCACATAAAGGCACCATTGAGGAGTGTGTGTGAGGCCACAATCTGTGTTTAAGTGTCTCTTGTGGCTGGAAAGCTTTGTGGTCCCTTCCGTCCCAGTTTCTCAGCCCCCCTGGCCCTGCTGTGAGCTCAGCTGAGCGATGTCTGGAGGTATCCAGGAACTGAGGGGGAAATTGGCTTTGCAGAGTGAGTGGGACCCTCTGTGTGGAAGAATGGAGACTGACCCAGAGGTTCTGTGCAAACTCCCTTTTTTCTGTTGTCTGAATGGAGGAATTCAGCTGATCCTAGGCAGGGAGGGAAGTGGATGATGGGGCTCCAGCAGACTCTGAGTGGGGAAGGAATCTTTCCCAAAGAAACAGGGAAACCTGCTGTGTCCCAGGGCTGGGAGGGGTTCCGATGCCCCCACTGGTGCCTCCAAAGGCTGCAAAAAAGGGAGTGAGTTAAATTGGAAGGGATGATTAAAAAAAAACAAAAACCCTCTTCCTCCTTGTGAGAGGAGAAATTCCTGTATCTGCACAAGGCTGTGACAGATTCCCTGAGAGGCTCTGGAGCAGCAGGAACTTCTCCCTGCCTCCGAGACCTTCCACCCAGCCCTGTCCTCCCATTCTGCCCCCCTGCTCCCTCAGCCTTGTGGCCTCTGGGGGTCTCTGCTCCCCCTCGGCCTCTCCTGGGGACCCCTGGGCTCCCCTCCAGCTTCTGGCTGCTCTCCTCTCTCCTCCTCTCCTGCGGGCTGTTCGGCCCCCAACTGCTCAGCCTATTCGGCTGCTCAGTTCTGGCTCCCAGATCCGGCTCTGGCCAGACTCACCTGGCACACAAGGTAGCAAGTCCCCCACCCCACCTCCCTCCCTCCCTCCCTCCCCCAATCCTCCACCCTCTCCTGGACAGACAGTTGGACGTGATGCTCTTTCTATGGAGATATTTTAAACCAATAACCAATAGGAATCCTGGCCATTCTGACGCTGCTTAGCTCCAGTGGCTGCTTAAGGAGGAACAGACTGTGGTTACAGCAAAGGTGGTTAGATTCTCTGCAGCAGCGCTGGGGATTCATGGGAAACACAGAATAATCCACCATAGCTATTTTACACAACTAAAGTAGCAAACCCTTTTGCATTACTCCTCCTTTGCATTTAATGACTATGGGCCTCACAGTTTAAGGAGTGATATTATAATATCCTTAGGCCATGTGTAACTGATTTGGATGCCAAATTGTAATTTTAATATAGAGTTTATCTGTTTATTATTTCATTCTAGAATTTTTAACTGGATATTCCTTGAGTGTTTTTATTTGTTCTGATCTCTGGTCTTTGATGTAATAAACTTGATTTGATGCAATTCGATTTACCAAGAAGGGGACTAAAAAGACATATGATAGAGTTGACTGTTCCCCATGTAGTGAATACTTTCCTCAGATAAAGGAAGAATTCTTGTGTCGTAAAGAAATGCACCATCACTTTGAGGTTGCAGTGATCATATTTCATAAATAGGGCAGAACCAACCTTTAATTGCTGGACAGGGGCCTGTTCATTCATTGCTGTTAAGTCTCTGTTACTTGCTGATAATGAATTAGAACAGCCTGCCCAAATCTGATGGCCTCCAGATGTGAATGAATGCCTGGTCCTGATTCATGCTTGGCAACAAGTCCACCTTCCTCCGAGAAAGACCCAGATGTGTTTGCAAACACTGGTGCGGCTCCGTTTGGAGACCGGAGACCGAACCTTTGATGTTGTGTCTGCTGCTGCAGCCTCGGAACACCTAAAATAACAGCGGAGCTCAACATTAGTGAGCAGATCCTTGGACTTTCACATGGACCGGTAGCTCCCAGGAACTGCCCAGGCCCCTCTCCTCTTGAAGGGCATCTCAGCTCTCTGGATCTTGATGGAGAGAGCACAGAAATGGCCTCTCTGCCTTTTGATCTCCAACCTTGGAAGGAGAAATCTGTGGGCCTGATTCCTGAAGGAAATCCTGCTCTTACTTGCAGCTTCTTCAAGATGTCATCTGGGCTTTGGTTGTTATAACTATGGGTATCCTTTCCTGAAACTCTTGCAAAAACCTTTATATCTTGCATCTATGAAGGATTTGTGAACTCTCTGTGTGTGTCTTTGTGTCTTGTGGCACAATGGTCTTTTTTCTATACTTACCTTTTTTTCCTCTTTATACTCCAGCTTAATTCAAGAAATTTAAAACTAATAATTAATAAATTTCAGCTGCCAGAGTTGACAAACACTGGATTAAACAGCATAGGAAGCCCACAATTTGGTTCCTTTGGGTTTACGTCCACATGTTTTGCCTGAATCCAGTCCGCAAATGGCACACGAGTGGATGGCCTCCAGGAGCCCCCTTCTCCCTTCCATCATCCGGCAGGTGCGTCGACTACAATTCCAAGAAGGCCCAGGGCTGGGTGGCCCATAGGTCACAAGCATCCACGATGATGCAATCAAAGCTCTGCTGAGAATTCTGGGAGTTGTAGTTGAACCTATCTGAAATTGCCAAGATGAGGAAATCCATCCCAGGGACGAGATTAAGACGCCTCCTGGAGGTGAGTGTAATGATGCAACCTATTATCATATATGGTGGACCTGTAAGAAAATCAAGGCATTTTGGATAAAAATTTGGTGGGTGATGCAGAATATTTTGAAAAGAAGGTTGAAATTTACTCCTCAATTGTTCCTACTGGGTATAACTACGGACTGTACAGTATTAGAGACTAAATTGATTTTGAACTTATTATCAGCAGCTAGGCTGTTGGTAGCGCAATACTGGAAGAAGGACTCTTTGCCTACTATTGAAGAGTGGATACTGAAAGTAACGAACCTAGCAGAAATGGCGAAAATCTCAGTGTACTTGAAGGACTATACACAAGAAAGATATATTTCGGAATGGAGAAGATGGACTGACTATATTCAAAATAAGTATCAGCCAAGAAAATATTATATAGCTTATGATTGAGCGTTAAGTATTAGAAATATTTAGTTATCTATAGTGGAGTTAAGGTTTCAGGGGGGAGTTAGTAGTCTGAGGATAAGTAGGTTAACCTAGTTTATGATTGTTAAATGAAATACCTTGTATTTTGCTCTGGGAAGTCTGGGGGGGAGGGGGAATGAGGGGAGGGAAAGAGTGGGGGGAATGGGGGGAAGAAAATTTTTGTTTTTTGTAAAACTTTTCAATAATATATAAAAAAAGACGCCTCCTGGATCCCCTCCTGGAGATGGACTCCATGTTTGCACCCAGGAGCTCTTTCCCCTCTCCCACTTCCTGCCTCCCTCCTCAGTTCCAGGAAAGAGGAAGAATCCCCTGCAATGAGTCATCCTGAGTGGCGGCCTCCCACTTGTGTGTCTTCTCCTGCCTCTGTTGCTCTGGACAAGCCCCTCAGAAGAACCCTCCAACCCTCCGCAAAAGGCCAAGAATGAAGACGTGGCTCAAGAGTTCTTAGCCTCCATCTTGAAATAGAGCCAGCTAACCAGCCCTGCCCCAAAGGGAGGGAGGGAGGGGTCCATGGGGTTTGGGCGATGGGGAGGTCCTTCCCTGATGATCTGCCAGCTTCTCAGCTCAGGGTCCAGCCAGGTGGGCGCAGGGCCAATGGCTCACCCGTCACTGACCCCCATGCCAGTTCCTGCTGCCCACATCAGGCAGGAAAGAGACACAAGGAAGGGACAATTTGACAAAAGGCTTTTCATCCTCCTAAAGAATCCCATCCCAGCTCCAGAGAGACTCCAGGCCCCTCAAAAGCCCATTGCATTCCGATGCCTTTGGACAATGGAGCCCAGACTTGGGCGATTCTTCCTTGGAGACCTTGAGAATCGAATGGAGGGAGGGGCGAGGGGAGCTATGCCCAAGGCCAGACCCCCCCCTTTCCCTTCTGCCTTTGTGGGCGACATCTGGGATGAGGCCTGGGGGCTCCTGAACCTCCCCCTCCAGCCTGATCTCAGGGTCGGGTGTATAAGTTGCAGGTGTGGGGAGACGATTGAGACAACTGGGCCCTTCTTCACTCCCACAACTGTAGCCAGCAACATCTGGAGAAGGAGGGGCTTCCTCTGCTTTGGGGGAGGAGAGAAAAGATGCAGGTGCCCAGATTTGGGGGGGGGCAGAAATCCTCCTTTTGTTCGAGTTCAGGTGGACCCGGTTCCTCCCCTCCAGACCTTCCGGCTCTGGGGATCTGCAGAGGCCCCTTCCCCCTCCCTTCCTCCCTCAAACCTCTCAGACTGGCCGTCCTGCTGGATCCTTTCTTCTTCAACTGTGGCAGGGACCTCGATCTTTCCAGGGATGATTGACAGCTCCTGGGTATTTTGGGTTGGTTTTGAGGTGGACTGTCTGGGTGGGGTTTGCTCTGCTGCGTAAGAGTTGTGTAAGGGAAATTCACAAATATGCCGAGGACACCTGGTGGCAGGTGATGGGGGAGGAAAAGGGCAGGTAAGGAAAAGACCGGATGGAGTGGGAAAGGGGGGGGGGCAGAGAGAAAAGAGAGCAAGGAATGGCCAGAAGACTTGGGGTCCCTTCTGAAGAGGGAAACCTTCTCCCTGGTTTGACCTCTGAAGCTTTGAGCAGGTCAGGCTGATTCCTCTTCAGTCCTTTGCAGTTCCAGACTCCCCCAAAGGGAAAGGAAGGGGAAGGGGTTTCTCTCCTCTCCCCCTCCTCTTTCCAGGCAGAGACCCAGATGGAATGCAAATTCCTCCTTCATTGGGATCGCCTGGACAGGAGGCCACCCAGAAGTGACACCTTCTCTTCATTGATGGATGAGACTGACTGGACTCCCCTCTCATGCACAACATCCCTGGGAGGCTCAGTGCAGAAGAATAAAATATACAACAACCCAACAAAAGGACCCCCAAGTCTTCCCTGGCTATGGGGGGCGACTCCCCTCCTCTCATCCAGCCTCACCCCAACCTCTTCCCAGGGCAGAAACCCTCATCTGTGAAATGAAACGTGTGTGTGTGTGTGTGTGTGTGTGTGTGTGTGTGTGTGTGTGTGTGTGTGTGTGTGTGTGTGTGTCCCCAGATGCTTCCAGTCCCAGAGGAGGAATTGGGGGTTCTAATTGGGGGAGGAAGCTTTGATTTCGGACTTTGGAGGTGGGAAGGACAAGAATCAGAGGGAGCACCAATGGGAATTCTCCCTGCTTGAGCGTCATCGGTCTCCGGGCAGAGTCCTTTGTGGCTTCACCTGAAGGAGGCGGGAGTTCATAGCAGAGAGAGAAGCGGAGAAATTGGGGGGGGGGGATCTGTTCGGTATTTTTGGGGGGGGAAGCAGCTTAAGGGGGTTCATGGCAGCCCTAGACGGGACCCTCCACTTTCTTTGCTCCCTTCAGGAGTCTCAGCCAGGGATTCCCGCTTCCCCCCTTCTTATCCCCCCCCCCATTGACATCCCCAACAGCGGTTCTTGAACCCAAAACCGAGCTCTTATTTGCGGTGGGTCCGAAAACCCCACAGACCCTCCGGCAGCGCCTTTGCCAGGAAGGGAGCGAAAGGCAGGAGCTTCCGGGAGGGGCAGGGAGGGCAGGGACCCCCAGGGGGTGGGGGAGGGGCACTCCCAATGATGAAATTTGTGGGTCATGAACCCCCCCTTTCTTCACCCCTCCCCCCCTTTCTCCGCTCCTCTCTCTGCGCCCAACTCTTTGTCATCAGGTGAAGTCAAGGGAGACTCTGCCCGGAGACCGATGACGCTGCAGAAGGGAGCATTCCCATTGGTCCTTACGCTTTTCTGGGCACGTCCTAGGCAGAAATCTTCATCTGTGAAATGAAACGTGTACGTGTGTATGTGTGTGTGTTGTGCGTGTCCTGGCCAGATGCTTCCAGCCCCAGAGGAGGGATCGGGGGTCTGAACTGGGGGGGAGGAAGCGTCGATCTCGGACTTTGGAGGTGGGAAGGGCCAGAACCAGCGGCTGCACCAATGAGATATTCTCCCTGCTTGAGCGTCATCGTCTCCGAGCAGAGTCCTTTCTGGCTTCACCTGAACCCCTCCCCCTTTCTTCACCCCCTCCCTCCGATTCCGCCTGTGGGGCTCCTTCTTCTATCTGCCTTTCCTTTCCTTTCCTTTCCTTTCCTTTCCTTTCCTTTCCTTTCCTTCCTTTCCTTTCTTTCCTTCTTCTCTCTTCCTTTCCTTTCCTTTCCTTTCCTTTCCTTTCCTTTTCCTTTCTTCCTTCTTCTCTCTTCCTTTCCTTTCCTTTCCTTTCTTTCTTTCTTTCTTTCTTTCTTTCTTTCTTTCTTTCTTTCTTTCTTTCTTTCTTTCTTTCTTTCTTTCTTTCTTTCTTTCTTTCTTTCTTTCTTTCTTTCTTTCTTTCTTTCTTTCTTTCTTTCTTTCTTTCTTTCTTTCCTTTCCTTTCCTTTCCTTTCCTTTCCTTTCCTTTCTTTCTTTCTTTCCTTTCCTTTCCTTTCCTTTCCTTTTCCTTTCCTTTCCTTTCCGTTCCTTTCCTTTCCCTTTCTGTCCTTTCCTTTCCTTTCCTTTCCTTTCCTTTCCTTTCCTTTCCTTTCCCTTCCCTTCCCTTCCCTTCCTTTTCCTTTCCTTTCCTTTCCTTTCCCTTCCCTTCCCTTCCCTTTCCCTTTCCTTTCCTTTCCTTTCCTTTTCCTTTCTTCCTTCTTCTCTCTTCCTTTCCTTTCCTTTCCTTTCCTTTCCTTCCTTTCCTTTCCTTTCCTTTTCCTTTCCTTTCCTTTTCCTTTCCTTTCCTTTCCTTTCCTTTTCCTTTCTTTCCTTCTTCTCTCTTCCTTTCCTTTCCTTTCCTTCCCTTCCCTTCCTTCCCTTCCTTTCCTTTCCTTTCCTTTCCTTTCCTTTCCTTTCCTTTTCCTTTTCCTTTCTTTCCTTCTTCTCTCTTCCTTTCCTTTCCTTTCCTTTCCTTTCCTTTCCTTTCCTTTCCTTTCCTTCCTTTCCTTTCCTTTCCTTTCCTTTCCTTTTCCTTCTTTCCTTCTTCTCTCTTCCTTTCCTTTCCTTTCCTTTCCTTTCCTTTTTTCCTTTCTCTCTTTTTTTCTCTTTCCTTTCCTTTCCTTCCTTTCCTTTCTGTCCTTCTATCTGCCTTTCCCTTCCTTCCTTTCCTTTCCTTTCCTTTCCTTTCCTTTCCTTTCCTTTCCTTTCCTTTTCCTTTCTGTCCTTCTTCTCTCTTCTTTTCCTTTCCTTTCCTTTCCTTTCCTTTCTTTCCTTCTTCTCTCTTCCTTTCCTTTCCTTTCCTTTCTTTCTTTTCTTTCTTTCTTTCTTTCTTTCTTTCTTTCTTTCTTTTCTTTCTCTTTCTTTTCTTTCTTTCTTTCTTTTCTTTCTTTCTTTCTTTCTTTCTTCTTTCTTTCCTTTCCTTTCCTTTCCTTTCCTTTCCTTTCCTTTCCTTTCTTTCTTCTTTCCTTTCCTTTCCTTTCCTTTCCTTTTCCTTTCCTTTCCTTTCCGTTCCTTTCCTTTCCCTTTCTGTCCTTTCCTTTCCTTTCCTTTCTTTTCCTTTCCTTTCCTTTCCTTTCCTTTCCTTTCCTTTCCTTTTCCCTTCCATTCCCTTCCTTCCCTTTTCCTTTCCTTTCCTTTCCTTTCCCTTCCCTTCCCTTCCCTTTTCCTTTCCTTTCCTTTCCTTTCCTTTCCTTTCCTTTCCTTTCCTTTTCCTTTCCTTTCCTTTCCCTTTCCGTTCCTTTCCTTTCCCTTTCTGTCCTTTCCTTTCCTTTCCTTTCCCTTTCCTTTCCTTTCCTTTCCTTTCCTTTTCCTTTCCTTTTGTGGGATATATGAGAAAAGGATCTTTCCATCTAGAGATGCCTTGGGGATATAAATACAGACAGTCCTCAATTTACGATGGTTCATTTAGAGACTGTTTGAAGTTTCAACAGTACCGAAAAAGCAATTTATGGCCGTTTTTCACACTTATGACCCTTGCAGCATCCCCAGGGTCACCTGATTAACATTCAGATAACAAACAGTCAGGTTTAAATGTCATCTCAAATAAATTGCACTCCCAAACAATTAATCTTTGCTGAGATATTCCATTTATTGAGTATGACAGATCTGGCCCCGACTCATCGTAGCCGATACTAACCCTCTGACCCCCAAACCCTTCCCTTTCCGTTCCCCAATTCTCATCTTCTCATTGGCCATCTTCCAAATCAGTCTTCCCAGCTCCTGCCTTCAACCCCAGGAATGTCCCCCTCCCATCCCATCTCCCAGGGGATATTATCTACAGAGAAAATAAGGAGGTGAAAAGTCAAGCCTCGTCGTCTCCTCTTTATGGCAGCATTGAAATGCTGACACAGAGGCTTTGCGGCTGACTCACATTTATGACGGTCACAGTGTCTGGGGATCACGTGATCCAGTAAAGTCAATGAGGAAACCAGGTTCACTTCACATCTCGTGTGACTAACTTAACAACCGCAGTGATTCACTTAACAACGGTGCCAAAAAGGTCGTACAGTGAGAAAAAATTCACTTAACAACTGTCACGCTTAGCAAAAGAGAATTTGGGCTCCATTGTGGTTGCAAGTCAAGGCTCACCTGCACAGTGGACACAGAAAGTCTACAGACCCCATCAAAATACTGAGAGGTTTCTGAATCAAATCCAAAATTTGAGAAGAATCCAGCAAGGGCTCACTCAGAAAACCTCCTTCTGCACCTTGCACTGTTTCTAATTCCTGCTTAGACTGTTCTTCCAATTGCCTCTCTTCACTCTCCTTAATCTCCAAAACTGTAGATGTACGTGGAGATGGAGTTCTTTCCTTAAGTATAGTACTATAAAAATGTTGTGCCTTCTCCACGGTATTCAACCGATATCCTTCTCCCTTGTATCTAAAAATTATCCCAGCTGGTGCGTCCCACCGGAAGGGTATCTGTAAATTTTTCAATTCCTTAACAAGAAAACCAAATTCTTTTCTAGCTTTCAGCATTTTAGGAGGTAATTCTTTAAAAATTTCAAGTCGTGAACCCCCCACTTGTACAGAGGTGTGAAAAGATTTTTGCAGGATATGATTTCTAATTTCTCTATCAGTGAAATATATCACCACATCTCTAGGCAGTTGTCTTTGTCTGGCCACCCAAGAGTTGACTCTGTAGATTTTATCTATTTTATGAAATACCAAATCAGGATTAGCTTGTAAAATCTTGGCCAAGGCTTCAGAGCAAACTTGTCTCAAGTCCTGTCTCTCCTCCTCTCGAATTCCCCGAAGCCGTATAGCAAATTCCATCGCCCGAAATTGTATCATAACAATCTCATCTTCAATTCTCTGCATTTTATTGTCAACTTCATCAATTTTATAATCATTGTCTTTCATCTTAACATTAACTTCTGATCTAAATTCTTCAACTTTAAAATCAACTTTCCCAATAAATTCTACCAGGCCAGACGCCACTTCTGATATTTTTTTGGTCACCTTTTTTTGATTCTGATTCACCATGTCTTTAACTTCATTAATTTCCTGCATAAATTCCTGATGTGATTTTTGAAGTTTATCATCTATCTCCTGTTGGGATTTTTGAAATTTATCATCCAAGTTTTAGAAATAAATTCTTTTAAATCTCCCACATCAAATTCTTTTTTCTGAGTTTGTAACTGTTGAGCAGGGGGAGGTTGCTTTTCATGTTTGTGTGTGGGGGATCCCCCCCCTGATGCCTTCCCTTCCTGCTTCTTTGAAGCCATCCTGGCTCGTGATCTAGTTTTTCTAAAGAGGGAGGTTCCTTTTCCTTTCCCTCCTGCACAAAAACTTCTAAAAAAGTCCCCCAGATTTAATCAAATAAAGACTAGAATAAAGCAAAGTCCAGTATTAAAAAGGGAGATGGATTTGATTCAGTTGGCTGAAGTGAAAGATCAACGTATAACTAGAGCTCAATCTAAGCTATTTAAACAACAGCAACAACAACAACAACAGGAAAGACAAGACAAGAAGGCAGTTAAGAGCACCGTACAAGAGAGTGGCGCTATGGGAGGAGCGAGATCGAAGCTTTCGGATGAACTTCAAAGATATTGCTCCGCGCTCCAGAAAGAGGCTGATGACCTTTAAGTGTCTATCTTGGAATGTCAATGGGTTGAATTCAGCACAGAAAAGGAAGAAATTATTTACATATTTGAAACAATTTAATAATGATATAATATGTTTACAAGAAACGCATATAACTACTCAAGATCAAAAATATTTGATAAATTCAAAATTAGGAGCACATTTTATATCTTCGACTTCGCAGAAAAAGAATGGTGTGGTTATTTATGTAAATAAAAAATTAACAGCGAAAGTTATAGAAGCAGATCAAGATGGTAGGTTTGTAGCAATTGAATTGTTTACAGC
Organism: Pituophis catenifer annectens; assembly: GCF_029215685.1. Lineage (NCBI taxonomy): Eukaryota > Metazoa > Chordata > Lepidosauria > Squamata > Colubridae > Pituophis > Pituophis catenifer. Next base: position 499,475 of record NW_027256902.1, on the reverse strand, counting down.
AAATGGACCAATTCTTCTGATTGGAATTTATGCTCCCAACCAACAACAGGATTATTTTTATAAGATATTACATACTAAAATATTGCAATGGGACTATAGATCTATTTTAATTATGGGAGACTGGAATGGAGTAATTGATTCTAAACTAGATAAAAAGAGCTTGGCAAAGTCTAGAATTAGACTACCACAGACTTTTTTTGATATGAAAGAAGATATGGAATTAAAAGATGTTTGGAGAATACATAATTCAAACGTATTGGATTACACTTTTTTTTCTGATAGACATAGATCTTTCTCTAGGATTGATTTTATCCTGTTGTCAAATGATCTACTTGTTAAGACCAAAAGAACAAAGATTTTTCCAAGAACTTTGACTGACCATAGCCCTGTATGGATAGAAATTGAGATGGATAAGGTTGAGAGACGTTCCTGGAGATTAAATGAGAACTTGTTTAGATATGAAAAAAATACAATAGAACTTAAAAAGCATTTGAAAGAATTTTTTGAAATAAATTTGAATAAAGGTACTCCAATTGAAATTGTTTGGGATGCAAGTAAAGCTTATATGAGAGGGGTACTTATCTATATGAACTCTAAACATAGACAGTTCCGACAAAAGAAAAGAATTGAGTTGGAAATGGAAATAAAGAATAAAGAACAGTTACTTATTAAAAATCCAACAGATGAAAGAATTCGAAGTGCTATAAAACTTCTGAAAGATCAATTTCAAATGCTTATGGCGGAACAAGTTGCAACAAGCCTACAATATGCGAAGCATAATACATTTTGCAACGCTAACAAACCGGGCAGATGGTTGGCTTACACATTGAGGAAAAAACAAAGTATACGGACTATTGATAGTATTGATATTGGCGGGAAAGAAATCTTTCAACAAAAATTAATTAAAGAAGCTTTTGTGGACTATTATACTAAATTATATGCTAAAGAAGAGGTGCAGAATGGACTTATAGAAAAATATTTAAATGATAAGAGAGTTACAAAAATTACTGATCAACAAAAGGAAAGAATGAACTATCCCATAACAGAGGAGGAGATAACAGCAGCAATTAAACAGTTAAAAACAGCCAAAGCTCCTGGCACGGATGGTTTGACTGCAGTGTATTATAAAACTTTGCAAGCTGAAATGGTGGGACAACTTAGAGATTTATTTTGTAACATTCAACAAGGGGGTAAAATACCCCCATCTTGGACAACTGCTTATATATCTTTGATACCAAAAGAACAAGTTGGTCCTAAAAAACCAGAGAATTATAGACCAATATCTCTTTTGAATACAGACTATAAAATTTATGCGAAGGTATTAGCCAACAGGTTGATGCCAGTAATTCAAAAGGTGATTCATGAGGACCAAGCGGGATTTATTGAAGGCAGATATATGAAGGACAATGTAAGGCAAGTAATAGACTTATTGGAATATCTTGACAAGAATAAACAGATTCCTGCAGTGCTGGCTTTTTTGGACGCAGAGAAGGCCTTTGATAGAGTGGATTGGAATTTTCTATTAAAGACTTTAAAAAAGATGGACTTTGGGGACCAATTTATACAGGCAATCTCAGCAATTTATCAAGAGCAAAAGGCACAGATTATTATTAATGGAAGTTTGACGACAGAGTTTAAAATTGAAAAAGGAACAAGACAGGGATGTCCGTTGTCCCCACTTTTATTTATTTTAACATTGGAAGTCTTGTTAAACACAATACGGGATTCTAAAATTTTGAAAGGCATAATGATAAGGCAAGAGGATTATAGAATAAAGGCATTTGCAGATGATCTGGTGGTTACCCTATCACAACCAATGGAATCAATAATCTTGATGAATGACATTATACAAGACTATGGTAGAGTTTCAGGTTTTAGATTGAATTCAAAAAAGACCAAAATGATAGTTAAAAATATGACACAAGATCGTAAATATGAGCTTGAAAGGAGGGCAGGTTTTGAAATTGTACCTAAGGTAAAATATCTTGGAGTTCAGGTTGCAGAATCAAATTTGAAATTGTTTCAAAATAATTATGAGGTGTTGTGGCGAGAGGTCCAGAAAGATATGGAGACCTGGAAAAAGCTGCAACTGTCTTTACTTGGAAGAATAGCAGCAGTTAAGATGAATATTTTGCCAAGACTTCTGTTTTTGTTTCAAATGATTCCGGTGCTTAAAAGTGATAAACAATTGAAAGTTTGGCAGTCTGGTGTGAATAAGTTTGTCTGGAACGAGAAGAAGCCGAGAGTGAAATTGAAAATTATGCAAGATGTTCCAGAAAGAGGAGGCCTTAAACTCCCAAACCTACAGTTATATTATGATGCTGCAGCTTTAACTTTAACAAGTGATTGGTTTGGAAGTAAAAAGACTGGAATACTGAACGCAGAAAGTCTTGATCTCGAATTTGGATGGCATGCTTATTTATTTTATGACGACAAAGTAGATAAAGTATTTAAAAGTCATATATTTAGAGATTCCTTGATGAGAGTTTGGAAGAAGCACCGACTCAAATGGGATTACAAAATACCGCTATGGCTGGATCTTGGTCATACTTTGTGGAATACAAATATAATGTCACTCGGGGGGGTTTTATACAAAGAGGTTCTTTTTACAGATGCGGGCAGATGGCAGCTGAAGACATTACAGACACTGTTGGATGAAGGGCTTAATCTAACTTGGTTACAATATAATCAATTACAACTGAGATGGAAAGAGGACCAAAAAACTGGTATTATGTTGCATGAGGAAGAATTGGTTAGACATATAAGAGAGAAAGGCCCAATGCATGTTAAAAGGCTTTATAATGTTTTGCTAGAAAGGGATTCAGAAACTGAATTAGTTAAAGATTGTATGATTAAGTGGGCACAAAATTTTGAAGAACCAGTGATGCTAGAAACATGGGAAAATATTTGGGTTCAGAATGTTAAATTTACACAGTCCCAGAACTTGAGGGAAAATTTTTATAAAATGTTTTATAGATGGCATTTAGATCCCAAAAAGTTGTCATGTATGTACCCTAATGTTCAGCCAAAATGTTGGAGATGCGAATGTTTGGATGCTACGTATTATCATGTTTGGTGGACCTGTAGGAAAGTTAAGGCTTTTTGGATAAAAATTTGGTGGGTCATGCAGAATGTTTTGAAGAAAAAAATTCAATTTTCTCCACAATTGTTCTTATTGGGTATAGTTAAGGGTTTTACACGGGGTGAAATAAAACTAATATTGTATATGATAACAGCAGCAAGATTGTTGATAGGTAAATATTGGAAGAATGAAGCTTTGCCTACTATCGAGGAATGGACTTTGAAGATGGCTAGTTTTGCAGAGATGGCGAAGATTTCAGCATATTTAAAAGACTGTTCACAAGAGACTTATGAATGGGAATGGAAAAGGTGGATAGAATATGTTCAGAACAAATACCAAACTAGAAAGTATCAAATAGCTTTTATTTGAAAATAATGTATTAGAAATATTTTAATGTAAAGAGATAAAGAGGAAAAATTATATAGGGGGGAGGGACGGGTTCAGGCTTATATATTAGTGTCATTAGTTATGAGTATGTAATAGGGAAGTCTGGGGGGGAGGGTTAGGGAGGGTTAGGGAGGATGGGAAGTTTGGGGTGGGAGGTGGGGGGTGAAAAAGGGGATAAAAATGTAATTGTAAAACTTTTGCAATAAAAAAAAAAAAAAATACTGAGAGGTTTCTGAGGTTTCTGAGACGCAAATAAAATAAAATAAAATCAGACCAAAATAAACCTGAAAGAAAGAAGATCTGAAAGAAGAAATATTTAGAGAGCAATCTTGAATTTAAAATTAATTTATTGCAGCCTCAAATACACAAACAGAAGAAAAGGTATATTACATAGTTATATATATTACACGTATAATACATATTTACATACAGAACTGCTGCGGCCATCCAGACAGAAACCCCCAAAGTCCCTTGGAGACCCTGGAAAGTGACCTTGTTCCTCTTTGGGGTCCATGCTTGGTTTGGCCTCTGCGTTGAAGGGGTTGCAAGTGTCACCAGAAGCACCAGCTGAAGATGAGGAGGCGGCTTCCATCACTGTGGAACCTCCATACCGGAATCCATCACTTCCCACATCACCATCATTGATGAAAGACGATGCCAGACGTTCAGCCCTGGTCAACAATGGGATGGTTGGCATCTCAGCCGTGGCCGCTCCTTGTCCTGGGGCAAAAGAAGCACAGATTGAATATTTTAATAATAATGAAATAGAAAGGAAGAAACAAAACAATTCAAAAAACTGAGCCACCAAATTAAGATTAAAGGCTCCTCGTTTTCTTTCCTGTTGGCTTCCATAGTCCAAAAACTCCCACCCAAAACCCCAAAGCAAGAAATGCAAAACAAAAGGCATTAAATAACAACAACAATAATAACAGAATATCTTTCAAATAGAAAAATAAAGAAAAACTGAAAACCAAATGAGTTCAAACTAATTGAGCCGAGGGGGAGCAATGGTTAGAGTGCAGGACTGCAGCTACTTCAGCTGACTGCTAGTTCAGCAGATCAGCGGATCAAATCAAGGTTGACTCAGCCTTCCATCCTTCTGAGGTGGGTAAAATGAGGACCCAGATTGTTGGGGGCAATATGCTATTTAGTATACTGTCTATGGTGTAAGCCGCCCAGAGTCCTTGGAGAGTGGGCGGCATAGAAATATGAATAATAATAATAAAATAAAAAAATAAACACTTACCAACCATCGCATTGTTGAGCAAGGTAGAACGTCTGACATCCTCCTTCGTTCATCAATGATGGTGAGGTTGGGGTTGATGGGTTCCGGTATGTAGGGCTCCACTGTGATGATGGCGGCCTCCACATCTTCACTTCGTTCCTCTGGTGACACCTGCAGACACCTTTTCCTGGGGATTGGAGAAGAAAAAAAGAATAAAATATCACTGACTGGTACACTCTTTTCTTAACAAGGATAATAAGCCTATTCTTAATGGGGGCCCCGTTAGTGGAGATTTTCAAGGAAAGGTTGGGGGTTGGACTAGAAGACCTCCAAGGCCCCTTCCAGCCTGGAGGGACTCTATCCTTTCTCCTGTTAGTCCCACCAACATTTTGGGAGGCTTTCAGTGTCCCAGGGCTCCCCGGGTTGTGGTGAGGCCACTCCCCTGATCAGGAGCAACTTACCTGCACTGGTGGAAGAAAACGCAGAGGCCAACCAATGCATAGACCCCAAGGACAAACAAGGTCACTTTCCAGGGGTCTCCAAGGACGTTCTGGGGTCTGTCAAGGCATGGCCGCAGCAGCTCGTTTGGGTCCATTTCTGGAAGAGAAAAGGGATGGAGGAAGAAGAGTCAATCTCTGGTTTTAAGGGTTGGTGGTTCCCCTCCAAGACTAACCATCCCAAGGTCAAACTCCCAAGCAAGGGAAAAAACCCTCACCTCAGACCAGAAACCAAGTCCTGCTCAGGTCTTGGTCTCAGTCTCAGTCTCAGTCTCAGTCTCAGTCTCAGTCTCTATCTTTCTCTTTCTTTCTTGCTCTCTCTCTCTTTCTATCACTCTCTCTGGCTCTGGCTCTCTTTCGAGTGAGTCTTTGATCCACTCAACCTTCTTTAGCCTGCATGGCCCCACCCATCAACGGAAAAGAATCCCAACAGAATCCAGGTATCCAGGTAACCTAGAGGTCAAACAACACTTCTCCCTCTACTCAACCCTTGGCCCCTCCCTCCCTTGGAATCCCCCCCCTTTCAGCTCAGGATCGAAGGTGAACAGTTTAGTGGCCCTCAGCAGTGGGGAATCCAGGGGGTTCTGCCTAAGAAGGGGGTTGGACTAGAAGACCTCAAGGTCCCTTCCAACTGTTATTTTCTGTGGGGCTTTCTGAGAAGTGACCATCCAAACCTTGGTTCCACCCCACCTGTGCCCAATGACACGGTCATCAAATAACACCCTTCACCCATGGCGGAAACTTCCTTCCTCCCAAGCAGGCCTGACAGGCTCACCTGCTCTTTGCAAAGGGATCCTCAAGCACAAGACCTGAGGTGCAGCCTAAAAGAAAGGCTCATCCCTTCTCCTTCTTCAGCGACGGAACGGACTCCGAAAGCACCATCCCTCTTTGGGGCATCTTCAGCGCACATCCCAAAGGTGCTTTTCAAAAGAGAGCTGGAATTTCTTGGGTTTTTTCCCTTGAAGACGTTTTGCTTCTCATCCAAGAAGCTTCTTCGGTTCTGACTGAATGGTGGGGAATGGAAGGATTTCTCCTCCTTGCAGCCGTTTGGTGGTTAGCATTGTGAAGGTCAGCCGTGGGCTCTCTGAGAGGCCTTGAGGCCACCTGGGGGTTTATCTGCACCCTCAGGGTCCCCTGAATCAGGGGGCAAATGGGTGGGGGGAACCTCCTTGGAACTGGGGAAAGGACCCTGTTGCTGTATTCGGAGAGAACAAAGTCCACCCTCTGGACAGAGGAGATCCCTGGTTGGAAAGAGGGTCAAAGAGGCCATCTACGTTAAAACGGAACAGCCCCCTCTCAACAGAGGGGGAGGGGGAGGACCCCACCTCTCTCCTGTGTACCAGACCGTCCTGAGGACGTGGGGTTTGGGGCGGCCCAGTCCGTGTGCAAGGAGTCAGCCGGGTCTCTGCAGGTTTCCAGAATTGAGAGGATTTCTCCCAGCCTGACCTGCTTTCTGCCTCCATCCTCCAATGCAGCACGCAGGAATATAGGTTTCGAGAGAACCTACCGTATATTCCAGAACAGGACATAATATTGTCCATGTGTTTGTCTTCCAGTTCTTATAATCTCAATGATCCTTTAGGACAATTGTTGAACAGGGAGGGCAAATTATAATTTAAAGGAATCGAGGAATAGTGACAATAATGGAAAATGCAATCGGTCAATTAAAATCCAAAGAATCAAATGTGTAGCTATTCCCAGCTTTTCCCCCAAAGTCTGGTCAGAAGAGAGGTCAAGAAACAGCTGAGGTCTCCTTAGTGTTACCTGCTTCTATCCTCCAATTCCTCTGCCTTTCAGATGGGGATGGGCAACCAGAGTTTGACGGGCGTCCCCCAAGGTCTCTGCCACCTGATGTGGTTGCAAAGAGGGAAAGTCAAAATGTAACCCAGACTTGGGGTGCTTAAAAGCAGAGTGCCAGTCTCTGCCAAAGCTTCTTTCCACGAAGGCTTCTGGGGCTACCGGAGCATTTTTAGAAAACACAGGCTGGGTGAGGGCATCTCAGGGCTTTCTCCAGAAGTGAGGCTTCCTGCTGAAAAAGGCAAAGGGCCAAAGGTGGAGGAGAAGTCATTCTGGACAAGGAAAGATGGACTGGGATCTCTGTGGTTGTTGAATTTAATTTTAAATGTCTAGTAGGTGACCAGTGACCTGCTGGATCCCCTTTTCAGATCTGCTTCCTTCCCAGGATCTCCCTCAACTCCTTCAATGAGGTTGTGGGGGGGGGGGCTCCTCCTGTGTTGCTTCCCCTCAAACGCTGGGCAGACCCTCAGAGGGAGCCCTGATGGATGACCCCATGTAGCCCCATCCACAATCAGCCCAGGAGAGGTTTCAGGGCCTTTTGTGTGACATCACAATCTTGCATCCAGCTGTGGAGAGATGCGGGGGGGGTGTTCCCTCAGAGACCCCCCCAGCAACTGTGGGTCTTTCAAGATGGAGAGTCAGAAGCTGGAAGAGACATCCGGAGAGTCCCAGACAAAGTCTGTGGAGGGAAAAGGAAAAACTGGGAGTGAAAGGCCTTGGAAAGAGGAGCTAAATGACTTGGGGAGGGGGGAAGAGAGGGAGGGAGGGAGGGAGAAAGAAAGAGAGAGGAGGAAGGAGGGAAGAGAAAATACAGAGAAGGGAGGCTTAACTGCCTTTATCTCCTTGAACTGGGAAGACTGCAGGAGTTTCTTGCAGGTACTGGAGATAATCTTTGGATCTCTCTGTCCAAGGTCAAAGGGATCAAGTGGATCTCTCAGCTCCCTCACAACCCACCATCTCCCCTCCCTCTCCTCTCTATCCTGGGTCCTCTAGTTCTAGCCCATTTCTTTTCTTTTATAGAACCGACCGGCTTCCCTCAATTTCCCTTTGAGATTGATTTTGAGGTGGGAGGTTTGGGGCAGCTGGGAAGGAGAGATGCTGTCCGGTAGAAGAATTGGAGGGAAGATCAGATTTCAAAATCTTTTTGGTCCAGAGCTGGAAAATCTCCTTCCCTGAAAGTGCCCAACAGATGGAAAGAGGTCCAGGGGTGAGGGAGGAAGCATTTTTAAGGGGGGCATCTGTGGCCCCTGCAGAGCTCCCCATTCCCTCCAATAGACCCCAACACCCTCTGTGGCCCTTTGGAATTTCCTCCCCCAGAACCCAGATTGGCCCCTGAAGTAACAACTGTGCAAGACCATCCTTAGTTCAGGGGGTTGAATGAGAGATTTTGATTTCTTCTGCACACTCAGGAGATTCCAGAAGTTGAGAGTTCCTTCTGAGCTAACCTGCTTGTCTTTCACTTCTACTTGAAATTGGGGTGAGGGAGAAGAGAGAACCCCAAGATCGTTGAAATAAGCATCAGCTCCTCTCCATAGTTTCCCAGGCAATAACCAGGGTCCCCATGCAGCCAGGCTGGGCTGCCCCAGTCGAGGTGCCCTGGAAACAGGCAGGAGGTCCTGAGTCCAGCCTGGGATGGACGCCCCGAAGTTGCCTTTGACCTGGGAGCCTCTGGATGGAGCTTGGCGCTGGGTCCTCTGGAAATTGGCTGCCCTTCAGGTCTCTCGGTTGTCGTCCTTAAGCAGATCCTGGCAGTTTAGGGGAGATTGGGGGTCATCTTGCATAGGATGGACCCCCAATCTCTTGCTTTTTTAGGCTGGGTGTTTACGTTTTTGTTTAATTCACTTGAATTAATACTCCTTATTCAGAATGGAATACAACATAATAGAATAGAATAATGGAAAATGGAATAGAATAGAATAGAATAGAATAGAATAGAATAGGAGTTGAAAGGGACCCTGGAGGTCCTCAAGACCAACCCCCTGTTCAAGCCGGAGATGCCAAAGGATTCCAGAGAAAGGCTTGTCCAATCTCTTCTTGAAAACCTCCCTCAATGGAGCAGCCACAACTTCCGGGATGCAAACTCTTCCCCTGATTATTAGTTCTCCCTGTCAGGAAATCTCTCCTGACTTCTAGGTTGGATCTCTCTTCGCTGGGCTTCCACCCGTTGCTTCTCTTCCTGCCTTCAGGGGCTCCGGAGGATGAATGGAGCCCCTCTTCTCCGTGAGAGCCACCCAAGTATTGGGCGATGCTCTCCAATCCCCTGCAGCCCTTCCCTTCCTTGGAGCCTCCGGACCACCCACCCTCTTCCTTCTCTGCTCTGCCCACTGAGGCCGAGGAGTTTTTGGGTTGGGGGAAGTGGCTCAGACCTCCCTTCCCTGCCCCGCCCCACCCACACGATCCTGCAGCCGGCCTGGGAGGAAGCCCGTCCAACACCCCCCCACACCCCCTTCTCTTGCCCACTGTGCAGCTGCTGGCTGAGAAGCGACTGGAGGGAGGGGCGAGGGGAGCTGTGCCCAAGGCCAGACCCCCCCCTTCCCCCCTTCCCCCTCTGCCTTTGTCAACGGCACCTGGGCTGAGGCCTGGGGGCTCCCGAACCTTCCCACCCCCTCAGCCCGACCTCAGGGTCGGGTTTATTGGGAAGTTGTGATTGGGACAACTTGGCCCTTCTTCAGTCCCACAACTGTAGAGAGCAACATCTGGAGAAGGAGGGGCTTCCTCTGCCTTGGGGGAGGAGAGAAAAGAGGGCAGCTGCCCAGATTTTGGGGGGGGGGAGAAATCTGCCTTTTGTTCCAGTTGAGGCAGACCCAGTTCCTCCCCGCCAGACCTCCTCCCCGCAGATCTGGGGATTTGCAGAGGCCCCTTCACGGGGGCCCTTCAGTCCCAGGAGACCCTCCCTTCCTCCGTCAAACATCCCAGACTGGCCGTCCCGCTGGGTCCCTTCCTCTCCAACTGCGGCAGGGACCTCGGTCTGGCCAGGGATGATTGACAGCTCCTGGGTAGTTTGGGTTGGCTGTTGAGGCAGCCTGGCTGGGTGGGGTTTGCTCTGCTGCGTAAGAGCTGCGGAAGGGAACGTCACAAATACCCTGCGGACACCTGGTGGCAGGTGAGGAGGGAGGAAAAGACGGGAGGGAGGGGGAGAAGAGGGGGGAAGAGGGAGGGAAATCAACCAATGCCCAGAAGCCCAGACAGCTGCATGCGGCCCCTTCTGAAGAGCCTCCGGATGACTTGGATCGCTGAAGTTTTGAGCAGGTCAGGCTGATTCTTCTTCAGCTGTTTGTGGATACAAAATCATCCAAAGACAAGAAAAGGCGTCGGGGTTTCTTCCCCTCCCCCTCCCCCCCCTTTCAATCCGTCTTCCCCTTCCCGTCAGTTCCCACAGACTTCATGCGAATCCCTCGTTCTCCAGGAAGGCCCGGATGAGCCCCTTGGACAGGAGATGAAAGAGAAATCCCACCTTCCCTCTATTGATTTAGCGGACAGTTGGAGACTCAACCTAGTCTCAGACACGGATGGATGGATGGACGGTAAGGCGCCTCCCTGCCCCCCCTCTCGCCTTGCCCAAATATAGAGCCGCGGCGCCCGCCCCTTGCCTGCCCCCCTCCCTTGGCACCCGGGGAAAGTCGGAACAGGGCCCAGCAGCCCCCCAGCCCCTCCGCTGCCTTTGAAGCCTTTGCGCCGCGCTCCCCGACCCCCTCCCCGCTCTCTGGAGAGGAGCCTTCGCCTGCCGTCGCCCCTCCAGCCTCCCACCCGCGGAGGACGCATCACGCTGAGCCGCCAATCAACCGACTCCCCCCCCCAATTTTCTCTCCCCCCCCAGGCTTCCCTTGAATGGCCTCCTCCACCCCCCACCTCCTCCGCTCAGCGCCTCCGTCTCTGAGTAACGGGGGAGGTTCCGCACCTGGAGGGCCCCGCCTCTCGTCTCTCCTCGCCTGGCCCAGGTGTTGCCGCCTGGAGGTTGGGGGGCGGAGACGGGCTGAGCTTCCCCATCGCCCCCGCAGCTTCCCCACCAACAGAGGATCCGGGCATTAGGGGGGGAGTCTGGGAGGGGCCTTGGCAGAGGCAGGAAGGGGGCTTCTCAGTCCTGGGGGGGGGAGGGACCTCCGGGGCTTCTGGGCAGCAGCTGCCAGGCGGGAGGAGGGCCGGGTCGGAGGAAGAGCGGAGAAGCGACTGAGGGGGGGGGTGGGAGGGAGAAGGGAAGCCCCCTTAACTGGATGCAGATCAAAAGGGGGGATTTACACACACACATACAAAAAGAGCCGCTTCCCTCCCCCCCCTTCCTTCCAAGAGCCTCCAACTTTGCAGCTGCTGCTCGGGGACTGGAGCCGGGCGCTGTTTCTCCCCCGCCCGACGGCTGCAACCTTAGCCGGACAGCAACCTTCCGGTGGTGGCCGATCCCTTCCTCCCATGGCCGTCTTCCCCGTCGCCCCCTCCGCAGTGCTCGCCCTCCCGCCCGGCTCCCTGGCGAGGCTCCCGCGCAAGGCCCGAGGCGGCTTCTGCGGGGACGAGGAGGCGGCTCAGGCGGATTGCCTGCCGAGGGTGCCGCTGCAGGACGTGGGCTTGAGTGACAGCTGTCTGTTCGGGGGAGGGGGGAGGGGAGAAGGGAGGCGCAGGGGCAGGAGCAGCCTTTGGTGCTGGGGGGGGGAAGGGGGGCCAGGAGTGTCCGGGGAGGGTGCAGAGAAGCAAAGGCAGCCGAGGGACTTTTCTCCCCTCACTAAAGTTTTCAAAGCAGCTTTCAAATAAAAGCCAAATGGGCGCCTTTGAGACAATCACTGGGAGATTGTGAGTTCTAGTTCTGCCTTAGGCATGAAAGCCAGTTGGGGGAGTTTGGGCCAAGGTCCAGGAGGCTCTGAGTTCTAATCTTCCCACAGGTATGAAATCTTCCCGAGTGACTTTGGATGAATCCCCAGGAGACTCTTGAGTTCCAGTCCTGCCTTAGTACTTTTTGATTGGGGATATGAAACTTGGAAACATTTTCTCAGATTAATGTGTCCAATATTGTGTGGTGTGATGGAGGAAAAGTGAAATTGTGGGAAAAGACCAGTTCCGTATTGAGCAAAGCCATAAGTCTCTCTGCCTTCTGCTTGTGGGAGAACCAGAGATATTTGTGTGGTTACTGTGAATCTATCAGAGTTTCTTACGAAAATCAAATCCAGAAGCACACAGAAACTGATTCAGCTGGATTCATTAACTTCTTTATATATACAATAATAATACATGAAGTAAGTTTACAATACAGTTTCACAGTTTCATTTCAGCTCAGAACAGCAGACAAGTTCACACACTGGTTTCCGTTTCTTTTCTCTGCACAGAGTCAGAAGCTGCAGACTAAGACATGCCCTGGATCCAGTCTGTCTCAGCTCTCAATTGGCTGACTTAGTTGCTATGCCTATTCATTGGCTGACTTTGTTATCGTGTCTTCTCAGTCATGAACATTCTGACAGAATCTTAGACTGACCTTGTTCTGATGCCATCAGAGCTTTTTTTATCTCCTTAAAATAAAATTTGCAAAGGGATTCTACTCACAATTGGGAGCCATTCTGAAACATAAAAATTGATTCCCAATTGATCAGCAATCTCTATGGTTCGAGAGCAGAACAGCTTCCATGGATGCCTCTTCCTAGAAAGCTAGAAGTCCTCACCCTTATTCACCCCCTTCTTGGACCTGGATGAATATTATGCAGCATTGAAGATTTGTGACCTGGTTAATGATGCAGCTGCCTTTAGACAGGATCCCCTCAACCTCCTCCTGGGGAGAGTCTACAGGTCCCCTTTCTCTGGACATCTTCTCCAGCCCTTCACAGACAAGACAAGCTTGGAAGAGGAGCAGAGAAAATGCTTTAGGTAGAAATTGTAGAGTGGAAAATTAAAGGCCTGAAAACCGCTATTTTATTTCTCTGGTTGAGGAAAGAAAAAAATATGCAGTGGAAATTTCTTTACACATTTTATTTTTTTTATTTACTTTTTTATTATTATTTTGGTGTGAAGTACATACCAAAATAAAAACAATCCCAAACTGAAATCCCAGACAGCTGTTCTGCTGAATTCTTTCTGCAAAGGAGGCTTTTATGAGGAAATCAAGAAAGAATTATATAAGAGTGATGAAGATTTCCCTCTTCAGCTGAGAGCCAGTCAAACATGGCATTTCACATCATTCTGGCATTCTCACAGAGATGATCAGGCAACCAGGCTGGTGCTTGGTTCCCATAGCTTCCTCCTGGTCTCTCTTACTCCTCACTCTCTTTCACACACACTTTTAGCTGCTGTCAGTAGGAACAAGTGCCTCAATTATTTCTATAAGATGTCACATTCAGTAGCTGTTCCTTAACATCAAATTCCGCTAAATGACTTCTACAGAGTTCTCTTTAGCAAGATTTATTGAGCTGAAAGGAAAGGAAGCTAGAAGAATTCCAGTCATTCAACAATTTCCAATTATGAAACATATAGATATGATTTTCTTTGACTCCTGCATACTATCTAAATGTAAAGAATATCTCCTTTCTAATAAAAGAACCGTTAACAATTCTTCCAATATCATAATGGTGTTATATCTCATGTTTTTACATTTGTTCTGCCCGTAAGATGCTCCTTTGTGTTGAGGTCTGGCCTCAGAAGGATAATGTAGCACTTGGGGATGAAGATGCAGCCCAGCAGACCAGCACTGGAGGCCAGGATGGAGAAGACCTGCACAGCCACCATGGATTTCCCTTTGGTGCTCAGGTAGGTGGGCACAAAAGTCACCCAGACACTGCAGAAGACCAGCATGCTGAAGGTGATCAGCTTGGCTTCGTTGAAGGCCCCAGGCAGGTTCCTGGCCAGGAAAGCCACCGTGAAGCAGATGGCAGCCAGGAAGCCCATGTAGCTGAGGGTGACGTAGAACATGACAACGGCCCCTTCGTTGCATTGCAGGATGATCTCTCCAGGCTGAGAGTGGAGGTCAGAGTCAGGGAAGTGGGGAGAAACTCCCAGCCAGATGGAGCAGATGATAATTTGGACAGCAGAACAAGAAAGGATGATGGAGTTGGCCAAGCTCTTCCCCAACCATCTCTTCACCCGGTTTCCTGGTTTTGTGGCCAGGAAGGCCAGCACCACCGTGATGGTTTTGGCCAAGAGAGAAGAAACGGCAACTGAGAAGATGAGGCTGAAAACCGTTTGTCGGAGAAGGCAGGTGGCTTTCCTTGGTTGACCAATAAAGAGAGAAGGAGACAAGAAGCAAAACAGGAGGGAGACCAGGAGGATGTAGGAGAGGTCCCGGTTGTTGGCTTTGACAAGGGGAGTTTCTCGGTATTTAATAAAGATGATTAGAACAAGGCCTGTGATTAAGAACAAGAGTAGGGCAAAAGAGACCAGGATGATGCCCAGAAGTTCTTCATAAGACAGGAAGGTTATAATTTTGGGGATACATTGTACTCTGTCCATATTAGGATATTTATCATCTGGACACTTGGTGCATTTTTTGGTATCTGAGAAAGCAAAAAAAGCAATATTTCTTTAATATTCTGCCCTTTTATCTTACAGAAAATACCTTCTTTGGATAACAGCTGATACCACAGGCATTTACCAAGAAGTATTTCTTAACGATTTTATTAAACAGTCACTCCTTTGAAATGGCATAAGGTCTCCTGCTTGATCAGGGGGTAGGACTAAAAGACCTCTAAGGTTCCTTCCAGCTGTATTTTGATTGACTGATTGATTGATTGATCTACATGACTGGCAGGATATTTGTGTAATGAGTTCCCCCCATAACGATCCACAGCACGACATTATGGACCAGTGACACCTTCTCAGTGATTTATTTATTAGTTCAATTTATATGTCTTTCTCCGGAGACTCAGGGTGGCTTACAATGCATTTTATTTTTTTTTTTTTAAAAATTTATATAAATTTTTTTTTATTAATAATAAAAAGAAAAAACAAACCAACATAAATACATTGAAACAACATACAAAACGAACAGACATCAATTCAGTCCAATGACTGACTCTTAGAAGTTACTACAACGGTGGGTTATTTTCATATTTCTATTTGTATCAATATCTACAGTCACATGTTTACATGGTTATATATGTATATATATAATTGACTGCTTATTTACTTCTATGCATTTCTGTTGAATAGTCGAAAGTTATCTTTATATTCCTATTTTTGCCATCTTTGCCATACTAAATAGTAATCAGTATCGTCTTTCTCTTGTATTTCTTTTGTGAGCTTATCCAATTCTGCACATTCTGTAATTTTAGGATATTTCCAGCAACATATTATCAGAGAATCATTGTACAAATCATGGCAAGAGATTAGAAAACATTATACCAAGATTCCACGATGGCTATCGACAATGGAAGCACTAATATATCCCAATGCCATGGATATAGAGAAAATGAGGACTTATAAAGAACTACTGAACAGTGAAGGAGAATTACAAACAAGACAAGAATTACAAAATCAGGGTATAGACATTGATTGGTGGCCATACATGCAAATAGAATCAAGATACAAAACTGATCGGGCACAATTCGGATTCCAAAATGAACCAAATGAATTGGATAAAAGATTACAAAGTAAAATGAGAAAATGATTACCAAAATTTATAAGTACCTACTAAAATACAAATTAGAAGAGGAGGTCGTCAAAGAGAATATGATAATATGGGCCAAAAATATAGGATATACTATTGAATTGGATAAGTGGGAAAATTTGTGGAAGATAAATTATAAGATGACATTGTCTATACCCTATAAGGAAAACCTTTACAAAATGTTCTACCGATGGCACCTCCCACTGGCGCGCCTAGCCAAGATGTTCCCAAATACATCTCCGATGTGCTGGAAATGTAAATCACAGAAAGGGACATATTATCATCTCTGGTGGTTATGCCGAAGGGCAAAACAATACTGGCAACAAATTAAAACAATGATTGAAGAAATCATGAAACAAAAACTGGAAATGAGGCCGGAAACCTTTTTATTGGGAATAATCACAGCACAATATACCAAAGAAATAAAATATCTGATCATCCATATCCTCACAGCAGCACATATACTCTTTGCCCAACATTGGAAATCTGAACAGTTACCCACAGAAGACAAAAAAATAACACTGCATTTTAAAAAACCATTATAAAACATTTAAAAATTAAAACATTAAAACCCATTCACACCATTCCTCAAGGGGAGGATTCAATATACAGTGGATTGTAAGGTCTTTCAGAAGGTGGACCTAAAACAATTCATCAAGTTTCAAAGAACTCAGATGTTCCTAGAAAGGTAAATGTAGCAGCATGTACCCAAACTAAAAAGCAAGAGAGAAATTTCCTTTGCTGTTAATAAAATTTGCCCAGTCCCCCATCTCCTCCTCCCATCTCTTACACAAAGCCTCCCATTTTCCTCAGTGTGGCCCACCTTCCTGAGTGGAGAAGGTCCCCTCCGGACAAGGAACGCAGTCATAGCAGCAAACTGGCTCTCCTTCTCGAGCCCTCTTGACAAATCCAGGATGGCAACTTTCCACACATTTGGACTGAGGCAGGGACTGAGCAGAAAAACAAAGAATGACAAAGGAAAGATGTTAGGACTCTCTGTCCATGGAAAACGGAGGGAGAATTAGATGGAGAGAAGTAGCCTCTGGTCTTCATTGGGGTAAATATGAAACCTCTGACTACTTCTAAAGAGATGCAGGAGGTAAAACAACTGGCAGATTCTTCATTTAGTTCCTTTTGCTTTTGGAATTTAACATTACAATAAAATAATTTTCTATTTAATAAAGTCTAGAGACATGGAATTGATTATTTTTTTAAGTAGGATGATATATTCTTATTAAAACTGAGAACAAAGTTTACTGTAAAAATTTTAGGAAGCTTTTATTCCATTAGATTTTTTAATGTAGAATAAAAACTGTGATGAAGAAAGAAATCTCTGGCCAATAAGACCTTGAAAGGTTTCCATAAAACATGGCAAAGCCACTCCACTTAGGTCCCGTCTCTTGAAGAGCTTCCATGAGATGACACCACCTGGCATGGGAGGCCAACCACCCTGGAGACTCCAGGCTTTGCCCCAGTGGTGAAATGTAAAATTTGTTGTGACTGGTTCTGTGGGCGTGGCTTGGTGGGCGTGGCTTGGTGGGGGTCATGTGACTGGGTGGGCTTGGCCAACTTTTTTTAAAACTTTTTTAAAGCATTTTTTTAATACCGGTTCAGGCGAATAGGTAGTAAAAAATGCTTTAAAAAGTTAAAAAAAGGTTCCGATGATCACAGCTGTGCTGCGTGATTTTTGGAACCTTTTTTTTTTTACCTTTTACTTTTTTGCCCACTTGAAATGGGACCTCAGGCTTTGGAAAACAGAGAAAAGACACAAAAATTTCTCTCACCTTATTGAGCGACTTTAGCCGTGAAAGAGCATCTTGGTCGATAAAAAGTCTCTGTCTTTTAAAATATGCCATCATCTCTCTCCTGGCATCCTCCTTGGGGAGAACCAAGAAGATTCTGATGCCCAGATCTGCTGTTATCTCTCCATTTTGGTCCAAGTACAGTTTTTTTTGAGAAATATTGAAAAATTCATTCTTCTCCAGAAAGGGATGAAACTAGAATGGGAACATCCAGGAATTTGAAAAACAGAAAACTTTGTTTCTTATCCCACATTTAATCTTTCTTCTACAATTGTCTAATCTTCAAATATGGTTAAATAGGATAGAAATACAGCCATTATCTTCATAACTGAATGAAAAGCTTTGAGAAAGATTTGTCCATCATATACTGACAAAGCATAGAGAAAATATAATTGACACAATTGGTCAATTATAGGGAACCTTCTAGAGCAGATGAAAATAAAATGAACAGAGGGAAAAAAAGATGATTCATAAACTCTTTGAAAACAGGAGGTTGATTCCCAGAAAGCATGGGTTGATCAAGAAGAAAGTTGTCAGGCTAATCTTCTCTCTGGTCATCCTGATGGAAAACACCTCCAGATGGAGAGTGGCTGGCTCTTGAGAATTTGATCGCTGAAGAGGGAGCCGGGCTTAGAGAGGGGAGAGGCACTACCGATCAGTGCTTAGTTCTTCATCAATTGATGGAAAAATACATATCAAATAGATCTGCTTCATAGATCTCAAGGCAGCCTTTGATACGGTTCCCAGGACTAAGCTATGGGAGAAGCTGGAAGCTGCCTCAATTGACCACAGGCTTCTTCATCTCTTACCTGCCCTACATACTAAGACATCCCTCAAGGTGAGGTGTGATATGCAGGGGTCCCTCTCGAAGTCGGTTAAAACTCAAAAGGGGGTTAAACGGGGGCATTTTGGCCCCCCTGCTTTTCAACTTTTACATAACCGGCATGGTAAAATGGCTAAACAAACCAAATCACCCCCCCCAAAAAAAAATAGGTGACCGAAGCATCGCCCTCCTGCTCTATGCAGATGCCCCTGTGATCCTCTCCAGGACACCAGAAGGCCTGAAAAGAGCCTTGCGAGCCCTTCTCCAGCACTGTAATTACAATCAACTGGGCATAAATGATGAGAAAACAAAGATCAAAAAGCCCAAAACTTGATTCATGGCATCTAAATGGCCACAAAATAGAGCAGGGAAGCACCTTCAAATCCCTGGGGGTGGCCATTCAGGCCAAGGGTTCAAGAAACATGCAGCTGCCCTGGGCCAAAGATCAGCCAGCACCATTCTTCATTGTTTCCGCACAAAGGGAGGCTACTATGTCCCTGCTGCTATTCAGCTTTTTGAGCACAAGTCGCTAGCACATATACAAGAATATATGGATAATTAATATATGATAAAATTATATTTCAATATCACCCCTTCAGTCTACCCCAATCAGTCCCACAAATGCCGATCTCAACCGAGCCATTTTGCTCAAGTACTGAGCTGCATTAAATGCTGTTTTCAAATTCTGGCTGCAGATAAGGTGAGTCGTTTTGATATGGGATTCCCAATGGGTCCTTCGTTTGGTATATGGACCAAGGTACCTGCCTCTCACCCTCTTATGCAGGCAGCAATCAAATGGGATGTGAGCCAGGTCTTCTGCCTCTGCCACTCTGCAAATGCAGAGACGTCCATTATAAGGTCTAGAGTGGAATCTCCCATATCTGACCATTGTGTCCAGCTGTTTGAATCTCGCTCACGTAAATCTCTCCCTAAGATGTTTTGGCAGTTGTAACTTTAAATAGTTGTCTAATTGAAAAGTAGGTTTGTATTTGCTCAGCCATTTCAAGTTACTCACCTTACTAAGTGTTAGATCAGGCGCAGGGAAAGGAAGACGTGACCAGCTCGATACATTTAGTAACTTTATTGCAGCAGTAACAAGACTGGCTGTGCGCTGCTGGAGCTCTCCTTATATTCTCTCCGGCAGACGCACCGCCCCTAAAACAGCTATTCAAACTTCCCGCCCGAGGCTGGCAGCCAATCCGGGCGGGTGTCCTTATAAGGACATAACACTCCTCCCCTCCTAGTTAGCAAACAGTCACTCAAAGTCAATGAAAGTCACGTAATCGCGCAGGTACGTGGGACGCCTAGGCGCCCTAGTTGACCTGCGCAGTTTCACTTGTTCGTCGCTGCCGACTTGGACGGACGGGGCTCCTGTGTCTCCTGGTTCCCTCCCTGGAACCAGACTCGGTTCGGCTGGCGAGTGTGCGGGGTCCCTCCCAGCGCCTCCGGCTGAACCTTGGACCTCGGACTGCTGGTTCTGCTGGTCTTCCTCCTGGCCTGTGCATCAGTCGTCTCGCTGCGGTCGCTCGGCGCCGACCCGGGAAGAGCATCTGAGTCTTGGTAAGTCTGTGGTTGTCACTTGCTCCTCCCCGGTCTCCCGGGCTCCGCGGTTCGGCTGTGGTTCGGTTTCCCGTTGTCGGGGGGATGTCTCGGATCGGTGCCCTTGGGCCCGGTCCCCGGCGGTGGGCGGTGTTGACCTTGGTCATGTAGTTCGACCTCACCGGGCTGGTGCAGGCCCCCTTGGTCGGGGTGGCGGAGGCCTTCCTTGCCGGGCTGGCGTTGGCCTATCCTGTCGGGGTGGCGGTGGTTGCCCTGGTCAGGCTGTTGTTGTGGGGCTACCTCCGCGGGGTGGTGGAGGTCTCCCCTGCCGGGGTGGCGCTGGCCTCCCTGGCCGGGTTGTTGTAGGCTTCCCTCTCGCACTAGTCCCCGGTCTACCGCAGGTCGGTGGCTGGGGTCTTCCATGCTGGGGTGTTGTTGCTGGGCTGCCCTCTTGGATGGATGGAGGTCCCCCTCGTCAGGGTGTTGTGTGCCATCTTCACCCGCGTGCTGTGGTGTGCCCTCCTCGGACGGTTCCCGGTCTACTGTTGCCCTTGGTTGGCAGTCCTCCGTGCTCTGGGCCCGCCTGCTGCCCCTGCCGGGTGGCCGAGGCTCACCCTGAGTGAAAAGTCTCCGGTCTACTTCCCGGGAACGCCGCTGCCCTGGTTGGTCGGGTCGTTGCCTCCCCACCTCGCTGGGGTGTTGTAGGCCTGCCTTGTCGGGGTCTGGTAGGCTGACCTCGTCTGGGTGTTGTTGGCCTCCCTCGGTGGGGTGTTGCAGGTCTGCCGCGCCAGGGTGTTGCAGGTCGACCTCGACGGGGTGTTGCAGGCCTACCTCATCGGGGTGTTGTAGGCCTACCTCGTCGGGGTGTTGCAAGGCTACCTCGCCGGGCTGGTTTTGTCCTACTTCCCTCCACCTTTTCCGGAGTTGGTCGATGTGACATCTACAGACCTGTCCATCTTCCAGCTCCACTCTGTAGGACTTCGGGCCGGTTGTGCTTTCTATCTTCCCCTTCAGCCATTTCGGAGAGCCATGGAAATTCAATGCGAAAACCAGATCTCCTATGCTGAAGGCGCGAAGTGGGCGGCTGGCAGTTGTGGTCACTTCTGGGCTGTACTGTGGGTGCAGCCGGCCCAATGGTGACCTTAGCCTTCTGCCCATCAACAATTCAGCTGGGCTCTTGTGGGTGGTGGCATGCGGCATGATGTGTGGGTGAGGAGGAAGGCGTCAATTCTTTCCTGCCAGTCGCCCGTGCCCATTTTGGTGAGTGCCTCCTTGGTGAGTCTCACCATCCATTCAGCCTGTCCATTCCCAGCTGGCCTGTAGGGAGCTGACAGGGCATGGCGTATGCCCAGTCTGGCCAGGAATGCCTCCATGGCCAAGGACGTGAGTTGGGGCCTGTTATCGGAAACCAACACGTCCAGCAGTCCATGGGTGGCGAAGAGACGGCGTAGAGCCCAGATCATCGCTTCCATTGTGGTAGATGCCATGGGTACCACCTCAAGTCACTTGGAGAAGGCATCGACGACGATGAGTAGGTGGCGCCCCTGCATCGGACCCACGAAGTCGATGTGGATCCTTGACCAGGGGCTGCTGGGGGTCTCCCACTTCGTTGGTTCGGCTTGGGGAGGCACTGAGTGTACTTCTTGGCACGGGTCACATCTGGAGACCCATTCCTTGATGTCTCTGTCCAGTGATGGCCACCAGATGTAACTCCGTGCCAGGACTTTCATGCGGACGATGCCGGGGTGCCCATTATGCAAGGTTTCTAGCGTTCTTCTTTGCAGAGTGCTGGGAATCAGCACTCTGTCTCCCCATAGTAAACAGCCTCTCATGGTGGACAGCTCCTTTTGCTTTCTGACAAAGGGGCTGAATTTCTCCTCTGCCTTCTCCGTCGGCCACCCTCTGAGGATCCAGGATTTAATTTGGCGGAGTGTGGGGTCCTTTTGAGTGTGGACGGCCACATCTGCAGATGAGACTGGGCAGCTGTTGTTGTTGTCGATGTGGAAGAGGTCGAGCATGGGGGCTGGGTCTTCCACTGGGTCCTTTGACGGGCATCTGCTCAACGCGTCGGCGTTCCCAATGGACGTGCCTGGCTGGTGCATGAGTCTGTAGGAATAGCCGGCTAGGAAGATGGCCCATCTTGTCATCCGCGGGGACATGAAGGTCGGTGTTGGTTGGTTGCCTGCGAGGAGCCCCAGAAGCGGCTAGTGGTCGGTCACTATGGTGAAGCTCCTCCCGTAGACGTACTCGTGGAATCGTCTGACTCCCGCGACGATAGACAGAGCCTCTTTGTCCAGCTGGCTGTAATTGCATTCCGCGCTGGACATCGTCTTGGAAAAATATGCTATAGGGGCTTCTGAGCCATTCGGAAGTTCATGGCTGAGGACTGCTCCCACCCCGTATGGTGATGCGTTGCAGGTGAGCTTGATTGGGAGCGTCTCATTTTATTGTATGAGGACGCTTTTGGATGTTAAAAGTCCTTTGATGGCCCGAATGCTGCTTCCTTCTCTTGGTCCTACTTCCAGGAAGCCGCTTTCCCCAGCAGGCAGTGGAGTGGCTCAGCAATCGTGGCTTTCTGTTTGAGGGACATGGCATAGAAGTTAAGCAATCCAAGGAATGCCTGAAGCTCCGTTTTGTTTTTTGGGCTGGGAGCTTCATGGATAGCTTTAACATTTTTTTTTTATTGCAAAAGTTTTACAATTACATTTTCACCCCTTCCCCCCCCCTCAACGCCCCCAAACTTCCCAACCTCCCTAGCCCTCCCTAACCCTCCCCTCCCCCCGGACTTCCACACAATATACTCATATCAGGTAAAAAAAAACCTTAGTATAAAATTTATATAAAACTTGAACCCCTCCCTCCCCCTCATAATTTTTCCATCTTCATTACATTAAAGTATTTCTATCTTAAAATATCATTTTCAAATAAAAGCTATTTGATACTTCCTAGTTTGATATTTATTCTGAACATAATCTATCCACTTTTTCCATTCCCGTTCATAAGTCTCTTGTGAACAGTCTTTTAAAAATGCTGAGATCTTCGCCATCTCTGCAAAACTGGCCATCTTCAGAATCCATTCCTCGATCGTGGGCAAAACTTCATTCTTCCAATATTTACCTATCAATAAACTCGCAGCTGTTATCATGTACAATATCAACTTTGTTTCACCCGAAGTAAAACCCAAATTCTGAACCCAAATTTTTTCCCATGTTTCCAACATCACTGGTTCTTCGAAATTTTGTGCCCACTTAATCATACAATCTTTAACCAATTCAGTTTCTGAATCCCTTTCTAACAAAACATTATAAAGCCTTTTGATATGCATTGGACCTTTCTCTTTTATATGTCTAACCAATTCTTCCTCATGCAACATAATACCAGTTTTTTGGTCCTCTTTCCATCTCAATTGTAATTGATTATATTGTAACCAAGTTAAATTAATCCCTTCATCCAACAGTGTCTGTAATGTCTTCAACTGCCATCTGCCCGCATCTGTAAAAAGAACCTCTTTGTATAAAAACCTCCCGAGTGACATTATATTTGTATTCCACATAATATGACTAAGACCAAGCCATAGCGGTATTTTATAATCCCATTTGAATCGGTGCTTCTTCCAAACTCTCATCAAAGAGTCTCTAAGTATATGGCTTTTAAATACTTTGTCCACTTTGTTGTCATAAAATAAGTAAGCATGCCATCCAAATTCAAGATCAAAACTTTCTATATTCAGTATTCCAGTCTTTTTCCTTCCAAACCAATCACTTGCTAGAGTCAAAGCTGCTGCTTCATAATATAACTGTAGGTTTGGAAGTTTAAGACCTCCCCTTTCTGGAACATCTTGCATAATTTTCAGTTTCACTCTCGGTTTTTTCTCGTTCCAGACAAACTTATTCACTCCAGTTTGCCACACTTTCAATTGTTTATCACTTTTAAGTACCGGAATCATTTGAAACAAAAAAAGAAATCTTGGCAAAATGTTCATCTTAACTGCTGCTATTCTTCCAAGTAAAGAAAGCTGCAGTTTTTTCCAAGTCTCCATATCTTTCTGCACCTCTTGCCACAACACCTCATAATTATTTTGAAACAATTTCATATTTGATTCTGCAACCTGAACTCCTAGATATTTTACCTTTGGTACAATCTCAAAACCTGCCCTCCTTTCAAGCTCGTGTTTACGATCTTGTGTCATATTTTTAGCTATCATCTTAGTTTTTCTCTGGTTCAGTCTAAAACCTGAAACTTTACCGTAGTTGTGTATAATGTCCTTCATCTGGATTATTGATTCCATTGGCTGTGTTAGGGTAACGACCAGATCATCTGCAAATGCCTTTATTCTGTAATCCTCTTGCCTTATCATTATACCTTTCAGGATATTAGAGTCCCGTATTGTATTTAACAAGACTTCTAGTGTTAGAATAAATAACAATGGGGATAACGGACATCCCTGTCTTGTTCCTTTTTCAATTTTAAACTCTGTTGTCAAACTTCCATTAATAATAATCTGTGCCTTTTGCTCTTGGTAAATTGCTGAAACCGCCTGTATAAATTGATCCCCAAAGTCCATCTTTTTTAAAGTCTTTAATAGAAAATTCCAATCCACTCTGTCAAAGGCCTTTTCCGCATCCAAAAAAACCAGCACTGCAGGTATCTGTTTGTTCCTCTCAAGATATTCCAATAAATCTATTACTTGCCTTACATTATCCTTCATATATCTACCCTCGATAAATCCCACTTGGTCATCATGAATCACCTTTTGGATTACTGGCATCAACCTGTTGGCTAGTACTTTTGCATAAATTTTATAATCAGTATTAAGAAGAGATATTGATCTATAATTCTCCGGTTTTTTAGGACCTGCTTGTTCTTTTGGTATCAAAGAAATATAAGCTGTAACTTAACTTTAACTTAACTTTAATAGCTTTAACTTTTGATTTGGTGGGGTGGATGCCAGTGCCATCTATGAGATAGCCCAGGAACTCGACCTCCTGGACTCCTAAGATGCATTTATCTCTCCTGACTCTCAAGCCCTTGGCCTTGAAGCGCTGCAGGACAAGCCTGAGTCTTTCAAGGAGTTGTGCTTTGGAATCTCCGGAGATCAAAACATCATCGAAGTACGGCACCACCCCTGGAATGCCTTGGAGAAGGTGTTCCATCATTGATTGAAAGATTCCGGGGGCAGCGCTGATTCCAAATTGGAGACGGTTGCATTTGAATGCTTCCCTGTGAGTAACTATCGTTTGGGCCTCCGCCATCTTTTCGTCCACTGGCAGCTGCTGGTAAGCCTGGGCCAGGTCCAGTTTGGCAAAAATTGAGCCAGTCCCTAGGGAATGCAGCAGATGTTGCACCATTGGGACTGGGTATGCGCTCTGCGGCAACGCCTTATTGATTGTACACTTATAGTCGGCGCAAATGCGCACAGATCCATCATGCTTCATTGGGGTCACAATGGGGGTTTCCCATGAAGCATGATCGATAGGTTCCAGAACACCTTGGGCGATCAGCTTATCTAGCTGAGCGTCTACTTTTGGCCGCAAGGCAAACGGAACCCGGCAGGGCTTCAGCCTGATTGGGGTGATTCCCTTGTCCAGATTAAAGGAGATTGGCTTTCCCACAAATTTCCCAAGCTTACCATCGAAGACTTCCTTGAACTCTTCGATGAGATTGTCGAGTTCGTCCCTCTGTATCTGATGGATGCCTTCGATTGATAACCCTAGCGGCTTAAACCACTCCACTCCTAGCAGGTTCGGTCGGCTGTGTTCCACGACTGTGATGGGAAGTTTGCCTTGGAGTTCCTTGAAGGTGATGTGGAGTGTGGTTCTGCCCAGGACACCGATGGGGTTTCCGCTGAAATCCACGAGCCTCGACCTCAGGGGCTTAAGCTGGTTCTTTTCACAGGTTGGCTTCAGGCGCTTCAGATGTTGCCAGTCCATAATGGAGTAGATGGAGCCTGAATCTACTTCCATTGTGCACGGTGACCCCTCTGCCAGCAGTGTCACGTTGAATTTGGTGGCACCGTCATCACTTGTGTGGGCGATTGTGTCTGGTGTACTGCTCTGTTGTGGGGATATTCGTCGTCCCCGCACCTGGACTGGTTCGAGGACCGTTTGGATGTCCTCTGGGTGTCTCTGCGATTTTCGCAGAATCTTGGCCTGGGTGGTTCCGGGGCTGGATCTGCTGCTTTGCATGCTTCGGCTATGTTTCCCCTCTTCAGGCAATGACGGCAGGTCGCGTCCCTCCATCTGCAGTTTGCCCTGGGGTGGTCACCTTTGCAACTGCCACAGCGTTCCCCCCGGTCGCCATGTTGGGGATTTTCCTGCCTGGGGGGGCGGGAAACCTTGTGTACGGCCATTTCCTCATCGGATTCTGATGGCGTGGCGGAGTCATCTGAGGAATTTGGGCCCGACTTGTGGATCTTGTGGATCCCTCTTGCCTTCACCATCGCGGCGGCCGCTTTCTCGGAAGTCTCAGCGGCTGTGGCTTCTTCGAGGACTTCCTTGAGCTGGATTGTCTTGCGGCTCAGGAACTTCTTCTGGAGACCCAAATCCCGCATCCCGAAGACAATGCGGTCCAGGATGGCATTATCAACGTTGTCAAATTCGCAATTGGCAGCGATTTGATGAAGTGCTGCCACGAACTCTTTAATGGATTCACCTTCCCGTTGATTCCTCTGCTGGAAGGTGAATCTGTTGGCAATTGGGGTGCCTGTGGGAGCGTAGTGTTCCTGCAGGACTTCCTGCAGGTCACTCAAGGACATCTCCTCAATATCTCTGGGCGCCACGAGGTCGATGGCCATCTCTAGGACGTCAGAGCCGCAGTGAGCCAGGAACAGGGCTCTCTTGCGTTCATCGTCGAGGTTCTGGTAGCCGTTTCCTCGGAGGAATTGCCGGAATCTGACCATGTACGACCTCCATTTCTCTCTTGCCGGGTCGAATGGATTCAGCGAAGCAATCGGTGCTTGCAGGGTTGCCATTCTGCAGGATGCCGCGGTTGGGTGACTTCAGCTTGGTTAGGCGATCGTGCCCGCGTCTTGTTCAGGTTCTCTCCTCTAGTCCTTCGTCGCCAGTGTTAGATCAGGCACAGGGAAAGGAAGACGTGACCAGCTCGATACATTTAGCAACTTTATTGCAGCAGTAACAAGACTGGCTGTGCGCTGCCGGAGCTCTCCTTATATTCTCTCCGGCAGACGCACAGCCCCTAAGACAGCTATTCAAACTTCCCGCCCAAGGCTGGCAGCCAATCCGGGCGGGTGTCCTTATAAGGACATAACACTAAGAATGTCATTTTGTGCTTCTATATCCTTAATTCTTTGGGCAGCTGTTTTTTTGAATTGTTCTCCTGTTACGCAAGAGACAGGAAGGCCACAGCTACTTCCAAAATTAATCAGTTTAGTAATCCAAGAGGTTTGTGATTGTGAGTTTATCTGCTCTAGTAAGCATAACTTGGGGAGTCTATCTGTCTCCATTTCATTGACTTTGTGCCAGTGGTTAAATGCTTTGATCTTGGATAGTGGATGAATTGTATACATTCCCAATTCAGCTCTAACTGCTGCAGCAGATGTCCTTAGATCTACACCCACAATACAGCTCAGATGCTGGGACTGTGTTTGTTCTAGTACTGTGGTTGAGTATAAATCCCAAACTTCTGCTCCATACAAGAGCATAGGGGGAACCTTTATATACTTTAATTAATGGGCCAGGGATTGAAGGTTAGGGATAACTTTTTGCTATTGGACATCAATTTTTCTATGTTATCATTAATACAGTCAAGTTGATAAATCCCCTTCACGCAAGAGTTGATCTAAGATGTAGATCCTAGAGTAAGCTAATTTGATGAGATTTAATTTAAATATTATAAAGTTATTCTACTTAGAAACCTTATTTGAAACTGCATTTAAAAAGTTTGATAAAATAACAATGGTTTTAAATCAATTTAAAGATGATAATCAGAAGCAAGCAACTATTGTTGAATCGGATGAATTGGATGGACGGACTGGAACTTAATTTGTTGCTGGCATCCCTGAAGGAGGAGTCTGGTTTGAAGGGAGGCTGCTTGGAGATGGCTGGAGAGGCCATGGACCCCGAAGACTCAAAGTGGGCAGAACGGATGACTGAAAAAATGCAATTTTTCAAGAAGGGAGATTGGGGAATGGACTTGTCATATTTAAGTGGAAAACAAATCTTAAGAGTTATCGTGTTTCAATTTACAGGAGGTCCTGTGACTTTGGGGAATGGAAAGCAGTTGCTGGGAAAGATCCTAATTAAAGTTTAAAGGAAATGTATTATTATTAAGCATCAAACAAAGATATTGAATCATGAACAGATTCAGGATGGATCAGAGATAATGATTGTGGTGGTCTGTGGTAGATAAGAAGCCCCTGCAAATTGTCTGAGAGTTAAAAATAATAGCAGATAACAGACAGTTTTGAAATTTTGAATTTTTTTTTTTATTGTTAACTTCATTTTTTTTATATACAGCAGACAGATGACAAGTCAAGTGGTTGCAATATATCGGTAGAGGATTATAATTGTGGGCGTATTTTGCAAGGGGGAGAAATGTACATCTGTCAGTATTCAACTGGGGAACAATATATGTGTATGTGGTTTTATCTGTTTTTAATGCACAATTTTTTAAAAAAATGTTTCATCTAATTTTGTTTTGTCTTTGTAATAGTTTTATTTTTTGAAGTTTGTATTTTACTTTTTTGAATAAAATAAAATTTAATGAGAGGAATATCAAGTTTCCAGAAACAATATTTATCATCAGCACACACAGACGGCTGCATATCTAAAAAGCAGTAGAAAAATATCTGATTTTTAGCAACTAGGACTTGACTAACTAAATAGAGTGTCATATAAGAACATAAATGATGGACTGGAAGAAAGATGAGGGACACCAAACTTCATATTTATGTTTGTGAAAATGATCTCAAAATCGTAGTTAACTGTGAACAGAATCTGAGTCAGCAGGGAGATGTTCATGGAAAGAAGGCAAATGCAGCCATAAGAATCTCAGGAAGTGAATGTTGTGGTTTGGGGAGACCCCAACTCAAGGACCAGGTCCCCTTGCAGGCACCACACTTGGAGGAGAATTTGCTGTTTTAGAGCTGAGCCAGTGAAGCAGAGAAGTTCAGTCTCCTCTTCATGGATTGTCTGAATGCAAAGACGGAGCAGCCATCAGTCAGAGAAGCTTTAACTGGGATTCCTGCAGAGAGGAGGGGTTGGGCTAGATGGTCTCAGGGTCTCCTCCAAATTGATAAAGGTTGTCATGCCACAACATGTATCTATTGTGCAGTTGTTGCTCTAGCCCCACCTAGTGGCCGGGGGCAGATAAGCCTAACTGTATGGTCTGAAGCCAGACTCCCTTTTCTCTCAGCCTTTGGAGGAGACGGAAGCAGCCGGTTTGACCGAGACACATGGTCATCCGGAGGCCTCCGTCCCTCACACGGAGCATCGCTGGAGAAGTTCCAGCTGCTTCTTTGTTGGCTGTTAGTTAATGCTGCCTATCTCCTATTTATATTTGATTCTCACTCTTTGCATTTCCTCAGTTTCTCCCTGCCCTTTTCTCCCAATGAAACACCCAGATCCACCCCAGGCTCCCTTTCACTGGAGGAGAATAGGGGGGTTTAGCTGCCTGTTGAGCTGCACACAGACCCACCTGCAGTGGGGACGGAACAAAGGGGAAATTCCACCATGCTCATCACAAACCCAC
Organism: Pituophis catenifer annectens; assembly: GCF_029215685.1. Taxonomy (NCBI): domain Eukaryota; kingdom Metazoa; phylum Chordata; class Lepidosauria; order Squamata; family Colubridae; genus Pituophis; species Pituophis catenifer. The sequence continues at coordinate 470,043 of NW_027256902.1, read as the reverse complement.
AAATACAGGAATTCATTTTAAAAAGAATATAGCATTTTTAAATTAGCAGTGTGTAATATCAAAATGCCATAGTATCTACTCTTTGGAACCATTATTCCCTGAGCAATTGAATTGGACAGGTCTGTTGAGATGTTTCCCCTCCTCCTCCTCTGGATTCCTCCTCCAAAGGATCTCAGATTAATGGATCCGTATCGGGACCCCATACCTGCCACGGTTGCAGCCTTGGAGACCCCAAAGTCTTTTCTCCCTCCTTCCTTCTCCTCCTCGATCTGGAGGAATAAGCGGCATTCAAGGCCTGGGCCAGAGTCTTCATGATACTGAAAGATTTATCGTAATTTGGGATCTGGATCCTGTCCCTTTTCTCCCGGGTCTCCAGTGGAGCATTCTCGGTGCATCTTCTGCGGCCTTTGACAGAAAAGAGGTTCTTTGAAAGAGAACAGAGAAAATAAAGATCTTGAAACTTTTCTTCCACAAAGAAATGGGGTTCAAAGGCATCATCCATTGGCCTTTCTTTTACCAGATATTCAAAGTTCCAAATACTATGGATGTATTTGTAAAGTCTGCGCTTGTCCATTGTATACCCTGCAAAATTTGTGAGGATCCAGACTTTCCCTTCAATGGGTCCTGGCAGACGCATAAATGTTAAATGGAAAGGAAGAATTCTGTCCCAAATGATCTCATATTTCATGTAGTGAACAAAGACGTTGACTTGTCTCCACTTAGAGAGGGAATCCCTGAGGTATGCTGTATATCCACGTGTTGAGAACAGTTGTGATATAACCACACAAATTCCACTCCTGACAAGCACAGGAGGAAAAATCCTCATGAAATTCTCTCCATTTTCTGTGTCTGAAGCAAAGAGGCCAATCAGGGTCCATCTGAAATGGAGGAGCAGTTCGACAATTGCTGGGTACTGGAATCCTTCTTTCGGGAGCATCCGGTGGAAAAAAGGGAATTGACTTTTATCACTCAGAGCCTCTGAAACAATGTCCTCACTGATCTGAAAAAGCAATGAAGAAAGCTGTTATATTTGGGGTCAGATCAAGTCCAAAATATTAGATTTTAATAAATCCAACCTGGTTCTCATGAATGTATTAGAATAGTTTGTTAATCAGACATTGTTTAAAATATTAAAGACAGAATATTAGCAAGATTGTATCATAATAATGGAAAATAATAAGCAAATTAAAAACAATAAAAATGTAAATCATATTACTGTATCACCCCTACAATTTACCACAATTAGATTAACACGTGAAAAAGCCAACTGGAGTATTCTATTCCAATAAAGGGCCTATTATAATTTCCAAGGATTGATGCATCTTTTTTTGCTTCTCTATCCCAGATTCTTTCTGGAGGAAATTTTTTAACTTCTTTCTCCGGTTATACGAGAAACAGGCAGACCTCAAAGCCTAATAAGATTTGTCAGTTCCATAATCCAAGTTTGGTCTTTAATTGAAGTTTTCTCTGTTCCAACAGCCACAATTTTCAAAGTCTGTCAGTTTCCATACATTACATTTTATGCCAATATTTTCTGATTTTCTGAGAAAAAGCAGAAATGTGTAAATTCCCAAATCAGCTCTGAAGGCAGCAGCTGGAGTCCTTTTACCCACCCCAAGATACTCCTCAGAGGCTGAGATTGGGTTTAATAAAAAAACTGGGCCTGAGATACTTTAATAATTGTGGCTGAGGAAGCTGGAGAGCTATGAGGTTTTCATTTAAGCACCACATTCACTCCTGCCCTTTCTCTAACGGAGCTCCTTGGATGATGAGGGAGCCAAGATTCAGGCTCAGAGAAAACAACCCCAGGTAAGGAAAGGTGTTACTTGCTCTAATGGCTGACCATCTATGGCTATGATGTCATTTCCCAAAGACCATAACTTTTGAACTTGCTTTATAAATTATCAGATAATTATTAAGACAAAAACAATCCAAGTCTATACAATCCAATGTGTAAGTATGAGAATATCACATTATCTGTATAAATCAGTCTATTCCAATAGGAATTTAGCAGGCTAAACATGTGTACCTATAACAGAACTTATAACATAATAAAAGGGTTGGAAGGGACCTTGGAGGTCTTCTAGTCCATCCCCTGTTCAAGCAGTAAACCAGGCATAATAGCAGTAACTGTGAGAGGGATCCTGGAGTCTTAGTGGACAACCAATTAAATATGAGTCAAGAGTGTGCAGCGGCAGCCAAAAAAGCCAATGCAATCCTAAATTGCATTAACAGAGGGATACGATCAAGATCAAGAGAGGTACTAATACCACCCTATAAAGCCTTAGTAAGACCACACCTAGAATCCTGCATCCAGTTTTGGTCACCACACTATAAAAAAGATGTTGAGAGTCTAGAAAAAGTGCAGAGAAGAGCAACCAAGAGGATTAGGGGACTGGAGGCTAAAACATACAACGAACGGTTGCAGGAACTGGGCATGGCTGGTCTAGTGAAGAGAAGGACCAGGGGAGACATGATAGCAGTCTTCCAATATTTGAGGGGCTGCCACAGAGAGGAAGGGGGTCAAGCTATTTTCCAAAGCACCCAAAGGCCGGACAAGGAATAATGAATGGAAACTGAACAAGGAGAGATTCAACCTGGAAATAAAGAGCTAAAGTTGCCTTCAGAAGTTGTGGGAGCTTCATCACTGGAAGCTTTCAAGAAGAGACTGGACCGTCATCTGTCAGAAACGGTGTAGATTCTGCTTGGACTAGATGACCTACAAGGTCCCTTCCAACTCTCTTAATCTGTATCTATCTATACTTTTCCAGACAAGTGGCTGTCCAGCCTCTTCTTAAAAGCCTCCAGTGATGGACCACCTACAACTTCTGAAGGGTAGACATTCCATTCCTCATCATGAGGAAATTTCTCCTTAGTTCTAGGTTGTTCCTTCATTAGTTTCCACCCATTGTTTCTTGTCTTGTCTTCTAGTTCTTTGGAAAATAAGTGGACCTCCTCTTCTCTGTGGCAGCCCCCCAAATATTAGTACATTGCTATGATGTCACCCCAATCCTTTTCACTAGACTAGATATACCCAATTCCTGCAACTGTTCCTCATATGTTTTAGTGTCCAGGCCCTTAATCATCTTAGTTCCTCTTTTCTGCACTCTTTCCAGAGTCTCTACATCTTTTTTTATAATATGGAGACTAAAACTGGATGCACAATTCCAAGTCTGGTCTTGCCAAGGCATTATAAAGCAGTATCAATAATTCATATGATCTTGATTTTATCCCTCTGTTAATGCAACCTAGGACTGAATTGACTTTTTTGGCTGCTGCCACAGGCTGACTCCATCCGGGGGTGATGCTGTCTATCCCACATATTTTCAGCTTCCCAAGAAATAGGTTGTGGTTTACTTTGTCAAAGCCTTTCTGAAATTTACGTACTGTATACTACATGCACTGCATTTCACTGGTCCACTAATTTAGTCATTTTTGTCAAAGAATGAAATAACGTTTATTTATGATCTGTTTTTTGACCCTGCATTAGTCCTAGTAAGTCATTCATATCTACACTGAAGAACAAGGGTTCAAATATGCATCTTTCCCTTCCCCCTTGCTAAGCCTAGATCCTTCTTCTCATGGCTCCATTGAGCCCAAACCTCCCTCTCAAACAAGGGCTTGGATCAGGGCCAACAGGCTGAGCTCCATTTTGAGAGGAATCAATTTTCTCCATCATATTTCTCTGTTTATTGAGTCAAATGCTGCATCTAGAAAGCAGCAAACCTTATTTTACCTCACTGATATAGATGAGATATTTCAAGACAAATTTGTTGCCAATATTAGATTATTAACTTATGCCTTATTTCTTATAAAATCTATATAGCTTTTAATTCTACCTAAAACATTCTGGTTCTTCTGCAAGGAATACATTTTTCTCAGGTTTATCTAAGAGGGTCATGGCACACATTTTAGCCACAATATCTACTAGTCTATTTAGTCTATAGTTGCTGGAGTCCTTTTTATTCTACATTCTAGACAGATAAAATGCTACTATTGCCAACTTCTAAGCCAGTGGATATGGCAGACATTATTTATCTGTGAAAATGAAGATGCCAATAGAGGCCCCAACAACCAGGGATATTTTTTGATCAGTTAAATAGTTGTTAGAATGTCTTCTTCAGCGAATGTTTTGCTTGCATTTCAGGCCTTTTATGATGAATCTCAACATACACATAATGGGGTAAAATATTGAATTTTTTGCTAATATGGAGAAAAGCAGCTCTTGAATTCTAGGGTGAAGACATGATTGCATCTATTGCTCACCCACCACCACCCACCCCTCACTTTACCAGAGGGAGAAAAATACACACAAACCTGTGGGACTTTGTAGTGCCTCCTAATGTTGACATCTGGATGGAGATGTCCCTCTCGGCTGCATCAAAAAGACCCAGAATGTTCTCCTTCCTTCCACAGCCGTAGTTGGGGACATTGGCTTCTCCAGTGGAGAGCATGTCCAGCAAGACATCTGAAGTGTGGAAAGTGCTAATATAGTTGTCATGGATGTTGTAGCCAAGTGTGAGGTTGTGTAAGAGATGGGAATTCTTGTTGACCGTTTGAATGTTGAAAATGAATAGTAAGCAATAAAAAAATAGGTAAAAAGTCCTATTGAAAAAAAAGTTATTATAATCAACAGCCACAACAAATACTTTTGTTATATATTATATATATAATCCTCCACAAGCCTACTGAGCCTTAAGCCAACATTGATCCAAAAGCAAAGATCAGTTACACAAATATGGAAATAGGCTGAGGTACGGCAACTACAACTGATTCCACCCCTTCTTTAAATAAAATTCATTATTCAAGTGATAAATTAAAGATTGAACTGAAGGAGGAAAATAATCTGCAGGACTTTCAGCTTTTTTTCAGACCCCTTTTTGAGTCGCTTTCACAAAATCAGACCAAAGAGAGAAGCCATGGAAATCAAAATCACTCAGGAAATTAGACATATTCCCCAATATAGGAATAAATGAAAAATAAAAAAACTGAAAAGAAGGAGAGTGTTAGAATGGAGGGAGTGCAACTCCATCACCCTGAATGACTTACGAATCATGGAAATCAAACTGAAGAGAAGGAGCCACATTGAAAAGCAACTTTGTATGCAATATTTCCGTTCCACTGCTGACTATACCAATGAGATGGTCTCCTGGGCTGTAGTAGCTCTGTGGTTGTTTTCCATCCTGGTTCTCCGAACTCAGCGGGCATTTCATTCTCAGCTTCCCAGAGACTGGTTGGGACAAAAGCAGCATCAGAAGCAGAAGCATGAGATCCATAATTCATGGGGTGAATCAATGAATCCGTTTCCTGTTTCTAAAGAAGAATTAGAAGAATTCAAAGGACTCTCACAAGGTGGAATATGATCCAGTTGCTTTTTCTCAACACAGAGAAACACTCAGCTTCATCTGGAAAGGAGAGAGACGTACATTCAAGAGCACAGACTCTGCCTGTCCCAAACCTCCATATTTCTCTGCCCAAAGTCTCCCCTGAAGGATTCGGCCAAACAGCAGAGCTGAAACTATTATCATAATTGTACTTGTCAAGAGGGATCCCTGGATAATTCAACTAGTTCTTGCAGTCAAAGATTGTTGGGAAATTCTCTGGAGGGAAATGAAAGGGAAATAATCCCCATGTGATTCATAATAACAGGGGCAGAGATTGAATTAAATCAGTTATCTAGAATTGAGAGGTTTGGGGGCTCTATGCTTGAAAGTGGCCCCGGAGGGAATACACGGCACCTGTAGCTGAAGAAACAAATAAATCTGATATTTGTTTGCATAGTTATGAAAGACAAAACTCCGGGGGCCAGTTAATGCTGGAGCGTGCTACACATATTAAATAGCTGCCAGCTGAGTTGGAACTTTATTTTGAAAGCTAATGCTCAAGGGCACCCACAAAAGGACTGATGCAATAGTGTGGCCAGACTCCAAGAACAAAATAAACTTTAATGAAAAACTAGTTTTTTGAACTTTGCGGAGTTAAAAAAATCACATCCACAGAGAGAGATGGGGGGGGAGAGGGAGAGAGAGAGAGAAGTTAGAAAATAAGAGTGAAAAGAGATAGAGAAATCAAGACTGCCTCTCAGCCCATGTGGGGAGGGGAGGGAGGGAAGGAGGGGAAGGGAGCTCAGGACCCTCGTGTTGCAGATGGAAAGCTGTTATGCAAAATCCCCTTCAAACTTCCATCTTCAGAGACCTGGGAATGCGGAAGCCCATGTCCCATGTTCCCCTGCCACCCTTTCCCATGCAGAGGCCAGGCAAGGGGGCTCTTGCAGGGATGCCAGACAGGACTCTGCCTGGCTGAGTGGGGAGCCCCTCTTGGGAGGAGGAAGCTGAGGTTCCTGTGGGGGAGAAGCCATGCAGGGCTGGGTCTTCCAACGGGGATCTGGGGTTGCCCAGGAGGAAAAGGGGGTCGGCCTCACCATAGAGGGTGAGGGACCCTCCATGACTCTGAGGAAGATGGGGGGTCCCCTGTGGCCCCTCCAGAGCCCCCAGCTAAGGAGACCCTCTTCATTGCAGCCTTTTCTGGGGAAGGGGCTTAAGCCCCCCTCCCTCTGCAATTCTGGGACCTTTTGCCTCCTTCTCATCCCCCTCAAAGGTCTGAATTTTGCTCTTTATCTGACGACCCCCCCCCTTTGGCTTGACTTCTTCAGCTTCTTCTCCATCAGGCTGAGGGCAGGGAAGCTCCCTGGCAACCGTCTCTTCCCCCTCTTTGATTGGCTACAGGGTTGTCATGACGAAGGAGGCAGGAATAGAAGCAGCAGTAGAGAGAAAGAGAGGCGGGACTTTTGTCTTCCCTGAGAACTGGAGGATTTTGATGCGAAATCTGCTTTCTTTTACAAAACCAGTTATATTATTATGGAAAAGTAAAAAGTTGAGTTTTGATTTTAATGCTTTATTTTACTGCAACAGAGGAAGTCTGAAGTCAGGGCTTTTTTTTTCTTTTCTCCCTTCCTCCCACCTCTCTTTCCCCTCCCCTCATTTCTTCCTCCTTTTTTTGGTAATTTATTCTATAATCTAATTAAATTTTTTTTTTAAAGAACTGGAGGATTTGAATGCGAAATCTGCTTTCTTCTGTTCAGATGCAGCCCAGAATCAGAAGGAAGGAAGGGTCAGAGAAAATGAAGGAATATTTAAAAATATATTTTAAAAAACAAAGGAAAACTTAGACTTTGACAGAAGAACAATAAAAAGCAAACACCAAAAAAAGAGAAATTATCAAACTCTGTAGAAAAAGTTCTTTAGCTCTGTAGAGTGTGATCCGTGAGATATACAGCAATTAAAAGCAAAGAATGATAAAAGTCAGCCTTAAGCAAATCTATTGGAGACGGAGAGCGGAAAGATCGGAAGATGAAGTGAAATTGGACGTTTAAAAAAATAGTATCGTCAAACAGCTTATAGAAAATAGCTAAAATAGTTATAGTGTTAACATTACTTTCTACACAGGTTGAAAGGATGTAGAATTTAGAATGTTTTCTGAGGTTTTCGCGGTTGTTTGCATGTAGGTCTTTGGTTATTCGGGTTGTCTCCCGCGTAAAATTGTAAGTGTCTTGGCGACGTTTCGACAAAGTCTCATTCGTCATCTTCAGGCTGGTGTTTTCGGCTTCGAGCTTCTAGGAGCAATGTGTGATCGCAGCTGTTTCTTCCTTTTAACTGCCAGTGGGGGTGTGAACTGATTGGGTGGGAGCTTGGCTGTGTTCTGATTGGTTGTTGGTTTCTCTGTGCTCTGATTGGATGGAGGGTTGGCTGTGCTCTGATTGGATGGGGGTGTGTTCTGTTTACGTAGGGGCTTGGTTGTGCTCGGGTTAGTCTGAGTTACAGGGGGATTTGAGCTGGTGAGCTGCGTTGCTGTTGTTTGGCTTCACGTTCGTGATCGTGCCACATCTTCATGGTGGGTGTCAGTTTGCTTCCTGTATGGATTGGAGGGGTTTAAAGTGGCTAATGATGCAGCTGTGGTCTGGCTTCTGGTTTGTGGTCATGTCTCATCGGTGTGGGTTTGCTTTTTGTGTGGATGTGTGGTGGTGACATCCTGTGTGGTTTTTGTGAGTGTGGGTCTGGTGTCATTCTTTGTGTTAGGGACTCGTTTGTCAATGAGGGTGGGTTTCCAAATGACTGGTAGGCGGGAGGTATCATCTTGTTTATTCATGCTGTGTGGGCGTTTTTCTATCTCGATGGCTTCTCTGATTATTCTGTTGTTAAAGTGTTCAGTTTTGGCAATAGTTCTGGTCTTTTTAAAGTCAATATCATGTCCTGTGACTTTCAGGCATTGGACCAGGGAAGAAGTTGGTTCCTCTTTTCTGACTGAGTTCTTGTGTTCTTCAATGCGTGCACTTATTCTTCTGTTGGTTTGTGTTACGTGTTTCCAAGGATCTTACCCAATGACTCCAACACGAAATGCAATTGAATCAGAGTTCTTTATTAATCAGATGTTTCTGTTACAGGTAAACGTTTGGAAGCACCTCTGGATCCCTGGACCATACCTTACATACCTGGGAGGTGGGGCCAAGGTAAAGAGGGATCAGGGGAGGGTCTAAGTGGATGGATGGGGTTAACCCTTACTCTGCCATGGGGAGGCAACATTAGGCATTTACATGTAACAAATCCCCCTCTAAATGCCTAACAGTTGGAGCTGTGTGTGTATGTTGTGTGTGTACACCTAGTCTTGAAGTTAGGTAAACGTGCTGTTTATTCTGCAAAGGTTTGGTCAGGATGTCAGCGATTTGCTCAACAGTCTCGCAGTGTATAGCCTTGATGAAACCAATGTTCGTTAACTGTCTGACGTGCTTATGCTTAATGTCTATATGCCTTGATCTCTGGCCCATAGTGTCTGCCATGGATATGTCTATGGCTGCCTTGTTTTTTTTGTTTTTTTTTAATTTGATTTATATGCCGCCCTTCTCCGAAGACTCAGGGCGGCTTACAATGTGCTCAGCAATAGCCTTCATCCTTTTGTATATTTATACAAAGTCAGCTTATTGCCCCACAAACTGGGTCCTCATTTCACCTACCTTAGAAAGGATGGAAGGCTGAGTCAACCTTGAGCCTTGATGAGATTCGAACCCTGCAGTAATTGCAGGCAGCTGGTCTTAATAACCAGCTTAATAACAGGGTGCCTTAAACCCCTGTACTACCAAGGCTCTTGTCTGAGGTTGTCATGAGGTTGTCCTCATGTATTATTATCGGGTAGGCTGGCTCAGTCCAGATGTTGGAGAGCAGGTCATTGAACCATGTCAGGTTGTTGGCTGCCTTGGAGAGGCAGATGTATTCTGCTTCCGCTGTAGATGTGGCCACCAGGTTTTGTTTCCCAGTGTACCAGTGCACTGGGCAGCCGTTGATGAGGAATACATAGCCAGATGTGCTTTTCCTGCTCTTTGTGTCGCCTGCCCAGTCAGCATCAGCATAGCAGGTTAATATGGGCTCTTTGGAGCTCACTGGCTCTAGACTTAGGTAGGCATCTATGCTGTACTTTAGGTATCTGAGCACGCATTTTACACCTTCCCAGTGGTACGTTTTTGGATTGCTGACATGCCTAGACAAGAGGTTGACCGCTAGGAGGGTATCTGGCCTAGTCCAGTTGGCTACATATAGAAGGGACCCAACGACAGACCTATAGAGGGTATTGTCCTTAAATGTTTCACCTTCTTCGTTCATGTGTTTCAGAAAGTCAACTTGCATGGGTGTTTCGCATGTCTTGGCATCCTTCATGTTGCACTTGTGTAGTAGTTCCAATATCTTCTCCTTTTGGGAGATTCTGAATCCTTTCTGTGTTCTGTCGATCTGGACACCCAAATACTTGTTTACCTTTCCCAGAGTTTTTAGTGCGAAATGCTTCCCCAACTTATAAGCGAAATCATCACATTTCTGTTTATGCTGGCCACAGTACAAAATATCGTCCACATAAACAAGCACATATTCAATGGATGTGCCCTCCCTTTTGGTGAAGAAGCATAGGTCAGCGGAGGTTTGTATCCTATTTAACCATATTTGGAGATTAGACAATTGTAGAAGAAAAATTCAGTGTGGGATAAGAAACAATGTCTTCTGTTTTTCAAATTCCTGGATGTTCCCATTCTAGTTTCATCCCTTTCTGGAGAAGAATGAGTTTTTCAATATTTCTCAAAGAAAACTGTACTTGGACCAAAATGGAGAGATAATGGCAGATCTGTGCATCAAAATCTTCTTGGTTCTCCCCAAGGAGGATGCCAGGAGAGAGTTTCTGGCATATTTTGAAAGGCAAAGACTTACTATCGACCAAGATGCTCTTTCACGGCTAAAGTTGCTCAATAAGGTGGGAGAAATTTTGCTGTCTTTTCTCTGTTTTCCAAAGCCTGAGGTCCCATTTCAAATGGGCAAAGCCTAGAGTCTCCAGGGTGGTTGGCCTCCCATGCCAGGTGGTGTCATCTCATGGAAGCTCTTCAAGAGATGGGACCTAAGTGGAGTGGCTTTGCCATGTTTTCTGGAAACCTTTCAAGATCTTACTGGTCTGAGCTTTCTTTCTTCATCATAGTTTTATTCTACATTAAAAAAATCTAATGGAATAAAAGCTTCCTCAAATTTTTACAGTAAACTTTGTTCTCAGTTTTAAGATGAATATATCATTATACTTAAATCTTTTTTTCAATTCCATCCCTCAAGACTTAAGTAGAAAAGTAGTTTATTGCAATGTTAAATTCCAAAAGCAAAAGGGAGGAACTACATGAAGAATCTGCCAATTGTTTTACCTCCTGCATCTGTTTAGATGTAGTCAGAGATTTCATACTTACCTCAGGTTACTGAGGCTACTTATCTCCATCCATTTCTACCTCCATTTTCCATGGACAGAGAGTCCTAACGTATTTTCTTTGCCATTCCTTTTCTTCTGTTCAGTCCCTGCCTCAGTCCAAATGTGTGGAAAATTGTCATCCTGGATTTGTCAAGAGGGCTCGAGAAGGAGAGCCAGTTTGCTGCTATGATTGTGTTCCTTGTCCGGAGGGGACCTTCTCCACTCAGGAAGGTGGGTCACACTGAGGAAAATGGGAGGCTTTGTGGACCTTGATCCATCCAGAACCTTTTCATGAAAGTGCAAGTTCAAAGACAGATGGAAGCTCACCTGGGTTTTTTATTTTTAACCTGCACAATTTCTTACCTAAAAGGAAGTAAATCAAGAAGACTTGGAAGGAGGGGTTGGGAAGAGATGGGAGCTGAGAGATAACGGCTGGCCCAAACCTATTATTCCAATTTCATGTTTAAAGTGAAAATTTCTCTTTAGTGTGGATGTTTCCTGCCACATTTAACTCTCTGGAACCATCTGAGTTCTCTGAAACTTGAGGAACTGTCTTAGATCCATCACCTGGAAGGATTACTATGATACCTTCTACATGCGCCTCCCCTTGAGGATCTCCGAGTTGCTGGTCCACAGGGAGGTAGTGTGGACAGTTATGGCGGAACCTCATTACACGAACATTCTGACGGCCAATTAAATATCCCTGGATAGGAACCCTCTGAGTCAATATATTAAGAAGTGCCATGGGTCAGGTCTCAGGATGTTTGCTTAGAAAGATTAGCTGATTCATTATTAACCTCTGATAATGTAGGTTCCTATGAAGATTCTGCACATTAACCAGGAAATAATTAACATCCTAGGACTTCCTCCAGTTTCATAGACTTCGCTCTACATTTGTTTGCAAATACATATTCTTTTGGTGAAATTGTTAAGGAACACATCTTGGAAATTGATCCTGCTATCAGTTTAAGATCTTTGTTGAAAGATAGGAGGATAGAATATTAAAGAAATATTATTTTTTGGCTTTCTCAGATACACAAAAATGCACCAAGTGTCCAGTTGATAAATATCCAAATGTGGACAGAGTCCAATGTATCCCTAAAGTCATAACCTTCCTGTCTTATGAAGAACATCTGGGCATCATCCTGGTCTGTTTTGCTCTACTCTTCTTCCTAACTACAGATCTTGTTTTAATCATCTTCATTAAATACCGAGAAACTCCCCTTGTCAAAGCCAACAACCGGGACCTCTCCTACATCCTCCTGGTCTCCCTCCTGCTTTGCTTCTTGTCTCCTCTTCTCTTCATTGATCAACCAAGGAAAGCCACCTGCCTTCTTCGACAAATGGTTTTCAGCCTCATCTTCTCAGTTGCCGTTTCTTCTCTCTTGGCCAAAACCATCACGGTGGTGCTGGCCTTCCTGGCCACAAAACCAGGAAACCGAGTGAAGAGATGGTTGGGGAAGAGCTTGGCCAACTCCATCATCTTCTCTTGTTCTGCTGTCCAACTTGTCATCTGCTCCATCTGGCTGGGAGTTTCTCCCCCCTTCCCTGACTCTGACCTCCACTCCCAGCCTGGAGAGATCATCCTGCAATGCAACGAAGGGGCCGTTGTCATGTTCTACGTCACCCTCAGCTACATGGGCTTCCTGGCTGCCATCTGCTTCACGGTGGCTTTCCTGGCCAGGAACCTGCCTGGGGCCTTCAACGAAGCCAAGCTGATCACCTTCAGCATGCTGGTCTTCTGCAGTGTCTGGGTGACTTTTGTGCCCACCTACCTGAGCACCAAAGGGAAATCCATGGTGGCTGTGCAGGTCTTCTCCATCCTGGCCTCCAGTGCTGGTCTGCTGGGCTGCATCTTCATCCCCAAGTGCTACATTATCCTTCTGAGGCCAGACCTGAACACAAAGGAGCAGCTCACAGCCAGAACAAATGTAAAAGCATGAGATATAACACCATTGTGATATTGGAAGAATTATTACATTTTCTTTTATTTGAAAGGAGATATTAAGTCCTTATATAGTATGCAGAAGTCAAAGAAAATCATATCTAAAGTTCCACAATGGAAATTTTTGAAAGACTGGAATTCTTGTTGTTCCCTCCCCTTTCAATAAATCTTGCTAAAGAGAACTCTGAAAGTTATTCAGAGGAATTTGCCAGCTACTTTATGTGACACTTATAGAAAATAATGTGGGCACTTGTTCCTACTGACAGCAGCTAAAAGTGTGTTTGTGAGAGGGAGTGAGTAGGAGAAGAGGTCAGAGGGAGCTGTGGGAACCAAGCACCAGCCTGATTGCCTGATCTTCTCCGTGAGAATGCCGGAATGATGGGGAGGGAAATCTTATATAATTCTTTCTTGATTTCCTGATAAAACCTCCTTTGCAGAAAGTGTTCAGCAGAACAGCTCTGTGGGATTTCAGTTTGGGATTGTTTTTAATTTGGTATGTACTTTACACTAAAATAATAAAAAAAAAGTAAATAAAAAAATAAAATGTGTAAAGAAATTTCAACTGTATTTTTTTTTCTTTCCTCAACCAGAGAAAGAAAATAGCAGTTTTCAGGCCCTTTAATTTTAAACTCCACAATTTCTACCTAAAGCATTTCTCTGCTCCTCTTCCAAGCTTCTCTTGTCTGTGAAGGGCTGGACAAGATGCCCAGAGACAGAGGACCTTGAGACTCTCCCCAGGAGGAGGTTGAAGGCAGGGGTGAAATTCAAAAATTTTCCTTACTGGTTCTGTGGGCGTGGCTTGGTGGGTGTGGCTTGGTGGTCATGTGACCAGGAAAACCAACTATCAGACTTTACACAAAAATAACACAAAAGCTATGCAACTGACTCAGACACAATGCAAAAGCAGCTGGACTTCACAGAAAATGTCTGTCACAGAGAGCTCAAAAACAAACTATCACACTTTACACAAAAGTTGTGTTTTTTGATGAGCTTTCCCCCCCCCCAGGAATGTGCATTTCCAGCTGTGGAACAAGAAGCGCTCCTAAAACAAAATGTTCCTTTTTATTATTATTTTTTTATTCAGATGATCATGGCATAAAATAGAAAATAAAGGTAGGAAAGAAATGGGAAAGGGAAAGGGAAAGAAAGGAGAAGGAGAAGAGTGGACTAAAGGGGAAAAGGAAAGGAAAGGAAAGGAAAGGAGTGGAGTGGAATAGCTGAAAAGTCCAAAGTCCAAGAAAAAGGCTTCTTCCCCCCAATTCAGAACCGCCGATTCCTCCTCTGGGGTTGGAAGCATCTGGCCAGGACACCCCCCTCCTCCCTCCTCCCTCTCCCCCCCCCCATTCATTGAAGGCGAAGATTCTGCCCTCGGAAGAGTTGCTGCCTGGATGAGGAGGGGGGAGAGGTAGCCCCTCAGCCAGCGAGGACTTGGGGGTGACAGACAGACACCCCCCATCTGAAGGGAAGAGAGGAAACCCCTCAGCTAAACCAGGAAGAGGCGGAGAGGATCTGCAGGGATCCCTCCTAATCCAGAAGGATCCTCCTTCCCTCCAGCCCCCCTCCCAATAACCCCCCTTCGCCATCTGACAGCTGCTGTTTTCTTTTGCCTCGCCTAGCTAGCCTTTTTTTCTCTGCATCTCCCCGCCCCACCCCCACCCCCCATGTCTACATAGGAATCATAGGGGTGAGTTCAAATAATTTTACTAATTTTTAATTGATTTTAATTTAATTTTAAACTGATTTTAATTGTTTATGTAATTCTTTGTTTTGTTTTTGTAAGCTGCCCTGAGTCCTACGGGAGAAGGGCGGCATATAAATTACATAAATCAATCAATAAATAAAATAAATAGAGGCGGGGGGGGCAGAAGCAGCCCCTTCCTTCAGCGAAGCCCCCTCCAGGTTTCCAAGGCCCAGGAGCCGCTGCGATGTCCCGCCGACTCTCCGGAGTGGACTTCTCCGCGCAACCCACCCTCCGACAGAAGCCAATTCAGAGATCCAGTAGATTCCGCTCCCACCCCACCCGCCCGCCCATTGGCTGGCCATTCCTGCAGGATTCGCACCCTCTGCCCTCAGAGGTTGGGAATCCACCTCCCTTCTAACCTAACTGCCTTTGAGTTCGATCCCGGACTGAGCCCCGCTCGCAGGCTTTGGGGAGCTGAGGCTTTCTCCCCCCCCACCCCCGCCCCTTATTTTCGGAAAAAAGAAAGAAAAGACGGGAATGAGAACTTTGAAGAGGGATTTCTCTGTCCCCACCAAAAAGACAATCGCAAAGCAGGAGGTGGAGCTGGCACAGAATGCAAGGAAAGCCCCCCCCCCTTAATAAAGGACCCTCAGGAAGAGAGAAGCGAAAGGAAAGGAGGGAAAGAGAGAGAGAGAATGACAGCGCAGCCCCCCCACCCCCCAGGCCAAGGGTCCCGCTGCTGCCCCGCCTGCCCCCGCCCCCGCCCAGCGCCTCCAGGGCTCGGCAGAGAGAGACCCCTCCTCAGAGCCCCGGTTGGCCATGGAGCCCCTCCAGCGGAGCCTGAGCGCCGGGGGCTGTGCAGGGGCTGGAGGGCCGGGACCAAGGCTAGGGAAGCCCCCCGCTCAACTTCTCCGGAGGGGCGGCGGAGTTCCCGGCCAGGCTCCTCCGGGGCAGGGAAAGCTCTCGGGGCCGCACCTGGCGCTCTGCACATGCTCGGGTGCCCCGAGTCGCTCTCGCAATCAGCCCGCTCAGGACCCAGCGGGGCAGAAAGCCCCCCCCACCCGCCGCAATGGAGAAGACCCAGGGGGAGGGGAGGGGAAGCCACCGCCCGCCTTCCTCTCTGTTATGTCCTTATAAGGACATCCGCCCTGATTGGCTGCTAGCAATCGGGCGGGAGATTTGAATCCCTGTCAAGGGGCGGTGCGTCTGCCGGGAGCGAATATAAGGAGAGCTCCGGCAGCGCGCCAGCAGTCTTGTCTTGCTACTTTTGTAACCAATAAAGTTATTAAATGTATCGAGCTGGTCACGTCTTCTGTTCCTGCGCCTGATCTAACACTGGCGACGAAGGACTAGAGAAGAGAACCTGAGAAAGACTCAAGGCACGATCGCCACCGAGCTGAAGTCACTACCACACAGCGACTCTCAGAATGGCAACTCCGCAAGCCCCGATGACCGCGCTGAACCCATTCGACCCATCCAGAGAGAAATGGAGGTCGTACATGGTCCGGTTCCGGCAGTTCCTGCGAGGTAATGGCTACCAGAACCTCGACGATGAGCGGAAAAGAGCCCTCTTCCTGGCTCATTGCGGAGCGGACGTCTTAGAGATGGCGATTGACCTCGTGGCACCCAGGGACATTGAGGAGATGTCCTGGAACGACCTGCAGGAAGTCCTACAGGAGCACTACGCACCTTCAGGCACCCCCATCGCAAACAGGTTCACTGTCAGCACTCCAACTTATGCTCTCTTCCAGTGCTGTCATGAAGACCAGAAGCGCTGAATTATTGCTGAGATGAACTTTTACCTAGTTTTCTGCATGCAAGAGACAGGGTTTTCTGGGGGATGAGGGTGGGGGTCACATTCCTGTGAGAAGTACGTGCCAGGACGGAGAGATGGATTGGCTAATGGCCAATGAGAAATCGGGTTGGAGAGCGGAAGAGGAGGGGGTTGGAAGGAGGGGCCAGTTGAGCTGCAATTAGCCTCAGAAATGTCGGCTATTTCTGTTCTTAATAAAGAATGATTCATTAGAGACTGCGCTTGAAAATGAAACTTATTTTAAGACAGAACCGAAACCTGACAGACAGCTCAACTCTCCTCCAAATCCAGGCTGGCTGAGTTTAAATCATCCCGTTCCCTCCCACACAACTGGTCGGACGGACTATGGCTGAAGCCAAGCTATCGGAGGAAAGCCTGCTTCAAGAAACGGGAGGAGCAGAAGCGGTCGTGATTCCAGCCAACTTGGAAAATACAAAGGTTCAACTTTCTCCACCTTCCCCCCCCGCAGAACTTCAAGCAAAGAAACGTGAAGCAGATAAGTACCCGGGGACTGTGCCAAAAGCCTTAAAGGCGGAATCCCCTTTTGCAAAGTTAAAAGATAAAGAAAAACCCCTAAGTGAATTGGGAAGGGCGAGCTGGGGATGGGAATGGCAGCGAAGCCCAGACAAGGCAGCACCTCCCCACCCCAGGATGAGAGACGAGGCAGATGACTATCAACACCAGGGCTGGCCCTCCAGAGCTCAGCACAGAGAGGAGAGGGCAGAGAGGGAGGAGCCACCCCAGTTCAGAGGGAAGTTCGATGGTGACCCAGACAACCTCGCCCAATTCCTCGATTCAGCTGAGATATACATAGAGCGGTTCGGACACCTCTACCCTTTCCCCAGAGCCCTAGTGAATGCTATCAGGGAAGGGCTGGAGGGAGAAGCAAAGAGGTGGTCAGCATCACTCTACAAATACAGGGCCCCCCAGCTACAAAATGCAGATGGGTTCTTGCAACTATTGAGAGCCCGTTATGAGGAGGAGGAGGAGGACCCCTATGTGGAAAACGAACTCAGAAACCTAATGCAGAGGGGGAAGCCTATCAGAGAGCATATCCATGAATTCAGGAGAATCATTTCCGACAGAGGGGTCCAGTTCACAGCAAAGTTCTGGAGGGAGTTTCTACGATCCATAGGTTCATCCCAAGGGCTCAGCTCAGCATTTCACCCAAGTACCAATGGGGGGGCAGAAAGACTGAACGCTATGATAGAACAGTATTTAAGATGCTACGTCGACTACCAGCAGTCCAATTGGGCAGACCTCCTATCTTTTGCGGAGGTTGCATATAATAATGCTGTCCACAGCAGCACGGGGCTAACCCCGTTCAAAATAGTGAGTGGCATGGATTTTGTTCCCATGCCAGAATACCCGAGGGAGCCCCCTTCCTCAGTCAGTTTGACCGACTGGATGGCAATGTTGAGACAAACTTGGGAAAATGTTAAGAGGGCGCTGGCAAAGGCGGCTCAATCTTATAAGGACCAAGCAGACAAGCACCGAACTCCCCAAAGACCATTTCAGCTGGGAGAGAAAGTTTACCTCTCCACCAAGTACTTGAGACTTAGACTCCCGAGCAGGAAATTGGGCCCAAAATTTATAGGACCATTTCCTATAATAAAAATAATCAACCCCGTTACGGTGCAATTGCAGTTGCCACGGCTTTTGGGGAAAATTCACCCCGTTTTTCACAGTAGCCTTCTAAAACCTGTAGTGGGGTCTACTTTAAGGCCAACACCACGTGAACCCCCTGGGCCCCTGGTTGTTGGGGGCCAAACGCATTATGAAGTGCAGCGGATTCTCGATTCAAGATGGCACAGGGGGCGCCTTCAGTACTTAATTAAATGGAAGGGTTACCCATTGTCAGAGGCTTCCTGGGTGAAGAGCGCAAACATCCAAGCTGATCGACTTATAGCAAAATTCCATGCAGACCACCCGGGAAAGCCGGGAGGGGGGGGTGCACAGCCAGGGAGGGGCTGATGGGACTAATCTTCTTGTGTTTTCCCTATGGGATAGGTGATGTCGCAGAAGTGAAGGGAGAGGGGCCGGATGTCAGCACTCCAACTTATGCTCTCTTCCAGTGCTGTCATGAAGACCAGAAGCGCTGAATTATTGCTGAGATGAACTTTTACCTAGTTTTCTGCATGCAAGAGACAGGGTTTTCTGGGGGATGAGGGTGGGGGTCACATTCCTGTGAGAAGTACGTGCCAGGACGGAGAGATGGATTGGCTAATGGCCAATGAGAAATCGGGTTGGAGAGCGGAAGAGGAGGGGGTTGGAAGGAGGGGCCAGTTGAGCTGCAATTAGCCTCAGAAATGTCGGCTATTTCTGTTCTTAATAAAGAATGATTCATTAGAGACTGCGCTTGAAAATGAAACTTATTTTAAGACAGAACCGAAACCTGACATTCACCTTCCAGCAAAGAAACCAGCGGGAAGGTGAATCCATCAAGGAATTCGTGGCAGCGCTTCGCCAAATCGCTGCCAACTGCGAATTCGACAACGTGGAGAATGCCATCCGAGACCGCGTTGTGTTTGGAATGCGAGACGTGGGGCTGCAGAAGAAGTTCCTCAGCCGGAAGAGGATCCCACTCAAAGACGTCCTCGACGAAGCAACAGCGGCTGAAACATCCGAGAAGGCAGCCGCCGCAATGGTGAAAGCCAGAGGGATCCACAAGATCCACAAGTCGGGCCTGACCTCATCAGACGAGGCAACCACGCAATCCGAGTCTGATGAGGAAATGGCCGTCTACAAGGTTTCCCGCCCCCCCAGGCGGGAAAACCCACAGCATGGCGACCGGGGAGAACGATGCGGCAGCTGCAGAGGCGACCACCCCAGGGCAACCTGCAAATGGAGGAACGCGACCTGCCGTCGATGCCTGAAGAGGGGGCACATCGCCGAGGCCTGCAGAGCAACAGATCCAGCCCCGGAACCGCCCAGACCTCGTTTCCGCGAAAATCGCAAGGACAACCAGAGGACATCCAAACGGTCCTCGAACCAGTCCCGGCGCGGGGAGGAGGAATATCCCCGCAACAGAACGGTGCACCAGACCACCATCGCTCACACAAGCGACGAGGGAACCACCAAGTTCCACGTGACGCTGCTGGCAGAGGGGTCACCGTGCAAGATGGAGGTAGACTCCGGATCCGCCTACTCCATCATGGACTGGCAGCACCTACAGCAGCTGAAGCCCTCATACAAAAAGACCCAGCTGAAAACCCCGAAGGTGAGGCTTGTGGACTTCAATGGAAACCCTGTCGAAATCCTGGGCAGAGCCACCATCCACATGAAGTACAACGACTTCAACAGAAAGCTGCCCATCACCATCGTGGAGCACAGCCGACCGAACCTGTTAGGCGTGGAGTGGTTTAAGCCGCTAGGACTTTCAATTCAGGGCATCCACGAGATCCACAGGGACGAACTCGACACCATCATCGAAGAGTTCAAGGAAGTCTTCGATGGTAAGCTGGGGAAATTTGTGGGGAGGCCAATTTCTTTTAATCTGGACAAGGGAATCACCCCAATTAGGCTTAAGCCCCGCCGAGTTCCGTTTGCCCTGCGGCCTAAGGTAGATGAACAGCTGGATAAGCTGATCGCCCAGGGCGTCTTGGAACCGATCGATCATGCTTCATGGGAAACCCCCATTGTGACCCCACTGAAGCATGATGGGTCTGTGCGCATCTGCGCCGACTACCGTTGTACCATCAACAAGGCGTTGGCACAGAGCGCATACCCAGTCCCAGTGGTGCAACACCTGCTGCATTCCCTGGGATCTGGATCAATTTTCGCGAAACTGGACCTGGCCCAGGCTTACCAGCAACTGCCAGTGGATGAAAAAACGGCGGAGGCACAAACAATTGTCACGCACAGGGGGGCATTCAAATGTAACCGCCTCCAATTTGGAGTCAGCGCTGCCCCCGGCATTTTCCAATCCATGATGGAACGCCTTCTCCAAGGCGTTCCAGGGGTGGTGCCTTACTTCGACGATGTGCTCATCTCCGGGGACTCAAGAGCTCAACTCCTTGAAAGGCTCAGGCTTGTCCTGCAGCGGTTCAAGGCCAAGGGCTTGAGGGTCAGGCGTGATAAGTGCATCATAGGAGTACAGGAAGTCGAGTTCCTGGGCTACCTCATTGATAGCACAGGCATCCACCCCACCAAATCAAAAGTGGAAGCAATCCATGAAGCTCCAAGCCCAAAAAACAAAACGGAGCTTCAGGCTTTCCTTGGGTTGCTCAACTTCTATGCCATTTTCTTAAAGCAGAAAGCTACAGTTGCTGAGCCACTCCACTGCCTGCTGGGGAAATCGGCTGCCTGGAAGTGGGGCCAGGAAGAGGAAGCAGCGTTCCGGGCCATCAAGGGACTATTAACGTCCAAAAGCGTCCTCATTCAATACAGTGAGACGCTGACCATCAAGCTGACCTGTGATGCGTCGCCATATGGGGTGGGGGCAGTCCTCAGCCACGAACTGCCCAACGGCATGGAAGCCCCCATCGCCTACTTCTCAAAGACCATGTCCGGCGCAGAACAGAACTACAGTCAGCTGGACAAAGAAGCCCTGGCCATCGTGGCGGGAGTGAAGCGCTTCCACGAATACCTCTACGGAAGACGCTTCACCATAGTCACAGACCACAAGCCACTCCTGGGACTCCTCGCAGGCGACCAACCCACCCCGACCTTCATGTCGCCATGGATGACGAGATGGGCCATCTTCCTAGCCGGCTACTCCTACCGGCTCGTGCACCAGCCAGGCACAGCCATAGGAAACGCCGACGCGCTCAGCAGATGCCCGTCGAAAAATCCAGTAGAAGACCCAGCCCCCACGCTCCACTTATTCCATATTGATGACGACGCCAGCTGTCCGGTGTCATCCGCAGATGTGGCCGTTCACACACAAAAGTACCCCACACTCCGTCAAGTGAAGTCCTGGATCCTCAGAGGGTGGCCATCGGAAAAGCCAGAGGAGAAGTTCAGCCCATTCGCCAGGAAACAGAAGGAGCTGTCCACCATAAAGGGCTGTCTGCTATGGGGAGACAGAGTGCTGATCCCAAGCGCTCTGCAACGGCGGACGCTAGAGACTCTGCACAAAGGGCATCCGGGCATCGTCCGCATGAAGGCCCTGGCACGGAGTTACGTCTGGTGGCCCTCCATGGACAGAGACATTGAGCAATGGGTCTCCAGATGTGACCCGTGCCAAGAAGTTCACCCAGCGCCGCCGCAATCCGAAGTCGCAAAGTGGGAGACCCCCAGCAACCCCTGGTCGAGGATCCACATCGACTTCGCGGGTCCGATGCAGGGGCGACACCTCCTCATCGTGGTAGATGCCTTCTCCAAGTGGCTAGAGGTGATATCCATGGCATCTACCACAACAGAAGCAACGATCCGAGCCCTGCGCCGTCTGTTTGCCACACATGGACTTCCGGATGTGCTAGTTTCGGACAACGGCCCCCAGCTCACATCCCTGGCCATGGAGTCCTTCCTGGCAGGACTGGGCATCCGCCACGCCCTATCCGCCCCCTACAGGCCGGCCGGAAACGGACAAGCGGAACGCATGGTCAGACTGACCAAAGAAACCCTCACCAAGATGGGCCCGGGAGACTGGCAAGAACGCATCGATAACTTCCTCCTCACCCAGCACATCACGCCACATGCCACCACCCACAAGAGTCCGGCCGAACTGCTGATGGGCAGAAGGTTGAGGTCACCCTTGGACCGGCTGCACCCCCAATACAGCCCGGAAGTAACCGCAACCGCCAGCCGCCCGCTTCGCGCCTTCAGCAAGGGAGATTCAGTTTTCGCGCTGAATTTCAACGGCTCTCCTAAGTGGCTGAAGGGGAAGATTGCCAGCACAACCGGCCCCAAATCCTACACCGTCGAGTTGGAAGATGGACAGGTCTGTAGACGTCACATCGACCAACTCCGGAAAAGGTGGGGGGGATCACACGAAAACCAGCCTGACGAGGGAGGCCTACAACACCCAGACGAGGTAGGCCTCCAACACCCCGGCGAGGTAGACCTACCATGCCCAGACGAGGTAGGCCTACGACACCCCGGCGAGGTAGGCCTACAACACCCCGACGAGGTAGACCTACAACACCCCGACGAGGTAGGCCTACCCCACCCCTGCGAGGCAGAGCAACGCCATCCCGACGAGGTCGGCCCAGCACACTACCAGGTACTGTCACGTCGGCAGTCCAGCGAGGTAGACCGGGGCCAACCACACGGGGGATGGCAACACCAACCCAGCCCACAAGTAGACCGGTACCTGCCCAGAGGAGGAGCAGCGCACCCCACCAGTGACGGCAGCCTACGCCAGCCCAGCCAAGGAGACTGCAGTTCCAGGCGAGTAGACCGGGACCCATCCAAGACGGGCACCCCCCGACCCATGGGCAAGGGTGGCACACGACTCCCCGGCGAGAGGGACCCCCGCCCATCACAAGAGGCAGCCAGAAAACAACAACCCAACCCGGATGGCCCCAGGCACCACCAGACGGTAGACCAGGGACTAGGGGGAAGGGAAAGCCGACAACAACCCGGCCAGGGAGACCTGCACCACCCCGGCAGGGGAGACCTCCGCCGCCCCGCAGAGGTAGTGCCGCAACAACAGCCCGGCCAGGTCGACCACCACCAACCAGACGGGGTAGACCAACACCAGCCCGACCTAGCAGACCAACACCACCCCTGCGAGGTCGAACAACACAACACAAGCCAGCACCACCAGCAGCCGGCGGGCCGGTCCAGAGGGCACCGAACAGAACCACCACTCACCCGACACCAGGCCGAACCGCAACCGAACCGCAGCGCCCGGGAGACCAGGGAGGAGCAAACGATGGACTTACTGAGACTCAGACGCTCTTCCCGGGTTGGAACCGAGCCACCGAGACGAGGCGATAGATCCACAGGCCAGGAGGAAGACCATCAGAACCAGCCATCCAAGGTGTGCGGTCCGGCCGGAGGCGCTGGGGGTGACCCCGCTCACTCGACAGCCGAACCAAGCCCGGTTCCGGAGAGGGAACCGGGAGACGACAGAGCCCCGTCCATCCAGGCCGGAGACGGAGAACAAGTGAGACTGCGCAGGTCAGCTAGGGTGCCGAGGCGTCCTACGTACCTGCGTGATTACGTGACTTTTGTGGATGAGATTGACAGCTCGGACTAAGGGGGGAGGAGTGTTATGTTCTTATAAGGACATCCGCCCTGATTGGCTGCTAGCAATCGGGCGGGAGATTTGAATCCCTGTCAAGGGGCGGTGCGTCTGCCAGGAGCGAATATAAGGAGAGCTCCGGCAGCGCGCCAGCAGTCTTGTCTTGCTACTTTTGTAACCAATAAAGTTATTAATGTATCGAGCTGGTCACGTCTTCTGTTCCTGCGCCTGATCTAACATTCGCCTTTGGGCTAAAGCAAAACGAACCCAAAATACCCAGGGCTGTCAATCATCCTAGGCCACATCGAGGTCCCTGCCGCAGTTGAAGAGGAAGGGATCCAGCGGGACGGCCAGCCTGAGAGGTTTGACGGAGGAAGGGAGGGTCTCCTGGGAGTGAAGGGGCGCCTGGAGATCCCAGAGCCGGAAGGTCCAGCGGGGATGAACCGGGTCGCATCAACTCAAACAAAAGGCGGATTTTGCCGCCCCCCTCCTCCCCCAAGGCAGAGGAAGCCCCTCCTTCTCCAGATGTTGCTGCCTACAGCTGTGGGACTGAAGAAGAGCCGAGTTGTCCCAATCACCCCTCCCCCACCTGCAATTTCCCAATAAATCCGACCCAAAGTCGGGCTGGGGGGGGAGGTTCGGGAGCCCCCGGGACTCAGCCCAGCCTCCGTTGACAAAGGCAGAGGGGGAAAGGGAGAAAGCGGGTTTTCTGGCCTTGGGCACAGCTCCCCTCGCCCCTCCCTCCATTCGCTTCTCAGCCAGCAGCTGCGGGGCAGAAGGAGCGCAGAGGGCGAGAGAAGAGCTGAAGAGGGAAAGCGGGGGGGGAGAGGGGGGAGGGGCTGGACTGCCTTCCTCCCAGGCCGGCTGCAGGATCGGGATGGGTACCGCGGGCGGTCCGCGCTTCTTCCCTCCAAGGCCAGGTCTGCTGTGGCCCGGGGGGGGGGGGAGAGGGGCCGGGCACCCACTGCGGGCGGGCGAGCGAGCAGGCTGCCTAAGGGGGGCTTGAGCCCACGCGGGACCTTTACGCGGAGGGGGAGCCTCACTTGCGCCTCAGGGCTAGACGGTGGATCGGCCGCTCCAGGCTCCAGACCTGGCCTTTCTGAGAGCCCCTCGGATTTCTCGCCCTTCCAGGTTGCGCTGCGCCGGGATGGGGCGGAAGGGCGCTGGGTCCGCCGGGGGCTGCAGGCAGTTCGGAGAGGCGACACTGGCCGAGTGTTGGGTGCGAGAGTCCCGGAGCTGCCCGTCCCTCGATCCCTCGGAAGGAACCTTCGTCCCTCCCAGAAGCCCTTCTGGCAAGCCTTCCTTTGCCCCCGAAAGAACACAGAGGGATCCTGAAAACAGGCCTTAAAGTCAGAGCAGCTTTGGGGGGTCCTCTGTCAGCTCCCCCAACCCCAAAACCCCTCAGCCTCCACCGCTCAGGGCGACTCCCTCAGTGGGCAGAGCAGAGCAAGAAAGAAAGAGGGTGGGGGGTCCGGAGGCTGAACCAGGGGATGACGGATGAAGGGAGGGGGGGGGAGGGAATGTCCAGTCCAAGGAAGGGAAGGGCTGCAGGGGATGGGACAGCATTGCCCAATACTTGGGTGGCTCTCACGGAGAAGAGGGATCCATTCATCCTCCGGAGCCCCTGAAGGCAGGAAGAGAAGCAACGGGTGGAAGCCCAGCGAAGAGAGATCCAACCTACAAATAAGGAGAAATTTCCTGACAGTTTTAAGCTTTAAGCTTTATTATTAATTCAAGCAAATTAAACAAAAATGCAAATGCGAAGCCTAAGAAACATACACCCGAAGGAGGATGATACCCAGCCTCCCCCAAAAGTTTCTTACTGAGGACAACCGAGAGACCCGAAGAGGGCGGCCAATTTCCAGGGGACCCAGCGCCAAGCTCCATCCAGAGGCTCCCAGGTCAACGGCAACTTCGGGGCTTCCATCCCAGTCTGGACTCAGGACCTCCTGCCTGTTTCCAGGGCACCTCAATTGGGGCAGCCCAGCCTGGCTGCATGGAGACCCTGGTTGAGGCCCCCTCCCAAATGCCTGGGAGACAATGGAGAGGAGTTGATGCTTCTGTCCAGGCTCTCAGGGTTCTCTCTTCTCCCCCTCCCAGCCCAACTTCAAGTGGAAGGGAAAGGCAAGCAGGTGAGCTCAGAAAGAGCTCTAAACTTCTAAGAGGCAGATTATGATTTCTTCTCCACGCTAAGGAGATTCTAGAGTCCAGCCTCCAACACTCGGGCAATGGGGCAAGGCGAGAGGGGAGCAGGGAGGCGCAGCTGCCTGGATGGTCTCTGGTGCTAAGCAGGGATGCGGAGGGTCTCCTCTGGATGGGCGACCACAGCGAAAGCTGCGGAAAAGCCAGCCAGCCAGCAGGGAAGCCTGTTTCCCCCCAAGAAAAGCAGGCCCCCTCCTCGAAATCCCAGCTCCTCCTTCCCCTTCGCTCTGCCCCCCCAGTTCCCAGGTGAGCCCCTATTAGGACAGCTCCGCCACCCACCCACCCACGTACCACCGCTAGTCTAGCCAGATCGCTGCCTCGCCCTTCCCACAGGGGGCGCTCTTCCTCCCCATTGGCCAAAAGCGACCAGCCCCACCGAGGCTCCCTCCGCAGCCCCCGAGAGCCCCCGGTCCCCCCCCCCCGCTCTTTGGACTCCCAGGCGCCGTTCGGGGCCTCCGCCAGCCGAGCTGAAGGGCGCGAAGGAAGCTGGGAAGATGCTGAGCAGCCCTTTGTGGCGGCCCTTCAGCTCCCCCGTCCCAGGGGCTCTTCCTGCCTCCTCTCCGCCTTCTCAGCCTGGCCTCCCTCCCGCTTCTCCTGGGCCACGGAGCTGCTCTGGCCGGGGATGATGGGCGCTCCCGGGGATTCTGCCTTGGTGGTTGAGTTGGACTGGCTGGCTGGGCTGAACTGGTTGAACTGGTTGAACTGGGAAAGTCTCCGCCTGACCGACTCAAACCTTCAGAGCTCAAACCAAGGAGAAGCTTCTGGGCATTTATTCATTTCTCTCCCCCCCCCCACAGCCCCCCCCCTTTCCTTCCATGGCGTTTCCCTCCCCATCAGCTGCCCCAAAGTCTCCGGAGCTCTTCGTGGCGCCTCTCATCACGCAGCCCTTCCACAGCGGAGCCCAACCCAGCCAGCCCCAAATCCCCGGAGCCTCGCTCAGCCCCGGGAAGCCGGAGGTCCCAGCCCCAGTGGCAGAGAGAGGGAGCCCGCGGGAGAGCCGCTCGGAGGAAGGCAGAGGCTCCTGGGACTCTCCGGGGCGGTGGGGGAGCCTGGGGGGGGGGCGGAGGGGAGGGGAGGGGGAGAGCGCCCCCTGGGGGAAGGGCCAGGAGAGCCGGGGGGGGCTTTGGGGACCGTCGGGCAGGGCGAAGGCAAAGGAGGAGCGGCGCTTGTGGGCGGGGGAGCCTTTCCTGCTGCTTCTTCGGGGGAGGGAAGAGGGAGGGGAGGCCTTCCCGGCTCTTGGGCTCTTCCGCAGTGCCTGCCCTGGGCGCCCATCCAGGCTAGACCTTCAGCATCCCTGCTTAGCCCCGGAGACGCTCCAGGCGCTGCGGGAGAATCTCCGCGGGTCTTCGGCCCCTTCAACTCTGCAGCCGCCGCTTCCTCCGGCCGCGGCCCCTTCCTCTCCCCCGGACCCCAAAGGCTCCCCCCTCGCCTGCCCCAAACGCCCCTCCGCCTTCCCTGCCCCGCCCCCTTGCGCCCCCCTCCCTCCCCCTCCCTCCAAGCCCTGGTCCCCCACTGCCCCAACCCCCCCCCCGGCCCTCTGCCCCCTGCGGTCGCCCCTCCGACCCCTCACCCGCAGAGGACACGCCGCCCACTGCCCCCAACCCATTGCCCCCCTCCCCGCATTTTCTCCACGATTCCCGCTGAAGGGAAACAATAATAAGGATATAATAAATAATGCTAGGATATGATATACTGGTATACTAGATTCTGTAACCATTAGGTTCTTGTAATACACATATGCCTTTGTATTTGTATCACATATATTATGCCTTTATATTTGTATCTCCTGTAACAAACATATTCTGTTATTAGGCCTGTAATGTATCTGGTATTTGTCAGACATATGTCCCTGCCATTTGACCTGAACCCATATTAATCTTCTCCCTGTTTTTTATTCTTGTGCCATCTAAGAGCATGGTACTATCTCAGTCTTAATTTATGTTGATCTGGATAGACTCCTACTTTCCAGGGCCAGGGGGCCTAAGTGGCCAATTGAGTAAACAAAGAAATGCTCAAGATGACTACTTGGGAAGTTTCTATTCCGCCTTGCAGGGCAACAAGGAATGCACGGGCCTGGATTGGGAGGCCAGAGTTGGGTACTAAGCTGACGTCTCTGAGGGTATAAAAGGACGCCATACCTTCCCCAAGGTGTGGCTATCTCCTCGCATGCATTGTATCTGTATGTTCTGGATATAGTTCCACCCAGTATTTTGTTTTTGGCCATAAATAAAATCTGGTTTTTTTGCAAGCCTCGTCTTGAGTCTCTCTCTTTGGCATTCTGGTGACTCAAGTGTATTTTGGGACCTTACATTTCTAGCGCCCGAAGTGGGACTTGAAGGCAAAGTTTCTTCAAGGTGGCTGCATTCAGCTTCCCACAAACTGAGCCGCTTTGAGGCTTGGTGGCCTTCATTAAAGGCAGACGGAAGAAACCAGCTTGGACCAGTACCGAAGTCAAAAGCGCTCCTGGAAAAATTTATTCAGTGACTTTGATCTGGTCATTTGCTGGCAGGCTCCGATCCTGCCTGTCCTGAACGCCTATCAAAGAGGCTTGCACTGTGGGGGATTATGGAACTGAGCTCTTCTGGGTGAGTATATATATATTTTTTTCTCTTGGGAAGGGGAGTGTTGCTTTGTGAGTGTGTGAATGAGACGAGGGAAATTCCTCAGAGGTTTGCCCTCGAAGCGATGTGTGGAGATCCAATCTGCGTTTCTGATTATCCGAGAGGAGATCAGCCAGAGACGATCGCTTTGAAAGGAGTGTGACTGTTGGAATAAGAATCTGTAGTGCAGGAGAGGGCTCTGACCAAACTTCGGACCCACAGGGGAGGTCTGGGAAATCTCTTAGGGAAAAAGAGAGGGTTTGGTTAGGCTTCACACCGACGGAAAGGTGTGGGAAATCTCCTCAGGAAGAAAGAGAGTCTAGTCAGGCTTCGAGCTGACAGAAAGGAATCCCCTGAGAAAAATGGGCAACCATGCTGGTAGCCTGTTTGGAACAAATAACCTAGTAACAAGAATTGGGCCGTGTTCTCCATTTGGCTCTGTTAGCCCACTGGAACATGTTACAAACAAGTTGTGAAAAAACAAAACAAAAAATAGTATTAAAAAAAATGAATGAAAAAATGTTGTGGCAGTAAAAGTTGTCTGTAAAAAGAAAAGTGGAGTTCAAACTTGCTCATGAGAGCCGTGGCTAAATGCAAATGATGTGTATACCTCTTATACATCTTGATCTTTAAAATGGGCCAGCAATTACTGGGAGATCCAAGTTAGAATGAGAACACACAGAACACCCCCAGGGCAGAGGCACGTAGTAACAATCTAATGCCTAAAGAGAGATCTATGGGTGGCAAAGAAATATTGCAGTGTTATAAAGATCTTGATAATTTACCATTCTCAAAAGAGTCAGAGAAGAAGAAAGAAGAAATTGTTTATTGTTCTTCCCACCTGGGTTTTAGCAGGTAATAAAAAATGTAAAACCTGCCTAAATGGGAAGATTGATATAATTTGACTTGATCAATTTGGTGTGATTTCTGTTACAAAATTCCTGGATATGCATCTATAATAATAGCATGTAGAATTGATTGTGATATGTCTGGCCAGCCTGCAAATCAAGTAAACATCTCGGCTTGGAGCTGTGGGAAACGGAAAGTAGTTAGGGCCCACAATCATATTTATGATTTAAACTGCGCTCTGAGTTTTCCCACTGCTTTAAGAATAAGCTATAGGTTGCCCAAGGAAATAAAATTAAAAAAAAAAAAAACAACCTCCACAGGTCTGGAAATGTTTGATGGTATGTGTGTGTATGTGTATGTGTATGTATGTAATCATTTCCAAACTTGCAGGAAGGATGAGACCCTCTAACAACAGTACACAAAAAGTTATTTAGAAAATGGAGCTCATTGGCTTGTGAAAAAGCTCCCTGAAATAATTATGATTGGTTTGCATGGAGGAAGCATTAAATGAATTTTTTGTATGTGAAATTGGTTTATACAAAAAGTCTGATTGCACTACAAATGTGAATGGGTGTGTGTGAGATGTCCCGAAGCTCATAAGGAGTGATAAGGTGAAGTGATCCTGAGACCTGTGAATGCCTGTGTGTTGAGGATGTAGGAGGTAAATTTGTGGAAAATGTCTGTGAGTGGTTGAGGCTAGAGAGAAATGCAGAGGGTTGTTTTGTTGAAAGGATGCTGAGAGGCGAAAGGAGGTGAGAATTCTATGTAGTTTAAACATATTTCTCCCTGTATTTCCCCTTCCCCCCATCATTCTTTTACACAAGGACCCCCCCCCACTCCCTTGGAGGAGCGAGAGAAGCAGGGAGATGGAGGGGCGGCTCTACATAGAATGGGAGGGGCTCCTAAGGGTCCCAGATACTGCAAAGGTTGGAGAATGGGGGGGGAGTCCCAGTCCTCTGAGGATTGGGGTGTGTGTGCAGGGGTGAAAGGAGGGCTGCGGGTTTTTGTTCTTTTCACCATTTTTTCCCCCTCTCTGCTGAACAAGCCTGAGAAAGGCGGGGTAAAGGGTGATATCTGATACCTGCCTTTACAGTTGCACTGTGTTTGGCTCTGAATACAATTTTGATTTTCTTTTTCCTTCTGGAAATTTTTGAGGTTTCAAATACTTACATACCCAATTATATTTCAGAGTATTGATTCAAAATACCTCATTTAGATTGTTTGTTTTATTTTTGAAGCTGCTTTTCTTACTCTTTTATGTCTCTATGTCTGCGTGCATTTTGCATACTTAGCAGACAAGGTGCTCTATCCTATGGCATGTTTGTTTGTTTGCTTGTTTGTTTGTTTGTTTGTTTGTTAGCAGCACAAGTTGCTGCCCTTTTAGGAATTGTTACAGAGATGAGTTAGAAATTACAATATGTAGTAAGGGAGAGTCAGTGGCATTTTTGTCTAAAATGTTAGATCCTGCCTGTTAAGGATTTCCAGTTTGTGTTCAAGCAGTGGCAGCTATGGCAGTGTTAGTGAAGGAAAGCAGAAAGTTGACTTTTGGAGGAGCCCTAGTGCCCCTCCTCAAGTGAGGGTGATCTTGATGAGAGTATGCTTGTTTTTGTTTGAATCCAGCTCAGTTTACTAGGAGATTTAGAGCATGAGACCATTTCAATGCATTTGAGTTGATTTCATTAGACTAACTTAAGTGGGCAGACTTAGATATTTATTGGTGATAGTGGGTCACTTGACTGGATGGGTTGAGGCTTATCCAGCCATGAGAGCCACTCAGCAGTAGTCACCAAAATTAACAGATAATACCTAAATATGGGATAGTAGAAGCTATAGACAGCAACCAAGAGACTCATTTTATTGCAAAAGTACTTCAATTAATCATGGAGACAGTGGGAATGTCATGTTCCGTGGAATGCAAAATCATCTCTGCTGTGATCCAAATCTTTATGCTTGCCTTGCCAAATGATGTTTGGATTACCACGCTTGGACAGAATGGGGGAAATTCCACAATATGAAACTAAAGTCATGTTTGTAAAGAACTGTATACGTGGCCTCTATTCTTCTTCATCTTATCTCAGAATCAAAGGACTCCTAGCTCAAACCCTACCTCTCAATTTTGCTGTTCATAAGTTCCAGCCTGGTGATCGGGTCCTGATAAAACCTGACGTGAGGACAAACTTAGCCAAGCCTGGGACAGGTCCTACCAAGTCCTGCTGACTACTGAAACAGCAGTCCAACCTAAAGATAAAAGGTGGACCACTACACCCGTGTAAAAGGACCAGTGGAAGAACTTAAAGAGTGGCAAGTGATTCCTGAAGAAGACCTGCCGAGAATAAACTTTTCCAAAAACTGGTGTGGTCATTGTGGTATGAATGGGTTTTGTTTGTGATTTTTCTTGTTGCAGGAGTAGCAACTTTTTGGTCTTTCCAGCCTGAGTGGTGGCCTCTCTTATTCCATCTGAAGATCCCAGAAGTAGCTGTGCAACTTCACACTCTCCAGATTGTGTTGGTCCCGTGATTGTAACTGTATCACTGAATGTTATTGTTATTCTTCTTGTAATGGTGAACTTATACACACCTGTGGGGAATAATGTGCTTGTGTAAATGTGCAAGGGATGGCTCCCCATAGAAACTCTATTCCTATGTATATATCTGTCCTACACTGGAGAATTGAGACATTGAATCAGATCAACTTGACTTGAACACAGTAGTCCTAGGAGATAGTGATATCATGATCCCTGAAGAGATAGAATGGATTGATTTAATGCAATGGTTCAATATTTGGGACTAATTTTCTTCTGCATAGGACTAATATGAGGAGAATATAATGCAATGATCAGTGTGAAAAATCATTTTACGTGTAAGGGTGTTTTCTTTGCTTATTGTTACTTTTCAGTCTGGAATTAACCTGACACAACCTAGTAACCCATTTGAAAATATACCTAGACTGAGTGGGTTATGGACGGATGTGGTAACTCTTAATTGGCATGCTCCAGATGGCTTATATTGGATAAATGGAAAATTTGCCTACGTGCAATTGCCTAGACGATGGTATGAAGCATGTGTACTAGGAACTGTGAAATCTATTTTTCTTCCTTTTTCTACTGTCCATACAATAAGGTGAAAAACTGGGTATACCTATTTATGTGGATGTAGGCCACAGAAAGATGAGTGGCCTCCAGAAATAATAGTTCAGGTATACGGACCAGCCACCTGGGCAAAAGATGGTATAGAACTCCCTTTATATGCTGAATAGAATTGTAAGGTTACAGCCAATGATTGCAATGATACCTAATACAACTGCTAGTGCTCTAAATTTCTTAGTTAAACAGCACTCTCTGTTTAAAACAGCAATGTCCCAGAAAAGACTTGCTGTACACTATTTGTTAGGAAAAGTAGTGTATATGGAAAAATTAATCTCACAAATTTTGTTTGCAAAATTGATGATTGTTAACCCTTGGAGGTTTCCTTCTTCTCCCTTGTCTCATTCCTTTAATCCAAAGAATAGTCACATGATTCCCGCGATGGAAAGCATTCCATCATTTAAATAAAAAGTGTGGAATGAAGGGAAACAATAATAAGGATATAATAAATAATACTAGGATATGATATACTGGCATACTAGATTCTGTAACCATTAGGTTCTTGTAATACACATATGCCTTTGTATTTGTATCACATATATTATGCCTTTATATTTGTATCTCCTGTAACAAACATATTCTGTTATTAGGCCTGTAATGTATCTGGTATTTGTCAAACGTATGTCCCTGCCATTTAACCTGAACCCATATCAATCTTCTCCCTGTTTTTTATTCTTGTGCCATCTAAGAGCATGGTACTATCTCAGTCTTAATTTATGTTGATCTGGATAGACTCCTACTTTCCAGGGCCAGGGGGCCTAAGTGGCCAATTGAGTAAACAAAGAAATGTTCAAGATGACTAATTGGGAAGTTTCTATTCCCCCTTGCAGGGCAACAAGGAATGCACGGGCCTGGATTGGGAGGCCAGAGTTGGGTACTAAGCTGACGTCTCTGAGGGTATAAAAGGACGCCATACCTTCCCCAAGGTGTGGCTATCTCCTCGCATGCATTGTATCTGTATGTTCTGGATATAGTTCCACCCAGTATTTTGTTTTTGGCCATAAATAAAATCTGGTTTTTTTGCAAGCCTCGTCTTGAGTCTCTCTCTCTTTGGCATTCTGGTGACTCAAGTGTATTTTGGGACCTTACAATTTTTTTTAAAATTAAATATACAATTTAAAAACATTGGTGCGACTTGTCTGGTACATACTTTTCTAACACTTTTTCTTTTGTGTATATTACAATATAATATCATGAATATTCCATATATATTTTTTGTACATTCAATCACACTTCAGTTACATACATATTCCCTTTGTATCTATTCAAGTCCAATTTATTCCTATCTAATATTTCTTAATTTAATTTTATTTATTTTTCTCCCCTTTTCTTCACTCTGTTTCTAATTCTCTATCCCTACATTCCTCCTTTTCTCTAGCCATTTATAAAATGTATTCCAGGTTACATAGAATTCCGATTCATCTTTATCTTTGAGCTCCATGGTTAACCTGTCCATTTCTCCATAGGTCAATATTTTGTTAATTATTTCTACCTCCTGTGGGTTCTCTCTGCATTTCCAATTTGCGAATATCAGCCTCGTTGTCGTTAATATGTGTACCATAAGATATATTTCTTCTTTTTTGTAATTATCCTTTACTATATCCAGAAGGAAGAGTTCGGGCGTCATATCTATCATTTTGTTTAAATCTCTTCTAGCCACTTTTTTATTTGGCACCAAAAGTCCTTGACTTTCGGGCATCCCCACCACATATGATAATAAGTGCCTAATATTGCTTTACATTTCCAACATTTTGGTGAGCAACTTTTGCACATCTTGGCCAGTCTTGTGGGTGGGTAATGCCACCTGTAAAACATCTTGTATTGATTTTCTTTATATGCAGTGGCTACGGTAAGCTTTCTATTCCTCTCCCATAGTTTTTGCCAGCTCTCTAGATCTATGCCATACCCAAAATTCTTACTCCAGGTGAGCATGGTCTCTTTCACTTGCTCTTCTATCATGTTGTAATCCAGTAAATATTTATATAATTTCCTAATCAACTTCACATCTGCCTCTTGTAGGATTTCATCCAATTCTATATGTTCGATTCTTATGCCCCATTCATTTTTATCTCTCACGTATCGGGATTGAATCTGAAGATATGCCCACCATTCTAGCTTTATCCCTTTTCATTCAATATGTCTTTATACATGATCACTCTTCCTAATTTCATGAAATTTGGATGTACAAACATCCCCAGAGTCGACAGCCAATTGGGAATTTCGTTATAATATTATTGCTTAATTTTAATCCAAGCGTCCAATAGAGCTCTAATTCCTGTGGGATCTGCAGAGTGAGCAGCTGATGTCGGAAATACTCACTTAATGACAATGATTATTGCAAGGACCCACCTCCAGAACCTGAGGGGTTGGTGGGGAGGGGTCTCTGTGTCCAGGAGTTTATCTCCTTTGCTCTCGGATGGGGCTGCTCTACCCCAGAAAGACCCGGGGGGTGGGAGGGGTTAGAGGGTCCTACTGGACTAAGGGCTCCTGCTGGAAGACGAGGCGGCAGTGGTGACCAGCAGGGCCTTTGCCCAAAATCCGCCTTGCCTTAACATTGACAATGGTTAAGGCAGCAGGCTAGG
Source organism: Pituophis catenifer annectens (assembly GCF_029215685.1). Lineage (NCBI taxonomy): Eukaryota > Metazoa > Chordata > Lepidosauria > Squamata > Colubridae > Pituophis > Pituophis catenifer. The sequence continues at coordinate 435,336 of NW_027256902.1, read as the reverse complement.
AATGTAAGGGATCCTGAGTTCAAGTCCTGCCTTAGCCCTGAAAGCCTCTTTGCTGACCTCGGGACAGACACTCTCTTTCAGATAAATCCACCTCACAGGGTGATTGTTGTGGGGAAAAGAGGAGGAGGAAGAAGAGTTTGACATGTTCACCTCCTTTAGTTATTTGAAAAAAATAATAAAACACTGGGGAAAAATCTAACAAAAATAAAAGCTGACTTTCCTGCTTCTGTTTGCATGGAATCTGTCACAGCCTTGTGCAGATACAGGAATTTCTCTTCTCACAAGGAGGAAGAGGGTTTTTTTTTTTTAATCATCCGTTCTAATTTCACTCTCTCTTTTCTTTTGCAGCCTTTGGGGGCACCAGTGGGGGCATCGGACCCCCTCCCAGCCCTGGGACACAGCAGGTTTCTCTGTTTCTTTGGGAAAGATTCCTTCCCCAATCAGAGTCCGCCTGAGCCCTATCATCCACTTCCCTCCCTGCCTAGGATTAGCTGAATTCCTCCATTCAGACAACAGGAAAAAGGGAGGTTGAACCAAGCCTCCGGGTCAGTCTCCATTCTTCCACATAGAGGGTCCCACTCACTCCTCAAAGCCAAATTCCCCCTCAGTTCCTGGATACTCAGTTCCTCGGCTGAGCTCACAGCAGGGCCAGGGCGACTGAGAATTGGGACGGAAGGGACCACAAATACCCCACAAACCTCCCCAGCCATGATTTAGACACAGACTGTGGTCTCCCACACACTCCTAAACGGTGCCTTTATGTGGCAGTGGGAAGGTTATAGTATCAATCCATAAGAGCCTGGTGGAGCAGTGGACTAAAGTGTTGTTAAATAGCATTTAGCTGCCAGCTGCCTGCAATTACTGCAAGTTCGAATCTCACCAGGCTCAAGGTTGACTCAGCCTTCCATCCTTCCGAGGTAGGTAAAATGAGGACCTGGATTGTGGGGGTAATAAACTGACTTTGTATAAAAAAGAACACCGCTTAGGGGGGGCCAAAAGCCCTACTAAGCAGGTATATACAAAAGTATGAAGGCTATTGCTTAACGCGTTGTAAGCGGCCCTGAGTCTCCAGAGAAGGGCGGCATATAAATCAAACCAATAAAATCGAACCAATAAATCTCACAACAATCACCCTATAGGGCTGCCCCATCTGTTGTCCCTGGTGGCAGATGGAAGATTGTGAATCCCACTCCTGACACCAGTTTCTGTGGACTCAAACACAGGAGCTAAAAAACCAATAATCCAGGCTCACAGCAGTTGTTATTTATTGAGTGTCCACTGGAGGAATTTCCCTCCAGAAAATAGTGAGAGGAAAGAATGCACTCATATTTATACATTCCAGGAAAGGAGGAGAAAATGGCAATCGTACATATGCATATTTCATTTAATAGATGATGTGAGCATGAATATTCAGAATTAGCAAGATTCAGGTTACCACCCCAGCCTTGTATTGTTGCTACCCTCAAGAAAGAATTATTGTGTAAACAAAAAGAAACGTCTCAGTTACGTTGCCACAGCAGTTTGGGTGAAATGTACTGAGAAATGAAGGCATCAACGTTGCTCCATACATTCCTTCTATATTTCTGTCTTGCTAACATGCTCCCATTTCAAGAAAAATAGTTGGCCCACTCATGCTTGGAGAAGAGCTTGGACCATTTTCTATGTTTGGACTGTGGAAAATGTTAAAAGTTGAAATTCCTCAGTCTCACATTTACACATTTCTTCTGGCTGTAAGCTGGTCTTTTGTGAAGAATTCAATAATTTCCCATTTTGAAACATAGAGATATGATTGTCTTTGATTACTGCATGGAATCAAAATGGAAAGAATATCTCCTTTCAAATAAAAGAACCGTTAACAATTCTTCCACTATCATAATGGTGTTAGATCTCATGTTTTCACATTTGTTCTGGCTGTGAGCTGCTCCTTTGTGTTCAGGTCTGGCCTCAGAAGGATAATGTAGCACTTGGGGATGAAGATGCAGCCCAGCAGACCAGCACTGGAGGCCAGGATGGAGAAGACCTGCACAGCCACCATGGATTTCCCTTTGGTGCTCAGGTAGGTGGGCACAAAAGTCACCCAGACACTGCAGAAGACCAGCATGCTGAAGGTGATCAGCTTGGCTTCGTTGAAGGCCCCAGGCAGATTCCTGGCCAGGAAAGCCACCGTGAAGCAGATGGCAGCCAGGAAGCCCATGTAGCTGAGAGTGACGTAGAACATGACAACGGCCCCTTCGTTGCATTGCAGGATGATCTCCCCAGGCTGCGAGTGGAGGTCAGAGTCAGGGAAGGGGGGAGAAACTCCTAGCCAGATGCAGCAGATGATAATTTGGACAGCAGAACAACAAAGGATGATGGAGTTGGCCAAGCTCTTCCCCAACCATCTCTTCACTCGGTTTCCTGGTTTTGTGGCCAGGAAAGCCAGCACCACCATGATGGTTTTGGCCAAGAGAGAAGAAACGGCAACTGAGAAGATGATGCTGAAAACTGTTTGTCGGAGAAGGCAGGTGGCTTTCCTTGGTTGACCAATGAAGAGAGAAGGAGACAAGAAGCAAAGCAGGAGGGAGACCAGGAGGATGTAGGAGATGTCCCTGTTGTTGGCTTTGACAATGGGAGTTTCTCGGTATTTAATGAAGATGATTAAAACAAGGCCTGTGATTAAGAACAAGAATAGGGCAAAAGAGACCAGGATAATGCCCAGATATTCTTCATAAGACAGAAAAGTTATGACTTTGGGGATACAGTGAACTCGGTCCTCATTTGGGTATTTATCATCTGGACACTTGGTGCATTTTTCTGTATCTGAGAAAGCAAAAAAGCAATATATCTTTAATATTCTGTTCTTTTCTCTTGCAAGAAAAACCTTCTTTGGATAACAGCTGATACCACAGACATTTTCCAAGAAGTATTTCTTAACTATTTCATTAAAAAGAGCATAAGAAGGATATTTTTTTTTGTTAAAAAATGTAGCTAGGTATATAAAGTTGAGGGAAGTCCTAGGGTGTTAATTATTTCCCGTGTAATGTGTAGAATCTTCATAGGAAACTACATTATTAGAGGTTAATAATGAATCATATAATCTTTTTAGGCAAACATCCTGAGTCCTGCCACATGGCATTTAATATCCTGGACTTGGAGGATACCTACAGTATCCTATAACATCTGGAAGCAACCTGGAATTAAGGAGAAACTTCCTATCAGGGAGAACAATTAACCAGTGGAACAGCTGGCCTCCAGAAGTTGTGGGTGCTTCAACATTGGAGGTTTTTAAGAAGAGACTGGACAGTCACTTGTCTGAAATGGTATAGGGTCTCCTACTTGAACAGGGGGCTGGACTAGAAGACCTCCAAAGTTCCTTCTACTCTATTCTGATTGATTGATTGATTGATTGATTGATTGATTTGTTAGGTTGGGTGATTGAAGAGGCAGAAGCAAGGTCTTCAGTAACAACAGCTCTTTAATTCAGTGTGAGACTTCAGCAAAGGTTGCAGTAACACAGCTCCCTTTATATACCTTGCCGGCCAGGGAGCTGACCAATCACAATTGACCAATTACCTTTTAAACTTCTTGCCAAAACTATATACATAACACCCCTCCCTTCCCAGAGAACACTTACGCTCGACATTTACATTTTTGCATACAAAATAATGCAGGTGACCAGGGCATTCCCTACGCCTAGTTGACCTGTGTAATTCAGTCTGAGGCGTGGCGTCGAGCTGGTGGAAGGGACCTTATGTTTCTCCCAGCTCTGCCAACGGAACCTCCTGGATTACTTTGGGGGCGTTGATTTCCTCAGCTGGGAGAGGCGTCTTGCTGGGGCGGCGCTGGACATCGAAGTCCCCAGATAAGTCTCTGGATCTCATCAGGCTTGAGCTAAGTGTTGTGGGAAGAGTTTGGAAGTTAGGGCTTGGACTTTCTGGTTGGAGTTCTGGTTTGATGGCCACCCTTTTCCGGAGTTGATCAATGTGCCTTCGCCATATCCTTCCATCTCCCATGTCTACCGTGTATGACTTGGGGCCTGTGATACCTGAAATAGTCCCAGCTACCCATAGGGGCCCATTTGCATAGTTCCTGGTGAATACTGGTGTCTCTATCTGGAATTCCCTCAGCTTTCTGTCGCCCCCCTTGAACCCATCCGGGGAATAGTTGGGGTGTAACCAGTCCAGGATGCACCAAAGTTTCCTGCCCATTAGGAGTTCAGCCGGGCTGTGCCCTGTGGTTGTACATAGTGTGGCATTCTGGACATCCAGAAACTTACCTACTCTGGCCTGCCAGTCCCCAGCATTTAACCGTGAGAGTGCCTCCTTGGCTGTTCTCACGAACCTTTCAGCCAGTCCGTTACTGCCGGATGCAAAGGTGCAGAGAGTGCGTGTCTGATGTCCAACTCTGCTAGGTACCCCTCGAACTGAGTGGTGGTGAACTGGGGGCCATTGTCTGATACGAGTGTATCGGGCAAACCATGGGTGGCAAAGAGTTTCTGAAGCACTTTGATTACCGCTTCGGAAGTCATGGATTGCATTAGAATGATTTCAAGCCATTTGGAGTAGGCGTCAACAATAACCAGGAATGTCTGGCCATGAAAAGGTCCTGCGAAATCTATGTGGATTCTAGTCCAGGGACCTCAGGGGCTTTCCCATTCCCTGACTGGTGCTATGGGTGGATCTGGCCTGGATTCTTAGCAGGATTGACACTTCCCCACCCACTCAGTAATGTCGTTGTCCATCTGTGGCTACCAAATGTAGTTCCTAGCTAGCCCTTTCATCATCACAATTCCGGGGTGTCCGTCATGCAAAATGCACAAGACTTTTTTCCTTAAGCATAAGGGTACAACGACATGATCACCCCACAATACACAGCCAGCTTGCATAGACAATGTTGACCTTGGCGTCACTTGTGATGGTGTTGGTCATTGCAGGGTCTCTGCAGCCTTGGTTGAGGATTTGTGTGCTCTTGCTTCGTCAAGAGCAATGTGGAGTGTTAGATTAGCCTTGGCGAGCAGTCTTCTCTGTAGGCGAATATCTCTAACGTCACAGATTAGTTGCTCTAGGAGTGCATCATCGAGGTCTCAGAACTCGCAGTGTGTCGCTGCCTTGCACAGGGCGGCCATGTAAGCACTGATCGGTTTGCCTTCTCGCTGCAGCCATTGCCGGAACTTGTACTTCTGGATGAATTTCGATGGTACCGGGGCATAGTGAGCCTTCAGCGAGGCTTACAAAGCCTGCCACGATACCGCTTGGACCGGGGTCGATTCCAATAGCGACTCAGCCATGTTGAAAACCTCCAGTCCACAGTGGCTCAGGAATAGGGCTCGTTTCCTGTTGTCAGAGAGACCCTGTAGATCACTGTCCTCCAGGAAGCACTCGAACCGAGCCATATACGACCCCCACTTCTCTTTGGTTGGGTTGAAAGGCATTGGCGGTACAAAAGTAGACATCGTGATGGTTTCTCTTGGCACTGAGCTTGTCCGTCTGGCTGAATCCATTGTTGTTAGCTCTTTTTCGGCTTGCTTCTCGTTCGCCTCAATCCCACCTTCGTCGCAAATGTTAGGTTGGGCGATTGAAGAGGCAGAAGCAAGGTCTTCAGTAACAACAGCTCTTTAATTCAGTGTGAGACTTCAGCAAAGGTTGCAGTAACACAGCTTCCTTTATATACCTTGCCGGCCAGGGAGCTGACCAATCACAATTGACCAATTACCTTTTAAACTTCCCGCCAAAACTATATACATAACAGATTGATCAATATGGCAGACTATTTGTGTAATGAGTTCCCCCCATAACTATCCACAGCACCAGATTATGGCCCAGTGACACCTTCTCAGTGATCCTCAAGGGAGGCCAATAAACAATGAATTGCAAGGTCTTTCAGAAGGTGGACCTGAAACAATTCATCTAGTTTCAAAGATCTCAGATGTTCCTAGAAAGGTAAACTTAGCAGCACATATCCAAACTAAAAAGCAGAAGAGATGTTTCCTCTGCTGTTAGTAAAGCTTGCCCAGTCTGCCACCTCCTCCTCTCATCTCTTTCCCAGCCCCTCCTTCCAAGTCTTTTTGATTTACTTCCTTTTAGATGAGAAATTGTGCAGGTTAAAAATAAAAAATGAGGTTGGTCTTTTAACTTGCACTTTTATGAAAATCCTCTGGATGGATCCAGTTCCACAAAACCTCCCATTTTCCTCAGTGTGACCCACCTTCCTGAGTGGAGAAGGTCCCCTCCGGACAAGGAACGCAGTCGTAGCAGCAAACTGGCTCTCCTTCTCGAGCCCTCTTGACAAATCCAGGATGACAACTTTCCACACATTTGGACTGAGGCAGAGACTGAGCAGAAGAAAAGGAATGCCAAAGAAATTATGTTAGGACTCTCCATCCATGGAAAACAGAGGTAGAAATGGATGGAGACAAGTAGCCTCTGGTCTTCACTGATGTAAATATGAAATTTCTGACTATTTCTAAACAGATGCAGGAGGTTAAACAACTGGCAGATTCTTCCTTTAGTTCCTCCCTTTTGCTTTCAGTATTTAACATTACAATAAAGGACTTTTCTATTTAATGTAGTCTAGAGAGATGGAATTGAAAAAAGATTTAAATATGATGATATATTCTTATTAAAACTGATAATAAAATTTACTGTTAAAGATTTAAGAAATTTTATTCTATTAGGTTTTTTAATATGAAATTAAACTGTGATGAAGAAAGAACCCTCTGACCAGTAAAATCTTCAAAGATTTTCCTAAAACATGGCAAAGCCACTCCACTTAAGTCCCGTCTGTTGAAGAGCTTCCATTAGATGACATCATCTGGCATGGGAGGCCACCCTGGAGACTCTAGGCTTTGCCCACTGGAAATGGGACCTCAGGTTTTGGAAAACAGAGAAAAGGCACTAAAATTTCTCTCACCTTATTGAGCGACTTTAGCCATGGAAGAGCACCTTCTCTGATAGTAAATCTCTGTCTTTTAAAATACGCCAGAAATTCTTCTCTGGGAGACTTCTTGGGGAGAACCAACAAGATCTCAATGCTCAGATCGACTGTTATCTCTCCATTTTGGTCCAAGTACAGTTTTCTATTAGAAATATTCCAAAATTCATTCTTCTCTAGAAAGGGATGAAACTAGAATGGGAACATCCAGGAATTTGAAAAACAGAAAACTTTATTTCTTACATTAAATTTTTCTTTTAGAAATGTCTCATCTCCAAATATGGTTAAATAGGATACAAATATTGCTATTATTTTCAAAAGTGAATGAGAAAGTTTGAAAAAAAATTGTCATTCATATACTGACAAAATATAGAGATAATTGACACAATTGGTCAATTATATGAAACATTCTAGAGCAGATGACAAATAAAATGAACAGAGAAAAAAAGATGATTCATAAACTCTTTGAAAACAACAGGTTGATTCCCAGAAAGCATGGGTTTATCAAGAAGTTGTCAGGCTAATCTTCTCCCTGGTCATCCTGATGGAAAACACCTCCAGATGTGCTAATTTTATTTAATTTTAATGCAAAATTAACAAAATTTTGCAGATCTGAAAGAAGAAATCTCCCACCAACTCTTTTCTCAGCCTGAAAAGTTAGCCAGGATCCTTTCTGAGTTTCTTTTTCTCCCATTATGCAGCTGCAGGATTCTCCCCTCTTTTCTGATCCTTCCCTAGGCAGCCTCTCTTCCCCTCATCCCAAAAGTCATTCTCACACATCATTACACTTCCTAAATAGATTATGGGAACTCTGGTGACATAACTGGATTTCAGTGAAGGACTCTGTAAGGTCCAGCCACACCTCCTCATTCAGGAAAGTACAGACTCTTGAAACTTGGCCTTTCAAAAGGAACCTTTTATTGGAAAGGAGTGGTGGAAGGACAGAATCAAAGCAGGATCTCGGGGTCCTCAGGCAATACAGTTAGAATAAAGGAAAGTAGAAACCCCTCCCAACAGTCCAGTGGGGATTCAGCCAATCCGCAGGTGTGAAGATGTTATTGTTCCCTGAGAAAGTGATAAGGGAACTTTCCCAGGGTCATCTTCTGACACATGGCCCTCCCTCCCCTGACACTCCCCAAAAGGTGAGAAAATGCCAGGCCGCTTAGGCACCGGGCTAAAGGTTATAAATAAATAAAATAAATAAATAAATAATTTTATTTCTATACCGCCCTTCTCCCGAAGGACTCAGGGCGGTGTACAGCCAATTTAAAAACACAACACACAACAATAATTAAAAATTAAAATAATTACATAGATTTGGCCGATTTAAAACCCCAAACATTTAAAATACCCCAATTAAAATTATTAAGTTGATAGCCCTGCCTGGCGGAATAACAGGGTCTTTATAAATCAATGGGCTGCAGGATACAAGATACATGGGGGGAGGAAAGGCGTAGAAGGTAAAGTATAAATGTAATCCGGGGTCCCCTCCTTCCCCCAAAGAAAGGCAGATTCACGGATCTGACAGACTCACAAAGAATTGTGTGATATGATTAGAAACCTGAGGGATGGTATGATAACTAAGTGGATAAAAACTGTCTTCAAAATGATACTCAAATACTTTAATTTTTAACCCTTTTAAATTTTTCCTATGAGACCTGAAGGTTATGAATATCGAATTGCCGTTAGTCATCAATTTTTCTACGTTGTCATTAATACGATAATTAATACGATCTTAGAGTAACCTAATTTGATCTGATTTAAGGAATATGAAGCTTTTCAACTTACAAGCCTTATTTGAAACTTCATATAAAAAGTTTGATAAAATAACAATGGTTTTAAATCAACTTAAGTTTGATTTAAACTTTAAGTTTAAATCAACTTAAATAATCAGAAGCAAGCAACAATTGTTGAATTGGATGGATTGGATGGATGGACTGGAACTGAATTTGCTGCTGGCATCACTGAAGTAGGAGTCTGGTTTGAAGGCAGGCTGCTTGGAGATGGCTGGAGAGGCCATGGACCCTGAAGACTCAAAGTGAGCAGAACGGATGACTGATGAAATGGATTCTTTCAAGAAGATTGAGGGAGATTGGGGAATGGACTTGTCATATTTAACTGGAAAAGAAGTCTTAAGAGTCATTGAGTTTCAATTTACAGGAGGTCCTATGACTTTGTGGAATGGAAAGCAGTTGTTGGGAAAGATTCTAATTAAATTTTTTAAGGAAATGTATTATTATTAAGAATCAAACAAAGGTGTTTAACCCTGGACAGATTCTGGATGGATCAGAGATAATGATTGTAGTGGTCTGTGGTAGATAAGAATCCTCTGTAAATTTTATCTGACTTAAATACAATAGCAGATAACAGACCATTTTGAAGTTTTGAAATTTAACTTTATTGTTGGATTGCCTATTAACTATGTTTTTTATATACAGCGGAGAGATGACAAGTCAGGTAGTTGCAAATAGATGTGTAGTTTATAACTGTGGGCCTATTTTGCAAGGGGGAGAAACTATTATTGCTGTATTTTATTCAACTGGGGGGACAATATGTATGTTTTTGTCTGTTTTTAATGCACAATTTTTGAAAAATGTTTTGTCCAGTTTTGTTTTGTCACAGTCCTGCCCCCTTCTCCCAGGAACCGGTAGGCCTTGGAGCCAGGGGCATAGCCCAAGAACCTCAGTCTCTGGGAGACGGATCTCCCCTTCTTCCGCAGCTGCTTGGGGATGTGCACCCAAGTGTAGGAGGCAAATACACGCAAGTGTCCCAAACTTGGCTTCCTACTGTGGACTAGAAAATATAGAGTCTGATCCACAACGGTGCTCCAGGTGCGGTTCAAGGTGTAATTGGAATAATGTACTGCCTCCTCCCAGTATGATTCCGCAACTCCAGCATCCGCAATCAGGCTATGCACCATAGTCTGCAGGATACTGTTTCACTTTTCAACCACACCGTTCTGCGCAGGGGTAAATGGTGCTGTACGAAAATGATGTATGCCCTTATGCTTTACCCAGTCTTGGAACTTTCGGGACATGAACTCGGCCCCACAGTTGCTCTGCAGCTGCACAATCTTTGTCTTGTACTGGGTTTCCACGTAATTGTACAGTGATCTTATGGTGTCAAAGGCTTCAGACTTTTCTGTGAGGGTATACACATGGCCGTACCGCGAGAAGTCATCGACGGCAGTGAGGAAATACTACCTTTTCCCTAGGGACGGTGTAAATGGCCCAACCAAATCAACATGTATTAATTGATAAAGGTATTGGGTTTTACGCAGTGTCACCTTAAGTATTGGGGCAGCCTTCCTCTTTGCCGTCTTACAGATAGTGCAGTCCAGGACTTGGATCGTGGCTCTGATGCCCGCTGCAGCAGGTGTGGATGGGCATACTTTGAGGCTTGCTGGGGGGGGGGGCGAGTGGGGGGGGCGAGCGGTTTGTTTGCTGCTCTGGCTGGCTGCCACCGGTTGCTGGGCCTTGTGGCCTAGCTGAGGCCCACCAAGCCTCGCTGGAGTAGGTAGCCTGGGGGCCACCATGTTGCTTCCGGTTGGCCCCGGAAGCTGCAGGTCGTGATTTGGCGGGAATTTTCCCACCAAATGCTCCAGGGCCCTGGGGTTGCCCAGGGCGGGCGGCACCATGTTAGGGGGCCTCCTGGGTGCTGGGGAAGGACTTACCCGGTGTCCCCAACTCAAGGACCAGGTCCCCTTGCAGACAACAAGCTTGGAGAAGAATTTGCACAAAATCTACGTGAACTTCAGGGATGGAGAAATAAGCCAAAGAAGAGATCAAAGAAGCTGCTGTTAGCATTGAGGAAAGAGAACAAGGAGAAGAGCTGAAGATCAGGAGGAATCTGGGAGCCCCTTTTCCAACTGACACAATCTCTCAGTTGGAGAAGGGAGGATGCAGCCCTCTTCCTATCACTGACACAGGTGAGTGTCAGATCTGCTCACTATCAATCCACAGTATCAGACATGGAAAAATGAATTCAGTTACAAGAGAGGAGATTTTAGCTGAATGAAAGAAAAAATATGATAAAAGTTTGAGCTGTTTTAGAGCTGAGCCAGTAAAGCAGAGTTCAGTCTCTTCTTGATGGATTATCTGAATGCAAAGACAGAGCAGCCATCAGTCAGAGAAGCTTTAACTGGGATTCCTGCAGAGAGGAGGGGTTGGGCTAGATGGTCTCAGGGTCTCCTCCAAATTTATAAAGGTTGTCATGCCACAACATGTAACTATTGTGCTGTTGTTGCTCTAGCCCCACCTAGTGGCCTACAGTGGCAGATAAGCCTAACTGTATGGTCTGAAGCCAGACTCCCTTTTCTCTCAGCCTGTGGAAGAGACGGAAGCAGCCGATTTGACCGAGACACATGGTCATCTGGAGGCCTCCGTCCCTCACACGGAGCATCGCTGGAGAGGTTCCAGCTGCTTCTTTGTTGGCTGTTAGTTAATGCTGCCTATCTCCTATTTATATTTCATTCTCACTCTTTGCATCTCCTCAGTTTCTCCATGCCCTTTTCTCCCAATGAAACACCCAGACCCACCCCAGGATCCCTTTCACTGGAGGAGAAGAGAGGGGTTTAGCTGCCTGTTGAGCTGCACAAAGACCAACCTGCAGTGGGGATGGAACAAAGGGGAAATTCCATCATGCTAATCACAAACCCACAAATACAGGAATTTTATTTAAAAAAGAATGCAGCATTTTCAAATGAGCAGAGTTTAATATAAAAATGTCATGGTATCTACTCTTTGGAACCATTATTTCCTGAGCAATTGAATTGGCCAGATCTTTTGAGATGGTTCCCCTCCTTCTCCTCTGGATTCCTCCTCCAAAGGATCTAAGATTAATGGATCCATATCGGGACCCCCATACCTGCCACGGCTGCAGCCTTGGAGACCCCAAACTCTTTTCTCCCTCCTTCCTTCTCCTCCTCCATCTGGAGGAATAAGCGGCATTCAAGGCCTGGGCCAGAGTCTTCATGATACTGTAAAAGTGATATTCATTCGGGGCCTGGATCCTGTTCCTTTTCCATTGGGATTCCAGTGGGGCTTTCTGGGTGCATCTTCTGCGGTCTTTGACAGAAAAGACGTTCTTTGAAAGAGAACAGAGAAAATAAGGATCTTGAAACTTTTCTTCCACAAAGAAATGGGGTTCAAAGGCAGAATCAATTGGCCTTTCTCTTCCCAGATAACCAAAGTTCCAAATACTATGAATGTATTTGAGAAGTCTGTGTTTGTTTATTTTATACCCTACAAAATTTGTGAGGATCCAGACTTTCCCTTCAATGGATCCTGGCAGACGCATAAATGTTAAATGGAAAGGAAGAATTCTATCCCAAATGAACTCATATTCCATGAAGTGAACAAAGACATTGACTTTTCTCCACTTAGAGAGGGAATCCCTGAGGGATACTGTATATCCAGTTGTTGAGAACAGTGGTGATATAACCACACAAATTCCACTCTTGACAAGCACAGGAGGAAAAATCCTCATGAAATTCTCTCCATTTTCTGTGTCTGAAGCAAAGAGGCCAATCAGGGTCCATCTGAAATGGAGGAGCAGGTGGACAATTGCTGGGTACTGGAATCCTTCTTTGGGGAGAATATGGTGGAAAAAGGGAAATTGAGTTTTATCACTCAGAGCCTCTGAAACAATTGTATGACTGATCTGAAAAAGCAATGAAGAATGCTGTGTTATATTTGGGATCCGATCAAGTCCAAAATATTAGATTTTAATAAATCCAACCTCGTTCTCATGAATGTATTAGAATAGTTTGTTAATCAGACATTGTTTAAAATATTAAAGACAGAATATTAGCAAGATTGTATCATAATAATGGAAAATTATAAGCAAATTAAAAAACAATAAAAATGTAAATCATCTTACTGTATCACCCCTACAATTGATCACAATTAGATTAACACATCTTTTTCTGCTTCTATATCCCAGATTCTTTCTGGAAGGAAATTTTTAAACTTCTTTCTCCAGTTATACAAGAAACAGGCAGACCTCAAAGCCTAATAAGATTTGTCAGTTGCATAATCCAAGTTTGGTCTTTCATTGAAGTTTTGTCTGTTCCAACAGCCACAATTTTCAGAGTCTGTCACTTTCCATAGATTAAATTTTATGCCAATGCCCATATTTTCTAAATTTAGACAAAGCAGAAGTTGTGGAAATTCCCAAATCAGCTCTGAGGGCAGCAGCTGGAGTCCTTTTACCCACCCCAAGATCCTCCTCAGAGGCTGAGATTGGGTTGGTTCTGCTGGTGGTTTCTCTCTGAAGCCCCAAACATCAGATTGATGGAAGAACATGGGGGAAAACTGGGCCTCAGATACTTTAATCATTGGGGCTGAGGAAGCTTGAGAGCTGTGAGGTTTTCATTTAAGCACCACTTGCACTCCTGCCCTTTCTCTAACTGAGCTCTATGGATGATGAGGGAGCCAAGATTCAGTCTCAGAGAAAACAACCCCAGGTAAGGAAAGGTGTTACTTGCTCTAATGGCTGACCATCTATGGCTATGATGTCATTTCACAAAGACCGTAACTTTTGAACTTGCTTTATAAATTATCACTTAATTATTAAAACAAAATAATCCAAGTCTATACAATCCAATGTGTAAGTATGATAATATCACATTATCTGTATAAATCAGTGTATTCCAATAGGAATTTAACAGGCTAAACATGTGTACCTATAACAGTACATATAATAAAATAAAAGGGTTGGAAGGGACCTTGGAGATCCTCCAGTCCAACTCCCTGTTCAAGCAGTAAACCAGGCATAATAGCAGTAACTGTGAGAGGGATCCTGGAGTCTTAATGGACAACCAATTAAATATGAGTGAAGAGTGTGCAGCGGCAGCCAAAAAAGCCAATGCAATCCTAAATCGCATTAACAGAGGGATACAATCAAGATCAAGAGGGGTACTAATACCACCCTCTAAAGCCTTAGTAAGACCACACCTAGAATCCTGCATCCAGTTTTGGTCACCACACTATAAAAAAGATGTTGAGACTCTGGAAAAAGTGCAGAGAAGAGCAACCAAGAGGATTAGGGGACTGGAGGCTAAAACATACAATGAACAGTTGCAGGAACTGGGCATGGCTGGTCTAGTGAAGAGAAGGACCAGGGGAGACATGATAGCAGTCTTCCAGTATTTGAGGGGCTGCCACAGAGAGGAGGAGGTCAAGCTATTTTCCAAAGCACCCAAAGGCTGGACAAAGGCCAGACAAGGAATAATGGATGGAAACTGAACAAGGAGAGATTCAACATGGAAATAAAGAGAGAAAGTTGCCTTCAGAAGTTGTGGGAGCTTCATCACTGGAAGCTTTCAAGAAGAGACTGGACCGTCATCTGTCAGAAATGGTGTAGGGTCTGCTTGGACTAGATGACCTACAAGGTCCCTTCCAACTCTGTTAATCTGTATCTATCTATACTATTCCAGACAAGTGGCTGTCCAGTCTCTTCTTAAAAGCCTCCAGTGATGGACCACCCACAATTTCTGAAGGGGAGACGTTGCATTCCTCACCATTAGGAAATTTCTCCTTAGTTCCAGGTTGTTTCTCTCCTTGATTAGTTTCCATCCATTGTTTCTTGTCTTGCCTTCTAGTACTTTGGAAAATAGGTGGACCTCCTCTTCTCTGTGGCAGCCCCCCAAATATTGGTACATTGCTATCATGTCACCCCTCGTCCTTTTCACTAGACTAGACATACCAAATTCCTGCAATTCCTGCTGAGCCTAGTGGCTCAGCAGACTAAAAGCATTTTGATTAACACCAGCTGTCTGCAATTACTGTAAGTTCGAATCTCACCAGGCTCGAGGTTGACTCAGCCTTCCATCCTTTCTAAGGTAGGTAAATTGAGGACCCAGTTTGTGGGGACAATAAGCTGACTTTGTATAAATATACAAAAGTATGAAGGCTATAGCTTAACGCATTGTAAGCCACCCTGAGTCTCCGGAGAAGGGCGGCATATAAATCAATTTAAAAAAAAAAAAAAACTGTTCCTCATATGTTTTAGTCTCCAGGCCCTTAATCATCTTTTCTGCACTCTTTCCAGAGTCTCTACATCTTTTTTATAATATGGAGACTAAAACTGGATGCACTATTCCAAGTGTGGTCTTGCCAAGGCATTATAAAGCAGTACCAATAATTCATGTGATCTTGATTTTATCCCTCTGTTAATGCAACCTAGGACTGAATTAGCATTTTAGCTGCTTCTGGCTCATATTTGATTGTCCACTAGGACTGCAAGATCCCTCTCACAGTTACACTTATTGAGCCAGGTTTCACCTCATCTGTAAGTGGACATTTGGTTTTTTTAGCCTAAGTATAAAACCTTACTTTTCTCTACATTAAAATTCATTTTGTTAGATAGGCCCAGGGTTCAAGTCTATTTAGATCCATCTGGATCTTCAGCCTATCTTCTGGGGTGTTGGCTATTCCTGCCACTTTAGTGTCATGTGCAAATTTGTTGATTTCCCCATTTCTCCCCTCATCCAAATCATTCATGAAGATGTTGAAGAGAACTGGGCCTAAAATGGAACCTTGGGGTCCCCCACTGCTTGTTTCCCTCCATGCAGACGTAATTCCATTGAGGACCACAGGCTGACTCCATCTGGGGGTGATGCTGTCTATCCCATATATTTTCAGCTTCTCGAGAAATAGGTTGTGCTTTACTTTGTCAAAGCCTTTCTGAAATCCAAGTACTGTATACTACATGCACTGCATTTCACTGGTCCACTAATTTAGTTGGTTTTCTCAAAAAACAAAATGACGTTTATTTATGATCTGTTTTTTGACCCTGAATTAGTCCTAGTAAGTCATTAATATCTAGACTGAAGAACAAGGGTTCAAATATGCATCTTTCCCTTCCCCCTTGGTAAGCATAGATCCTTCTTCTCATGGCTCCATTGAGCCCAAACCTCCCTCTCAAACAAGGGCTTGGATCAGGGCCAACAGGCTGAGCTCCATTTTGAAGGCAAAACATTTTCTCCATATTTCTCTGTTTATTGAGTCAAATGCTGCACTAACATCTAGAAAGCAGCAAACCTTGTTTTACCTCACTGATATAGATTAGATATTTGAAGACAAACTTGTTGCCAATATTAGATTATTAACTCATTCATTATTTTTTACAAAATCTATATAGCATTTAACTCTACCTAAAACCTTCTGCAAGGAATGAATTTTTCTCAAGCTTAACTAAGAGGATCATGGCATAAATGTTAGCCACAATATCTGCTAGTTTGTTTGACCTATAATTGCTAGAGTCCTTTTTATTCCACTTTTTAGATAGATAAAATGCTACTATTGCCAACTTCAATCCGACTGGATAGGGCATGCATCATTTATGTGTGAAAATGAAGATGCCAATAGAGGCCCCAACAACCAGGGATATTTTTTGATCAGTTAAATAGTTGGAAGAATATCTTCTCCAGGGAATGTATTGCTTGCATTGCAGGCCTTTTATGATTAATCACAACATGAACATAATGGGGTAAAATATTGACATTTTTGCTAATATGGAGAAAAGCAGCTATTGAATTCCATGGAGAAGACACGATTGCATCTATTGCTCACCCACCACCACCCACCCCTCACTTTACCAGATGGAGAAACACACACACAAACCTGCGGGACTTTGTAGGTGCCTCCTAATGTTGACATCTGGATGGAGATCTCCCTCTTGGCTCCATCAAGAAAAACCAGAAGGTTCTCCTTCCTTCCACAGCTGTAGTTGAGGACATTGGCTTCTCCAGTGGAGAGAATGTCCAGCAAGGCATCTGAAGTATGGAAAGTGCTCAAATAGTTATTATGGATGTTGTAGCCAAGTGTGAGGTTGTGCAGGAACTGGGAATTCTTGTTGGCCAATTGAATGTTGAAAATGAATAGTAAGCAATGATAAAAATCGTAAGAAGTCCTATTGAAAAAAAAGTTATTATAATCAAAAGCCACAACAAATAATTTTGTTATATATAATATATATAATCCTCCACAAGCCTACTGAGCCTTAAACCAACATTGATCCAAAAGCAAAGATCAGTTACACAAATATGGAAATGGGCTGAGATACAGCAACTACAACTGATTTCACCACTACTTTAAATAAAATTCATTATTCAAGTGATAAATTAAGGATTGAACTGAGAGAAGAAAATAATCTGCACCCCTTTCAGCTTTTTTTCAGACCCATTTTGGGATTTGAGTCTCTTTCACAAAATCAGACGAAAGAGAGAAGCCATGGAAATCAAAATCATTCAGGAAATTAGTCGTATTCCCCAATATAGGAATACATGAAAAATAAAAAACAGAACAGAAGGAGAGTCTTAGAATGGAGGGAGTGCAACTCCATCACCCTGAATGACTTACGGATCATGGAAAACAAACTGAAGAGAAGGAGCCACATTGAAAAGCAACTTTCTATGTAATCTTTCCTCTCCAGTGGTGACTATACTGATTAGATGGTCACCTGATCTGTAGTAGCTCCATGGTTTTCCATCCTGGTTCTCCAAACTCAGTGGGCATTTCATTCTCAGCTTCCCAGAGACTGGATGGGACAAAAGCAGCATCAGAAGCAGAAGCTGGAGGTCCATAATTCATGGCGTGAATCAATGAATCCCTTTCCTGTTTCTAAAGAAGAATTAGAAGAATTCAAAGGACTCTCACAGGGTGGAACACCCAGTTGCTTTTTCTCAACACAGAGAAACACTCGGCTTCACCTGGAAAGGAAAGAGACGTACATTCAAGAGCACAGACTCTGACTGTCCCAAACCTCCATATTTCGCTGTCCAAAGTCTCCCCTGAAGGATTCGGCCAAAGAGCAGAGCCGAAACTTTTATCATAATTCTCCCTCTCAGGAGGGATCCCTGAATAATTCAGCTAGTTTTTGCAGTCAAAGATTGTTGGGAAATTCTCTGGAGGGAAATGAAAGGGAAATAATCTCCATGTGATTCATAATAAAAGGGGCAGAGATGGAATTAAATCAGTCATCTAGAATTGAGAGGTTTGGGAGCTCCATGCTTGAAAGTGGCCCCATGTATTCCATGGCACCTGTGGCTGAAGAAACAAATAAATCTGATATTTGTTTGCATAGTGATCAAAGACAAAACTCTGGGGGCCAGTTAATGCCAGAGCCTGCCACAGATCTGAAATAGCTGCCAGCTGACTTGGAGCCAAATTTTACTTTATTTTGAAAGCTAATGCTCAAGGGCATCGCACAAAGGGGTTGATGCAATACTGTGGCCAGACTCCTAGAACAAAATCAACTTTAGTGAAAAACTAGTTTTTAGAACTTTGCGGAGTTAAAAAACAATCACAGAGATGATTCCACAGAGGGAAGAAAGGAGGGAAGGGGAGCTCAAGACCCTCATGTTGCAGATGGAAAGCTGATCTGCAAAATCCAACTTCCATCTTCTGAGTCCTGGGAAGGGGGGAGACCATATCCCATGTTGCTCAGCCACCTCTTTCCATGCATGGGGCACCCAGGGGAAAGCAAAGCCCAGACCCACAGAGAAAGCCCAGGATGGCCAGGAAAGAGGAGGGGATCTGGGACATTCCTAGGAAGAGACTAACCTGGTTTATGGGTCCCAGGGTTGAATGTTGGGGGTGGGATGCAGCCCCTGGGGATTCTCCAGCCTCGTTTGGGCTCTGTGTCTTTCCAGGAGAGGCTCCTGTGGGGAGAAGCCATGCAGGGCTGGGTCTATCCGGGGTTGCCCTGGAGGAAAAGACAGCCAGCCTCACCCTGGAGGGGACCCTCCATGACTCTGAGGAGGATGGGGGTCCCCTGTGGCCCCTCCAGAGCCCCCAAGTGAGGAGACCCTCTTTATTGCAGCCTTTTCTGGGGAAGGGGCTTAAGCCCCCCTCCCTCTGCAATTCTGGGAGCTTTTGCTTCTTTCTCATCCCCCCCCCCCAAAGCTTTGAATTTTGCTCTTTATTTGACCCCCCCCCCCCACCCTTTGGCTTGGCTACTTCAGCCTCTTCTCCATCAGGCTGAGAGCAGGGAAGCTCCCAGGCAACCGGCTCTTCCCCCTCTTTGATTGGCTACAGGGTTGTCATGATGAAGGGGGTGGGCCAGGAATAGAAGCAGCCAGTAGAGGGAAAGAGAGGTGGGACTTTTGTCGTCCCCGAGAACTGGAGGATTTGAATGCGAAATCTGATTTCTTTTACAAAACCATTTATATTATTATGGAAAATTAAAAAGTTGAGATTCGATTTTAATGCTTTATTTTACTGCAACAGAGGAAGTCTGAAGTCAGCACTTTTTTTCTTTTTTCCCTCCCCCCTCATTTCCCTTTCCCCTTCTCCCTCCTTCTGTTTCTTCCTATTTGATTTTGTATTTTTGTATTTTATTCTATAAATAATAAAACGTTTAAAGAGAAAAAGAAAGAACTGGAGGAATTGAATGTGAAATCTGCTTTCTTTTACAAAACCATTTATATTATTATGGAAAATTAAAAAGTTGAGATTCGATTTTAATGCTTTATTTTACTGCAACAGAGGAAGTCTGAAGTCAGCACTTTTTTTCTTTTTTCCCTCCCCCCTCATTTCCCTTTCCCCTTCTCCCTCCTTCTGTTTCTTCCTATTTGATTTTGTATTTTTGTATTTTATTCTATAAATAATAAAACGTTTAAAGAGAAAAAGAAAGAACTGGAGGAATTGAATGTGAAATCTGCTTTCTTTTAGGAAATCCTGTTCAGATGCAGCCCAAAATCAGAAGGAATGAAGAGTCACAGAAAACGAAGCAATATTTAAATATATATTTAAAAAAAAAACAAAGTAAAACTTAGACTTTGACAGAAGAAAAATCAAAAGCGAACACCAAAAAAAGAGAAATTATCAAACTCTGTAGAAAAAGTTGTTTAGCTCTCTAGAGTGAGATCCATGAGATATATAGCAATTAAAGGAAAGAATGGTAAAAGTCAGCCTTAAGCAAATCTATTGGAGACGCAGAGCAGAGAGATCGGAAGATGAAGTGAAATTGGACGTTAAAGAAAATAGTGTCGCCAAACAGCTTATAGAGAACTGGTAGTAAAAAATGCTTTAAAAAAGTTTTTAAAAAGGTTCCCAAGCTTGCATGCCAGAGCTGATTCCCCCACCCCACCCCCCACGGGGTTCTCCTTGCCTTCCCAAATCTCCTTTGGGAGCTCAGCCAGGGAACCAGTAGCCAACCGGTCCAGGTTTCCCCACTGCTCTGAGGAGGATCTTGGGGTGGGCAAAAGGACTCCTGCTGCTGCCCTCAGAGCTGATTTGGGAATTTCCACTATTTCTGCTTTCTCCAAATTCAGAAAATATGGCCGTTATTGGCATAAAATTTAAAGCTAAAAAGAATCCTCCCCAAAGAATCTGGGATATAGTAGCAAAAAGCAATCCTCAAAAATTATAACGGGCCCTTTGTTGGAATAGAATTCTTCCGTTGGCATTTCCACGCGTTAATCTAATTGGGTGATATAGTAATATGATTTACATTTTTTATAGTTTTTTAATTTGTTTGCTATTTTCCATTATTATGATATAAATCTTGCTAATATTCTGCCTTTAATAGATTAAACAATGTTCTGATTAGCAAACTATTCTAATCCATTCATGAGAACCAGGTTGGATTTATTAAAAGCTCGTATTTTGCTTTCTTCATTGCTTGTTCAGATCAGTTATGAACCTTCTTCAGAGGCTCTGAGTGAGAAAAGCAAATTCCCCTTTTCCACCGGATGCTCCCCAAACAAGGGTTGCAGGCGGGGTCTCCTGCTGGAGTAAGGGGTTGGACTAGAAGACCTCCAGGGTCCCTTCCAGCTCTCTTCTGATTCAAAATAGACTCAAAAAACCTTCCCTCTGCAGAGAGCTTTGAATATCTCACCCCAAACTATGGCATATCAAGGACATTTTAGATTCCCTGAAACCCATTAAATGGATTAGATGGAATTACATTCCTGGGGGAAAAAATCCAGAGGCTTCAGGTTTTCTATTCCACTTTTACTCTGAGGTTTCCCATTGTGCTCAGGTCCAGTCTTAGTAAAACCCTGCAACCTTTGGGGAGGAAGGTGCAGCCGAGCAGCCCTGCCCTGGAGGCCCAGAGGGAGAAGACCTTCCCCAGATGACCTGCACTGGGCAACCGAAGGGCCCAAAAGCCCCTGGCCCCCTTATTGCCTGCTTCAAAATTCAGCCCAATTCCCCCCCCTCCATTCCATTCACAGGCAGTCCTTGACTTACGACCACTGGAATTTCTGCCCTCAGTCGTGGCAGTCATGGAGTCGAAGCAGAGCCAATTTATGAGAGTTTTTATTCTATAATGGGCTTCAGTAGGCAAGAAACAGACCAGCATTTATAATACAACTAGCATCTGTTTATTTAAAACTGGAACTGAGGAACTGCAGGCAAATCCCTGTAATTGATACTCTGGGCCCACACAGGGCCTCAACCAATCACAAGCCTTGAAAAAGCCCAAAATACGAATGGTCAAAGTTTCCCCCCAAAAGACTTGGAGTTAAGAGTGAGGCTCCTCTAGATTCCCTTTGGCAGCCCTTAAGACAGCTATAGGGACCCCATCCATAACAGACCGTCTACCTGGGAAGATCCAGGCCTCTTGGGTAAAAAGGCAAAATGGGATCTTTGGGCTCTCTGGATACAACTGGATCCCCCTCCCACTGGATCCCATCTGAAAGAGGGTCCTGTGATTTGGGGCTCAGCTCCATTGGGCTATTAGAAATGGTGTCTGCATTTAAAAACCCAGGCAGAGAATTTCTCCCCTTTCTCTGCCCTTAAAAACCATCAAATGAGACTTTGGCCCCCAGAAAAAGAGGTCTGGACCTGAGCAGCAGAAACACAGGGAGCTGACAGAGGGATGTCGCCACAACAACAGCAACACACACACACACACACACACACACACACACACACACACACAGACAGCACCTCAACACAAAGGGAATCGAACTGGAGGCTGAGCAAGAGCTGCATCAGTGAGTCTTGCTCAGTCCTCTAGCTGAGTTGAGCTTCCATAGGAAGAGGCAGTCTACCACAAAAGAGCCAGGCCTTCTGGGCCAAAAGGGGAGAAATTAGGGGCCTTGGGGGTCTTGGGCTGGGTAGAAAAGGTGGAGGAGGGGAGCTTTGATAGGATCCCAAGGGAGGCCTCTCATCTCCTTGGGGTTCTACTGGCTGGATGATGTCACCCCTCCAGCTCAACTGTCAGTCAGCTGTCAATCATCTGAGAGAAGATGGCTTTCATAGTCTTCTGGGCTCTTCCCAATTTTGTAGCCAACTTCTCAGAGGGCTGGGAAATTTCAGGGGTGGGAACAGCCGTTTCTTGTCTTCTTAGGAAAGGGAAACTGTCCACAACGGTTTTTTCAGGACAGTTTTATCTTTAATCCTTTATTGGCACTAAGAGCCTCGTTTGATTACTTTCCATATGATGAGGATCACACAGCATCTGTAAGCAGTGGTGGGATTCAAATTTTTTAACAACCGGTTCTGTGGGCGTGGCTTATTTATGGGCGTGGCTTGGTGGTGATGTGACCGGGTGGGTGTAGCTAGCTGGTCATGTGACTGGGTGGGCATGGCTATGTGCATAGGGACTACTCAGAGGGCTGAAAAAAGTGATTTCTGACTGGTCCTTGCACTATTGACCGGTCCTCGTACTTACGACTGTCCACACATTTATGCCCATTGCAGCATTCTTAACAACTGTGCCACTCATTTCACAATTGGGGTGCTTCCCTTCACCACGGTGACAAGATAGGGCGCAAAATGTAAAATGTGAGGACAGTTGTAAGTGTCAATTTCTCAGCCTCCCTGGCCCTGCTGTGGGCTCAGCCGAGCGATGTCTGGAGGTATCCAGGAACTGAGGGAGAATTTGGCTTTGCAGAGTGAGTGGGACCCTCTGTGTGGAAAAATGGAGACTGACCCGGAGGTTCTGTGCAAACTCCCTTTTTCGTGTTGTCTGAATGGAGGAATTCAGCTGATCCCAGGCAGGGAGGGAAGTGGATGATGGGGCTCAAGCAGACTCTGAGTGGGGGAGGAATCTTTCCCAAAGAAACAGGGAAACCCGCTGTGTCCCAGGGCTGGGAGGGGGTCCAATGCCCCCACTGATGCCCCCAAAGGCTGCAAAAAAGGGAGTGAGTGAAATTGGAAGGGATGATTAAAAAAAAACTCTTCCTCCTTGTGAGAAGAGAAATTCCTGTATCTGCAGAAGGCTAGGACAGATTCCAGGCAAACAGAAGCAGGAAAGCCGGTTTTTATTTTTGTTAGATTTTTCCCCAGTGTTTTATTGTTTTTTCAAATAACTAAAGGACATGAATATGTCCAATTCTTCTTCTTCCTCCTCTTTTCCCCACAACAATCGCCCTGTGAGGTA
Source organism: Pituophis catenifer annectens (assembly GCF_029215685.1). Taxonomy (NCBI): domain Eukaryota; kingdom Metazoa; phylum Chordata; class Lepidosauria; order Squamata; family Colubridae; genus Pituophis; species Pituophis catenifer. Next base: position 412,089 of record NW_027256902.1, on the reverse strand, counting down.
GGCTTGTCTGAAAGAGAGTGTCTGTTCCGAGGTCAGCAAACAGGCCAGCAGGACCCTCTAACTTCCCCCCCCCTTCCGGGTCTTTCTGGGGTAGAGCAGCCCCATCCGAGAGCAAAGGAGAGAAACTCCTGGACACAGAGAGCCCCTCCCCCCATCACAGCCCCTCCCTCTTGCCAGGGTTCAGCTAAGACGCACTGCCTGTAGGGGGCAGCATAGAGTCTGGCCCTGAAGTCCTAGCTGGGCCCTGGGAATTGAAATCGAGGCCTCCAGGTGATTGGCTCAAAGCCCCCAGCTACCTTCGCCTAAGGCAGGACTAGAACTCAGAGTTAATTACCGATTGGTTCAAAGTCACTAAAGCCCCACCTTTTCTTGATAGGTTGCAAGATAGGTTGTCCACTGCCTTCTTCTCAACCTACCCCTGGCATTTCCTGGTGGTCTCCCAGCCCTGCTTAAGCTTTTCCAAATCAGCCTGCTGCTGCATCCTACAGGTAGTCCTCGACTTATGACCAGAATTGGGACCAGAAATGCCATTGCTAAGCTAGGCGGTCGCTAGATGATGTTTCTCTGAATTTTACAATGTTTATTACCACCGTTGTTAAGCAAATCACTGGGGTTGTTGAGTGAATCCTGCAGTCATGAAACAAACCCCGTTTCACCCACTTTACTGCAGGGGTGAAATGCTCCCGGTTCGAACCGGCTTGGGCAAGTAGGTAGCGATGGCGGTGGGCAGTTTGGAGAACCGATAGCAAAAATCCCTGCCCCCGCCCCCCATGCCCAGCTGAGCCGCGCAATCCTCAGAGCCTTTTTTTTCTTTTAAATGGCTCTGATGAGCCAAGCTCTGACAATCCAAGCTCTGACGGTCCCAGCTGAGTTGCCTGCCGATCAGAGAACTCAGCTGGGATCATCAGAGCCTTTTGAAAGCATTTTTTACATGGTTTTATATGTAAAAAATGGTTTTAAAAGTAAAAAAAAAAAATTGGCCACGCCCACCCAGTCACATTAACCCCCACCCCCACCCACACCAAGCCACGCTCACAGAACCGGTAGTAACAAATTTTAGATTTCACCCCTGCTTTAACACGCGTGTGGGTCCCTCGTTGGAACCTTTTATTGAAAATGGTACAATTCCAGATGGATATTTACATAACCAACAATCATGGGTCTCCCAAGATAGGAAAAAGAACAAAGATGGGGGGAAATTTCTAACAATGGTATACAACTGTAACCTTCAAATTGTAGGCCAGTATTCGGAGCTCAGAAGGTACCCCATAACCTTTTTTGGCCCTAAGGCATGTCGCTCTAGTGATTATTTTTGTGTTTCTCACAGCTTAGTATCAGGGGCAACTTCGGTCTTGACGCTACCAAGGCCAGAAAGTTGTCATCTTCCGATTGAGACGTCCCTGGCAATCCCTTCTGACTTAAGGAAAAGGAATCAAACAATCCAACAAATAGGCCTCAACTTAGAAATAGCCCATGAAAGAAGACTGACATGGAAGAGGGTTGATAGCAAAGCAGTGACAGAATTCATGAATTCACCACCTATGGAAGCCTTAGCACATATATGCTCAAACAGTACGGGTGAACAAGAGCTTATAGTATATTTTGTGGACATATGACATAAATTGAAGCAATTTTCCATGACTACCAAGCCAATGGGCCAGTCTGATTCTTGTTACTCATTCTTGATAACGACTGTAAGGAAAAGAAAAAACAGCTTAGGAAATCACTTAGGAGATACTTAATCAGCCCAAACATGGAATTACAGAAGGAGTATATTACCATAAGGCAGAAATATAAGCAGCTATTGAAGAGGAAAAAGGCCTCCTATATTGACAATTTATGGGCTGGCCTAGAACAGGCAGCAAAGCTGGCCTCACCCGCACTATTCTGGTTGGAGGTCTCAAAAATTATTAGAGATAGAAAACCAATAAGTGACCCAAATATTAGTGCAGAAAGTTGGGAGAAGCATTTGGCCACTCCAGCAGCAGCGGGAAGCTCTGATGAGGCTATATCCTCTCTGATCTTGATACCGGAATATGAAGCCTTACCCCAGTGGGAAGAAGTGCCAATCACGGAGGTGAGGCGTTTAACCTCCTCCCTGAAGAGAAACAAAGCTCCAGGACAGGATGCGCTCCCGGCATCCTTATTTAAAGACAACACAGCCTGGTGGGCGCCTGTCCTGGACGGTCTCTTTACTTTTATCAATAGAACAGGGCAAATTCCTGCCAGTTGGCATTCATCAGTAATTATCCCCTTACATAAAAAAGGCTCTAGAGATAACCCAGATAATTTCCGATTAATTAGTCTAATCGATATTTCAGCAAAAATTTATGCTAAGCATTTGCTTCATAAATTAGAGGCCTGGATAATGAGAAATAACATTCTAGCTGAAGAACAGTCAGGTTTCAGGAGCGGAAGATCTTCTATGGATAATTGTTTTGTGCTGGACCATCTAATAACAAAGTTTAAATTTTGGAAAAAAACACTGTACGTGGCATTCATAGACTTGAAGGCAGCCTTCGACACAATTGATAGACAAATTTTATGGGATCAATTAGAGGCCATGGGAATTGAAAAAGAAATTGTTATATCTAATTAGATTGTTATATACGGAAACCCAGGTAAGAGTTCGAGTGAATAGGACAGGATCGGTAACAAATGCAATCCCAATAAAGAAGGGCGTCAGACAAGGTTGCATCTTAGCCCCAATACTTTTCAACTTATATTTAAATGACCTTCCAAAATATTTGGAAGATGTATCACTCCATGGGCCTAGTATAGGAACAAGACAGGTCAATTGCTTGTTATATGCCGATGATATAATTTTGCTGTGGGCCTCACAGGTGGGGCTACGAAGGTCACTCGGGAGGTTGGCAGCATATTGTATAAAAAATCGCTTGACAATTAACGTAGAGAAATCAAAGGTAATGATATTTAGCAGGCAACAAAATATGAGGAGACGGGTTTTAAATGACAGAAGAATAGAACAAGTTCAGTCATTTACCTATTTAGGGCTAGTATTTCAGACAAATGGCAAATGGAATAAGCAGGTAAAAGCCGGAGCTCGGAAGGCCATGGCTCGGATGGCTCAATTAAACAAACTTATTTTAGAGAAAACTCCATCTTCATTAATCCCAGTGCTAAAGGTCTTCCAGGCGAAAATCGAACCAGTACTTACCTATGGGGCAGAAATATGGGGGTCGGTTAAGTTGCCTGGGCTGGAAACTCCTCAAAATAAGTTCCTGAGGAGAATTCTGGCAGTGTCCCCCGGAACCCCAGCATGTGTAGTAAGGGCAGAAACGGGAGTCCATGCGACTGGCACTAGGGCCTTGTTGAAGACTGTTTATTATTGGTTGAGAATAATCGAGATGGAGGAAGGGAGGTTACCAAAATTAGCACTAATTATCTCAAGTAATAAAAATAATGGGTTATCAAGAGTTCTGAAGCAGGTATCTAGCTCTGGTATCCCTTTAAATTGGCAGCAGTACGATCATAGGCAGATCCGAAATTGGATTGCACAGAGATTTAAGGACATAAGTGCCCAATCGGATATTGCACAGGTGACAGCAGTAAAAGTTTGCCCCTCGTTATCAGCCAATAAACAAATTTTTAAAATAGAAAAATATTTAACTGTGCCTTTGTTTCCCGTCATAAGGAGATTTTTTACCAAATTGAGATTAGACCAACTTCAAACAAACATGCTTTGGGGGAGGTATAAGGGTATCCCTGTAAGAGAAAGAATCTGTTTATGTGGGACGGGGGAAGTTGAAACAACGTCCCATGTAATTTTTGACTGCCCCCTATACTCAGATTTGAGGGAACATCAACTGGGCAGGATCTTTTATGCCAGCACCCCTAAGTCTAAAGAGCGCTTCTTGCAACATTGTCTGTTAGGTTCTAACTTGCAGCTGGTGAAATGGATTGCCAAATTTGCGGTAAAGTTGATGGAAAAAAGGACAAAGTTGGTGCAGCAGAATGTGGTAGATTGTAGGAAAGATCATTTGATCTAATAATGTAATTTTAATAGTAGTTTTAAGACTGATTGGGTAGATGCAGGGGTGACATTATAATATAATTTTAATCATATTTAATTTGTATCTCAAATGATTGTATTTTATTCTGATTTCCTTTTAGATCGTATTTTATTCTAATTTCATTTTAAATCATGTGTTATTCCAATTTCATTTAAACTGTTTTACCAAACTTTTGTAATGACTTGTTTCTGGAACTCTGCACTTTGATATGGCTCAAGGGTTAATCAATCAATCAATAAATAAAAATATTGCAACCCTTGTGATTCAGTCTGGATATTAATGCCTTACCAGGACTAAGAAAGGATTCTAATGCACATGTCTAAAGTGCTAAATTATTTATTTATTTAGCAGATGGGAAAGGTATAATTAGCCTGGAGACTACAATGTTAGTACATACTATTTGTTTCACCACCGAGGAGTGCTAGTCCGTTTAGTTTCTGCTCGTGAGCTTCTCCAGGGTGCACCACAATGGATGAACTAGCTCTGCACCAGAAAGACGAGAGGCGTCCTGTGGCATCATCCAGGCTGTCAGCCCCGGATCCATTTTGAATCTTCAGGGCTGCCACAGCGTAGAGGCCTGCGATGGGAATCAGGGGAGGGAGAAAGGGGGTGAAGCCAGAGAATAGTCACCACAACGTTCCTTTCCCGTGGGACCGAGGACACTTGCTAACACCTGGGCAAGCGTTCCTGAACTCTGGGTGACTTGGGGATCAAGACCCTGATTGGTACAGGTGAGGGCTTGACAGTGGACAGGGGCAGGGATTGAGTTTAGTATAGGGGTTGGGAAAACGCAGGAATTCAGATTCGGGTTTTCCCAGATGTGCCAATATGACTTCTCTAATAAAGGAACTTGTTAAGTATTGACTAGACGAGCGCAGGAACCCATCTGGAGCGGGAAAATTAAAGCCGCGTCAGTGGCTGAAGCCGCGGACAGCTCCGTTTAAAAGGGGCTGCCGCGGCTCGCATTGCCATTGCTGTATTGGAGCCGAATAAAGCTATTTAAACTGCCGAACGTGTCCTGCCTCCTCTGTCTATTCAACACTGGCGACGAAGATGGGATCTCAAAAGGACAATAGGACACTAGGCTGCTGAAACCTCCACGTGGCAATCAACGGCCATTGAAAATACAACGGCCAGCGCAAGATGTCTTCCATAATTCCACCCACACCATTCAACCCGGCGGGAGAAGACTGGGAATCGTATATGGAGCGATTCCACATGTTCCTGGAAGCAAACGACTTGCTGAGCCTCTCGGAACAGAGGAAAAGGGCGCTATTCCTCTCGCACTGTGGAGCCGCTGTTTTTAAAATGGTGAAAGCTTTAGCCTGTCCGGCAGAACTGAGAACTATGACCTGGCCGACACTCCAGGGCATCCTGAAAGCACACTACGCACCCCAAGCCTCATCCCTTGTGAGGCGGCACAAGTTCTACAGGAGAGACCAAAGGGAGGGAGAATCAATAAGTGAAGTTGTGGCAACTTTACACGAAATAGCCACCGCTTGTGAATTCTCCAACCTGGACGAGGCAATGAGAGATCGGTTGGTATTGGGACTGAGGGGTCTCACCCTGCAAAGCCGACTACTTGCTAAGCCCAGGATAACTTTCCAAGAGGCTATGGAAGAAGCGCTGCAACCGAAGCATCCAGAAAGTCTGCAGCCGTAATGAAAAAAAATGAATAAAGGGCCGCAAGGGAAGGAAGAATCCTCAATCCACTATGAGGATGTAGAAAGTGGGGAAGATAGTTCAATAACAAGACAATTGTCTTCTGCTGTCCTTCAACATGGCCTCTTGTCTCCAGAGATTGCTGGGAAACTCACCCAGAGTTATGGAGTTTGGGGCCACTTGAAGTCAATGCCGTTGAACTCTCCTGTTGCCTGTCTTCTAATGCCAAGGAGGCTATCAGTGCCCTTCAACTCTGCCCAAGGTTAAGAGTGGGGCCTGTTGGGGATTCTGTTTTATATCAGAATCCCATATATTGATCCTCATTGCAGCTGACTTTAAAATTGCTCATTTCCCATCTTTTTCTAGCAATATTAAATTTTGGATAACAGCTCATTAAGAAGCAGGAAAGTGACAATTTGTGGAGTATATTGTTGAATAAATAGGCAGAAAATTATAAAGTGGATGGAAGTTTTTATTTTTTTTCTTCCTTGTCATTTCCAGGTTCATATAATGCACTAAGATTCTTTATATTTTGACCTTTCTTAGTTTATTAAATAAGGAATGGACTGTAAGGTCTGCAGCTGAGATCTATCACCTCTCTCTCTCTCTCTCTCTCTCTCTCTCTCTCTCTCTCTCTCTCTCTCTCTCTCTCTCTCTCTAATTATTCAATTTATTGGCCACCCATCTTATCATCTACAAAGATGGTGGTGAGGCCCACAGTGTGGTGGTTGGTGCAACCTGATTTCCAGAGACATGATTTTTGGAGATCTGGTGGGGCTTCCTTGTCAGGTATAAATGCTCTGCCCGTGCCAGGGATCAGCTATAGTGCAGTAGTGCAGGGGTTAACCCAGACTCCCACCTGGTCAGCTCCTCCCATAGGCCCCTCCTTACCTGAATCCCCGCCCACAGGTATAAAAGGTGGGCACACTCCTCCTCGCCCCAGTTCCTGATGCATTCAAGTGATGATGTGATGAACCTGCAAATAAAAGAGATATATTTTACCAGATGACTCAAGTCTCTTTATTGGGCCTGATCCACCATTCCTTGTAACAAAATGGTAGCAGAGGATGGTTGGTAAGGCCCAAAGATCCCAAGCCACAAGACAAGGACCCATACCTACCTGCAGAATGGCGACACCTCCGAAGCAACAGGAGAGCAACCCATCGGACTCGCCAGGGAAGGCAGGAACCTCAGCCACCCCCAAAGCCACAGCGACGGAAGAAAGGGGGGAGATCGAAAAAGGAAAAAGGGCCCACCACCACGACCAAGAGGAAGAGAAGCTGCGACTCGACGTCCTGCAGCTGCTGAAAGAGCGAGCCGGTGACAAGAACCTCCTTGCCGACCTGCGGAGCTTCATAATCGACCGCGAAGTGGCAAGGAGCGAAGAGGGCTCGGACTCTGAACTCGAGGAGCTGGACTCGGTGAGTGGATCGCCCAAAAGGGCACCCCCAACGGCCACCGAGCCCCAAAGCCCCGCTCTAAATTTGAAACGGCGGCCATCTTTGTCCACATGGTCAGACAAGATGGCCGACCCCCAACCAATCAGCGATCAGAATTCAAAATGGCCGGCGCGCGAAAAATGCCGGACCATAAACAATGATGAAAGTGACCAGGGAGAGGGAACCGAATCTGACTCCGACCCCTGGTACACCCCCAGCGAGCGGCAAGTGGATAGGGCCATGAAGACCCTTGCCGCCGCCTTCGGCCCAGGCCTCAAAATCACCAAAGAGAAGCCGGAGAGGCCGAAGCAGAAGGGAAGACGAGGAGAGGGGCAGCGGGGCACCCACCCGAGAGCCACCGACGCCCGCGGCGATTCGCCAGCCCACCTTCGCACCCCAGGGACACCGCGCCTCCGATCGCCCAGGCCGCGCACCCCGGACCGCATGGATTGGGGCAGCTACTTACAGCCGTCACCGGAGCCCCAATGCCGCCAGGATCTTCACTCGGGAGAAGCAGCCGCTGGACGACGCCCCCAGGAGCACATCTGGACCCCCAAGTACGAAGCCGAGGCCTACCCGACCGGCAGAGGCCTCCACAGCGGAGCCGCGATGAACAGGTCCTTCCTCGGCGACAGCGGAGCTGAAATGGACTTCGTGCATGCGCTCTTCCGTCTAGAAGAAGAAAAAAGAAAAAAATTACAAAGCGGGACTTTTAAATTACCGGCAAGCGTTCCTATGCCCTATTGCTGCTATAGAGACATAAGGAACCATGGACAGCAGCCAGCAGTAAGTAATTTTACTACTAGTGCTGGGAACTTACCTGTTGACTTTCCCAAGTTGAGGATGGATGGGGGCAATATCCTAGAGTGGTCACAGCAGCTCCAGGTGGTATTTCTGAAAGAAAACATGTCTCATTTTATTAATGACCCCCCTGAGAGACCATGGACTTTAGAGCTAGATTGCATGCACCATAAGGCATTCTACCTTTTAATTGCCAGTATTTCCCCCACCATTTACCACTGTATTGGCCACAACCTCACAGTATCCGAAATCATAGGGAAAATGTTTGGGTTGTTTTATAGTGAGAGTGTGTCCACCACCACACAAATTTCCAAGGAATTCTTTTCCGCCAGACTTAAGCCAGGGACACCCATGAGTGAGCACCTAGTGTCCTTAAGCGGTACCAGAGCAGAGCTACATCTTAGGGGAGAAGTTATTTCTGACCAAATCATGAAGAGTGTGATAATCAACTCTTTAGATCACTAATGGAATAGCTTCCTGACACACTTAGACACCGTCAGCCTAGGGATGCTGTCTGTGGAGAGGCTATCCAACAGGCTCATCGCAGAAGATAATCTGAGGAGGGGCCGCCCCGGCCCTCCCAGAGAACACAAGAGTGAGAAGAGAGTAGTCTTCCAAGAGAAACAACACAACACGCCCGAGTGCTACATCTGCGGGTCGAGGGGACACATCAAAAGGGACTGCCCCAAGAACTATAGGGAGAGAGGCAGGCCAGAGCATAGGTACAGACAAACAGAAAGGCACACATCCGAAGATAGGTATAGGCGTAGAGACTCACCCATCCCCAGGGATAGGAAGGGAAACAGGGACAGCTCACGCGACAGCAGGACAGGGTCCCTATATGGGATAGGGGAGCACACACACACCACACACCAAAACAAAGACACCAGCTCTTGGCTCCTGGACTCGGGAGCCTCCAACCACACCACATACAATCAGAAACTACTCTCATCATTCAAGAGAGAGGATTTTTCTATCAAAGTTGCAGACCAAAACCAAGTTAGAGTAACAGGCAAAGGGGCAATTACATTACCAGGCGTAGGGAAAATAGAGGGGGTACTACTAGTCCCGGAGATACCCCACAACATCCTGGCTGCAGTAAAGCTTAGCAGGGAATCAGGGATTGAGATGATATTCTCAAAAGGCAACGTGAAGGTTAGCAAGGACGGGAAGGATATAGGGAGAGTAACCGTTGACCAAGGGTTACCATACATAACTTTCTGTGAGGATTACGCCCACAGCATAAACACCAGCTCAGAGAATGCAGAAGACACTGACCAAGGCAGGGCTGAGGGTGAACAGGTAGACGGGAGAGAGGTAGATAACAATGACAACACGACACCAGAGACACAACACAACAAATACACCCAAAGGAGACCCTCAATAGGCAAACCAATGCACGACAACTGTGCCCACCTGCTGCATCGCAAGCTTGGACACGCCAGTTTTCCCGTGATACAAAAAATGGCCAATTGTACCGAGGGTGCCATAATAAAAAACTGTGAAAACTACCTCGAGTGCTCGGTGTGCAAGTGTTCAAAACTAAAAGTAAAACCCAGACCCAAGAAGTCATTACGCGCCGCCAACCAAATATTCGACCTAGTACACATGGACCTGGTAGGGCCCCTAAGGCCATCCATAACTTATAAAAAAAGGTACTTCCTCACCATAGTGGATGACCATAGTCGATATGGCTTCGTCTACACCTTAAGAAAAAAGGATGAGGCCTTCCAAAAATTCAAAGAATTCTATAAAAGAGTAGAAACCCAAAACAACAAACAGATCAAACAGATCATGACCGACAGAGGGTCTGAGTTTCTATCTAAGGACTTCTCACATTGGCTCAGGTCCAAAGGCGTGATTCACTTTACGTCGTCCCCGTTTTCCGCCTTTCAGAACGGGGTCGTAGAACGACGGAACTCCACGCTGCAAACGATGGTCAGGTGCGCCCTAGAGGACGCGGGCATTGGCCAACACTTCTGGTCTGAAGCCCTGGTCTACTCCAACTATACATTAAATAGAACATGGTCCAGTGTGATAGACAAAACACCCTACGAGGTCATGTATAACAAGAAGCCGCAGATAGCACACCTACATGTGTTCGGTGTAACGGCTGATGTACACATACCCAAGCAGTTGCGCAAGAAAGGGGATAAGGTGTCCAGAAGGCTCAGGTTTATGGGGTACGAGCCAGGAACCAAGGGCTTCAGGTTTGTGGACAATAATAATAGGTTTGTGGTCTCCAGAACAGCGGCATTCCATGAGCAAGCCAACTGGTCCAGGTTACACCTAAATGAGGTACCCACCAAGCGGGAGGATAGCCCAATCGAGCAAACCCAAAACAAAAACAAGACAGTGAGTAAACAGGAAGGGAGCAGGCCCAAGCCCGACCTCCAAGGCATCAAGGTTGAGGGATGGAAAGAGAATCATCCCAAGATAAGTGTCGAATCACTGACACAAAGAGAAGCCAGATATCTGCATGACACTGAGCAGGCAGCAACCAGGCCGGTCAGATCGACCAGAAACCAGCTGCCAAAAAGGTTAAATGATTACGTGATGCACGTGCATGCAAACCACGTTACGCCAAACTCATACGAAGAGGTGCTAAGACTACCCCAGGGGGAGAGGGCAAAGTGGGAGTTAGCCATGGCCAAGGAACTGGACAGCCTGAGGAAGCTGGAGGTGTACACCCCCACCAAAGTCCCAGAGGGCAAGAACACAATAGGCACCCGATGGATATTCAAAGTCAAGAACTTAGAGGGGGGCCAAAGCCTATACAAGGCAAGATTAGTTGCCCAGGGGTTTGCTCAAAGGTTTCCGGAGGATTACACAGACACCTATTCGCCCACCGTAAGAACAGAGAGCGTCAAAAGCGCCCTGGTCATCGCATCCTTGCTAGGGCTGGAAGTACACCAGTTCGATGTGCAGACCGCTTACCTGCACGCCAACCTAGACAAGGAGATATACATCAGAGCCCCCCACAGCAAAGAAACCAACAGAGGGGACACCTGGTTACTTCATAAGAGCCTGTATGGACTAAAACAATCAGGCAAACGATGGTACGAATGCCTGGTAGAGGCCCTGAAGTCTATGGGATTCACGGCGACCATAGCTGACAACTGTTTCTTCACCAGGAAAGAGGGGGACTCGCCAGAATACATCCTAGTTTACGTGGATGACATTCTATACATCAGCAAACACGAAGCCAACCGCAACACCTTCGCCAGCAGGCTGAGCGAGCATTTCACCCTAAAGTACCTTGGGAGGATAAACCGATACCTGGGAGTACAAGTCAACCAGATGCCAAAGGGTTTCCAACTGTCGCAGAAAGAGAAGATAGAAGAGTTGCTCCATAAATGCAACATGGCAGACGCCAAGGGATGTGATTCACCCATGCAGGCGGACTTTCTAAAAAACATGCATGATGAATCACCCGAATTTGGAGACAACACGCTGTACAGGTCAATCATAGGCTCCCTCCTGTATATCGCCAACTGGACCAGACCGGACATTGCCCTATCCGTTAATTTACTATCCAGGCACGTGAGCAAACCCACCACATACCACTGGGACGCAGTGAAAAGGGTACTAAGATACCTGAAACAGAGTGTCAATGCATGCTTAACCCTAGAGCCTGAAAAATCCGAAGAACCCATCCTATCATGCTACGCTGATGCTGACTGGGCCGGAGACGCCAAAGGCCGCAAAAGCACATCTGGGTACATATTCTACTTAAATAACTGCCCAGTGCATTGGTACTCAGGCAAACAAATCCTGGTGGCAACTTCGACTACCGAAGCCGAATACATATGCCTCTCCAAAGCCGCCAACAACCTCATCTGGTTCGACGACCTACTTGCCAGCGTGTGGAGAGAACCAGCCTACCCAATAAATATATATGAAGATAACAAAGCCGCCATAGAGATATCCATGTCCGACGCTGTAGGGCAAAGGTCAAGGCACATAGACATAAAATATAAGCACGTTAGACAGCTCTCCAGAATTGGTTTCATAAAAGCCATACACTGCGATACAGAGGAACAGACCGCAGACATACTCACGAAACCCCTACAAGGCAAACAACACTCACACTTAGTTTCCAAGCTCAACATCCACCCCAGGGTACCAACTAGTCAGTCAGGCCTACAGACACGGGTCAGGCATTTAGAGGGGGATTTGTCAGGTATAAATGCTCTGCCCGTGCCAGGGATCAGCTATAGTGCAGTAGTGCAGGGGTTAACCCAGACTCCCACCTGGTCAGCTCCTCCCATAGGCCCCTCCTTACCTGAATCCCCGCCCACAGGTATAAAAGGTGGGCACACTCCTCCTCGCCCCAGTTCCTGATGCATTCAAGTGATGATGTGATGAACCTGCAAATAAAAGAGATATATTTTACCAGATGACTCAAGTCTCTTTATTGGGCCTGATCCACCATTCCTTGTAACATTCCTCTGTTGTGGGGATGTACTTGGGGGGGGGGAAGGGATCCCTTTGACCTTCCCATCTCTGAGGCTGAGACTTTCTATACCTCCGAGGGATTTGAAGGGGCTGTTGGAACTCCTTCCTTCCTGCTTTCTTTGGATCGATTGTTCAGGGATCGGGTGTCTTCACTGGGGGTGAGAGGACATTAATATGGACTTCCTGGCCTAGAAGGGGGAACTGGGGGGCTGAGTGGGAGGTGAGGACTGAAGGGACAGGCAGGTCCATCCTGACAGGGAAGAACAGAGGAGGGCCCATATCCCACGTCCACCACTTGGAAGTTCTCCCACTCAACGTCCCTCAGATTCCGCTCTCAGGGCCTGCAGACCAGATCCTGGGTGGCTCCAGGTTCAAGCTGTGGCTTTTCAATGCCAGGTTGATGTGCCATTTGACTCTGTTCTCCTCCAGGATGTTCCCAGCCATGTCTTACCAAAGCTGGGTTCTGCCCAGAGGGGAGGAAGCCCCTTCTCGGTCAGGAATGAGCCCACCCCAATGCCTGACTTTGTCCCAGGGGAGGCCCCAGAGGAGGGGAGGAGGGGGGGCTGTTGTCATCCAGAGTTTCTTATGGGCTTTGAGGAGGCTCCACGTGGACCTCTGGTTTGTCTCAGGGGGGCTGCGAGGATCCTGGCCTGGTCAAGTGTGTGGTGTGAACGTGGTCCTTGCGAGAAGAAAAGTGCCCCCGATACAGGTAGTCCTTGACTTCTGACCACAACTGAGCCCAAAATTTCTACTGTTAAGTGAGACAATTGTTAGTTTTCCCCCATTTTATGACCTTTCTTGCCACAGTCGTTAAGTGGATCACTGCAGTTCTTAAATTAGTAGCCCGGTTGTTAAGTGAATCTGGTTTCCCCATTGACTTTGCTCGTGAGACGGTCGCAAAAGGGGTCACGTGACCCTGGGACACAGCCATAACGGTCATAAACATGAATCAGTGGCCAAACATCTGGATTCTGATCACGTGACCCTGGGGATGCTGCAAAGGTTGTAACTGTGGAAAACGATCATAACTCACATTTTTCAGGGCTGTTGTAACTTTGGTCGCTAAATGAATTGTCATAAGTCGAGGACTCCCTGTGTATCCTCTTGTTCAGCTTCTCTCCAATGAATTAAGATCCTTTGGAGTTCCCATAATCCACCGACTCCTCGGCCAACAGGTTCAGCCTCAGGAAACAAACCATGGTTAAAAGTTGCAAATGTGAATGTGGCCATTGGGGAAGGGACTGGGTTAAGTGGGCTGCCTGGATCTCACCAGAGTCAGTTGGGTGTGGTGGTTGTTAAATCCCAGGGGACCCTGAGTTCTAGTCCTGCCTCGGGCACCAAGCCAGCTAAGAGACTCTGGGCCAGCCACTCTCTCAGAGCCCTGGGAAAGAGGCAATGGCAACCACTTCTGAGCAACCTTGCGGAGATCTGGGAGGCTCTCTGACCACCTCCACACCCAGCTGGCTGAGGCTGAGGGGCCTCCCTGCGCCTGGCTTCCTCCTTGCCAGTCGAGCGGCCTCCAACGGGGTGAATGTGGACAGAGTTTTGCAGGTGGCTGTGATGTGAGGAGGGGGCACACAGGCGTCCTGCAGGGCCAAGGGGTCTTTAGGAGGTCCTCCCCCCTCCTTAGTGAGGGAGGGGTGCTGGGGAAGAGGGAGGCAGGGGGAGCCCCCCACCCCATTTGGTCTGGGCAGCTCAGGTGCTGTCAGAAAGCTCTCCTCTGAGGGAGGGGCCCTCCTTGGGGCTGTCTGGGAGGGAGAGGGGCTCTGACATCACAGGTGGGGACAGGTGGCCCTCCCAGGTGAGCCCTGGGCACCTGCAGGCCAGGCGAGGCTGGTGGGGTCTAGTGGGGAAATGCAGTCAGCTGCCAATTTCCCCCTGGGGCAGCCAGGTGCTTCTTCCTCCTGCTCTGGGAAGTGGGGCACCCCATAGGGAGGGGGGTCCCTCTGGCTTTGCAGGGAAGGGCTGAGGTGGGGAAGTGAGGTGGGGGGGTCGAAGTCTGGTTTGCTAGCTTTGGATCTGGCAGGTGGGTGTTGTTCCCCCAGGGGTCAGAGGTTGTGTGAAGATGAACCAGCTTGGTCCTGGCCAGAATATATATATATATATTTCTATACCGCCCTTCTCCAGAATATTTATTTATTTATTTATTTATTTATTTATTTATTTATTTATTTAATTTCTATACCGCCCTTCTCCCGAAGGACTCAGGGCAGTGTACAACCTGATTAAAAGCACAAAGACAGACAAAATTTAAAAATAATTAAAATTATTAAATAATTGGCTCAATTATAAAACCCCCAAATTTAAAATCCGGCTGAGGCAGGAGCAGAGTTTCTTGGGAGATTAAACTGGGCTTTCGAGGCCTCTTGAGGGATCAGGATTGGATCTGGACCTCCTCAGCCAAGCCCAGCACTGCTCTGACCCCTTCCGTCCCCTTTGCAGGACCCCACAGCGGAGCCCTTTCAGGAGTGACGTCTGAATGTCTCACCAGATGGTTGATAACTGAGCTGAGTGACCAAACTCCTTTAACCAGCGTGGAAGGATGGATTAGGAAGGAACCCTCTTTCCTGGGCTGACTTGAGTGGGCCACAGCTCATGTTAAGGGCATCCAGATGTTTCCAGGCCTTCCATGACAGCTGGGTGCATCTGAGCTGGGCATTGCCCACAGTCAGTCCTGAATCTTGTCTGGGGGCGCAAAGGAGTTGGGTTCTAGAGGGAACCAATCTCAAAGCGGCCTCCTTCTCCCTTCCATCCCCAAAGGAGCCTCTGAGGACCAGGGGTCTCGTCCTTGGTCGCCCATGAAGCCCCTGAAAATATGGACTGAGATTTTGAAATAGGTTTGACTCCGTTTCACACATTTGGGTGCCTGGGAACTTTCCCCCATCCTGTGTCCATGTGTGAAGCAGGTCATCACGCTAACCTGGCATCTGATTGATGCATTTTGCTATGGCCCATTATGCCAATGTAGCAGTTCTCCTTCATGAACCTGGATTAAGGATGTTGTATGAACTCCCCTAGATTCACCAGCAACAAGTTATGGGATGATGGCCAACGCAGTCTGTTTGCACACAGGATGGAAAACGTTTTATAGGATCTGCTTTTGGCTTTGGGGTTTTCCGCAACCCACTGCAATACATTGTTTAGCCCATTGTGTGAACCAATTCCAGGTTTGGCATTCAGGCAATAGAGTTGGGCTAATGGGAGAGAGGCAGAAATGAATCTTTGTGGCTGGAGGGGGTCCGTGATTTGCCACAATGTCTGGACAAAGCTTGACAGAGGCTTGCAGAAATCTCTCCATGGGTGTTCAGAGCAGGGGTGAAATCTACTTACCTTCCCTACCAGTTCGGAAGCGAGCGCTCTGAGCACGTATGCATCACGTGTCTGCTTGGTCCCTCTGCACATGCGCAAAGCCTTCTGTGCATGCACAGAGGGTCAAAAGCAGGTTACTTCCTGGTTAAAACCAGGAAGTAACGACATTCAGGTGGGTGGGCAAAGCCTCGTGCTGCCACCATTACCGTATCTCCGAACCACACACCGCCACCGCTACCATTTCAGCCGAACCGGTCCAAACCAGTAGCATTTCACCCCTGGTTCAGAAGATTAACTGGTGACTTTGATGCTCTTTCTCCTGCTTGGAACCTCACAGATGCTTTTGGATGCTGGTTTCCAGTATTCCCAGTTAGGCCAGGCCTAAGAATACTAGAGTTGCTGGGTGTTTATGAAGCCAAATTTCAAAGGGGAATGTGGTTATTGCCCTCACTGGGTTGGCTTCAGCTCTCTCTCCTGCCAAGCGTTGGGAGAAATAATGGGCGCTGCTTGCTTTAAAGAATCTTTTTCCAAGTCCAAGTTCCAGGTTTCCCATAATCCTCAGCCACAGCTATGCCGTTAGCAGAGACAGTTAGATTTTTTTTAACTCTGCAACGTTCAAAGAACTAGTTTTTCATTAAAGTTGATTTTGTTCTTGGAGTCTGGCCACACTATTGCATCAGCCTTTTTGGGCGATGCCCTTGAGCATTAGCTTTCAAAATAAAGTAAATTTTGGTTCCAACTCAGCTGGCAGCTATTTCAGATCTATGATATACTCCGGCATTAACTGGCCCCTGGAGTTTTGTCTTTCATCACTATTCAAACAAATATCAGATTTATTTATTTCTTCAGCCACAGGTGCCAGGTATTCCCTCTGGGGCCACTTTCAAGCATGAAAACCTCAAACCTCTCAATTCTAGATGACAGGGTTAATTCCATTTCTGCCCCTGTTATTATGAATCACATGGGGATTATTTCCCTTTCATTTCCCTCCAGAGAATTTCCCAACAATCTCTGACAGCAAGAACTAGCTGATTTGTCCAGGGATCCCTCCTGAGAGGGAGAATTATGGTAAAAGTTTCAGCTCTGCTGTTTGGCCGAGTCCTCCAGGGGAGACTTTGGGCAGAGAAATATGGAGGTTTGGGACAGGCAGAGTCTGTGCTCTTGAATGTATGTCTCTCTCTTTTCCAGATGAAGCCGAGTGTTTCTCTGTGTTTGAAGAAGGAAAGCATCTGGATATTCCACTTTGTGAGAGCCCTTTGATTCTTCTAATTCTTCTTTAGAAACAGGAAAGGGATTCATTGATTCACCCCATGAATTATGGACCTCCTGCTTCTGCTTCTGATGCTGCTTTTGTCCCATCCAGTCTCTGGGAAGCTGAGAATGAAGTGCCTGCTGAGTTTGGAGAATCACGAAGGAAAACAACCACAGAGCTTTTATAGGCCAGGAGACCATCTCATTGGTATAGTCACCACTGAAGAGGAAATATTGCTTAAAAAGTTGCTTTTCAACGTGGCTCCTTCTCTTCAGTTTGTTTTCCATGATCCGTAAGTCATTCAGGCTGATGGAGTTGCAGTCCCTCTATTCTAACACTCTTCTTCTTTTCTGTTTTTTATTTTTCATTTATTCCTATATTGGGGGATGTGTCTAATTTCCTGAATGATTTTGATTTCCATGGCTTCTCTCTTTTGTCTGATTTTGTCTCAAAAAGGGGTCTGAAAAAAAGCTGAAAGAGCTGCAGATTATTTTCCTCTCTCTGTTCAATCCTTAATTTATCACTTGAATAATGAATTTCATTCAAAGTCGTGGTGGAACCAGTTTTAGTTGCTGTATCTCAGCCCGTTTCCATATTTGTGTAACTGATCATTGGTTTTGGATCAATGTTGGCCTAAGGCTCAGTAGGCTTGTGAATGATTCTATATTAAAAGAAGTATTTGTTGTTGCTTTTGATTATAATATTTTTTTACAATAGGAATTCTTATGATTTTTTATATGGCTTACAATACATTTTCACTATTCAATTGGTCAACAAGAATTCCCAGCTCCTGCACAACCTCACACTTGGCTACAACATCCACGACAACCATTTGAGCTCTTTCCGCACTTCAGATGCCTTGCTGGACATGATCTCCACTGGAGAAGCCAATGTCCCCAACTACAGCTGTGGGAGGAAAGACAACCTTTTGACCCTTATTGATGGAGCTAGAAGGGGCATCTCCATCCAGATGTCAACATTAGGAGGCACCTACAAAGTCCCACAGGTTTGTGTGTGTGTTTCTCCTTCTGGTAAAGTGAGGGGTGGGTGGTGGTGGGTGATCAATAGATGCAATCATGTCTTCTCCATGGAATGCAAGAGTTGCTTTTCTCCATATTAGCAAAAACGTCAATATTTTACCCCATTATGTTCATGTTGAGATTAATCATAAAAGGCCTGAAATGCAAGCAATACATTCCCTGGAGAAGACATTCTAACAACTATTTAACTGATCAAAAAATATCCCTGGTTGTTGGGGCCTCTATTGGCATCTTCATTTTCATAGATAAATAATGCCTGCCGTATCCACTGCGATTGAAGCATTTTATTCATCTAAAAAGTGGAATAAAAAGGACTCTAGCAATTATAGGCCAAATAGACTAGCAGATATTGTGGCTAACATTTATGCCATGATCCTTTTAGTTAAACTTGAGAAAAATGCATTCCTTGCAGGAGAACCAGAAGGTTTTAAGCAGAGTGAAAAGCCATATAGATTTTATAAGAAATAATGCATAAATTAATAATCTTATATTGGCAACAAAATTGTCCTGAAATATCTAATCTATATCAGTGAGGTAAAACAAGGTTTGCTGCTTTCTAGATGTTAGTGCAGCATTTGACTCAATAAACAGAGAAATATGATGGAGAAAATGGATGGCCCTCAAAATGGAGCTCAGCCTGTTGGCCCTGATCCAAGCCCTTGTTTGAGAGGGAGGTTTGGGCTCAATGGAGCCATGAGAAGAAGGATCTATGCTTACCAAGGGGGAAGGGAAAGGTGCATATTTGAACCCTTGTTCTTCAGTCTAGATATGAATGACTTACTAGGACTAATGCAGGATCAAAAAACAGATCATAAATAAATGTTATTTCATTTTTTGACAAAACTGACTAAATTAGTGGACCAGTGAAATGCAGTGCATGTAGTATACAGTGCTTGGATTTCAGAAAGGCTTTGACAAAGTAAACCACAACCTATTTCTCGGAAAGCTGAAAATATGTGGGAGAGACAGCATCACCCCCAGATGGAGTCAGCCTGTGGTCCTCAATGGAACTACGTCTGCATGGAGGGAAACAAGCAGTGGGGGACCCCAAGGTTCCATTTTAGGCCCAGTTCTCTTCAACATCTTCATGAATGATTTGGATGAAAGGAGAAATGGGGAAATCATCAAATTTGAAGACAACACTAAAGTGGCAGGAATAGCCAACACCCCAGAAGATAGGCTGAAGATCCAGATGGATCTAGGTAGACTTGAACCCTGGGCCTATCTAACAAACTGTAATTCATTGTAGAGAAAAGTAAGGTTTTATACCTAGGCTAGAAAAACCAAATGTCCACTTACAGATGAGGTGAAACCTGGCTCCATAGCAGTTACTGTGAGAGGATCTTGGAGTCCTAGTGGACAATCACATAAATATGAGCCAGCCATCTGTGGCAGCAGCCAAAAAAGCCATTGCAATTCTAGGTTGCATTAACAGAGGGATAAAATCAAGATCACATGAATTATTGGTACTGCTTCATAATGCCTTGGCAAGACCACACTTGGAATAGTGCATCCAGTTTTAGTCTCCATATTATAAAGAAGATGTAGAGACTCTGGAAAGAGTGCAGAAAAGACGATTAAGGGCCTGGAGACTAAAACATATGAGGAACAGTTGCAGGAATTCAGGATGTCTAGTCTAGTGAAAAGGACTAAGGGTGACATAATAGCAATGTACCAATATTTGGGGGGCTGCCACAGAGAAGAGGAGGTCCACCTATTTTCCAAAGTACTAGAAGGCAAGACAAGAAACAATGGAGGGAAACTAATCAAGGAGAGAAACAACCTAGAACTAAGGAGAAATTTCCTAATGGTGAGGAATGGAACGTCTCCCCTTCAGAAATTGTGGGTGGTCCATCACTGGAGGCTTTTAAGAAGAGACTGGACAGCCACTTGTCTGGAATAGTATAGATAGATACAGATTAACAGAGTTGGAAGGGACCTTGTAGGTCATCTAGTCCAAGCAGACCCTACACCATTTCTGACAGATGACGGTCCAGTCTCTTCTTGAAAGCTTCCAGTGATGAAGCTCCCACAACTTCTGAAGGCAACTTTATCTCTTTATTTCCAGGTTGAATCTCTCCTTGTTCAGTTTCCATCCATTATTCATTGTCCGGCCTTTGGGTGCTTTGGAAAACAGCTTGACCCCCTCCTCTCTGTGGCAGCCCCTCAAATATTGGAAGACTGCTATCATGTCTCCCCTGGTCCTTCTCTTCACTAGACCAGCCATGCCCAGTTCCTGCAACCGTTCATTGTATGTTTTAGCCTCCAGTCCCCTAATCCTCTTGGTTGCTCTTCTCTGCACTTTTTCTAGAGTCTCAACATCTTTTTTATAGTGTGGTGACCAAAACTGGATGCAGTATTCTAGGTGTGGTCTTACTAAGGCTTTATAGGGTGGTATTAGTACCTCTCTTGATTTTGATTGTATCCCTCTGTTAATGCAATTTAGGATTGCATTGGCTTTTTTGGCTGCCGCTGCACACTCTTGACTCATATTTAATTGGTTGTCCACTAAGACTCCAGGATCCCTCTCACAGTTACTGCTATTAAGCCTGGTTTACTGCTTGAACAGGGGGTGGACTAGAGGACCTCCAAGGTCCCTTCCAACCCTTTTATTTTGTTATAAGTTCTGTTATAGGTACACATGTTTAGCCTGCTAAATTCCTATTGGAATATATTGATTTACACAGATAATGTGATATTATCATACTTAGACATTGGATTGTATAGACTTGGATTGTTTTGTCTTAATAATTATCTGATAATTTATAAAGAAGTTCAAAAGTTATGGTCTTTGTGAAATGACATCATAGCCATTAGAGCAAGTAACACCTTTCCTTACCTGGGGTTGTTTTCTCTGAGCCTGAATCTTGGCTCCCTCATCATCCAAGGAGCTCAGTTAGAGAAAGGGCAGGAGTGAAAGTGGTGCTTAGATGAAAACCTCATAGCTCTCCAGCTTCCTCAGCCCCAATTCTTAAAGTATACGAGGCCCAGTTTCCCCCATGTTCTTACATCAATCTGATGTTTGGGGCTTCAGAGAGAAACCACCAGCAGAACCAACCCAATCTCAGCCTCTGAGGAGGATCTTGGGGTGGGTAAAAGGACTCCAGCTGCTGCCCTCAGAGCTGATTTGGGAATTTCCACAACTTCTGCTTTGTCTAAATTCAGAAAATATGGGCATTGGCATAAAATTTAATCTATGGAAACTGACAGACTCTGAAAATTGTGGCTGTTGGAACAGAGAAAACTTCAATGAAAGACCAATCTTGGATTATGCAACTGACAAATCTTATTAGGCTTTGAGGTCTGCCTGTTTCTTGTATAACTGGAGAAAGAAGTTAAAAAATTTCCTCCAGAAAGAATCTGGGATAGAGAAGCAAAAAAAGATGCAGCAATCCTCGAAAATTATAATAGGCCCTTTATTGGAATAGAATACTCCAGTTGGCATTTGCACGTGTTAATCTAATTGTGATCAATTGTAGGGGTGATACAGTAATATGATTGACATTTTTATTGTTATTTAATTTGCTTATTATTTTCCATTATTATGATACAATCTTGCTAATATTCTGTCTTTAATATTTTAAACAATGTCTGATTAACAAACTATTCTAAAATATTCATGAGAATCAGGTTGGATTTATTAAAATCTAATATTTTGGACTTGATCTGATCCCAAATATAACACAGCATTCTTCATTTGTTTTTCAGATCAGTCGTACAATTGTTTCAAAGGCTCTGAGTGATAAAAGGAAATTCCCCTTTTTCCACCAAATTCTCCCCAAAGAAGGGATCCAGTACCCAGCAATTGTCCACCTGCTCCTCCATTTCAGATGGACCCTGATTGGCCTCTTTGCTTCAGACACAGAAAATGGAGAGAATTTCATGAGGATTTTTCCTCCTGTGCTTGTCAAGAGTGGAATTTGTGTGGTTATATCACAACTGTTCTCAACAACTGGATATACAGCATCCCTCAGGGATTCCCTCTCTAAGTGGAGACAAGTCAACGTCTTTGTTCACTTCATAGAAAATGTTTCCATTTGGGGCAGAAATCTTCCTTTCCATTTAACGTTTATGCGTCTGCCAGGACCCATTGAAGGGAAAGTCTGGATCCTCACAAATTTTGCAGGGTATAGAATGAAGAAACGTAGACTTCTCAAATACATCCATAGTATTTGGAACTTTGCTTATCTTTTAAAAAAAAAGCCAAAAGATTCTGCCTTTGAACCCAATTTCTTTGTGGAAGAAAAGTTTCAAGATCCTTATTTCCGCTGTTCTCTTTCAAAGAACGTCTTTTCTGTCAAAGGCCGCAGAAGATGCACCCAGAAAGCCGCACTGGAGACCCAGAAAAAAGAGAACAGAAGATGGCTCACAAACAATTATCAATGTTACAGTATCATGAAGACTCTGACCCAGGCCTTGAATGCCGCTTATTCCTCCAGATCGAGGAGGAGAAGGAAGGAGGGAGAAAAGACTTTGGGGTCTCCAAGGCTGCAGCCGTGGCAGGTATGGGGTCCCAATATGGATCCATTAATCTTAGATCCTTTGGAGGAGGAATCCAGAGGAGAAGGAGGGGAACCATCTCAACAGATCTGTCCAATTCAATTAGTCAGGGAATAATGGTTCCAAAGAGTAGATACCATGGCATTTTTATATTAAACTCTGCTAATTTGAAAATGCTGTATTCTTTATTAAAATGAATTGCTGTATTTCTGGGTATGTGATGAGCATGGTGGAATTTCCCCTTTGTTCCGTCCCCACTGCAGGTGGGTCTGTGTGCAGCTCAACAGGCAGCTAAACCCCCCTCTTCTCCTCCAGTGAAAGGGAGCCTAGGGTGGATCTGGGTTTTTCATTGGGAGAAAAGGGCACGGAGAAACTGAGGAGATGCAAAGAGTGAGAGTCAAATATAAATAGGAGATAGGCAGCATTAACTAACAGCCAACAAAGAAGCAGCTGGAACCTCTCCAGGGATGCTCCGTGTGAGGGACGGAGGCCTCCGGATGACCATGTGTCTCGGTCAAACCGGCTGCTTCCGTCTCCTCCAAAGGCTGAGAGAAAAGGGAGTCTGGCTTCAGGCCATACAGTTAGGCTTATCTGCCCCCGGCCACCAGGTGGGGCTACAGCAACAATAGCACAATAGACAGATGTTGTCGCATGACAACCTTTATAAATTTGGAGGAGACCCTGAGACCATCTAGCCCAACCCTTCCTCTCTGCAGGAATCCCAGTTAAAGCTTCTCTGACTGATGGCTGCTCCGTCTTTGCACTCAGATAATCCATGAAGAGGTGACTGAACTTCTCTGCTTCACTGGCTAAGCTTTAAAACAGCTCATCCTTTTATCATATTTTTTTCTCTCCTTCAGCTAAAATCTCCTCTCTTGTAACTGAATTCATTTTTCCGTGTCTGACACTCTGGAATAATAGTGAGCAGATCTTACACTCGTGTGTAACGTGTGTCAGTGATTGGAAGAGGGCGGCATCCTCCCTTCTCCAACGGAGAGATTGTGTCAGTTGGAAAAGGGGCTCCCAGACTCCTCCTGATCTTCAGCTCTTCTCCTTGTTCTCTTTCCTCAAGGCTAAGAGCAGCTCCTTTGATCTCTTCCTTGGCTTATTTCTCGTTCCCTGAAGTTCACGTAGACTTTGTGCATATTCTTCTCCAAGCTTGGTGCCTGCAAGGGGACCTGGTCCTTGAGTTGGGGTCTCCCCAAACCAGAACTTTCACTTCCTGAGATTCTTATGGCTGCATTTGCCTTCTTTCCATGAACATCTCCCTGCTGACTCAGATTCTGTTTACCTTATTTTTCGGAGTATAAGACACACCTTTTTCCCCCCTAAAAGGGGGTGAAAATTTAGGTGTGTCTTATACCAGCGGTCACCAACTGGTGGTCCATGGACCACTGGTGGTCCGCGAAAAAAAATTGGTGGTCCACAGAAAAATTATTTGCATTTTTTAATATTGCACTAAATCAGGGGTCCTCAAAGTACGGCCCCTGGGACGGATACGTTCAATAAACGTTTGTGTTGTTGCCGAGAGTCTTCCCTTTCAGGGTCTTTTTGTGTGGGTCGGAGGGGGGCAGAAATTCCGACTTGGGGTCTGCTTCAGCCTCCTGGTTCAGGGCTTTGGGCAAAGGCTGGAGGGAAGTGCCGCTGGTGGAACTGCATCATGGCCTGGAACTGGCTGACCATCTCAGCCCGCTGAGCCTCCAGGTGCTGGTACCTGGCCTTGCACTCCCGCTTGGAAAGCCTGTGCTCGTAGTCCTCAGTGAGGTGCTTCTGCTGAGCCTCTTTCGCGGTCAGATCCAATTTCAACGGATCTCTTTTGCCAACTCTTTCTCGTGGTGGCTGCTTAACTCCAACAATTACTTCCTGTTGGGGCCCTAAGGAGCCTGGGCGGGCAGGAGAGGAGTGGCTGGCAAGGGAGGGGTGAGTAGAGGCCAGCGAGGTGCCCCTTGATGTGAGTGACACCGAGTTGGCCAAGCCCACCCAGTCACATGACCACCTAGCCACACCCACCCAGCCGCTCTTTAGGCAGATCATATCAGTGGTCCGTGGGATTTAAAATTGTGAATTTAGTGGTCCCTGAGGTCCGAAAGGTTGGGGACCCCTGTCTTATACACCAAATGTAACCCTGCCCACCCACTGGCCCCCACCCTTTGGCCTCTGCCTCCTTGCAAGCAAACAGCAAGAAGAAACAGCTCCTTTCAGCTTCAGCACAGCCTCATTAGCACAAGTTGATTGGAGCGGCCTCCCGACTCTCCGCTGATTTACTCTCAGCTGTTTTGTACAGGGCTCTGCTGCTTGCTGCAAAGAGGTAAATTGGTGGAGCAGATTTTTTTTTCTTATATGAGACTCTATTTAGTTAGTCAAGTCCTAGTTGCTAAAAATCAGATATTTTTCTACTGCTTTTTACATATGCACCCTTCTGTGTGTGCTGATGATAAATATTGTTTCTGGAAACTTGATATTCCTCTCATTAAATTTTATTTTATTCAAAAAGGTAAAATAGAAACTTGAAAAAATAAAACTATTACAAAGACAAAACAATATTAGATGAAAGATTTTTTTAAAAAATTGTGCACTAAAAACCACATATGCATATATTGTTCCCCAGTTGAATACTGACAGATGTACATTCCTCCCCCTTGCAAAATAGGCCCACAATTATAAACTTCTACTGATATATTTGCAACCACTTGACTTGTCATCTGTCTGCTGTATATAAAAAATGTAGTTAACAGGCAATTTAAAAAAAATTAAATTTCAAAACTTCAAAACTGTCTGTTATTTGCTATTATATTTAACTCTCAGGCAATTTGCAGGGGTTTATTATGTACCACAGACCACCACAATCATTATCTCTGATCCATCCTGAATCTGTTCACGATTCAGTATCTTTGTTTGATTCTTAATAATAATTCATTTCCTTAAAACTTTAATTAGGATCTTTCCCAGCAAGTGCTTTCCATTCCCCAAAGTCATAGGATCTCCTGTAAATTGAAACATGACAACTCTTAAGACTTGTTTTCCAGTTAAGTATGACAAGTCCATTCCCCAATCTCCCTCAATCTTCTTGAAAGAATCCATTTCTTCAGCCATCCGTTCTGCCCACTTTGAGTCTTCAGGGTCCATGGCCTCTCCAGCCATCTCCAAGCAGCCTCCCTTCAAACCAGCCTCCTCCTTCAGGGATGCCAGCAGCAAATTCAGTTCCAGTCCATCCATCCATTCAATCCATCCGATTCAAGAATTGTATCTTGCTTCTGATTATCACCTTTAAGTTGATTTAAAACCATTGTTATTTTATCAAACTTTTAAAATGATGCTTCAAATAAGGTTTCTAAGTAGAAAAACTTTATGTTCTTTAAATTAAATCACATCAAATTAGCTTACTCTAGGATCTACATCTTAGATCAAATCTTGCGTGAAGGGGATTTATCAACTTGACCATATTAATGTTAACATAGAAAAATTGATGTCCAATAGCAAAAAGTTATCCCTAACCTTCAATCCCTGGCCCATTAATTGAAGTATATAAAGGTTACCCCTATGCTCTTGTATGGAGCAGAAGTTTGGGATTTCTACTCAACCACAGTACTAGAACAAACACAGTCCCAGCACCTGAGCTGTATTGTGGGGGTAGATCTAAGGACATCTGCTGCAGCAGTTAGAGCTGGATTGGGAATGTATACAATTCATCCACTGTCCAAGATCAAAGCATGTAACCACTGGCACAAAGTCAATGAAATGGAGACTGATAGACTCCCCAAGTTATGCTTACTAGAGCAGATAAACTCACAATCACAAACCTCTTGGATCACTAAACTGATTAATTTTGGAAGTAGCTGTGCCCTTCCTGTCTCTTGCGTAACAGGAGAACAATTCAAAAAACAGCTGCCCAAAGAATTAAGGATGTAGAAGCACAAAATGACATGGCTATTCTTAGTAAGGTGGGTAAGTTGAAATGGCTGAGCAAATACAAACCTACTTTTCAACTAGACAACTATTTAAAGTTACAACTGCCAAAACATCTTAGGGAGAGATTTACGCGAGCGAGATTCAAACAGCTGGACACAATGGTCAGATATGGGAGATTCCACTCTAGACCTTATAATGGACGTCTCTGGATTTGCAGAGTGGCAGAGGCAGAAGACCTGGCTCACATCCCATTTGATTGCTGCCTGCATAAGAGGGTGAGAGGCAGGTACCTTGGTCCCTATACCAAACGAAGGACCCATTGGGAATCCCATATCAAAACGACTCACCTTATCTGCAGCCAGAATTTGAAAACAACATTTAATACAGCTCAGAACTTGAGCAAAATGGCTCGGTTGAGATCGGCATTTGTGGGACTGATTGGGGTAGACTGAAGGGGTGATATTGAAATATAATTTTATCATATTTTATTTATCCATATATTATTGTATTCTATTCCAATCTCATTTCAAATTGTATTTTATTCAAACTCCATTTTAAATTGTTTTTATCGGATTTAAGTAATAATTTGTGTTTGGAACTCTGCAGTTTGATTTGGTCCATGGACTAATCAATCAAGTAAACAAACATAACCTTCAGGTGTTGTAGGAAAAATTTAAAAAGATTAAAAATTATTTGAGTATCATTTTGAAGACAGTTTTTACCCACTTAGTTATCATACCATCCGCCCCTCAGTTTTCTAATCACATCACACAATTGTTTGTGAGTCTGAAATCCAGTGATATCACCAGTCTTCCCATAATCTATTTAGGAAGTGCAATGATGGGTGAGAATGACTTTTGGGATGAGGAGAAGAGAGGCTGCCTAGGGAAGGATCAGCTAAGAGGGGAGAATCCAGGGGTGAAATTCATTTATAGCTCTTTTTTTAGCTCTTTTTAGTTTTTTGCTTTTTAAGTGTAAATTGGGTTTTAATTGGATTGTTTTAAATTGTGGGCCAAAGTTGTATAATTCTTTTAATTGATTTTAAATTTTGTATTAGTATGTTTTTTATCCTTGGCTGTGCACCGCCCTGAGTCCAAATAGGAGAAGGGCGGTATATAAATTGAATAAATAATAATAATAAAAATTTACCTTCCCTACCGGTTCGCAAATGTGTGCGCACTACCACAGAGCCCTCATCAGAGCCTCCCCCAGACTCCAGGACTGGCCCATGTCCCCCCCCCCCAACCTCCTCACTGTCCGAATCTGCTGCCAGCTCCACTGGCCACTGGCTATACGGATTCTTCCTTCGGCTTCTGTCAATCCTGTCTCCAGGCGCAGAAGTGCATTTGAGACACAACGTGGCATCTGGAGAATTGATCTGGTGAATTTGGATTGAAGTACTTCTAATGATGTAAAACATGAACCTGACGGTCCGAGCAACGTCCCATAAAGGAGCTGTGCTAGCGACTTGGCCACAAAAAGCTTAAGAGCAGCAGGGACATAGTAGCCTCCTTTTGTGCGGAAACAATGAAGAATGGTGCTAGCTGATCTTTGGCCCAGGGCAGCTGCATCTCTCTTGAACCCTTGGCCTGAATGGCCACCCCCAGGGATTTGAAGGGGCTTCCCTGCTCTATTTTGTGGCCATTTAGATAGCATGAATAAAGTTTTGGCCTTTTTGATCTTTGTTTTCTCATCATTTATGCCCAGTTGATTGTAATTACAGTGCTGGAGAAGGGCTCGCAAGGCTCTTTTCAGGCCTTCTGGTGTCCTGGAGAGGATCACAGGGGCATCTGCATAGAGCAGGAGGGCGATGCTTCGGTCACCTATTTTTTTTGCGGTGGGGGGGCAGGGGTGAAATCTAAAATTTGTTACTACCAGTTCTGTGGGCGTGGCTTGGTGGGGGGGTAACGTGACTGGGTGGGCATGGCCAATTTTTTTTTTTACTTTTAAAACCATTTTTTACATGTAAAAAAAATGCTTTCAAAAGGCTCTGATGATCACGCGGCTCAGCTGGGCATGGGGGACGGGGGCAGAGATTTTTGCTACTGGTTCTCTGAACTGCCCACCGCCATCGCTACCTACTCGCCCGAGCCGGTCTGAACCGGGAGCATTTCACCCCTGGTGGGGGAGTGATTTGGTTTATTTAACCATTTTACCATGCCAGTTATGTAAAAGTTGAAAAGCAGGGGGGCCAAAATGCCCCCGTTTAACCCCCTTTTGAGTTTTAACTGACTTCGAGAGGGACCCCTGCATATCACAACTCACCTTGAGGGATGTTTTAGTATGTAGGGCACGTAATAGATGAAGAACCCTGTGGTCAATTGAGGCAGCTTCCAGCTTCTCCCATAGCTTAGTCCTGGGAACCGTATCAAAGGCTGCCTTGAGATCTATAAAGGAAGTCTATTTGATATGTATTTTTCAATCAGTTGATGAAGAGCTAAGCACTGATCGGTAGTGCCTCTCCCTTCTCTAAACCCGGCTGGCTCTTCAGCGATCAAATTCTCAAGAGCCAGCCACTCTCCATCTGGAGGTGTTTTCCATCAGGATGACCAGGGAAAAGATTAGCCTGACAACTTTCTTCTTGATCAACCCATGCTTTCTGGGAATCACCCTCTTGTTTTCAAAGAGTTTATGAATCGTCTTTTTCCCCCTCTGTTCATTTTATTTGTCATCTGCTCTAGAATGTTCCCTATAATTGATCAATTGTATCAATGATATTTTCTCTGTGCTTTGTCAGTATACGATGGACAAATTTTTCTCAAACATTTTCATTCACTTTTGAAGATGGTGGCAGTATTTGTATCCTATTTAACCATATTTGGAGATTAGACAATTGTAGAAGAAAGATTCAATGTGGGATAAGAAACAAAGTTTTCAACTTTTCAAATTCTTGGATATTCCCATTCTAGTTTCATCCCTTTCTGAAGAAGAACAAGTTTTTCAGTATTTCTCAAAGAAAACTGTACTTGGACCAAAATGGAGAGATAATGGCAGATCTGGGCATCAAAATCTTCTTGGTTCTCCCCAAGGAGGATGTCAGGAGAGAGATTCTGGCGTATTTTGAAAGGCAGAGACTTACTATCGACCAAGATGCTCTTTCACAGCTAAAGTTGCTCAATAAGGTGGGAGAAATTTTGCTGTCTTTTCTCTGTTTTCCAAAGCCTGAGGTCCCATTTTCAGTGGGCAAAGCCTAGAGTCTCCAGGGTGCTTGGCCTCCCATGCCAGGTGGTGTCATCTCATGGAAGTTCTTCAAGAGATGGGACCTAAGTGAAATGGCTTTGCCATGTTTTATGGAAACCTTTCAAGATCTTACTGGGCAGAGGTTTCTTTCTTCATCACTGTTCAATTTCATATTAAAAAAATCTAATGGAAAGAAGTTTCCTAAATTTTTTACGGTAAACTTTATTCTCAGTTTTAATATGAATATATCATCATACTTAAATCTTTTTTCAATTCCATCCCTCTAGACTTTATTAAGCAGAAAAGTACTTGATTGTAATGTTAAATTCTGAAAGCAAAAGGGAAGAACTAAAGGAAGAATCTGCCAGTTATTATACCTCCTGCATCTGTTTAAAAGTAGTCAGAGATGTCATACTTACCTCAGTCAAGACCAGAGGCTACTTGTCTCCATCCGTTTCTACCTCCGTTTTCCATGGACGGAGAGTCCTAACATCTTTTCTTTGGCATTCCTTTTCTTCTGCTCAGTCCCTGCCTCAGTCCAAATGTGTGGAAAGTTGCCATCCTGGATTTGTCAAGAGGGCTCGAGAAGGAGAGCCAGTTTGCTGCTACGACTGCGTTCCTTGTCCGGAGGGGACCTTCTCCACTCAGGAAGGTGGGTCACACTGAGGAAAATGGGAGGCTTTGTGGAACTGGATCCACCCAGAACATTTTCATGAAAGTGGAAGTTAAAAGACAGATGGAAGCTCACATGGGTTTTTTATTTTTAACCTGCACAATTTCTTATCTAAAAGGAAGTAAATCAAGAAGACTTTGAAGGAGGGGTTGGGAAGAGATGGGAGCTGAGAGACAGTCGCTGGCCCAAATATATCTATTCAGATTTCATGTTTAAAGTGAAAATTTCTCTTTAGTGTGGATATTTCCTGCCACATTTAACTCTCTGGGACCATCCAAATTCTTTGAAACTTGAGGAACTGTCTTAGGTCCATCACCTGGAAGGATTACTCTGATACCTTCTACATGCGCCTCCCCTTGAGGATCTCCGAGTTGCTGGTCCACAGGGAGGTAGTGTGGACAGTTATGGGGGAACCTCATTACACAAATATTCTGACAGCCAATTAAATATCCCAGGATAGGAACCCTCTGAGTCAATATATTAAGAAGTGCCATGGCTCAGGTCTCAGGATGTTTGCTTAGAAAGATTAGCTGATTCATTATTAACCTCTAATAACGTAGGTTTCTATGAAGATTCTGCACATTAACCAGGAAATTATTAACATCCTAGGACTTCCTCCAATTTCATAGACTTTGCTCTACATTTGTTTGAAAATACCCATTCTTTTGGTGAAATTGTTAAGAAACACATCTTGGAAAGTGATCCTGCTATCAGTTTAAGATCTTTGTTGAAAGATAGAAGGATAGAATATTAAAGAAATATTATTTTTTGGCTTTCTCAGATACACAAATGTGCACCAAGTGTCCAGATGATAAACATCCAAATATAGACAGAGTTCAGTGTATCCCCAAAGTCATAACCTTCCTGTCTTATGAAGAACATCTGGGCATCATCCTGGTCTCTTTTGCCCTTCTCTTCTTCCTAAACTCAGCCCTTGTTTTAATCATCTTCATTAAATACAGAGAAACTCCCCTTGTCAAAGCCAACAACCGGGACCTCTCCTACAGCCTCCTGGTCTCCCTCCTGCTTTGCTTCTTGTCTCCTCTTCTCTTCATTGGTCAACCAAGGAAAGCCACCTGCCTTCTCCAACAAATGGTTTTCAGCCTCATCTTCTCAGTTGCCGTTTCTTCTCTCTTGGCCAAAACCATCACGGTGGTGCTGGCTTTCCTGGCCACAAAACCAGGAAACCGAGTGAACAGATGGTTGGGGAAGAGCTTGGCCAACTCCATCATCCTTTCTTGCTCTGCTGTCCAAATTATCATCTGCTCCATCTGGATGGGAGTTTCTGCCCCCTTCCCTGACTCTGACCTCCACTCCCAGCCTGGAGAGATCATCCTGCAATGCAACGAAGGGGCCGTTGTCATGTTCTACATCACCCTCAGCTACATGGGCTTCCTGGCTGCCATCTGCTTCACGGTGGCTTTCCTGGCCAGGAATCTGCCTGGGGCCTTCAACGAAGCCAAGCTGATCACCTTCAGCATGCTGGTCTTCTGCAGTGTCTGGGTGACTTTTGTGCCCACCTACCTGAGCACCAAAGGGAAATCCATGGTGGCTGTGCAGGTCTTCTCCATCCTGGCCTCCAGTGCTGGTCTGCTGGGCTGCATCTTCATCCCCAAGTGCTACATTATCCTTCTGAGGCCAGACCTCAACACAAAGGAGCATCTTACGGGCAGAACAAATGTAAAAACATGAGATCTAACACCATTGTGATATTGGAGAATTGTTAAAGTTCCTTTTAATTGAAGGGAGATATTAAGTCCTTATATAGTATGCAGAAGTCAAAGAAAATCATATCTATATGTTCCACAATGGAAATTTTTGAATGACTGGAATTCTTGTTGTTCCCTCCCCTTTCAATAAATCTTGCTAAAGAAAACTATGAAAGTTATTCGGAGGAATTTGCCAGCTACTTTATGTGACACTTATAGAAAATAATGTGGGCACTTGTTCCTACTGACAGCAGCTAAAAGTGTGTTTGTGAGAGAGAATGAGTAGGAGAAGAGGTCAGGAGGAAGCTGTGGGAACCAAGCACCAGCCTGGTTGCCTGATCCTCTCCATGAGAATGTCGGAATGATGTGAAATATGACATGTTTGACTGTCTCTTAGTTGGGGAGGGAAATCTTATATAATTCTTTCTTGAGTTCCTGATAAAAGCTCCTTTGCAGAAAGAATTTGGCAGAACAGCTGTCTGGGATTTCAGTTTGGGATTGTTTTTATTTTGGTACATTAAATAATTTAATTACACTAAAATAATAAAAAAAGTAAATAAAAAAATAAAATGTGTAAAGAAATTTCAACTTTACACTTTGTATATTTTTTTCTTTCCTCAACCAGAGAAAGAAAATAGCAGTTTTCAGGCCCTTTAATTTTCAACTCCACAATTTCTACCTAAAGCATTTTCTCTGCTCCTCTTCCCAGCTTCTCTTGTCTGTGAAGGGCTGGACAAGATGTCCAGAGAAAGGGGAGCCTGAGACTCTCCCCAGGAGGAGGGTGAAGGCAGGGGTGAAATTCAAAAATTTTCCCTACAGGTTCTGTGGGCGTGGCTTGGTGGGTGTGGCTTGGTGGTCATGTGACCAGGAAAACCCACTATCAGACTTTATACAAAAATATCACAAAAGCTATGCAACTGACTCCCACACAATGCAAAAGCAGCTGGACTTCACACAAAATGTTTGTCACAGAGAGCTCAAAAACAAACTATCACACTTTACACAAAAATTGTGTTTTGTGATGAGCTTTCCCCCCCCCCCCCCAGAAATGTGCATATTCCAGCTGTGGAACAAGAAGCGCTCCTAAAACAAAATGTTCATTTTTATTATTATTTTTTTATTAAAATTATCATGGCACAAAATAGAAAATAAAGGTAGGAAAGAAATGGGAAAGGGAAAGGGAAAGAAAGGAGAAGAGTGGAATAAAGGGGAAAAGAAAAGAAAGGGGAAGGAAAGGAAAGGAAAGGAATGGGAAAGGGAAAGAAAGGAGAAGAGTGGAATAAAGGGGAAAAGAAAAGAAAGGGGAAGGAAAGGAAAGGAAAGGGAAAGGGAAAGAAAGGAGAAGGAGAAGAATGGAATAAAGGGGAAAAGAAAGGAAAGGGGAAGAAAAGGAAAGGAAAGGAGTGGAGTGGAATAGCTGAAAAGTCCAAAGTCCAAGAAAAAGGCTTCTTCCCCCCAATTCAGAACCTCCGATTCCTCCTCTGGGGTTGGAAGCATCGGGCCAGGACACCCCCCTCCTCCCTTTCTCCCTCCCCCATTCATTGAAGGCGAAGATTCTGAGTTGCTGCCTGCATGAGGAAGGGGGGAGAGGCAGAGGGGGGAGAGACTTGGGGGTCACAGACAGGCACCCCCCCAACCTGAAGGAAAGACAGGAAACCCCTCAGCTAAACCAGGAAGAGGCGGAGAGGATCTGCAGGGATCCCTCCTAATCCAGAAGGATCCTCCTTCCCTCCAGCCCCCCTCCCAATAACCCCCCCCCCCCGCCTGACAGCTGCTGTTTTCTTCTTTTGCCTCCCCTAGCCAGCCTTTTTTTCTCTGCTTCTCTCCCCCCCCCATGGAACTATAGAGGCGGGGGGGGGGGCAGAAGCAGCCCCTTCCTTCAGCGAAGCCCCCTCCAGGTTTCCAAGGCCCAGGAGCCGCTGCGATGTCCCTGGACTTCTCCGCGCAACCCACCTTCCCACAGAAGCCAATTCAGAGATCCAGTAGATTCCGCTCCCACCCCGCCCGCCCACCCGGCCATTGGCTGGCCTTTCCTGCAGGATTCGCACCCTCTGCCCTCGGAGGTTGGGAATCCGCCTCCCTTCTAACCTGGCTGCCTTCGAGTTCGATCCCGGACTGAGCGCCGCTCGCAGGCTTTCTCCCACCCACCCCCGCCCCTTACTTTCGAAAAAAAAGAAAGAAAGAAAAGACGGGAATGAGAAGTGTGAAGAGGGATTTCTCTGTCACCACCAAAAAGACAATCGCAAAGCAGGAGGTGGAGCTGGCACAGAATGGAAGGAAAGCCCCCCCCCCTTAATACAGGACCCTCAGGGAGAGAGAAGCGAAAGGAAAGGGGGAAGAGAGAGAGAGAGAGAGAGAGAGAGAGAGAAGAGAAAGGGGAGAGAGGGAGAGAGAGAGAGAGAGAGAATGCCAACGCAGCCCCCCACCTCCCCAGGCCAAGCGTGCCGCTGCTGCCCCGCCTGCCCCCGTCCAGCGCCTCCAGGGCTCGCAGAGAGAGAGCCCTCCTCGGAGCCCCGGTTGGCCACGGAGCCCCTCCAGCGGAGCCTGAGCGCCGGGGGCTGTGCAGGGGCTGGAGGGCCGGGGCCAAGGCTAGGCAAGCCCCCCGCCCAACTTCTCCGGAGGGGCGGCGGAGTTCCCGGCCAGGCTCCTCCGGGGCAGAGAAAGGTCTCGGGGCCGCACCTGGCGCTCTGCACATGCTCGGGTGCCCCGAGTCGCTCTCGCAATCAGCCCGCTCAGGACCCAGCGGGGCAGAAAGCCCCCCCACCCCCACCCGCCGCAATGGAGAAGACCCAGGGGGAGGGGAGGGGAAGCCGCCGCCCGCCTTCCTCTCGGCCCCCGCCCGGACGAGGCAGCCCCCACCAGCCGCGCCTGCCCTGCCCCCCCTCCTGCCACAGCCCCTTCCCCGCCTCCGCTGCCGTCCCTGCTGCCAGCCCCTCGCAACTGGAAGGCCGGCCGGTGCACGAAGAGCCTCCCTCCCGCCCTCTCTTGCCCGGGCTTTCCAGGGGTCGCAGAGGAAGGCGGATTCCCCCTCCTGGGCAGGTTGCTTAGAGGGGGGGAAAACCCAGCCCAGGACGCGGCTGCCCCTCCCCTCTCGGCTTCCTCCCCTCCAGGTGGCAGGTCCTCCTAGCTGCCCCCCCCCCACACACAGGGAAGCCCCCAGCCCCCAGGAGCAAGAGGGGCGCCCGCGGCAGCCCCATCGCCCTCCAGCCCCCTGGGCTTCCCCACCCGCAACCGAAACCCCCCCGAGGAAGCCTCCGGACCCGCCCAGCCACGGTCGGTCTCCACTGCAGAGACTGGCGTTGAGTTGCAGCGTGGAAGAAGAAGAGCCGGAGGGGCTGATGGGCTCTGGAGTCTCTCCAGCAATGGGGTCACTCAGTGGGCAACGGCTGGTTTAGAATGTCGCGTTCTTCGCCTTTGGGCTAAAGCAATTTGACTGGTTTCCTACGTCTTCCCCCCCCCCCCCCCATATTCCATTGTATGGAGCTTTATTTGGCTTCCCTGACTCAACAAGGGAACTTTTCCTGGAAACTCCCCATGCGGAAGGCTGCAGCTGCCCAGCAGAGGAGGAAATCCCGGTCAGTGAAGCCCTTTAAGCTTCCTCTGAGCATCCGAGGACGGATAAGACCATCCGGGTCCTTCAAAGCCACCCAGGGATTCCGAGTCCCACCTTCCCTCCAGGATCTACTCCGTTTATGGATTTCTGGTTCTTCCGTTCATCTCCGACTGCAATGCCTCTCCTGGGGATCCAGGGATCAACAGCTTCTGCCAATCAGGATGTTTCCTCTACAATCATCCCAGACCCCCCCCCCCCCTCAATACAAATTCCTAATTCTCCAGGGTGGCCTTGATGAGGCCCTTGGACAGGAGATTAAACACAAGTGCAAGGCAGTGGGACAGGCAAAGGGCAGAAGCCACGGCTGTAAGTTTGGGCAAGGCGAGAGGGGGTCATGGAGAGAGCCTTACTACCCATCTGTTCACCCATCCATCCATTCACTTATCCATCCATCCATCCATCCATCCATCCATCCATTCACCCATCCATCCATTCACTTATCTATCCATCCATCCACCCATCCATCCATTCACTTATCTATCCATCCATCCATCCATTCACCCATCCATCCATTCACTTATCCATCCATCCATCCATCCATCCATCCATCCATCCATCCATTCACTTATCTATCCATCCATCCATCCATTCACCCATCCATCCATTCACTTATCCATCCACCCATCCATCCATTCACTTATCTATCCATCCATCCATCCATCCATCCATTCACCCATCCATCCATTCACTTATCCATCCATCCATCCATCCATCCATCCATCCATTCACTTATCTATCCATCCATCCATCCATTCACCCATCCATCCATTCACTTACCTATCCATCCATCCACCCATCCATCCATTCACTTATCTATCCATCCATCCATCCATCCATCCATTCACCCATCCATCCATTCACTTATCCATCCATCCATCCATCCATCCATCCATTCACTTATCTATCCATCCATCCATCCATTCACCCATCCATCCATTCACTTATCCATCCATCCATCCACCCATCCATCCATTCACTTATCTATCCATCCATCCATTCACTTATCTATCCATCCATCCATCCATTCACCCATCCATCCATTCACTTATCCATCCATCCATCCACCCATCCATCCATTCACTTATCTATCCATCCATCCATCCATTCACCCATCCATCCATTCACTTATCTATCCATCCATCCACCCATCCATCCATTCACTTATCTATCCATCCATCCATCCATTCACCCATCCATCCATTCACTTATCTATCCATCCATCCATCCATCCATCCATCCATCCATCCACGTGTGTCTGAGACTAGGTTGAGTGTCCACCTCTCTCCACTAAATCAACAAAGAGAAGGTGGCATTTCTCTTCCATCTCCAACGGCCTCATCCAGGCCACCCTGGAGAATGAGGAATCTGCATGAAGTCTGCGTGAGTTGGTGGGAAACGGGAAGGGAAAGAGGGATTGAAAGAGGAGGGGGAGGGGAGGGGGAAGAAAGCCCCGTCCCCTTCCCTTGTCTTTGGATGATTTTCTAAGTACAAACACCCGAAGAAGAATCAGCCTGACCTGCTCAAAACTTCCGAGATCAAAGCAATGGGAAGGCTGCCCTCTTCAGAAGGGACCCCCCTGCGGCTGTCTCGGCTTCTGTTGATTTCTCTCCCCCCTCCCCCTCCCCCTCTTTCCCCCTCTTCCCTCTTCCCTCCCGTCTTTTCCTCCCTCCTCACCTGCCACCAGGTGTCCGCAACATATTTGTGACATTCCCTTCCACAGCTTTTACACAGCAGAGCAAACCCACCCAGCCAGTCGACCTCAAAACCAACCCAAAATACCCAGGAGCTGTCAATCACCCCCGACCAGATCGAGGTCCCTGCCAGAGTTGAAGAGGAAGGGATCCAGCAGGACGGCCAGTCTGAGCCATTTGACCGAGGAAGGGGGGGTCTCCTGGGACTGAATTGAAGGGCCCTCGTGAAGGGGCCTCTGCAGATCCCCAGAGCCGGAAGGTCTGGAGGGGAGGAACCGGGTCCACCTGAACTCAAACAAAAGGAGGATTTTGGTCCCCTGAATCTGGGCAGCTGCCCTTATTTCTCTCCTCCCCCAAGGCAGAGAAAGGCCCTCCTTCTCCAGATGTTGCTCTCTACAGTTGTGAGAGTGAAAAGGGCCCAGTTGTCCCAATCACCCTTCCCCTCACCTGCAACTTCCTCCTCCCCATCCAGCCCTTCGCAGCCTCCAGGCACCGCGGAAGCACCGGAGTGAGCAGCGTTGCACGTTTTCCTAGACGCCAAATATGGAAGTTGAGAAAATGGTGTGTGTGTGTGTGTAGTTGATTGGCGGCAGAGCGTGGTGTCTCCTCCGTGGGTGGAATGTCAAAGGGGCAATGCCTACTGTGGCTCCTCTCCCAAGAGCAGCTGGGGGGAGGGTTGGGCAGTGCGGGGCAAGGGCGTGAAGGTCGGTGTGTGAGTATTTGTGTGTGTTGCTGGTGTGGCTCCTCACCTGCATGGTGGCAAAGGAAGCCCTGCCTGGGTGGCGCCTTCCGCCCTTCTTCTTCCCCTCCCAGAGGGAAACCTTCAGTCCGGGATTGGGAAGATCCAGATCCAGAGAAGGGAAGACGGCGGGATTCACCCATTACTCTTGCTAATCCATTAGTGGGGAGGGTTGTGTCTTGATCGCAGGGGGCAAAGGTGGACAATTAAATTCTGGGATCAGCGATTGGCCCAGAGTCCCCCCAGCCGGTGGGATTCGAACCCAGAATCTCTCCGTTCCTAGGCTGCTGCTTGGACCACTGGGCCGCCTCAGGCTGCCTCTGTGCAGGGAGAGTGAGCAGCCCCCCTTGCCCTCCCCCAAGTTCCAGGCAGGGCGCCATGGCTTCCTGGGAGGGCTGGCTCTGCCCTGGTAGGGAAGCAGCCAGGAGCAACTGCTGAGTCAGACCTGACCGCCTTTAGAGCAGCGCAGAAGAATCGGATGGAAACGCCTTGTGTGGCAGAGATGGCCTGGATTCCCCGCGGGTGAAGATGGGGGCCCAGGAGAGCCGAAGGGGATGCGGAAGCCTGACTCTCACTCCGGAGGGAGCTGTGGAGGGCAGTCAAGGGAGCGCAGCCGTGGGGGCAAGAAAGGAGGGAGGGGCATTTCCCCGGCCCCCTAAGAAGGGCCCCATCCCCTCGGGGGAAAACCAGGTGGAGCTGCTTGGCTGATGTCACAATTTTTCGGGGCCACTTTGGCTTCGGTTGTGCTCCAGAGGGAACCCCACACCTTGCAAAGACCCCAATCCCCCCTGGGCCCTTTCTCTGCGGACCTTTGGAAGCCAGTTAAGAAGGGGGGGCTGCTCCTCCCCTCCCCCTCCTTTTTCTCTCCTTCCTATTTCTCTTTCTTTCGTCGCTTTCACTTTCTGGGCCCTTGTCCTCTTGGCCAGATCCCCCTACTGCCTTGGCCCCCCAGGAGTCCCCCTCGGGGCTGGCTGAGAGCCCCTCTGGGAAGCACAGTGGGTGAGGAAGCAGCGGAGTGGCGGCTGCCTGCATCACCTTCCTCCCAGCCTGGCTGCGGGAATGGAGGGCTAAGCGGGCAGCTCTGCACCTCTCTCCTCCCGGCCCTGTCAGAGCTCAGAGTCTGCGGGAGCCGCGCCAAAGAGGGCTGCCCGGGGGACCGGGGCGAGGAAGCCTCCGGAGTGCTGGAGCTGAAGCGGGGCTTCTGAGCTTCACCTGAGGCCTCCCCACAAGAGGCAGACAGCTGGGCAGGTGAGGAGGAGGAGGGCGATGGAGAAGTTATTCCCTGGGGCAGTGGATCCCTCACCGCTGGGCTCCGGGAAACCTTGGAGGCTTTACTTCGCAGTGTGCGAAGGTTGCAGCCCCGCGAGCTGGGGAGGAGGGGATTAGATCCGGCTGTCGGAGGAGTCCTTATCACCCACTAAAGGGACTGAGGGGGGAGGATGCAGGATGCCTTAGAAAGCCCTTTTTCCCAGGGGAGGGGCAGCTGCGGGAAAGAGGTGCTGACCAGGTCTCTCAGCGATGCCCTCCCCCCACCTGGCTTGGTGAACAAGGGTTCTCATGAAGATGAGATGATGGTATAACTCTTGGAGGATGGGTCCTACAGCTTCCATCTTACCTCTTTTCCTAATTTCTCATTCTACAAATCTATATTTTTAGTCACTGACAATAGGAATATTTGCTCAAATTATAAAGTGTCTGGTTCTTGGGAGCTGCAAAATATTTAAAAATTCCTATGAATGACTTTCACAGATTTCTCTTTAATTAGATTTATTGGGATGAATAATGAAATAATTTCAGTCATTCAACCATTTCCCATTTCAAAACAAACTATTTAAGTGGGAATAATTACTGCCTTCTTTCAAATAAAAGAAACTTTAACAATTCTTCCAATATCACAATGGTGTTATATCTCATGTTTTTACATTGATTCTGGCTGTGAGCTGCTCCTTTGTGTTGAGGTCTGGCCTCAGAAGGATAATGTAGCACTTGGGGATGAAGATGCAGCCCAGCAGACCAGCACTGGAGGCCAGGATGGAGAAGACCTGCACAGCCACCATGGATTTCCCTTTGGTGCTCAGGTAGGTGGGCACAAAAGTCACCCAGACACTGCAGAAGACCAGCATGCTGAAGGTGATCAGCTTGGCTTCGTTGAAGGCCCCAGGCAGGTTCCTGGCCAGGAAAGCCACCGTGAAGCAGATGGCAGCCAGGAAGCCCATGTAGCTGAGGGTGACGTAGAACATGACAACGGCCCCTTCGTTGCACTGCAGGATGATCTCTCCAGGCTGGGAGTGGAGGTCAGAGTCAGGGAAGGGGGCAGAAACTCCCAGCCAGATGGAGCAGATGATAATTTGGACTGCAGAACAAGAGAAGATGATGGAGTTGGCCAAGCTCTTCCCCAACCATCTCTTCACTCGGTTTCCTGGTTTTGTGGCCAGGAAGGCCAGCACCACCGTGATGGTTTTGGCCAAGAGAGAAGAAATGGCCACTGAGAAGATGATGCTGAAAACCGTTTGTCGGAGAAGGCAGGTGGCTTTCCTTGGTTGACCAATGAAGAGAGAAGGAGACAAGAAGCAAAGCAGGAGGGAGACCAGGAGGATGTAGGAGAGGTCCCGGTTGTTGGCTTTGACAAGGGGAGTTTCACGGTATTTAATGAAGATGATTAAAACAAGGCCTGTGGTTAGGAAGAAGAGAAGGGCAAAAGAGACCAGGATGATGCCCAGATGTTCTTCATAAGACAGGAAGGTTACAACTTTGGGGATACATTGGACTCTGTCCTCATTTGGGTATTTATCATCTGGGCACTTGGTGCATTTTTCTGTATCTGAGAAAAGGAAAAAGCAATATTTCTTTAATACACTGGTTTTTTTTTTACATTTCAAGAAATAGCTTTTTTGGATGACAGCTGTTACCAGGGGCATTATCCAAGAAGTATTTCTTAACTATTTCATTAAAAAGAGCATAAGAAAGATATTTTTTTTACTAAAAATGTATCTAGGTATATGAAGTTGAGAGAGGCTCCAGGATGTTAATTATTTCTGTAATGTGTAGAATGTTCATAGGAACTTATATTGTTAGATGTTAATAATGAATCATATAATCTTTTTAGGCAAACATCCTGAGTCCTGCCACATGGCAGTTAATATCCTGGACTTGGAAGATACCTACAGCATCTTGTAACACCTAGAAGCAACCTGGAATTAAGGAGAAACTTCCTATCAGTGAGAGGAATTAGCCAGTGGAACAGCTGGCCTCCAGAAGTTGTGGGTGGTTCAACATTGGAGGTTTTTAAGAAGAGACTGGGCAGTCACTTGTCTAAAATGATATAGAGTCTCCTGCTTGAACAGGGGGCTGGACTAGAAGACCTCCAAAGTTCCTTCTATTCTATTCTGATTGATTGATTGATTGATTGATTGATTGATCTACATGACTGGAAGAATATTTGTGTAATGAGTTCCCCCCATAACTATCCACAGCACCAGATTATGGACCAGTGACACCTTCTCAGTGATCCTCAAGGGGAGGATCCAATATACAGTGGATTGCAAGGTCTTTCAGAAAGTGGACCTAAAACAATTCATAAAATTTCAAAGAACTCAGATGTTCCTAGAAAGATAAATTTAGCAGCACATATCCAAACTAAAAAGAAGAAGAGATATTTCCTCTGCCATTAGTAAAGCTTGCCCAGTCTGCCACCCACTCTTCCCATCCCCTCCTTCCAAGTCTTTTTGATTTACTTCCGTTTAGATAAGAAATTGTGCAGGTTAAGAATAAAAAACGAGGTGAGCTTCGATCTATCTTTTCACTTGCACTTTTATGAAAATGTTCTCATTTGTGATCTTATTCAGGAGGGGGGAGCGGACCTGGCGGGTATTACGGAGACCTGGTTGGGCCCCGAGGGAGGGGTCCCTCTGGTAGAAATGTGCCCACCAGGCTTCCACGCATTCCATCAGCCGAGGCCTCAGGGGAGGGGCGGGGGAGTAGCAGTTATTATTAGAGAAGGCCTTAGGCCGAGGGAGGCCACTGTTCCTCAGACGGCCGGTTGTGAGACCCTCCTTGTGAAGTGCGGTCATGGGGTTCAGATGGGTTTGCTGATCACGTACCTGGCTTCCTGCGACGTGGCAGCAGCCCTGCCCGAGCTACTCAATGTTATCGCCGCGGTGGCAGTTGATACCCTCAGACTTATGGTCATGGGGGATTTTAATCTGCCGTCCGCGGGTGAGGCATCTGAGGTGGCTCGGGAGTTCATGGCTTCCATGACGGCGTGGACCTGACCCAGCTAATTCATGGCCCTACGCACAGGGGGGGAAACACACTGGACCTAGTTATTGTCTCTGGACAGTGGTTGAGTGATCTTGAGATAGGGGACATAGTCATTGAGCCCTTGTCATGGTCGGATCACTCTCTCCTTCACCTTGACCTTCGAACCGGGGTACCCCGCCGCAGGGAGGCGGAACCGGTAAGATGGTACCGCCCCAGGCGCCTGATGGAACCTGATAGGTTCCAGATGGAGCTTGGGCCAATCCCTGAGGATCTTGCACACGCCTCGGCTGGAGACCTAGTGGCCGCCTGGGATAGAGTGGCTGCTGGAGCTCTGGATCGAGTCGTGCCTTTGCGGCCTCTGGCCCGGCGCCATTCTCACCTGGCTCCTTGGTTTACCAAGGAGCTGAGGGAGATGAAGCACCGGAAAAGACGCCTAGAGAGTAGTTGGAGGGCTAGTCTTTCTGAATCAGACCGGACACTGGTAAGATCTCATATTAAGAATTACCTAGTGGCGATAAAAGCAGCAAAATGTACCCATTTTGTTGCTCTTATTGCATCATCAGATAATTGCCCGGCCGCTCTGTTTAGGGTGACCCGCTCCCTGCTCCACCAGGAAGCGCGGGAGGACCCCTTGGAGGGAAGAGCCGAGGATTTTGTTCAATATCTGCATGACAAAATCACTCAGATTCGGGAAGGTCTGGACTCCGACTGGGTAGGTCCAGTGAGGGTGACGGAGGCAGGTCTTGAGAATGTTATCTGGGACAAGTTTGATCCTGTGACCCCAGATGACGTGGACAGGATTCTGGGTAGACTGAATGCGACCACATGTTTGTTGGACCCGTGTCCCTCCTGGTTAGTACTGGCTTCCTGGGAGGTGACACGAGGCTGGCTTCAGGGGATTATAAATGCTTCATTGGGTGAGGGTACCTTCCCTGCCACCTTGAAGGAGGCGGTGGTGAGGCCTCTCCTCAAGAAGCCTTCCCTGGACCCGGCAGTATTGGCTAATTATCGTCCAGTCTCCAACCTTCGCTTTATTGCGAAGGTTGTTGAGAGTGTGGTTGCGCAACAGCTTCCCCATTACCTGGATGAAACGTCGTATCTAGATCCGTTCCAGTCGGGTTTCAGGCCTAGGTACAGCACGGAAACGGCATTGGTCGTGTTGGTTGATGATCTCTGGAGGGCTCGGGACAGGGGTGCTCCTCTGTCTTGGTCCTGTTAGATCTCTCAGCGGCTTTTGATACCATCGACCATGGTATCATGCTGCACCGGTTGGAAGAGTTGGGGATGGGAGGCACCGTACTACGGTGGTTCTCCTCCTTTCTCTCCGACCGGTCGCAGTCTGTGTTGACAGGGGGCAGAGGTCGACCCCGAGGCCCCTCATATGTGGGGTGCCGCAGGGATCGGTCCTCTCGCCCCTTTTGTTCAACATTTATGTAAAGCCGCTGGGCGAGATCATCTGTGGTTTCAGGGTGAAGTACTATCAGTACGCTGACGACACCCAGCTGTACATCTCCACCCCGGACCACCCCAACGATGCCCTTGAAGTGATGTCCCGGTGCCTGGAGGCCGTACGGATCTGGATGGGGAGGAACAGGATCAGGCTCAACCCATCCAAGACTGAGTGGCTGTGGTTTCCGACGTCCCGAAATAGTCAGCTGGTGCCATCGCTGACTATTGGGGGTGAATCATTGGCCCCCACGGAAAGGGCTCGCAACTTGGGCATCCTCCTGGATTCACAGCTGTCTTTAGAAGAGCACTTG
This sequence comes from Pituophis catenifer annectens, assembly GCF_029215685.1. Classification (NCBI taxonomy): domain Eukaryota; kingdom Metazoa; phylum Chordata; class Lepidosauria; order Squamata; family Colubridae; genus Pituophis; species Pituophis catenifer. The sequence continues at coordinate 368,060 of NW_027256902.1, read as the reverse complement.
ATGGCCGTGACCGGGAGGATTTTTCATCAGGTTCGCCTGATCCGCCAGTTGCATCCCTTTCTAGATTGGGACTCCCTACACACAGTCACTCATGCCCTCGTCACCTCTCGTCTGGACTATTGTAACGCTCTCTACATGGGGCTCCCCTTGAGGTGCACTTGGAGGCTCCAACTGGCGCAGAGTGCGGCCGCGCGGGTGGTTATGGGAGCAACGTGGAGCTCCCATATAACGCCTCTCCTGCGCGAGCTGCACTGGCTCCCGGTGGTCTTCCGAGTGCGCTTCAAGGTTTTGGTTACCACCTTTAAAGCGCTCCATGGCTTAGGACCTGGTTATCTACGGGACCGCCTGCTACCACCAATAGCCTCCCACCGGCCAGTACGCTCCCATAGAGAGGGGCTCCTCCGGGTGCCGTCAGCCAAACAATGTCGACTGGCGGCCCCTGGGGGAGAGCCTTCTCTGTGGGGGCACCTACGATCTGGAACGAGCTCCCCCTGGAGATACGGAGGATCCCGGATCTTCACACCTTCCGTCGCGCGCTTAAAACGTTTTTATTTCATCAAGCTGGCCTGGCCTAAATCTTCTCCTTTTTTAAATTTAAATTTTAAACATAAATTTTAATCTGTTTAATTATGGGGTATTTTAAAATTCAGCCTAATTATTTAATTCGTTTTAATTTATTTTAAATGTTGTATTTCTGTGTTTTATCTTCTGGCTGTTCACCGCCCTGAGTCCTTCGGGAGAAGGGCGGTATAGAAATTTAATAAAATAAAATAAATAAATAAATGGATCCAGTTCCACAAAGCCTCCCATTTTCCTCAGTGTGACCCACCTTCCTGAGTGGAGAAGGTCCCCTCCGGACAAGGAACGCAGTCATAGCAGCAAATTGGCTCTCCTTCTTGAGCCCTCTTGACAAATCCAGGATGACAACTTTCCACACACTTGGACTGAGGCAGGGACTGAGCAGGAAAACAAGGAATGTGAAAGAAAAGAGATTAGGACTCTCCGTCCATGGGAAATGGAGGGAGAAATGGATGTAGACAAGTAGCCTCTGTTCTTCATTGGGGTAAATAGGAAACCTCTGACTACTTCTAAAGAGATGCAGGAGGTAAAATAACTGGCAGATTCTTCATGTAGTTCCTCCCTTTTGCTTTCATAATTTAGCATTACAATGAAGTACTTTTCTATTTAAGGTAGTCTAGAGGGATGGAATTGAAAAAAGATCTAAACATGATGATATATTCATATTAAAACTGAGAATAAAGTTTACTGTAAAAGATTTAGGAAATTTTATTCTATTAGGTTTTTTAATATGAAATTAAACATTGATGGAGAAAGAAACCTCTGACCAGTAAGATCTTGAAAGGTTTCCAGAAAACATGGCAAAGCCACTCCACTTAGGTCCTGTCTCTTGAAGAGCTTCCATGAGATGACACCACCTGGCATGGAAGGCCAACCACCCTGGAGACTCTAGGCTTTGCTCACTTGAAATGGGACCTCAGGCTTTGGAAAACAGAGAAAAGACACCAAAATTTCTCTCACCTTATTGAGCAACTTTAGCAGTGAAAGAGCATCTTGGTCGATAGAAAGTCTCTGTCTTTCAAAATACGCCAGAGCCTCTTCCATGACATCCTCCTCAGGGAGAACCAAGAAGCTGTCAATGCCCAGATCTGCTGATATGTCTCCATTTTGGTCCAAGTACAGTTGTCTGTCAGAAATATTCCAAAATTCGTTCTTCTCCAGAAAGGTATGAAACTAGAATGGGAACATCCAGGAATTTGAAAAACAGAAAACTTTATTTCTTACATTGAATCTTTCTTCTACAATTGTCTCATCTCCAAATATTTATTTATTTATTTATTTTATTTTATTTTATTTCTATACCGCCCTTCTCCCGAAGGACTCAGGGTGGTGTACAGCCTAATTAAAAACACTTTTAATTATTTTTAAAAATTTAAAAATAATTAAAATTATTAAATAATAGGCCCAATTTATAAAACCCCAAATTTAAAATCTCATTTAAAACCAATTAAAATCTTTACATTGATAGACCAACCTGGCGGAACAACATGGTTTTGAGGGCACAGCGAAACACATGGAGATCAGAGATTTTACGAATTTCTGGGGGCAGATCATTCCAAAGGGCAGGGGCTCCCACAGAGAAGGCCCTCCCCCTGGGTATCGCCAGCCGACATAATTTGGCCGATGGCACCCTGAGGAGACCCTCTCTGTGGGAGCGAACTGGCCAGTGGAAGGCTACTGGTGGCAGAAGACGGTCTCGAAGGTATCCAGGCCCAATGCCATGGAGCACTTTAAAGGTGGTAACCAACACCCTGAATCGCACCCGGAAGACCACTGGGAGCCAGTGCAGCTTGCGCAGGAGGGGTGTCACGTGGGCACAATGAGTTGCGCCCATAACCACCCGTGCGGCCGCATTCTGGACCAGTTGGAGCCTCCGGGTGCTTTTCAAGGGGAGCCCCATGTAGAGAGCATTGCAGTAGTCCAGTTGGGAGGTGACAAGAGCGTGAGTGACTGTGTGCAAGGCATCGCGGTCCAGAAAGGGCCACAACTGGCGGATCAGGCGAACCTGATAAAAAGCCCCCCTGGCGGACTTCCGGTTTCCTCGTCTTCGGCGGCGGCGGTGCCCTTTGAAGCTCCGCCAGCCCCGCCGCTTGTAGAGCTGCTTCGCGACTAAGAAGCGGCTCGAATACTTCAAAATCCTTAGGATTTTTGAAGAGAGATCGCAGGGCACAAGTTGAGCCCCTGCAACCCCCCCAGGGAATAGGGGAGGGAACAGGAGCGGCTCCCGTTCAACCTGCTGGACTCCGGGCAGCGTGGGACAAGTCTGCCTTTGCAGAACAAGCCGGCTACAGGAAACTTCAAATTCAAAGGAAAGGAACCAGCCTTAACAAGCAGTATATTTTTACTTGAACCCTGAAACTCGGAATCGCAAGTATTAGAGTTTTCTTGGCTTTCTAATCTGAACGAAAAAATGCGGATGAGTGAAAGTGAACTGTAAAAACATGGCGCTTAGCCTTAGAGTTAACGAGCTGGCGAGTGTGGATTGCTGAACTCATCTTGCTTTGTTACAAAGTTTCTAAACTGTTACGAAGTTGCTTCGCTGGTAACAAGAGAATAAGAGAGAAATTTCTCCTTTTTCAATACTGGACTTTGCTTTACTTTACTTTTTATTTGAATAAATCGGGGGGACTTTTTCAGAAGTCTTTGTGGAGGTGGGAGAGGAAGAAGAACTTCCTTTTTTAGTAAAACTAGCTTACGTGGCAGGATGGCCTCAAAGAAGCAGGAAGCGAAGGCAACAGGAGGTGGATCTCCCACACATAAAACACAGCCTCCCCCTGAACAACAGATACAGACTCAGAAAAAAGAACTTGATGTGGGAGATTTAAAAGAATTTATTTCTAAAATTCTGGATGACAAATTTCAAAAATCTCAACAGGAGATAGATGATAAACTTCAAAAGTCACACCAGGAATTTATGCAGGAAATTAATGAAGTTAAAGATATGGTGAAACAGAATCAAAACAAGGTGACCCAAAAAATATCAGAAGTGGCGTCTGGCCTGGCAGAATTTATTATTAAAGTTGATTCTAAAGTTGAAGAATTTAAATCAGAAGTTAATGTTAAGATGAAAGACAATGATTATAAAATTGCTGATGTTGACAATAAAATGCAAAGAGTTGAAAATGAAATTGTGATGGTACAATTCAGGGCAATGGAGTTTGCCATACGGCTTCGAGGAATTCGAGAAGAGGATAGACAGGATTTGAGACAGGTTTGTTCTGAGGCTCTGGCCAAGATTTTACAAGTTAATCCTGATGTGGTTTTTCACAAAATAGATAAAATTTACAGAGTGAATTCTTGGGTGGCCAGACAAAGACAATTGCCCAGAGATGTGGTCATATATTTTACAGACAGAGAAATAAGAAATGACATCCTGCAAAAATCCTTTTACACCTCTGTGCAAGTGGGGGGCTCACGAATTGGAATTTATAAAGAATTACCTCCTAAAATGCTGAAAACCAGAAAAGAATTCGGCTTTCTTGTTAAAGAATTGCAGAATCAACAGATACCATTTCGGTGGGACACCCCAGTTGGTATAATTTTGAGATACAAGGGAGAAAGATATCGTTTGAACACCGTGGAGAAGGCAGAGCACTTTTACACTACTATTCTTAAGGAAAGAACACCATCCCCACGTACATCTACAGTTTTGGAGATTAAGGAGAGTGATGAGAAGCAACCTCAACGAGAATTGCAAGAACAGTCTAAGCAGGAACCAGAGGAAATGCAAGGCGCAGAAGGAGGTTTTCTGGATGAGCCTTTGCTGGAATCTTCTCCAATCTTGGACCCGGTTCGGATGATCGAAGTTAAGGATCAACGTATAACTCGAGCTCAATCTAAATTACTTAAACAGAAGCAACAACAACAACAGGAAAGACAAGACAAGAAGGGAGCTAAGACTACTACACAAGAGACTGGAGCCATGGGGGGAGCGACTCCGAAGATTTTGGATGATATTCGGTTATTCTGCTCTTTGCTCCAGAAAGATGAAGATAATGCTTAAGTGTTTATCTTGGAATGTGAATGGGTTGAATTCAGCGCAGAAAAGGAAGAAATTATTTACATATTTGAAACAATTTAATAATGATATAATTTGTCTACAAGAAACGCATATTACAGTTCAAGATCAAAAATACTTGATAAACTCCAAATTAGGAATACATTTTATATCTTCAACGTTGCAAAAAAAGAATGGTGTGGTTATCTATGTAAATAAGAAATTTATGGCTAAAGTTATAGAAACAGATGAAGATGGTAGGTTTGTAGCAATTGAATTACTTACAACATATGGTCAAATTCTTTTGATAGGAATTTATGCTCCCAACCAACAACAGGATTATTTCTATAAAATGTTACATACTAAAATACTACAATGGGACTATAGATCTATTTTAATCATGGGAGACTGGAATGGAGTAATAGACTCTAAATTAGACAAAAGGAGTTCAGCGAAATCTAGGATTAGGTTACCTCAGACCTTTTTTGATATGAAAGAAGATTTGGAACTAAAAGTTATTTGGAGAATACATAACCCAAAAGAACTGGACTATACTTTTTATTCAGATAGACATAGATCCTTCTCTAGGATTGATTTCATTTTGTTGTCAGATGATCTACTTGTCAAGACAAAAAGAACAAAGATTTTTCCAAGAACTTTGACTGACCATAGCCCAGTATGGATAGAAATTGAGATGGACAAGATTGAGAGACGTTCTTGGAGATTAAATGAGAACTTGTTCAGATATGAAAAAAACACAACAGAACTTAAAAAGCATTTGAAAGAATTTTTTGAAATAAATTTGAATAAAGGTACCCCAATAGAAATTGTGTGGGATGCAAGTAAAGCCTATATGAGAGGGGTGCTTATCCATATGAACTCTAAACATAGACTGTTTCGACAAAAGAAAAGATCTGAATTGGAAATAGAAATAAAGAATAAAGAACAGTTACTTATTCTTTCAAGAATAAGAATATGCGGTGCTATAAAACTCTTGAAAGATCAATTCCAAATGCTTATGGCGGAACAAGTTGCAACAAACTTACAATATGCGAAGCATAATACATTTTGTAACGCTAATAAACCGGGCAGATGGTTGGCTTACACATTGAGGAAAAAACAAAGTATACGGACTATTGATAGTATTGATATTGGAGGGAAAGAAATTTGTCAACAAAAATTAATTAAAGAAGCTTTTGTGGACTATTATACCAAACTATATGCCAAAGAGGAGGTGCAGAATGGATTTATAGAAAAATATTTAAACGATAAAAGAGTTACAAAAATTACTGATCAACAAAAGGAAAGAATGAATTATCCTATAACAGAGGAGGAGATAATAGTAGCAATTAAACAGTTAAAAACAGCCAAAGCTCCTGGCACGGATGGTTTGACCGCAGGGTATTACAAAACTTTGCAAGCTGAAATGGTGGAACAACTTAGAGATTTATTTTGCAATATTCAACAAGGGGGTAAAATACCCCCATCATGGACAACAGCTTACATATCTTTGATACCAAAAGAACAAGTCGGTCCTAAAAAACCAGAGAACTACAGACCAATATCTCTTTTGAATACAGATTATAAAATCTATGCGAAAGTATTAGCCAACAGGTTGATGCCAGTAATCCAAAAGGTGATTCATGATGATCAAGCGGGATTTATCGAGGGCAGACGCATGAAGGATAATGTAAGGCAAGTAATAGATTTATTGGAATATCTTGAGAAGAATAAACAGATTCCTGCAGTGCTGGTCTTTTTGGATGCAGAGAAGGCCTTTGATAGAGTGGATTGGAATTTTCTACTAAAGACTTTAAAAAAGATGGATTTTGGGGATCAATTTATACAGGCGATTTCAGCAATTTATCAAGAGCAAAAGGCACAGATCATTATTAATGGAAGTTTGACAACAGAGTTCAAAATCGAAAAAGGAACAAGACAGGGATGTCCGTTGTCCCCACTTTTATTTATTTTAACACTAGAAGTCTTGCTAAATACAATAAGGGACTCTAATACCTTGAAAGGAATAATGATTAGGCAAGAGGATTACAGAATAAAGGCATTTGCAGACGATCTGGTTGTTACCCTATCACAACCAATGGAATCAATAATCCTGATGAAGGACATTATACAAGACTATGGTAAAGTTTCAGGTTTTAGACTGAATCCCAAAAAGACTAAAATGATAGCTAAAAACATGACACAAGATCGTAAACATGAGCTTGAAAGAAGGGCAGGTTTTGAGATTGTACCTATGGTAAAATATCTAGGAGTTCAGGTTGCAGAATCAAACATGAAATTGTTTCAAAATAATTATGAGGTGTTGTGGCGAGAGGTGCAGAAAGATATGGAGACTTGGAAAAAACCGCAGCTGTCTCTACTTGGAAGAATAGCAGCAGTTAAGATGAACATTTTGCCAAGATTTCTTTTTTTGTTTCAAATGATTCCGGTGCTCAAAAGTGATAAACAATTGAAAGTCTGGCAAACTGGAGTGAATAAGTTTGTCTGGAACGAGAAAAAGCCGAGAGTGAAATTGAAAATTATGCAAGATGTTCCAGAAAGAGGAGGTCTTAAACTTCCAAACCTACAGTTATATTATGATGCAGCAGCTTTAACTTTAACAAGTGATTGGTTTGGAAGGAAAAAGACTGGAATATTGAATGCAGAAAGTTTTGATCTTGAATTTGGATGGCATGCTTACTTATTTTATGATGACAAAGTTGATAAAGTATTTAAAAGTCATATACTTAGAGACTCTTTGATGAGAGTTTGGAAGAAGCACCGATTCAAATGGGATTATAAAATACCGCTATGGCTGGATCTTGGTCATATTTTGTGGAATACAAATATAATGTCACTCAGGGGGTTTTTATACAAAGAGGTTCTTTTTACAGATGCGGGCAGATGGCAGCTGAAGACATTGCAGACACTGTTGGATGAAGGGATTAATTTAACTTGGTTACAATATAATCAATTACAATTGAGATGGAAAGAGGACCAAAAAACTGGTATTATGTTGCACGAGGAAGAATTGGTTAGACATATAAAAGAGAAAGGTCCAATGCATATCAAAAGGCTTTATAATGTTTTGCTAGAAAGGGATGCAGAAACTGAATTAGTTAAAGATTGTATGATTAAGTGGGCACAAAATTTTGAAGAACCAGTGATGTTGGAAACATGGGAAAAAATTTGGGTTCAGAATGTTAAATTTACACAGTCGCAGAACCTGAGGGAAAATTTTTATAAAATGTTTTATAGATGGCATTTAGATCCCAAAAAGTTGTCATGTATGTACCCTAATGTTCAGCCAAAATGTTGGAGATGTGAATGTTTGGATGCTACGTATTATCATGTTTGGTGAACCTGTAGGAAAGTTAAGGCTTTTTGGATAAAAATTTGGTGGGTCATGCAGAATGTTTTGAAGAAAAAAATTCAATTCTTTCCACAATTGTTTTTACTGGGTATAGTTAAGGGTTTTACATCGGGTGAAACAAAACTGATATTGTATATGATAACAGCAGCAAGATTGTTGATAGGTAAATATTGGAAAAATGAAGCTTTGCCCACTATTGAGGAATGGACTTTGAAGATGGCTGTCGAGCGTCAAGAAGCTCTCAACATCGTGTCCATGCACCGGCAGAACATGAATACCCGGCTGGAAGGGGGGGTTGAGCCACATGGGTGATGGTGGTGGAATAGGCTTCCGAGTAGGCGTTTATGTGCACGGGTGCCTTATGGGGTCGCGTGGGATTAGCTTACTACTCTGAGAACACTCTAGAAAAGTGACGGCATCCCAGTACGTCCGAAGGAAATGAGGAAGTACGAGACCTTCCAGCTGAATGTAATCTGGAAGGAACTATATAAGGACTCGCTTGCAAGGGCGTGACAGCTGCGTCTTTGTTTTGCTAGCTTTGCATTCCGGTTTCTGTAAGCGCTGATTGCCACGATTAAATGAAGATACACCAGCTTGGCTTTAAGCGTGTTCTTTGAGCGTGGACACAGTCCTAGGGGAGCCGAGAGGAAGACGCAGCTCTCCCTTTTCACAAGCCGTTTTGGAGCCGCCCCCCCCCCCGTGAAGGAAGGAACGGGATGGCAGAGGGCGTAGCGGCCGACGTGCTGCTGGAGGATACAGCGGAGACCGTGGGCGAAGCGGAGGAGGAGGTTGATGCCGGGATGGATGGGGCGGCCAGCCCGCCGGTGGTGCGGCCGAAACAGCATGAGCCCGGGGTCGACGGCGCCCCTAGTGAACGAAAGGAACGCGAACGCAACGCCCGGGAGACGCCCGGCCCAGAGACAGGTGAGATGCGTCTTCAAACCCTGCCCTATGCCGGTTCCCAGTTCCAGGATTGGAGGGAACGGCGATGGCTGGAAGACGAGGAAGGGGACTGGAGCCACTCCACTGGCCTGGGGGCTTCCACCCTAGAGATCCTACGCGACTGTTTTGGCGAGGCGAGCTTTCGCGACGCGCCCTCCTGGCAGCCATGGGCGCCCAGCATGGAGGGAGCCACCTCCTGGTCGGGAGGCGGTACGGCGGGTGGGAGTTCTGACAGCAAATTCCGCCTTGCCAGCCCGAAGCTGAAGTTGGAGGGGCGTGAACAACGCTGGGTGAGTGGAGAGCGGAGACAGGCTTTACATTCATACGGTGGGAGCGAGGGCAGCCACGCAACTCCCGGTGCCGCTACACAGCCCGGGAGAGAGAGGAGAGTAGATCCCGTGAGAGACGCCCCTCGACAGCTACCCGGCACAGGAGATAGGCCACCGCAACAGCGTTACAGAGACCCGCTACCAGCATGGGGCCACGGTCCCTGGGTACCCCCCCTCCAGCAACATCCCTGGGGATTACCGCCTGTGCAGGCTGCATTTGATGGAATTGCAGGAAAGGTGGCACTGTTCCTGAGTCAGGTAATAAGCCATATGGACCTTTATGGCAGATTATATCCTTCGCAGTGGTCCATGGTCGTGGCGGTCACAGCAGTGCTAACGGGGGAGGCAGCTGAATGGGTCGCCGATTTACATAGTGAACATGCCCGCGAGTTAACGGATCTGGGCCTGTTCCTTGAAGCATTACGCAATAGGTTCGAGGATGAAACTCGGACCCAGGTCATCGAAGGTGAATTGGTCAACCTACGACAGCGTGGTCGCCCTGCCAAGGATTATGTCAAGGAGTTCCGTAATCTGGCAGGAAAACTCCATTCGTGGCCAGAGCGATTACTTATCCACCAATTCCAGGCAGGGCTAGATAGAGAAATAAAACAGGCCTGTGTATACCGGGGTCTAGGCCCACGATTGTCCGAATGGTACAAGGCAGCGGTGAGCCTAGACGTTGGTTTACGAGAATTCAGGCCTCGGGACACACCACCGTTCCAGTCCCGTCGTGGTCCAGGTGGCAGATCCAGTGACCGCGGGGCGTTTAGAGGAACCCCGGCATTCGGGCCGACCGCTACTGAGGCGAACAGACGCCCGTTCCAGTGCTTTCGATGCAACCAAGAGGATCATAGAGCTGCGGACTGCCCCGTTGCAGCCCCGCGACTGTCAACTCCCCGGCCATCCGTTCCGACTACCACGCCACGTGACCGACCCCTACGAACACCAGAACGCTCTAGGGCGGCCACGCAGACGCCCTCGTTAGAACCGACAACCCGGTCCAGTAATACCATGCCAGGGACGGCTCGTGTCCCCGACGCATCCGAAGAAAGCGACAACGGAGATGAGTTGCAGGATCCTATGGTAAGTGACCCTGTACACCCCTTCCTGATACCAGTGACCCTTAGACATCCTGTCACTAAGAAGGAGTGTGAACAAAAAGCCTTAATTGATACAGGCTGTACTCGATGCCTTATGCGGCAGTCGGTAGCTGAGGGCTTGGGCCTTCGGATCCTGACTCTTCGTACCCCCATTAAATTCGAGCAGATGGATGGGTCCATCCTGGGAGGCACACCTACCGCCAGTGTTACAGAACCCGTATTCCTGCAAATAGGAGCCCATCAGGAAATGATCCGGTTCATTGTAGTAACCCAGATGATCGAACCCATCATTCTTGGGCTCGCGTGGTTGGACAGGTGGGAACCACACATTTGGTGGGAGGGGGGTTATCGTAGGCTCAGACTGCCATGTACAAAAGAGAGGGTGGCTCTCCAGCAAGAAACAACAAGACAAGGTACATACCCCCAAGCATATAATGACCTCGCCCGAGTATTTAGCGAGGAAGAATGTGACATCCTGCCCCCCCATCGGGATACGGATTGTGGTATCGAAATACTTCCTGGAGCCCGGTTGCCAAAACCCCGTATGTACTCGATGACACCACAGGAACTGAAGGAATTGCGAACGTATATAGATAAAAACCTGGCCCGGGGATTTATTCGTCCCAGTCGTTCGCATTTAGCGGCACCCGTCCTCTTTCGAGGTAAGAAGGATGGCGGCTTACGTTTATGTGTTGACTACTGGGGATTGAATGCTGTCTGCGTAGAACCGTTGTACCCCCTGCCGCTGATAACTGATTTGTTGGCTACCCTGGCGTCAGGGAAAATCTTCACGAAATTGGACCTCCGCGAAGCCTATTATCGGGTACGGATACGTCAAGGAGACGAGTGGAAAACCACATTTAACACTCCCTTCGGCAGCTACCAGTTCCTGGTGATGCCTTTCGGTCTACAAGGGGCACCAGCGGTGTTTATGCAGCTTATAAACGGTATTTTACATGAACACCTATATCGGGGCGTCTTAGTCTATCTGGACGACATTTTGATCTACTCTGATACAATGGAAGAACACGTCCAGCTGGTTAGACAGGTCCTGACCAAGTTGCTGGACGCACATCTTTTTGTAAAACTCTCAAAATGTGAGTTCCACCGGGAGGAGATCGATTATCTAGGTTTTCAAATTAGTCGTACTGGTATCCAGATGGACCCGAAGAAAGTAGCTGCGGTCTTAGAGTGGAAAGCTCCGCAAACCCGTAAACAACTGCAAAGTTTTTTAGGTTTTGCAAACTTTTATCGACATTTCATTCTGTCCTTTGCAACAACAGCATTACCATTAACGGAGCTATTGCGAACAAAAGGTGTGGTGGCCCCTGGGAAAAAGCCTAGGCCGGGATACAAACTACAATGGTCATCTGAATGCCAACAAGCCTTTGAAAATCTTAAACGGGCTTTTGCCACTGAACCCGTATTGATACACCCTAACACGTCACAACTGTTCGTAATACAAGCGGATGCTAGTGACGTGGCAGTAGGAGCTATTCTAATGCAGAAAGATGCGAACGGTATGTTAAGGCCTTGTGCATACACCTCCCGAAAATTTGCAACCGCAGAAAGGAACTGGGCAGTGTGGGAGAAAGAGGCCTATGCCGTAAAATGGGCGTTACAGACATGGCGGCACCTACTGGAGGGTAATCCCATACCGTTCGAGGTCTGGACAGATCACAAGAATCTACAGGCCCTCCAAACACCTCGGAAACTGTCCCCGAAACAGGTGAGATGGGCACAATATTTTCAGCGGTTCCGTTTTGCCCTCGTGTATAAGCCAGCTAGAGGAATGTTTTTAGCGGATGCGTTGTCACGGATGCCGCAATATCACAGTAAACGAGATGAGGGTTTACAAGCAGTAATCTCACCCCTAAAAGCGTATGTATTGACAGCCCCGCAGACCGAGGATTGGATCACGCTTTTACGGAAAGCCATTCGGACGGACGCATGGGCACAAAACAATGCAGCATCCCTAACCCACCATGATGGCCTAGCGTGGTGGGGAGATAAACTCTATATTCCAGCAACATTGAGACAACGAGTGTTACTCCAGTGCCATGATAGGAAAACCGCCGGACACTTCGGGTTCCTTAAAACCCTACATCTGACACGCAGACAATTCTGGTGGCCTAAAATGAGGAAAGACATTGACCAATACGTCCGGGGATGCCACACATGCGCGGTATCCAAGCCACAACCAGGGAAGCCACTGGGCTTATTACAAACCGTAGCCGAACCAAACAGACCATGGGAGGAAATAGCCATGGATTTCATTGTAGACCTTCCCAGTAGCAGAGGTTATACTGTTATTTGGACAGTAGTCGATCTTTTCTCAAAGCAAGCCCACTTTATTCCATGTAAAGGCTTACCCTCTGCCCGACGCCTGGTACGTTTATTCCTACAACACATTTACCGTTTGCATGGAGTGCCTAAGAGGATAATATCAGACAGAGGGGTACAATTCACCGCCCGATTCTGGAGAGGGTTTCTCCGTGATATAGGGTCAACCCAGGGCCTTAGTTCAGCCTATCACCCTAGTACGAACGGTGTTGCTGAACGCACGAATGCCATGATAGAACGATACTTACGCTCCTACGTTACCTACCAACAAAACGATTGGGTTGATTACCTTCTATTTGCTGAAACGGCATACAATAACGCAGTACATCAGAGTACCGGATTTACTCCGTTCCGGGTAGTCATGGGGAGGGACTTCCCTGCTATCCCTGAGTTAGACCTTTCCCTCCAAAAACCTATGACTCCCAACGACTGGGCTACTAACGTGAATGCTGTGTGGCCTCACGTAAAAACCGCTTTGACACGGGCAGCTGATGAATACAAGCTCCAGGCAGACAAAAGGAGGGCTACATGTCCATCTTTTCAGATCGGAGACCTGGTTTATTTGTCAACAAAATACTTAAAGCTACGATTACCAAGTAAAAAACTAGGACCCAAATATATAGGCCCATTTCCTATCATTAGAGTAATTAACCCCGTAACATTCATGCTAAAACTACCCCCCTTATTGGGAAAGACCCATCTGGTATTCCACTCTAGCTTGTTAAAACCGGCCACTACACCCACTACAACACCAAAACCACCTCCTGGCCCGGTAACCGGTGCCCACTATGAAATACAAGACATCATCGATTCCAAACTACGTAGAGGCCAGTTATACTATTTAGTCCGCTGGACAGGGTATCCTGATAGTGAAGCATCCTGGGTACCTGTAAAAGACATAAACGCCCCTAGATTACTGAGAAAGTTCCACAAAGCAAACCCCCAGAAACCACATCCCTTACCTGACCATTAATATCATCTCTTTTTGTCTCCTCCTCTTAGACGGACGCCTGGTAGGGGGAGCCACCTGTCGAGCGTCAAGAAGCACTCGACATCGTATCCATGCACCGGCAGAACATGAATACCCGGCTGGAAGGGGGGGGTTGAGCCACATGGGTGATGGTGGTGGAATAGGCTTCCGAGTAGGCGTTTATGTGCACGGGTGCCTTATGGGGTCGCGTGGGATTAGCTTACTACTCTGAGAACACTCTAGAAAAGTGACGGCATCCCAGTACGTCCGAAGGAAATGAGGAAGTACGAGACCTTCCAGCTGAATGTAATCTGGAAGGAACTATATAAGGACTCGCTTGCAAGGGCATGACAGCTGCGTCTTTGTTTTGCTAGCTTTGCATTCCGGTTTCTGTAAGCGCTGATTGCCACGATTAAATGAAGATACACCAGCTTGGCTTTAAGCGTGTTCTTTGAGCGTGGACACAGTCCTAGGGGAGCCGAGAATGGCCAGTTTTGCAGAGATGGCGAAGATTTCAGCATACTTAAAAGATTGTTCACAAGAGACTTATGAATGGGAATGGAAAAGGTGGATAGAATATGTTCAGAACAAATATCAAACCAGAAAGTATCAAATAGCTTTTATTTGAAAATAATGTATTAGAAATATTTTAATGTAATGAGGGTAAAAAGAAAAACTATAAAGGGGAGGGAGGGGTTCAAGTTTTTACATAAGTTTTATATTAAGGGGTTTTTTTTTGTTTTTTTTTATCTTTCTTTACCAGATATGAGTATAATATAGGGAAGTCTGGGGGGAGGGGAGGGTTAGGGAGGGTTAGGGAGGTTGGGAAGTTTGGGGTGGGTGGTGGTGGGGGGGAAAGGGTGAAAATGTAATTGTAAAACTTTTGCAATAAAAAAAAAAAAAGCCCCCCTGGTCATGGCCGTAATATGTTCTTCTAAAGACAGCCGTGCATCCAGGAGGATGTCCAGATTGCGGGCCCTCTCTGTGGGGGGCAAAGACTCACCCCCAATAGTCAGCGATGGCACCAGCTGACTATATCGCGACGCCGGGAACCACAGCCACTCGGTCTTGGAGGGGTTGAGTCTGAGCCTATTTCTCCCCATCCAGACCCGCACGGCCTCCAGGCAGCGAGACATCACATCAAGGGCATTGTTGGGGTGGTCTGGGGTGGAGATGTACAGCTGAGTATCATCAGCGTACAGATGGACTCTCACCCCAAAATCACGGATGATCTCACCCAACGGCTTCACATAACTATTGAACAGAAGGGGCGAGAGGACCAACCCCTATGGCACTCCCCATGCAAGGCACCTCGAAGTCAACCTCTGCCCCCCTGTCAACACGAACTGTGAGCGGTCAGAGAGGAAGGAGGAGAACCACCGCAAAACGGTGCCCCCTATTCCTAACCTCCTCAACCGCTGCAGCATGATACCATGGTCGATGGTATCAAAAGCCGCTGAGAGATCTAATAGGACTAGGACAGAGGAGCAACCCCTGTCTCGAGCCCTCCAGAGATCATCCACCAACGCGACCAATGCTGTTTCTGTGCTGAACCCCTGCCTGAAGCCTGACTGGTACGGGTCCAGATAGATAGCTTCATCCAGGTGCCCGGGCAGTTGTCGTGCCACCACACTCTCAACAACCTTTGCCACAAAATGAAGGTTGGAGACCGGACGGTAGTTGACTAATTCAGCCGGGTCCAGGGAAGGCTTCTTGAGGACGGGCCTCACCATCGCCTCTTTCAAGTCAGTGGGAAAGGCACCCTCACTCAGAGAAGCACTTATAATCCCCTGGAGCCAGTCTTGTGTAACCTCCCGGGAGGCCAGTACCAACCAGGAGGGACACGGGTCCAATAAACATGTGGCGGCACTAATCCTACCCAGAACCCTGTCCACATCCTTGGGAGCCACAGGATCAAACTCCTCCCAGATAATATTCTCAAGACCTACCCTCGTCTCCTCCCCTGGACTCACCCAGTCAGAGTCCAAGCCTTCCCGAATCCGAGCGACTTTATCATGCAGGAATTGCACAAAATCCTCAGCTCGACCCTGCAAGGGATCTTCCCGCACTCCCCCCCGAAGAAGGGAGTGGGTCACCCTAAACAAGGCAGCTGAGTGGTTCTCTGCAGATGCGATAAGAGCGGAAAAATAGTTAGATTTTGCCGCTTTTATCGCCACTAGGTAGGTCTTGATATAAGACCTCACCAGTGTCCGGTCAGAATCGGATTGACTAGTCCTACAAATGCTCTCTAGGCATCTTTTCTGACGCTTCATCTCTCTCAGCTCCTCGGAGAACCGAGGAGCCAATTGAGGTCGGCATCGGGTCAGAGGCCGCAAAGGCACGACACGGTCCAAAGCCCCGGCGGCCGCCCTCTCCCAGGTGGCCACCAGGTCTTCAGTTGAGTCGTGTGCCAGGGTCTCAGGAAATGGCCCAAGCTCCGTCAGGAACCTTTCGGGATCCATCAGGCACCTGGGACGGAACCATTTAATCGGTTCTGTCTCCCTGTGGCAGGGGGAAATGGCAGGAAAGTCCAAGCAAAGAAGAGAATGATCTGTCTATGACAAGGGTTTAATGTCTAAATCCCCTCTACCAAGATCATTCAACCACTGACCAGAGACGAAAATCAAGTCCAGAGTGTGTCCCCCTGTGTGAGTGGGGCCCTGAACTAATTGGGTCAGGTCCATGGCCACCATGGAAGCCATGAACTCCTGAGCCACCTCTGACACCTCACCTGCAGATGGCAGGTTGAAATCCCCCAATAAATAAATCTGGGGGTATCAACCGCCACCCCGGCAATAACGTCAAGCAGCTCGGGCAGGGTCGCTGCCACGTGGCAGGGAGCCAGGTACATAGTCAGCAAGCCCATCTGCCTCCCACGGCCCCACTTCACGAGGAGGGACTCACATCCGGCTATCTGAGGAACAGTGGTCTCCCTCGGACTAAGACTTTCCCTAATAATCGCCGCCACTCTCCCACCCCTCCCCTGGGCCCTTGGCTGATGAAATGCACAGAAACCTGGTGGACACATTTCAACGAGGGGAAACCCCGCTTGTGGCCCAATCAGGTCTCCGTAATATCTGCCAGGTCTTCACCCCCCTCCAAAATAAGATCACAAATGAGGGGGGCTTTGTTAACAACAGACCTGGCATTACATAACATCAGCCACGGACCCAGGGCCTGAGGCTCTGTGCAACCCAGGACCCGAGTCACGCATTGGGGGCCGGAGTGCACAATCGCTCGTAGACAGCGTATGCGCACCCCCGGAACATGATATGGTCCCCTGCGCCTGTCGTATCTGCGTATATGGTTAAATAGGATACAAATACTGCCATCTTCAAAAGTGAATGAAAAAGTTTGGAAAAAAATTGTCAATCATATACTGACAAAATATAGAGAAAATATAATGGACACAATTGGTCAATTATAGGGAACATTCTAGAGCAGATGAAAATAAAATGAACAGAGAAAAAAAAGATGATTCATAAACTCTTTGAAAACAAGAGGTTGATTCCCAGAAAGCATGGGTTGATCAAGAAGAAAGTTGTCAGGCTAATCTTCTCCCTGGTCATTCTGATGGAAAACACCTCCAGATGTGCTAATTCTATTTGATTGTAATGCGACATTAACAACATTTTGCAGATCTGAAAGAACAAATCTCCCACCAACTCTTTTCTCAGCCTGAAAAGTTAGCCAGGATCCTTTCTGAGTTTCTTTCTCTCCCATTATGCAGCTGCAGGATTCTCCCCTCTTCTCTGATCCTTCCCTAGGCAGCCTCTCTTCCCCTCATCCCAAAAGTCATTCTCACCCATCATTACACTTCCTAAAGAGATTATGGGAAGACTGGTGTGTTACTGCGTTAAGTGTTTGCCAGCTGAGCTTCCATCCTAAGACTTACGGTAGCCTGCCTGACAACTTTATCACGTCTCTATGGCAATAGAGATAAGACTGGTCTTGTGAGACATTGAACTACTGCGCATGTCTACATTCTTTCTTTTCTAACTTCCTGATCTTCTTCCTTTGTCCGGTAAAATGTAGTTAGTAAGTTTGTTTTGTTCTTTATAATAAAATGTTTCTTAGAATATATTTCAGGTTTTCTTTCTTTGAAGTATACGGCATGGAAAACAAGATCCATTCACCTCTAATTAATTACAGTTTCCCCAGGGGGGGAACGAGGCTGATTCACGCCTCGACAATGGGAGCAGAGGATGGTTTGATTTATGTTGTTTTCCTTGGCTGTTGCTCAGCTGATAAGTGAATAGGCTATTAAGCAGATAGTTTAGTCGGCGACCGAGGAACGCTGATTATTTACTGCAAATTTGCCAAGAAAGAAAAAGAAAACCAGATACAGGGCACAGTCTGCTGAAGACATACATCTCTCTGATGAAGCAGCAAAAAGAATTTTACAGAGGCTTTCAACTTTTCCAACCCCACTTGCTTCAGCACCAGACTTGATGAAGGTGCTGTTGGGGGAGTTTATCCTGAAGACGACGTCCTACTGAGGTCAGTGACGCCCTCTTCTGATTCTTCATGCCCTCAATTAATTACTAAAGAATTTACTAAAGAAGCCCAGGAATTTGAAAGGCTTGGTGCCAAACCTAAAATTCCACAAGCGGCAGGGCATTCCTTACCCACAGAGAGAAGTGAAATTCATTATTCTCCTCTTAGCCCTGAACAAACCCTGCATGAGAAGGCTGTGAAAAGTTATTGTGATCAAATAGAGGTTCTAGAACATGAGTTGTACAAGGCGAAAGCGTTTGTTTCTATACTCGTGCAAGATGAGAAGGACTCTAGTGTTTTTCAAATTCCCGAGTCCTCCATTTTGCCTTCTTCTTCGAGGCCAAAGCCACTCCCACAAGAGGGTGTCGCATCAGGCGAATCAGAACAGAAAGCTGTGTCTATGTCACAATTGCCTTGTGATGTCAAGCCTTCTCAGATCATACATAAGGCTGCTACTGCAGCAAAGTTTTCTGCGATGCCTGAAACTAGTGTTGCATCACCATCTACTGGCGAAAGTAATTCACAAGATAAAATTGAATTGCTTCATATGATGCAAGAGCATTTACAACAAGTACAGCGAACTTTTTCAACGATGTCTCTAAATCAATCAGTTCTTCAGGCTGCAACTGTGCCTCCACAGGCTCAAATTTTAGCACCCCCTGGTGGTGCAGATGTGGCACAACAACGCTTAATGCAGCAAAGACAAGTGTCAGTCCCTCCAGGAGGCCATATTAATATTGCAGCTCAAGCACCAGTGGCAGCTGGAGCACAACAACCACAAGTCCAAATACAGCAGCCTCAGGTTCAAGTACAAGTGCCTTTAGCTGCACAGCCCGCCCAGCCAGGACCAGCGCCTGTTCCACTGGTACCACAGGCGTTTTTACCAGGACCTCAAATGCATGTTCCTCAACAGGCATCTTCTATTGTTCCACTGGCTGGTGATTCAAAATTAAAGCGTTCAGGACAAAATTATAAAGCATGGGTCAGTGAGGCTGGACTTTTGCTCTGTAGAGAAGGTACCCATTGCATGGTGTTTAATCCTCCTGACCAGCCATGGACTCCTGCAATGAGAGGCTTAGATACTAAAGCATGCACAACATTATTGATGTCCATGGATACTGAACTCCAGGTTACTTTTTCACCTGATGCAACTGCCCAACAAATTTGGGCCCAGTTAGAAACATGCTACCGGCCTGTCTCAATTGAATCTACATGTTTGCTTTTGTCTGAGTTCCATGGTTCGAGATTAAAACCTGGTGAATATATTGGAGAACATTTAACCAAAATGAAAGGAGTGAGGAAGGATTTGGGCGAAAGAGGCTATCTTATTGATAATTTTCAAATGATCAGCATTATTATTAACTCATTGAATTATGAATGGAAAGATGCTATTACAAAGATTAATCAAGTGCCTGTTGCTCAACGCACACTGGATTATGTATGCAGAATTTTAACCAAAGAAGAGGCGCTTATGCTAGCCACGCCACATTTGAGAGGACCATCTGCATCAAGAGCTCCAGTGAGGCGTCCCTTCTGAGGAAGAGCCTACGTTCCAAGGATGCCAAGATGCTACATCTGTAATTGTGTGGGACATGCCACCCGGGATTGTCCCCAACGATTTCTAGCTCCCGTCACATACCAGCCCAGAGGAACAGACTCCAGAGGAGGCAGAGGCAGAGGCGGAAGACAAGGTCGTCGTGGTCCAAGGCGTGATCTGCAAGCTCCACTCGCCACATTGGCTTTAACCAATGATCCACAACCTCATCCAGAATACGACAGATGACTTCTGTGGACTTTGGACAGTGGTGCAGCATTGCATGTTACCTACAGAAAGGAACTTTTCACAGAGATGCACGAGCCTGAACCTGAACTACGTGAACTTTATTCTTTTTCCAATCATCCTTGTCAGGTCAGAGGAAAAGGAACTGTTTATGTTGAAGAGCTCGATGCATTCATTCCTGATGTTTATTACATACCAACAGCAAATAGCAGTTTGCTTAGTCAGAGTCACTTGTCTAGAGTATCAAAGTTCCAGGTCCACCACCTCGAAAAAGCAAGTTATATAGTTAAAAATGGAGATATTGTTGCTGAAACCATGTTAATTGGTGGTGTTTATTACATAAAGCCAAAGTCTAAACCGCAAGCACAGGCAAGTCTACAAACTCCAAAAGAGGAGAGCACGGGCCCAGAGAGAGATGCTCCAGAGAGAGATCCTGTTGCTACTCCAAAGGCTCCTAAAGCCAACAAAAAGAAAATTAGGAAACAGGTTGCTCAGAGCAAGCCTGAGGTTCCTGACGAAACTGTTAATGTTGAAAATTCACTAACTGATAAACCTTTGCATTACAGGTGTATCCATAAGTGGCATAGAAGAAGACGAAACGGAAGAAGAATGGACGGTTGTTCCGAGGCGTTCCAAGAGGGCCACAAAGGGAATCCCTCCAAAGCGATATTCGTGGCAACTGACAAAAGCACCCTTGCCTTTGATTTGCAATGTTACACTTCCTCCTGATAAGTTCACACAAATCAAGCAGCTCCCTGATTCAGAGCAAGAGAAGTGGTATGAGGCAATGCAGGCTGAAATGGACAGTCTAAAGAAACTTAAGGTGTTTATGCCTGCAAAACCTCCAGCAAACAAAAAAGTCATTGGCACTCGATGGGTCTACAGAATCAAAAAGAAGCCAAATGGTGAGTCATTGTACAAAGCCAGACTTGTAGCTCAGGGTTTCGCTCAACGTTATCCTGAGGACTACACAAATACTTACTCACCGACAGTCTGAACTGAGAGTGTAAAAATTGCTTTGGCCACTGCCACTATTCTTGGTTTAGAAGCTTTGAAGTTCGATGTTGACACGGCTTATCTACATGCAGACCTAGATGAGGAGATCTATGTAAAAGGTCCCCCTGTCAACAAGAAGGGGATACCTGATTTCTACACAAAAGTCTTTATGGTCTGAAACAGTCTGGTTTAATGTGGTACTTATGTCTTACTGACAAACAAAATTCAATGGGCTTTATTAAGTCCAAAACTGACGAATGCGTGTTTACAAAAAGATCTGATAATATATATGACATAGTTCTTGTTTATGTTGATGATATTGTTTATATTGGTCCAAATAAGCAGATGAGTGAGAATTTTGCTAAAGCTTTGCAGAGATATTTCACATTGAAATCTTTAGTTCGTTTTAACAATTATTTAGGTGTTCAGGTTGTCAAAACCCAGAAGGGGTTTAGTCTTTCACAAGAGGATAAAATTGAGCAAATTTTGCATCATTGCAACAAGAAAGATGCTAATCCAGTACGCATACCCATGCGAACAGATTTTCACAACTTGGCACATGAATCAAGTCCTGAGTTTGAGGATCAAACACTCTATCGTTCAGTTATTGGGTCATTGTTGTATATTAGTAGTTGGACTAGATCTGACATTGCACTTAGTGTTAATCTCTTGTCCCGACACATAGGTAAGGCAAAACAGTTTCATTGGACATGTGTTAAGAAATTATTGAAATACCTAAAACACACTAAACATATATATATACATTTTGCACTAACTGACATTGGTATTTCAAATCTAGTGCTGGTATTCTGGGATGACTGCTAACATAAGCCTGATGATGGCAGATGGGATTCTGCCGAAACGTCGCTTCTACCCTTTTAGGGATATATCCACAATTAAACGGGAAGAAACCCGAAATATTAACTATACACACACATACATACCCGTGAAAACTTACATAAACAAATATATATATATATATATATATATATGATTTATATGCCACCCTTCTCCGGAGACTCAGGGTGGCTTACAATGTGCTAAGCAATAGCCTTCATCCTTTTGTATATATTTATACAAAGTCAGCTTATTGCCCCCACAATCTGGGTCCTCAATTTACCTACCTTAGAAAGGATGGAAGGCTGAGTCAACCTTGAGCCTTGGCGAGATTCGAACCTGCAGTAATTGCAGGCAGCTGGTCTTAATAACCAGCTTAATAACAGGGTGCCTTAGACCACTGTACTACCAAGGTTCTTGGTAGTATTGTTAGAATCGACACATACTGATCATGCAGAATTATGTTGTTATGCAGATTCTGATTGGGCGAGTGATAAGAAATCATGCAAAAGTACTTCAGGTTATATGATGTTCTTAAATGGATGTCTGGTTTACTGGCATGTGCGAAAACAGAATTTTGTTTCTTGTTCATCTACGGAAGCTGAATATGCTTGTGTTTCAGATGCTTGTAATTCTCTAATGCGGTTTGATGCTTTGGTCACAGATATCTGGACAGACCCGATCCGACCGATTACCGTGATGGAAAACAATGAATCTGTGGTTTATATTTCTGAATCACGTTTCACGGGTTCTAGGTCCAGACACATTGACATCCATTACAAAAATATAAAACAATTAGTGAAACAAGGTTTTGTAAAATTGCAGTATGTGCCTACACATGATCAGATTGATGATATGCTCAACAAACCACTTCCAGCAGCTCAGCATGAGTATCTGCGTAAGAAGATGTGCCTTATTTGATGGCAGTACCTGATGTCCGCTCGACTGACAAAGAAGGGGTTGTGACTGTGTTAAGTGTTTGCCAGCTGAGCTTCCATCCTAAGACTTACGGTAGCCTGCCTGACAACTTTATCACGTCTCTATGGCAATAGAGATAAGACTGGTCTTGTGAGACATTGAACTACTGCGCATGTCTACATTCTTTCTTTTCTAACTTCCTGATCTTCTTCCTTTGTCCGGTAAAATGTAGTTAGTAAGTTTGTTTTGTTTCTTTATAATAAAATGTTTCTTAGAATATATTTTGGGTTTTCTTTCTTTGAAGTATACGGCATGGAAAACAAGATCCATTCACCTTTAATTCATTACAGTTTCCCCAGGGGGGGAACGAGGCTGATTCACGCCTCGACAAGGTGATATCACTGGATTTCAGAAAAGGACTCACAAACAATTTTGTGATGTGATTAGAAACCTGAGGGGTGTATAATAAGTTGATAAAAACAATCTTCAAAATGATACTCAAATAGTTTTTAACTCTTTTTAATCTTTCCTTGAAGATTAAAACTTGAAGGTGATGAATAACAATTTGCCATTGGTCATCAATTTTTCTATGTTGTCAATAATACGGTAATTAATACGATCTTAGAATAAGCTAATTTGATGTGATTTAAAGAATATAAAGTCTTTCAACTTACAAGCCTTATTTGAAACTTCATTTAAAACGTTTGATGAAATAACAATGGTTTTAAATCAACTTAAAGGCGATAATCAGAAGCAAGCAACAATTGTTGAATCAGATGGATTGAATGGATGGACTGGAACTTAAATTTCCTGCTGGCATCCCTGAAGGAGGAGTCTGGTTTGAAGGCAGGCTGCTTGGAGATGGCTGGAGAGGCCATGGACCCTGAAGACTCAAAGTGGACAGAACGGATGACTGAAGAAATGGATTCTTTCAAGAAGATTGAGGGAGATTGGGGAATGGACGTGTCATATTTAACTGGAAAGTAAGTCTTAAGAGTCTTTGTGTTTCAATTTACAGGCAGTCCTATGACTTTGGGGAATGGAAAGCAGTTGTTGGGAAAGATCCTAATTAAAATTTTAAGAAAATGCATTATTATTAAGACTCAAACAAAGGTGTTTAACCCTGGACAGATTCTGGATGGATCAGAGATAATGATTGTGGTGGTCTGTGGTAGATAAGAAGCCCCTGCAAATTTTCTGTGAGTTAAATACAATAGCAGATAACAGACCATTTTGAAGTTTTGAAATTTAACTTTATTGTTGGATTGCCTGTTAAATACATTTTTAATATACAGCAGAAGATGACAAGTCAAGTAGTTGCAAATAGATGTGTAGTTTATAATTGTGGGCCTATTTTGGAAGGGGGAGAAACTATTATTGCTGTATTGTATTCAACTGGGGGGACAATATGCATGTTTTTGTCTGTTTTTAATGCACAATTTAAAAAAAATGTCTATTTTTCTTTTCTCTTTGTAATAGTTTTATTTTTTGAAGCTTATATTTTACCTTTTTGAATAAAATAAAATTTAATATGAGGAATATCAAGTTTCCAGAAACAATATTTATCATTAGGACACAGAGAAAAGTGCATGAATAAAAAGCAGAAGAAAAATATCTGATTTTAAGCAACTAGGACTTGACTAACAACAGAGTCTCATATAAGAACATGAATGATGGACTGGAAGAAGGATGAGGGATACCAAACTTGATAGGCATGTTTGTGAAAATGATCTCAAAATCATAGTTAACTGGGAACAGAATCTGAGTCAGCAGGGAGATGTTTGTGGAAAGAAGGCAAATGCAGCCATAAGAATCTCAGGAAGTGAATGTTCTGGTTTGGGGAGACCCCAACTCAAGGACCAGGTCCCGTTGCAGGCACCACGCTTGGAGGAGAATTTGCAAAAAATCTATGTGAACCTCAGGGAAGGAGAAATAAGCCAAGGAAGAGATCAAAGGAGCTGCTCTTAGCCTTGAGAAAAGAGAAAAAGGAGAAGAGCTGAAGATCAGGAGGAGTCTGGGAGCCCCTTTTCCAACTGACACAATCTCTCGGTTGGAGAAGGGAGGATGCAGCTTCCAATCACTGACACAGGTTACACACGAGCGTAAGATCTGCTCACTATTATTCCAGAGTGTCAGACATGCAAATATGCATTCGGTTACAAGAGAGGAGATTTTAGCTGAATGAAAGAAAAAAAATATGATAAAAGGATGAACTGTTTCAGAGCTGAGCCAGTGAAGCAGAGAAGTTCAGTCTCCTCTTCATGGATTGTCTGAGTGCAAAGACGGAGCAGCCATCAGTCAGAGAAGCTTTAACTAGGATTCCTGCAGAGAGGAGGGGTTGGGCTAGATGGTCTCAGGGTCTCCTCCAAATGTATAAATGTTGTCATGCCACAACATGTATCTATTGTGCTGTTCTTGCTCTAGCCCCACCTAGTGGCCGGGGGCAGATAAGCCTAACTGTATGGTCTGAAGCCAGACTCCCTTTTCTCTCAGCCTTTGGAGGAGACGGAAGCAGCCGGTTTGACCGAGACACATGGTCATCTGGAGGCCTCCGTCCCTCACACGGAGCATCGCTGGAGAGGTTCCAGCTGCTTCTTTGTTGGCTGTTAGTTAATGCTGCCTATCTCCTATTTATCTTTGATTCTCACTCTTTGCATCTCCTCAGTTTCTCCGTGCCCTTTTCTCCCAATGAAACACCCAGATCCACCCCAGGCTCCCTTTCACTGGAGGAGAAGAGGGGGGTTTAGCTGCCTGTGGAGCTGCACACAGACCCACCTGCAGTGGGGACGGAACAAAGGGGAAATTCCACCATGCTCATCACAAACCCACAAATACGGAAATTCATTTCAAAAAAGAAGATAGCATTTTCAAATGAGCAGAGTTTAATATCAAAATGCCATGGTATCTACTCTTTGGAACCATTAATCCCTGAGTAATTGAATTGGACAGATCTGTTGAGTTGGTCCCCCTCCTTCTCCTCTGGATTCCTCCTCCAAAGGATCCATATCGGGACCCTCATACCTGCCACGGCTGCAGCCTTGGAGACCCCAAAATCTTTTCTCCCTCCTTCCTTCTCCTCATCCATCTGAAGGAATAAGCAGCATTCAAGGCCTGGGCCAGAGTCTTCATGATACTGTAATATTGATAGTAATTTGGGATCCTTTTTCTGTTCCTTTTCTCCTGGGTCTCCAGTGGGGCTTTCTGGGTGCATCTTCTGCGGCCTTTGACAGAAAAGACGTTCTTTGAAAGAGAACAGAGAAAATAATGATCTTGAAACTTTTCTTCCAGAAAGAAATGGGGTTCATAGGCATCATCCATTGGCCTTTCTTTTGCCAGATAACTAAAGTTCAAAATACTATGGATGTATTTGAGAAGCCTACGCTTGTTTATTTTATACCCTACAAAATTTGTGAGGATCCATACTTTCCCTTCAATGGATCTTGGCAAACGCATAAATGTTAAATGGAAAGGAAGAATTCTCTCCCAAATGGAATCAAATTCCATGAAATGAACAAAGACGTTGACTTGTCTCCACTTAGAGAGGGAATCCCTGAGGGCTGTTGTGTATCCAGTCTTTGAGAACAGTTGTGATATAACAATACAAATTCCACTCCTGACAAGCACAGGAGGAAAAATCCTCATGAAATTCTCTCCATTTTCTGTGTCTGAAGCAAAGAGGCCAATCAGGGTCCATCTGAAATGGAGGAGCAGCTGGACAATTGCTGAGTACTGGATCCCTTCTTTAGGATTCATCCGGTGGAAGAAGGGGAATTTCCTTTTATCACTCAGAGCCTCTGAAGCAATTGTAAGACGGATCTGAAAAAGCAATGAAGAATGCTGTGTTACATTTGGGGTCAGATCAAGTCCAAAATATTACATTTTAATAAATCCAACCTGGTTCTCCTGAATGTATTAGAATAGTTTGTTAATCAGACATTGTTTAAAATATTAAAGACAGAATATTAGCAAGATTGTATCATAATAATGGAAAATAATAAACAAATTAAAAAACAATAAAAATGTAAATCATATTACTGTATCACCCCTCCAATTGATCACAATTAGATTAACATGTGCAAATCCAACTAGAATATTCTATTCCAGTAAAGGGCCTATTATAATTTTCGAGGATTGCTGCATCTTTTTTTGCTTCTATATCCCAGATTCTTTCTGGAGGAAATTTTTTAACTTCTTTCTCCAGTTATACAAGAAACAGGCAGACCTCAAAGCCTAACAAGATTTGTCAGTTGCATAATCCAAGTTTGGTCTCTAATTGAAGTTTTGTCTGTTCCAACAGCCACAATTTTCAGAGTCTGTCAGTTTCCATAGATTAAATTTCATGCCAATAATACCCATATTTTCTGAATTTAGACAAAACAGAAATTGGGTAAATTCCCAAATCAGCTCTGAGGGCAGCAGCTGGAGTCCTTGAGTACCCCAAGATACTCCTCAGAGGCTGAGATTGGGTTGGTTCTGCTGGTGGTTTCTCTCTGAAGCCCCAAACATCAGATTGATGTAAGAACATGGGGGAAAACTGGGCCTCAGATACTTTAATAATTGGGGCTGAGGAAGCTGGAGAGCTGTGAGGTTTTCATTTAAGCCCCACTTTCACTCCTGCCCTTTCTCTAACTGAGCTCCTTGGATGATGAGGGAGCCAAGATTCAGGCTCAGAGAAAACAACCCCAGGTAAGGAAAGGTGTTACTTGCTCTAATGGCTGACCATCTATGGCTATGATGTCATTTCACAAAGACCATAACTTTTGAACTTGTTTATAAATTATCAGATAATTATTAAGACAAAACAATCCAAGTCTATACAATCCAATGTGTAACTATGATAATTTCACATTATCTGTATAAATCAGTGTATTCCAGTAGGAATTTAGCAGGCTAAACATGTGTACCTATAACAGAACTTATAACAAAATAAAAGGGTTGGAAGGGACCTTGGAGGTCTTCTAGTCCAACCCCCTGTTCAAGCAGGAAACCAGACATAATAGCAGTAACTGTGAGAGGAATCCTGGAGTCTTAGTGGACAACCAGTTAAATATGAGTCAAGAGTGTGCAGCGGCAACCAAAAAAGCTAATGCAATCCTAAATTGCATTAACAGAGGGATGCAATCAAGATCAAGAGAGGTATTAATACTACCCTATAAAGCCTCAGTAAGACCACACCTAGAATATTGAATCCAGTTTTGGTCACCACACTATAAAAAAGATTAAAAAGATTTATTAAATCTATTAAAAAGATGTTGAGACTCTAGAAAAAGTGCAGAGAAGAGCAACCAAGAGGATGAGGGGACTGGAGGCTAAAACATACAATGAACGGTTGCAGGAACTGGGCATGGCTGGTCTAGTGAAGAGAAGGACCAGGGGAGACATGATAGCAGTCTTCCAATATTTGAGGGGCTGCCACAGAGAGGAGAGGGTCAAGCTATTTTCAAAGCACCCAAAGGCCGGACAAGGAATAATGGATGGAAACTGAACAAGGAGAGATTCAACCTGGAAATAAAGAGATAAAGTTGCCTTCAGAAGTTGTGGGAGCTTCATCACTGGAAGCTTTCAAGAAGAGACTGGACCGTCATCTGTCAGAAATGGTGTAGGGTCTGCTTGGACTAGATGACCTACAAGGTCCCTTCCAACTCTCTTAATCTGTATCTATCTATACTATTCCAGACAAGTGGCTGTCCAGTCTCTTCTTAAAAGCCTCCAGTGATGGACCACTCACAATTTCTGAAGGGGAGACGTTCCATTCCTCACCATTAGGAAATTTCTCCTTAGTTCTAGGTTGTTTCTCCCTTTGATTAGTTTCCATCTATTGTTTCTTGTCTTGCCTTCTAGTACTTTGGAAAATAGGTGGACCTCCTCTTCTCTGTGGCAGCCCCCCAAATATTGGTACATTTCTATGATGTCACCCCTCATCCTTTCCCTAGACTAGACATACTGAATCCTGCAACTGTTCCTCATAAGTTTTAGTCTCCAGACCCTTAATCATCTTTTCTGCACTCTTTCCAGAGTCTCTACATCTTTTTTATAATATGGAGACTAAAACTGGATGCACTATTCCAAGTGTGGTCTTGCCAAGGCATTAAAAAGCGGTACCAATACTTCATGTGATCTTGATTTTATCCCTCTGTTAATGCAACCTAGGACTGAATTAGCTTTTTTAGCTGCTGCTGGTTCATATTTAAGTGATTGTCCACTAGGACTCCAAGATCCCTCTCACAGTTACACTTATTGAGCCAGGTTTCACCTCTTCTGTAAGTGTATATTTGGTTTAATTAACAGTTGTTGTTAAGTATAAAACCTTACTTTTCTCTACATTAAATTTCATTTTGTTAGATAGGCCCAGGGTTGAAGTCTACCTAGATCCATCTGGATCTTCAGCCTATCTTCTGGGGTGTTGGCTATTCCTGCCACTTTAGTGTTGTCTTCAAATTTGATGATTTCCCCATTTCTCCCCTCATCCAAATCATTGATGAAGATGTTGAAGAGTACTGGGCCTAAAATGGAACCTTTTTTGATCAGTTAAATAGTTGTTAGAATATCTTCTCCAGGAAATGTATTACTTGCATTTCAGGCCTTTTATGATTAATCTCAACATGAACATAATGGGGTAAAATATTGAGATTTTTGCTAATATGGAGAAAAGCAGTTTTTGAATTCCCTGGAGAAGACATGATTGCATCTATTGCTCGCCCACCACCCACCCCTCACTTTACCAGAAGGAGAAAAACACACACAAACCTGTGGGACTTTGTAGGTGCCTCCTAATGTTGACATCTGGATGGAGATGTCCCTGTCAGCTGCATCAAGAAGAGCCATGAGGTTCTCCTTCCTTCCACAGCCGTAGTTGGGGACATTGGCTTCTCCAGTGGAGAGCATGTCCAGCAAGGCATCAGAAGTGTGGAAAGTGCTCAAATAGTTGTTATGGATGTTGTAGCCAAGTGTGAGGTTGTGGAAGAGATGGGAATTCTTGTTGGCCAGTTGAATGTTGAAAATGTATCGTAAGCAATAAGAAAAATAGTAAGAAGTCCTATTGAAAAAAAATTATTATATTCAACAGCCATAACAAATACTTTTGTTATATATAATATATATAATTCTCCAGAAGCCTATTGAGCTTTAAACCAACATTGATCCAAAAGCAAAGATCAGTTACAGAAATATGGAAATGGGCTGAGGTACGGCAACTACAACTGATTCCACCCCTTCTTTAAATAAAATCCATTATTCAAGTGATAAATTAAGGATTGAACAGGGAGAGGAAAATAATCTGCAGCCCTTTTAACTTTTTTTCCGACCCCTTTTTGAGTCTCTTTCACAAAATTAGACCGAAGAGATAAGCCATGGAAAGCATTCAGGAAATTGGACATACCCCCCAATATAGGAATAAATGAAAAATAAAAATAAAAAAACAGAAAAGAATTTGAGTGTTAGAATGGAGGGAGTGCAACTCCATCACCCTGAATGACTTACGGATCATGGAAAACAAACAAAAACTAAAATGTTAACAAAAAATATTCCAATAAGAGAACAGGAAACACTAGCAAATAATTTGGGTATCCAAATAGTTAAGAAGATAAAATATCTAGGGATTTGGATTACTGCCAGATGCTCAACCTTAAAGGAGGATAACTATACACCCTTACTGACAAAGATAAAGCAAGATTTGGATAGGTGGGGGAAGCTGCAAATATCGTTCCTTGGTAGGATAGCCACTGTTAAGATGAGTGTTCTCCCCAAATTACTATATTTATTTCAAACCACTCCTGTTAGTATTGACAGAAAATATTTTTCGGACTTAAATGGGATAGTAAGGAAGTTTATCTGGGGAGGGAAAAAACCGAGAATTGCATTACGGTCCTTGCAGGAAAAAAGGAATAGGGGCGGATTCGGACTCCCAGTTTGGGAACTATACCACAAAGCGGCCAACTTAGTATGGCTACGAGAGTGGGCCTTATTAAGAGACAAGAGAATTTTACAACTGGAAGAGCACGACCTATTGAGAGGCTGGCATGCCTACCTCTGGGACAAAGGAAAAGAGACAGGGATATGTTTCCACCAACATAAAATTAGAGATACATTAATGAAGACATGGAAAGAAATCAGGCATAAACATTACTTAAAATACCCAAAATGGATATCTACAATGGAGGCACTGATCCATCCAAATACAATAAGTAGGGAGAAAATGATCACCTATCAAGATATCTTAGATAACAGTGGTAATCTTATATCCAATGACATATTAAAAGAGCAAGGGATCCATATAGATTGGTGGCCTTATTTACAAATTAAATCCCGATATAGTAAAGATAAACAAGAAAAGGGAATAGAGAAGGGGACAAATAGTTTGAATAAGGTATGGCTAGGTAGTGAGAACAAACTATTAGCCAAATTATATTCCTACCTGCTCGAATACGACAGAGAAGGAGAAATATTAAAAGATCAAATGATCGCTTGGGGGAAAAACATCGAATCAAAGATAAATCTAGATGATTGGGAAGAAATATGGAATAGCAATCTTAAACTGACAAGAGCAACAAGCTATAAGGAGAATCAGTATAAGATGCTATATAGATGGTACTTAGCACCATCTAGAATTGCTAAGATCTATCCAAATGCAAGCCCCAAGTGTTGGAAATGCGGCCACCACCAAGGTACCTTCTATCACATGTGGTGGATGTGTCCGGAAGCGAGGAAGTTTTGGAAAAAAATACAAAAATGGATCCAAGAAATATTAAAGGAGGATATCAATTTCTTGCCGGAAATCTATCTCCTGGGAGTGCTAAAACGAACATTTGATAAGGATAAGAAATATTTGATTATTCATATTATCACAGCTGCTAGACTCTCCTATGCCAGATATTGGAAAGAGAAAAGAGGTCCAACCGAGGAACAGATAGTCAATAAAATACTTGACTGTGCAGAAATGTGCAGATTAACGTATGTGTTAAACGGAAAGGAGGATTCAGAATTTTATACGATCTGGGATCTGTGATATAGGTGATTGGAAATTAAATGCAAAAGTTAATGCTCATGAGGAATAATGCACAACTATTAGTTAATCCTATATATTATTGTACCATAACTAAACAGTAATCAATTTTATATATAAGAATTTTTGTACAAACTGTATAATTAATTAGATAATTGATTAGATACTGCACTTGTAAATATACAATATGACTACATGTTGCCGAACCGTATAGTTTGAATTGTAATATATTTTTTAATTCAATAAAATTTCATTAAAAAAAAAAGAAAAGAAAAAAACCAGAAGAGTGTTAGAATGGATGAACTGCAACTCCATCACCCTGAATGACTTACGGATCATGGAAAACAAACTGAAGAGAAGGAGCCAAGTTGAAAAGCAACTTTGAATGCAATCTTTGCTTTCCAGTGATGACTATACTGATTAGATGGTCTCCTGGTCTGTAAAAGCTCTGTGGTTGTTTTCCATCCTGGTTCTCCAAACTCAGCGGGCATTTCATTCTCAGCTTCCCAGAGACTGGATGGGAGAAAAGCAGCATCAGAAGCAGAAGCAGGAAGTCCATAATTCATGGGGTGAATCAATCAATCCCTTTCCTGTTTCTAAAGAAGATTTAGAAGAATCAAAGGACTCTCACAAGGTGGAATATGAGTTGCTTTCCTTCTACAAACACAGAGAAACACTTGGCTTCATCTGGAAAGGAGAGAGACGTACATTCAAGAGCACAGACTCTGCCTGTACCAAAACTCCATATTTCTCTGCCCAAAGTCTCCCCTGGAGGATTCGGCCAAACAGCAGAGCTGAAACTTTTAACATAATTCTCCCTCTCAGGAGGGATCCCTGGATAATTCAGCTAGTTCTTGTAGTCAAAGATTGTTGGGAAATTCTCTGGAGGGAAATGAAAGGGAAATAATCTTCATGTGATTCATAATAATAGGGGCAGAGATGGAATTAAATCGGTCATCTAGAATTGAGAGGTTTGGAGTCTCCATGCTTAAAAGTGGCCCCAGAGGGAATACACGGCACCTGTGGGTGAAGAAACAAATAAATCTGATATTTGTTTGCATAGTGATGAAAGACAAAACTCCGGGGTCCAGTTAATGCCGGAGCCTGCCACAGATCTGAAATAGCTGCCAGCTGAGTTGGAACCAAAATTTACTTTATTTTGAAAGCTAATGCTCAAGGGCATCGCAAAAAGGGGCTGATGCAATAGTGCAGCCAGACTCCAAGAACAAAATCAACTTTAGTGAAAAACTAGTTTTTTTGAACTTTGCAGAATTAAAAAAAAATCAGAGAGAGAGGGAGAGAGAGGGAGAGAAAGAGAGAGAGGGAGAGAGAGGGGGGAGGGAGAGAGAATAAGAGAGAGAGAGAGGTTAGAAAAACCAAGTGAAAAGAGATGGAGAAATCAAGGCTGCCTCTCACCCCATGTGGGGAGGGGAGGCAGGGAAAGGGAGCTCAGGACCCTCGTGTTGGAGATGGAAAGCTGATCTTCAAAATCTAACTTCCATCTTCAGAGACTTTGGAATGCAGAAGCCCATGTCCCATGTTCCCCTGCCACCCTTTCCCATGCACAGGCCAGGCAAGGGGGCTCTTGCAGGGATGCCAGACAGGACTCTGCCCGGCTGAGTGGGGAGCCCCTCTTGGGAGGAGGAAGCTGGGGAGCCTCATGGTGGGGGAGGGAAGCAGATCTGCAAAATCCCCCTCCAGGTCCCATCTTCTGAGTCCTGGAAACGGGGGAGACCATATCCCATGTTGCTCAGCCACCTCTTTCCATGCATGGGGCACTCAGGGGAAAGCAAAGACCAGACCCACAGAGAAAGCCCAGGATGTCCAGGGAGAAGGAGTGGATCTGGGGCATTCCTGGGAAGAGATTAACCTGGTTTATGGGTCCCAGGGTTGAATGTTGGGGGGATGCAGCCCCCAGGATTTCTCCAGCCTCGCTTGGGCTTTGTGTCTTTCCAGGAGAGGCCCCTGTGGGGGAGAAGCCATGCAGGGCTGGGTCTTCCAAGGGAGATCTGGGGTTGCCCAAGAGGAAAAGGCGACCAGACTCACCCTGGAGGGGAACCTCCGTGACTCTGAGGAAGATGGGGGTCCCCCATGGACCCTCCAGAGCTCCAAGCTGAGGAAACACTATTCATTGCAGCCTTTTGTGGGAAAGGGGCTTAAACCCCCCTCCCTCTGCAATTCTGGGAGTTTTTGCCTCTTTCTCATCCCCTCCAAAGCTTTGAATTTTGCTCTTTATTTGACACCCCCCCCTTTGGCTTGGCTTCTGCAGCCTCTTCTCCATCTGTAATGATTGCCTCTCCTTCCAACTTTAGAAAGTAAAGACTCTTGAAACATGATAGTTCAAAAGGATCCTTTTATTAAGCAGAAGTGATAGCAACCCAGTTAAAGCAAGAGCTGAATACCCTTAGGCTAGACAAGTAGGATTAAATTAGTAGAGACCCCTCCCTTTAAGTCAGAATGCAGATTTTAGCCAATACACAAGTGTGAAGATGTTTTCTTTACTAGTTTCCCTGAGAACCGGAACAAACATGCATTCCCACCATTATCCTTTAAAGTGAAACTACCCACATGGCTATCATAAACATTCCTCTATGTGAAGAGGATCTCAGGGCTCTTTGGCACCAGGATATAGGTTGTAAAATATCTGTTGACACACGCAATGCTAGTAAATCGAATCCAAATCTCCCCCTTCTCCCAATTGATTGGCAGTATTTCTGCTTTCTGCCTCCATCCTCCAATGCAGCAGGCAGGAAGAGTCCTTGGTGGGAGGAGGGGACCCAAGAGACCCCCTGGGCTCCTCTTTCCAGGACAAGCTTAACATTGGGGCCCTTTCACCCAATTCCTGCAATGCACAAGGGGCAGAACTCCTGGCTGACCCACAAGTACGACCACCTGGGATCGGTAAAGAGAGGTTTCACAGGAGTGATTGGAGGAAGTCCAGATTGTTCTTCCTGCAACACTGAGAAAATGCCCTGTTTTAACAAGACAAACTGACTGGCATCGATTAAAGACATTAATCCCCTTTATTGTGGCCCATGAAGAATTGTTTTCTCTTTTCAGAGACTTTTCATGGAGTCCCATTTTCTGAAGGAAATTGCAGGCCTTCACCAAATAGTGACAGTTGTCAGCCAGAAGACAAAGTAACAGCATTAATATTTTGTTTGGAAAATCAGAATTTAGGTTTCGAGAGAACCTACCGTATATTCCAGATCAGCACATAATATTGTCCATGTGTTTGTCTTCCAGTTCTTATAATCTCAATGATCCTTTAGGACAATTGTTGAACAGGGAGGGCAAATTATAATTTAAAGGAATCGAGGAATAGTGACAATAATGGAAAATGCAATCGGTCGATTAAAATCCAAAGAATCAAATGTGTAGCTATTCCCAGCTTTTCCCCCAAAGTTTGGTCAGAAGAGGTCAAGGAACAGCTGAGGTCTCCTTAGTGTTACCTGCTTCCATCCTCCAATTCCTCTGCCTTTCAGATGGGGATGGGCAACCAGAGTTTGACAGGCGTCCCCCAAGGTCTCTGCCACCTGATGTGGTTGCAAAGAGGGAAAGTCAAAAGGTAACCCAGACTTGGGGTGCTTAAAAGCAGAGTGCCAGTCTCTGCCAAAGCTTCTTTCCACGAAGGCTTCTGGGGCTACCGGAGCATTTTTAGAAAATACGGGCTGGGTGAAGGCATCTCAGGGCTTTCTCCAGAAGTGAGGCTTCCTGCTGAAAAAGGCAAAGGGCCAAAGGTGGAGGAGAAGTCAATGTGGGCAAGGAAAGATGAACTGGGATCTCTGTGGCTGTTGAATTTAATTTTAAATGTCTAGTAGGTGACCAGTGACCTGCTGGATCCCCTTTTCAGATCTGCTTTCTTCCCAGGATCTTCATCAGCTCCTTCAATGAGGTTGGGGGGGGGCTCCTGCTGTGTTGCTTCCCCTCAAATGCGGGGCAGACCCTCAGAGGGAGCCTTGATGGATGACCCCATGTAGCCCAGTCCACAATCAGCCCAAGAGAGGTTTCAGGACCTTTTGTGTGACGTCACAATCTTGCATCCAGCTGTGGAGAGATGGGGGGGTGTCCCCTCAGAGACCCCCCAGGAACTGTGGGTCTTTCAGGATGGAGAGTCAGAAGCTGGAAGAGACATCCGGAGAGTCCCAGACAAAGTCTGTGGAGGGAAAAGGAAAAACTGGGAGTGAAAGACCTTGGAAAGAGGAGCTGAATGACTTGGGGAGGGGGGAAGAGAGGGAGGGAGGGAGGGAGGGAGAAAGAGAGAGAGAGGAGGAAGGAGGGAAGAGAAAATACAGGAAAGGGAGGCTTAACTGCCTTTATGTCCTTGAACTGGGAAGACTGCAGGAGTTTCTTGCAGGCACTGGAGATAATCTTTGGATCTCTCTGTCAAAGGGAACAAGTGGATCACTCAGCTCCCTCACAACCCACCATCTCCCCTCCCTCTCCTCTCTATCCTGGATCCTCTAGTTCTAGCCCATTTCTTTTCTTTTATAGAACCGACCGGCTTCCCTCAATTTCCCTTTGAGGTTGATTTTGAGGTGGGAGGTTTGGGGCAGCTGGGAAGGAGAGATGCTGTCCGGTAGAAGAATTGGAGGGAAGATCAGATTTCAAATTTTTTTTGGTCCAGAGCTGGAAAATCTTCTTTCCTGAAAGTGCCCAACAGATGGAAAGAGGTCCAGGGGTGAGGGAGGGGGCATTCTTTAAGGGGGGCATCTGTGGCCCCTGCAGAGCTCCCCATTCCCTCCAATAGACCCCAACACCCTCTGTGGCCCTTTGGAATTTCCTCCCCCCAGAACCCAGATTGGCCCCTGAAGTAACAACTGTGCAAGACCATCCTTAGTTCAGGGGGCTGAATGAGAGATTTTGATTTATTCTGCACACTCAGGAGATTCAAGAAGTTGAGAGTTCCTTCTGAGCTAACCTGCTTGTCTTTCACTTCTACTTGAAATTGGGGTGAGGGAGAAGAGAGAACCCCAAGATCGTTGAAATAAACATCAGCTCCTCTCCATAGTTTCCCAGGCAATAACCAGGGTCTCCATGCAGCCAGGCTGGGCTGCCCCAGTCTAGGTGCCCTGGAAACAGGCAGGAGGTCCTGAGTCCAGACTGGGATGGAAGCCCCGAAGTTGCCTTTGACCTGGGAGCCTCTGGATTGGGCTTGGCGCTGGGTCCTCTGGAAATTGGCCGCCCTTCAAGTCTCTCAGTTGTGGTCCTTAAGCAGATCCTGGCAGTTTAGGGGAGATTGGGGGTCATCTTGCTTGAGATGGATGCTTTTTAGGCTGTGCCTTTATGGTTTTGTTTAATTCTCTTGAATTAATAATAAAGCTTAAAATCTCTTTTTTCACTGGGGAGAGTAGAGTAGAGTAAGAATAGAATAGAATAGAATAGAATAGAATAGAATAGAATAGAATAGAATAGAATAGAATAGAATAGAATAGAATAGAATAGAATAGAATAGAATAGAATAGCTGTGCCTAAGTCCAGACCCTCCCCCATTTCCCCCTTTGCCTTTGTGGAGAGCGGCTGGGCTAAGTCCTAGGGACTCCAGAACCTTGCCTCCCTCCCCCCCTCCCCCACCACATCTCGGGGTCAGGTTTATTGGGAAGTTGCAGGTGGGAGGAGGGGTGATTGAGACAACTCAGCCCTTTTTCACTCCTACAACTGTAGGCAGCAACATCTGGAGAAGGAGGGGCTTCCTCTGTCTTGGGAGAGGATAGAAAAGATGGCAGGTGCTCAGATTCGGGGGGGGGGCATGAAATCCTCCTTTTGTTGGAGTTCAAGTGGACCCAGATCCTCCCCGTCAGACCTTCCGGCTCTGGAGATCTGCAGAGGCCCCTCCACCTCCCTTACTTGGCCAAACCTCTCAGACTGGCCATCCCGCTGGATCCCTTCCTCTTCAACTGGTCCCATCGCCTGGCTCTGCAAAGCGCAGAGTTCGCCCGAAGCCCGGAGCAGCGGCAAGGAAAATAGGGAGCCACATCCTGCTTCCTCCCCAGAGGTAAAAAAGAACTCTGGAGACTTCGCAGAGGGCTCTACCTGCCCTCGCCGACTCTGTCTCACGTTTCCTTACGGAAACGGAGTTTTTCGAGCCGCCTTTCAGATGTAAAGGCGGCTCTTTACGGGCGACGGGGCTGGCGGTCTCAAAGGACCATCTGGCGGCGACGGAAGCCAGACCGGAAGCCCACTCACCACAATTTTCAAACCAGCTTTAGAATAAAAGCCAAATGGGAGACTTTGAGACAATCATCGGGAGATTGTGAGTTCTAGCTCTGCCTCAGGCATGAAAGCCAGTTGGGGGAGTTTGGGCCAAGGTCCAGGAGGCTCTGAGTTCTAATCTTCCCACAGGCATGAAAATTTCCTGGGGGACTTTGGGCCAATCCCCAGGAGACTCTTGAGTTCCAGTCCCGCCTTAGTGCTTTTTGATTGCGGGTGTGAAAGTTGGAAATATTTTCTCAGGTTAATGTGGGAGACCAGAATTGGGGATTCCTAGAGTGTGAGATGGCTGAGTGTCCAATATTGTGTGGTTTGATGGAGGAAAGTGAATTTGTGGGGAAAACACCACTTCCATGTTGGGCAAAGCCATAAGTCTCTCTGCCTTCTGCTTGTGGGAGAACCAGAGGGATTTGTGTGGTCACTGTGAATCTTAGACTGACCTTGGTCTTATCTCCTTAAAATAGAATTTGCAAATAATTCACAATTAGGAGCCATTCTGAAAGCTAAACATTGATTCCCAATTCATCATCAATCTGTGTGGTTGGAGAGCAGAACAGCTTCCATGGGTGCCTCTCCCTAGAAACCAGGAAGTCCCCCCTCTATTCACCCCCTTCTTGGACCTGGATGAATATTATGCAGCATTGAAGGTTTGTGACCTGGTCAGTGATGCGGCTGCCTTTAGACAGGATCCCCTCAACCTCCTCCTGGGGAGAGTCTCCAGGTCCCCTTTCTCTGGGCATCTTCTCCAGCCCTTCACAGACAAGACAAGCTTGGAAGAGGAGCAGAGAAATTGCTTTAGGTAGAAATTATAGAGTGGAAAATTAAAGGACCTGAAATCTACTATTTTAATTCTATGGTTGATGAAAGAAAAAAAAATACAGTGACAATTTCTTAAAACACTTTAATATTTATTTATTATTTTGGTGTGAAGCACATACAAAAAAAAACCCCAAACCAATCCCAAACTGAAATCCCAGAAGCTCTTCTGCTAAACACTTTCTGCAAAGGAGGTTTTTATGAGGAAATCAACAAAGAATTATATAAGAGGGATGAAGATTTCCCTCCCCAGCTGAGAGCCAGTCAAACATGGCATTTCACATCATTCCGGCATTTTCACGGAGAGGATCAGGCAACTAGGCTGCTTCCCACAGCTTCCTCCCGGCCGCTTTTCCTCCTCAGTCTCTCTCTCTCTCACACTTTTAGCTGTAGGAACAAATGCCCAAATTATTTTTTATAAGGTGTCACATTCAATAGTGGTTGCTGAACAGAAAATTTCTCTGAATGACTCTTACAGAGTTCTCTTTATTTTGCTGAAAGGGAAGAGAGCTAGAAGAATTCCAGTCATTCATTTGAAACATATAGAAATGATTTTCTTTTCCTGCATACTATCAAAATGGAAAGAATTCATATCTCCTTTCAAATAAAAGAACTGTTAACAATTCTTCCAATATCATAATGGTGTTATATCTCATGTTTTTACATTTGTTCTGGCTGTGAGCTGCTCCTTTGTGTTGAGGTCCGGCCTCAGAAGGATAATGTAGCACTTGGGGATGAAGATGCAGCCCAGCAGACCAGCACTGGAGGCCAGGATGGAGAAGACCTGCACAGCCACCATGGATTTCCCTTTGGTGCTCAGGTAGGTGGGCACAAAAGTCACCCAGACACTGCAGAAGACCAGCATGCTGAAGGTGATCAGCTTGGCTTCGTTGAAGGCCCCAGGCAGGTTCCTGGCCAGGAAAGCCACCGTGAAGCAGATGGCAGCCAGGAAGCCCATGTAGCTGAGGGTGACGTAGAACATGACAACGGCCCCTTCGTTGCATTGCAGGATGATCTCTCCAGGCTGGGAGTGGAGGTCAGAGTCAGGGAAGGGGGGAGAAACTCCCAGCCAGATGGAGCAGATGACAATTTGGACAGCGGAACAAGAAAGGATGATGGAGTTGGCCAAGCTCTTCCCCAACCATCTCTTCATTCGGTTTCCTGGTTTTGTGGCCAGGAAGGCCAGCACCACCATGATGGTTTTGGCCAAGAGAGAAGAAACGGCAACTGAGAAGATGATGCTGAAAACTGTTTGTCGGAGAAGGCAGGTGGCTTTCCTTGGTTGACCAATGAAGAGAGAAGGAGACAAGAAGCAAAGCAGGAGGGAGACCAGGAGGATGTAGGAGAGGTCCCGGTTGTTGGCTTTGACAATGGGAGTTTCTCGGTATTTAATAAAGATGATTAAAACAAGACCTGTGATTAAGAACAAGAGTAGGGCAAAAGAGACCAGGATGATGCCCAGAAGTTCTTCATAAGACAGGAAGGTTATAATTTTGGGGATACATTGGACTCTGTCCTCATTTGGATATTTATCATCTGGGCACTTGGTGCATTTTTCGGTATCTGAGAAAGCAAAAAAAGCAAAATTTCTTTAATATTCTGTCCTTTTATCTTACAGAAAATACCTTCTTTGGATAACAGCTGATAC
This sequence comes from Pituophis catenifer annectens, assembly GCF_029215685.1. Classification (NCBI taxonomy): domain Eukaryota; kingdom Metazoa; phylum Chordata; class Lepidosauria; order Squamata; family Colubridae; genus Pituophis; species Pituophis catenifer. Next base: position 327,724 of record NW_027256902.1, on the reverse strand, counting down.
CCCAGGCATTTTCCAAGAAGTATTTCTTAACAATTTCATTGAACAGTCACTCCTTTGAAATGGCATAAGGTCTCCTGCTTGAGAAGGGAGTAGGACTAAATGACCTCCAAGCTCCTTTCCAGCTCTGTTCTGATTGATTGATTGATCTACATGACTGGCAGAATATTTGTGTAATGAGTTCCCCCCATAACTATCCACAGCACCACATTATGGACCAGTGACACCTTCTCAGTGATCCTCAAGGGGAGGATCCAATATACAGATTACAGATTAACAGAGTTGGAGGGGACCTTATAGGTCATCTAGTCCACTCCTCTCTGCCTAAGCAGAGACCCTACACCATTTCTGACAAATGGCAGTCCAGTCTCCTCTCGAAAGCTTCCAGTAATGAAGCTCCCAGAACTTCTGAAGGCCTTTCAGAAGGTGGACGTATAACAATTCATCAATTTTCAAAGAACTCAAATGTTCCTAGAAAGATGAATTTAGCAGCACATATCCAAAATGAAAAGCAGAAGAGATGTTTCCTCTGCTGTTAGTAAAGCTTGCCCACTCTGCCACCCCCTCCTCCCATCTCTTTCCCAGCTCCTCCTTCAAAGTCTTTTTGATTTACTTCCATTTAGATAAGAAATTGTGCAGGTTAAAAATAAAAAACCAGGTGAGCTTCAATCTGTCTTTTAATTTGGGTCGAATTCCATAAAGCCTCCCATTTTCCTCTGCGTGAACCACCTTCCTGAGTGGAGAAGGTCCCCTCCGGACAAGGAACGCAGTCATAGCAGCAAACTGGCTCTCCTTCTCGAGCCCTCTTGACAAATCCAGGATGACAACTTTCCACACATTTGGACTGAGGCAGGGACTAATCAGAAAAACAAAGAATGCCAAGGAAAAGGTGTTAGGACTCTCCATCCATGGAAAATGGAGGGAAAAATGGATGTAGACAAGTAGCCTCTGGTCTTCATTGGGGTAAATAGGAAACCTCTGACTACTCCTAAACAGATGCAGGAGGTAAAACAACTGGCAGATTCTTCATTTAGTTCCTTTTGCTTTCGGAATTTAACATTACAATAAAATAATTTTCTATTTACTAAAGTCTAGACAGATGGAATTGATTCTTTCTAAGTATGATGATATATTTTTAATAAAACTGATAACAAAGTTTACTGTAAAAGATTTAGGAAATTTTATTCTATTAGGTTTTTTAATATGAAATTAAACATTGATGGAGAAAGAAAGCTCTGACCAGTAAGATTTTGAAAGGTTTCCATAAAACATGGCAAAGCCACTCCACTTAGGTCCCGTCTGTTGAAGAACTTCCATTAGATGACACCACCTGGCATGGGAGGCCAACCACCCTGGAGACTCCAGGCTTTGCCCCAGTGGTGAAATGTAAAAATTGTTGTGACTGGTTCTGTGGGCGTGGCTTGGTGGGCGTGGCTTGGTGGGGTCATGTGACTGGGTGGACTTGGCCAACTTTTTTTTTTTTCTTTTTTAAAGCATTTTTTTTTACTACCAGTTCAGGAGAAAAGATAGTAAAACAATGCTTTAAAAAGTAAAAAAAAAAAAAAAGTTCCGATGATCACAGCTTTTTTTACCTTTTAAAAGTATTTTTTACTACCAGTTCGCCTGAATGGATAGTTTTTATTACTACCGGTTTGCCCAAACCAGAGTGAAGTGGTAGCATTTCACCCCTTCTTTGCCCACTTGAAATGGGACCTCAGGCTTTGAAAAACAGAGAAAAGACACCAAAATTTCTCCCACCTTATTGAGCAACTTTAGCCGTGAAAGAGCACCTTTTTTGATAAAAAGTCTCTGTCTTTGAGAATACACCAGAAACTCTTCCTTGACATCCCCCTTGGGGAGAACCAAGAAGATTCTGATGCCCAGATCTGCTGTTATCTCTCCATTTTGGTCCAAGTACAGTTTGCTATCAGAAATATTCCAAAATTCATTCTTCTCCAGAAAGGGATGAAACTAGAATGGGAACATCCAAGAATTTGAAAAACAGAAAACTTTATTTCTTATCCCACATTGAATCTTTCTTCCACTATTGTCTCATCTCCAAATATGGTTAAATAGGATACAAATACTGCCATTATCTTCATAAGTGAATGAAAAGTTTTGAGAAAGATTTGTCCATCATATACTGACAAAGCATAGAGAAAATATAATTGACACAATTGGTCAATTATAGGGAACATTCTAGAGCAGATGACAAATAAAATGAACAGAGGGGGAAAAAGATGATTCACAAACTCTTTGAAAACAAGAGGTTGATTCCCAGAAAGCATGGGTTGATCAAGAAGAAAGTTGTCAGGCTGATCTTCTCCCTGGTCATCCTGATGGAAAACACCTCCAGATGGAGAGTGGCTGGCTCTGGAGAATTTGATCGCTGAAGAGGGAGCCGGGTTTAGAGAGGGGAGAGGCACTACCGATCAGTGCTTAGTTCTTCATCAACTGATGGAAAAATACATATCAAATAGACCTGCATCATTCTACGCCTGCTTTATAGATCTCAAGGCAGCCTTTGATACGGCTACCAGGACTAAGCTATGGGAGAAGCTGGAAGCTGCCTCAATTGACCACAGGCTTCTTCATCTCTTACCTGCCCCACATACTAAGACATCCCTCAAGGTGAGGTGTGATATGCAGGGGTCCCTCTCGAAGTCAGTTAAAACTCAAAAGGGGGTTAAACGGGGACATTTTGGCCCCCCTGCTTTTCAACTTTTACATAACCGTCATGGTCAAATGGCTGAACAAACCAAATCACCCCCCCACCCAAAAAAATAGGTGACCGAAGCATCGCCCTCCTGCTCTATGCAGATGCCCCTGTGATCCTCTCCAGGACACCAGAAGGCCTGAAAAGAGCCTTGCGAGCCCTTCTCCAGCACTGTAATTACAATCAACTGGGCATAAATGATGAGAAAACAAAGATCAAAAAGGGCAAAACTTGATTCATGGTATCCAAATGGCCACAAAATAGAGCAGGGAAGCCCCTTCAGATCCCTGGGGGTGGCCATTCAGGCCAAGGGTTCAAGAAACATGCAGCAGAGTATAAGATGCACCTACCTTTTTTGGTGAGGAAAAGAAGACAAAGAAATCTCCCTCTGCCTCTGAGCAATTTTGCCTCATTGCAGCAAACAGCAAACAGCCTGCTTTACTTTCATTTTCGTTTTCAGCATAGCTTGATTAGCACAAGGAGAAAAAAATCTGCCCAGCAATTTACCTCTTTGCAGTAACGTAGCAGAGCCCTGCGCAAAACAACTGAGAGCAAATCAGCTGAGAATTGGGAGGCCGATCCAATCAACTTGTGCTAATTAGGCTTTGCTGAAGCTGAAAAGAGCTGTTTTTTCTTGCTGTTTGCTTGCAAGGAGGCAGAGGGCAAAGGGTGGGGGACAGTGGGTGGGCAGGGCTATATTTGGTGTATAAGACCCATCTAAATTTTCACCCCCTTTTAGGGGGGAAAAGGTGCATTTTATACTCTGAAAAATACAGTAACTGGAAACAGAATCTGAGTCAGCAGGAAGATGTTCATGTAAAGAAGGCAAATGCAGCCATCATTTCAGGAAGTATCAGGAAGTGACCATTCTGGTTTGGGGAGACCCCAACTCAAGGACCACGTCCCCTTGCAGGCACCACACTTGGAGGAGAATTTGCTGTTTTAGAGCTGAGCCAGTGAAGCAGAGAAGTTCAGTCTCCTCTTCATGGATTATCTGCAGAGACTGAGCAGCCATCAGTCAGAGAAGCTTTGACTGGGATTCCTGCAGAGAGGAGGGGTTGGGCTAGATGGTCTCAGGGTCTCCTCCAAATTGATAAAGGTTGTCATGCCACAACATGTATCTATTGGGCTGTTGTTGCTCTAGCCCCACCTAGTGGCCAGGGGCAGATAAGCCTAACTGTATGGCCTGAAGCCAGACTCCCTTTTCTCTCAGCCTTTGGAGGAGACGGAAGCAGCCGGTTTGACCGAGACACATGGTCATCCAGAGGCCTCCGTCCCTCACACGGAGCATCCCTGGAGAGGTTCCAGCTGCTTCTTTGTTGGCTGTTAGTTAATGCTGCCTATCTCCTATTTATATTTGATTCTCACTCTCTGCATTTCCTCAGTTTCTCCGTGCCCTTTTCTCCCAATGAAACACCCAGATCCACCCCAGGCTCCCTTTCACTGGAGGAGAAGAGGGGGGTTTAGCTGCCTGTTGAGCTGCACACAGACCCACCTGCAGTGGGGACGGAACAAAGTGGAAATTCCACCATGCTCATCACAAACCCACAAATACAGCAATTCATTTAAGAAAGAATACAGCATTTTCAAATGAGCAGAGTTTAATATTAAAATGCCATGGTATCTACTCTTTGGAACCATTATTCCCTGAGTAATTGAATTGGCCAGATCTGTTGAGTTGGTTCCCCTCCTTCTCCTCTGGATTCCTCCTCAAAAGGATCTAAGATCAATGGATCCATATCAGGACCACCATACCTGCCACGGCTGCAGCCTTGGAGACCCCAAAGTCTTTTCTCCCTCCTTTCTTCTCCTCCTCAATCTGGAGGAATAAGCGGCATTCAAGGCCTGGGCCAGAGTCTGAATGATACTGTAACATAGATAGTGATTTGGGGCCCGGATCCTGTTCCTTTTCTTCTGGGTCTCCAGTGGGGCTTTCTGGGTGCATCTTCTGCGGCCTTTGACAGAAAAGACGATCTTTGAAAGAGAACAGCGGAAATAAGGATCTTGAAACTTTTCTTCCAGAAAGAAATGGGGTTCAAAGGCAGAATCAATTGGCCTTTCTTTTGCCAGATGACTAAAGTTCAAAATACTATGGATGTATTTGAGAAGTCTGCGCTTTCTATGCTTGTTTATTTTATACCCTATAAAATTTGTGAGGATCCAGACTTTCCCTTCAATGGGTCCTGGGAGACACATAAATGTTAAATGGAAAGGAAGGATTCTCTCCCAAATGGAACCAAATTCCATGAAGTGAACAAAGACCTTGACTTGTCTCCACTCAGAGAGGGAATCCCTGAGGGATGCTGTATATCCAGTTGTTGAGAACAGTTGTGATATAACCACACAAATTCCACTCCTGACAAGCATAGGAGAAAAAATCCTCATGAAATTCTCTCCGTTTTCTGTGTCTGAAGCAAAGAGGCCAATCAGGGTCCATCTGAAATGGAGGAGCAGGTGGACAATTGCTGGGTACTGGATTCCTTCTTTGGGATTCAGCCGGTGGAAAAAAGGGAATTGACTTTTATCACTCAGAGCCTCTGAAACAATTGTATGACTGATCTAAAAAACAATGAAGAAAGTTGTGTTATATCTGAGGTCAGATCAAGTCCAAAATATTAGATTTTAATAAATCCAACCTGGTTCTCATGAATGTATTAGAATAGTTTGTTAATCAGACATTGTTTAAAATATTAAAGACAGACTATTAATAAGATTGTATAATTTATCACAATTATATTAACACGTGCAAATGCCAACTGGAGTATTCTATTCCATTAAAGGGCCTATTATAATTTTCGAGGTGCATCTTTTAATTGCTGCATCTTTTTTTGCTTCTATATCCCAGATTCTTTCTGGAGGAAATTTTTTAACTTCTTTCTCCAGTTATACAAGAAACAGGCAGACCTCAAAGATTTGTCAGTTGCTTAATCCAAGTTTGGTCTCTAATTGAAGTTTTGTCTGTTCCAACAGCCACAATTTTCAGAGTCTGTCAGTTTCCATAGATTAAATTTCATGCCAATAATACCCATATTTTCTGAATTTAGACAAAACAGAAATTGGGTAAATTCCCAAATCAGCTCTGAGGGCAGCAGCTGGAGTCCTTGAGTACCCCAAGATCCTCCTCAGAGGCTGAGATTGGGTTGGTTCTGCTGGTGGTTTCTCTTTGAAGCCCCAAACATCAGATTGATGTAAGAACATGGGGGAAAACTGGGCCTCAGATACTTTAATAATTGGAGCTGAAGAAGCTGGAGAGCTGTGAGGTTTTCATTTAAGCACCACTTTCACTCCTGCCCTTCTCTAACTGAGCTCCTTGGATGATGAGGGAGCCAAGATTCAGGCTCAGAGAAAACAACCCCAGGTAAGGAAAGGTGTTACTGGCTCTAATGGCTGACCATCTATGGCTATGATGTCATTTCCCAAAGACCATAACTTGCTTTATAAATTATCAGATAATTATTAAGACAAAAGAATCCAAGTCTATACAATCCAATGTGTAAGTATGAGAATATCACATTATCTGTGTAAATCAGTGTATTCCAATAGGAATTTAGCAGGCTAAACATGTGTATATAACAGAATTTATAACAAAATAAAAGGGTCGGAAGGGACCTTGGAGGTCCTTTAGTCCAACCCCCTGTTCAAGCAGTAAACCAGACATAATAGCAGTAACTGTGAGAGGGATCCTGGAGTCTTAGTGGACAACCACTTAAATATGAGTCAAGAGTGTGCAGCGGCAGCCAAAAAAGCCAATTCAATCCTATATTGCATTAACAGAGGGATACAATCAAGATCAAGAGAAGAACTAATACCACCCTATAAAGCCTTAGTAAGACCACACCTAGAATCCTGCATCCAGTTTTGGTCACCACACTATAAAGAAGAAGTTGAGACTCTAGAAAAAGTGCAGAGAAGAGCAACCAAGAGGATTAGGGGACTGGAGGCTAAAACATACAATGAACGGTTGCAGGAACTGGGCATGGCTGGTCTAGTGAAGAGAAGGACCAGGGGAGACATGATAGCAGTCTTCCAGTATTTGAGGGGCTGCCACAGAGAGGAGGGGGTCAAGCTATTTTCCAAAGCACCTAAAGGCCGGACATTGAATAATGGATGGAAACTGAACAAGGAGAGATTCAACCTGGAAATAAAGAGATAAAGTTGCCTTCAGAAGTTGTGGGAGCTTCATCACTGGAAGCTTTCAAGAAGAGACTGGACCGTCATCTGTCAGAAATGGTGTAGGGTCTGCTTGGACTAGATGACCTACAAGGTCCCTTCCAACTCTCTTAATCTGTATCTATCTATACTATTCCAGACAAGTGGCTGTCCAGTCTCTTCTTAGAAGCCTCCAGTGATGGACCACCCACCATTTCTGAAGGGGAGACGTTCCATTCCTCACCATTAGGAAATTTCTCCTTAGTTCTAGGTTGTTTCTCTCCTTGATTACTTTCCCTCCTTGGTTTCTTGTCTTGCCTTCTAGTACTTTGGAAAATAGGTGGACCTCCTCTTCTCTGTGGCAGCCCCCCAAATATTGGTACATTGCTATATGTCACCCCTCGTCCTTTTTACTACCCTAGATATACCCAATTCCTGCAACTGTTTCTCATAAGTTTTAGTCTCCAGGCCTTTAATCATCTTTTCTGCACTCTTTCCAGAGTCTCTACATCTTTTTTATAATATGGTGGCCAAAGCTGGATGCACTAATCCAAGTGTGGTCTTGCCAAGGCATTATTAAGCGGTACCAATACTTCATATGTATTCTTGATTTTATCCCTCTGTTAATGCAACCTAGGACTGAATTAGCTTTTTGGGCTGCTGCCACACATTGCTGGCTCATATTTAGGTGATTGTCCACTGGGACTCCAAGATCCCTCTCATAGTTACTGCTATGGAGCCAGGTTTCACCTCATCTGTAAGTGTACATTTGGTTCTTCTAGCCTAAGTATGAAACCTTACTTTTCTCTACAATGAATTACAGTTTGTTAGATAGGCCCAGGGTTCAAGTCTATCTAGATCCATCTGGATCATCAGTCTATCTTCTGGTACGTTGGCTATTCCTGCCACTTTAGTGTTGTCTTCAAATTTGATGATTTCTCCATTTCTCCTCTCATCCAAATCATTGATGAAGATATTGAAGAGAACTGGGCCTAAAATGGAACCTTGGGGTCCCCCACTTCTCGTTTCCCTCCATGCAGACGTAGTTCCATTGAGGACCACAGGCTGACTCCATCTGGGGGTGATGCTGTCTATCCCAGATATTTTCAGCTTCCTGAGAAATAGGTTGTGGTTTCTCTGTCAAAGCCTTTCTGAAATCCAAGTACTGTATACTACGTGCCCTGCATTTCATTGGTCCACTAATTTAATCATTTTTGTCAAAAAATAAAATAAGATTTATTAATGATCTGGGTTTTTGTATCCTTCATTATTCCTAGTAAGTCATTCATATTTACACTGAATAAGAAGGGTTTAAATATGCACTCCTTCCCTTCCTCCTTGGTAAGTGTTATGATCTTATAAGGACATCCGCCAGGGGATTGGCTGATTCCACCGGCAGGAACTTTAAATAGCTGTCATTGGCCGGCTGACTTGCCAGAGCCGCATAAAAGGAGGCTCGGCAGCTCACCCGGCAGTTCGTTTTCCTATTGAAATAAAGTGCTGATCGGACTATAGCTGAGTCACGTCTCTTTTCCCTGCGCTGATCTAACACTGGCGACGAAGGACGAGGAAAGAACCGACAGCAGATCAGCGGGCACGATCGCCACCACCACCCAGAAAAAGAGCTGAATCACTGAAGCAGAATCGCCAAAGCTGAGTCACAGAACCATGTCCGGACCACATATCTCGCTGGCTCCGTTCGAGCCAAACCAGGAGAAATGGAAGTCCTTCATGGTCCGATTCAGACAATTCCTGGCGGGCAGCGGATTCACTGATCTGGACAACAACAGGAAGAGAGAGCCCTCTTCCTGGCTCACTGTGGCTCAGGGGTCCTGGAAATGGCCATGGACCTCGTGACACCGAGAGACATCGAGCTGATGCCATGGTCTGAGCTACAAGAAGTCCTTCAGGAACATTACGCTCCATCAAGCACCCCGTTAGCCAACTGGTTCGACTTCCATCAGTGGAACCAGCACGATGGGGAATCAGTCAAGGACTTCATATTGGCGCTCCGGAAAATCGCGGCCAGCTGCGAGTTCGAGAATGTGGATGTCCAGCTAAGGGACCTAATTGTCTTCGGAATGAGGGACAGCACAGTCCAAAAGAAACTCCTCAGCCGGAAGAAAGTGTCCTTAAAAGATGTGATCGAAGAACCTACAGCCGCTGAATCTTTCGACAGAGCAGTAGCCGCGATGCGGAGATCCAAGGGGATCAACAAGATCCACAGGGATCCCCAACAATCTTCAGACGAGACCACCACTGGGTCTGACTCTGAATTTGAAATGGCTGTCCATAAGGTCACAAGACCCCAAAGGCAGAAAAAGCCTCAAGATGGTGGCCGGGAGGAATGCTGCGCCAGCTGCAATGGGGACCATCCATGCGCCAGATGTCACTGGCAGGATGCGACCTGCAGGTGCTGCAGGAGAAAGGGCCACATCGCTGAGGCATGCAGAGCGGCAGAACCAGTCTCAGAGGCTCCCAGGAGTTAAATAAAACTTGCAGACAATAAATTCCTTCGATAACAGGATTGGCAGCAACCCAGTAACTGCTTGCCAAGAACTTTACTCACAGAGAACCAAAACAAATACACAAAGCCACAGAATTGTCAAGTCCAGTCCATATTAAATCCAAGGCAGGCAGATAACGTAGTTTCAGAGATACAATGCGACTCACTAGTTGTTTAGTTTTGTCCGTCACAGAGCCTGAATGGCCACCACACCCCCTTTTATCCCCTGTGGGGTCCAACTGTCCAACTGCGACTGCTCGGCGATACCTGGCTCCTGGCCAATCTCTTCTCCTTTGGGAGACACCTGAGGCATTGCCAGAGAGGAGGGAGGCCTGGCCAACTCCTCTCCTTCACTTTTGGAGCCTTCTCCCTCCAATAAGACGGCCTCGGGGGTCGGAGTCACAACACACTGTGACCCCAATGAAGCATGATGGATCTGTGTGCATCTGTGCAGATTATAAGTGTACCATTAACAGGGCACTTCAGCAGAGCGCATACCCAGTGCCAGTGGTGCAGCATCTGTTGCATTCACTTGGTAGTGGGACCGTATTCGCAAAACTGGACCTGGCCCAGGCTTACCAGCAACCGCCAGTTGATGAAAAAACTGTGGAGGCACAGACCATTGTCACACACAGGGGCACTTTTAAATGCAACTACCTCCAATTTGGACTCAGCGCTGCCCCGGGCATTTTCCAGTCGATGATGGAATGCCTGCTTCAAGGCATTCCAGGGGTGGTGCCATATTTCGATGATGTCTTTGTCTCTGGAGACTCAGAAACCCAACTAATGGAATGGTTCAGGCTTGCCCTGCAGCGGTTCCAGGCGAAGGGTCTAAGAGTCAGGAGGGACAAGTGCGTTATCGGAGTCCAGGAGGTCGAATTCCTGGGCTACCTAATTGATAGCAAAGGCATCCACCCCACCAAAAGCAAAATAAAGGCAATCCACGAAGCTCCAGCCCCCAAAACCAAAATGGAGCTTCAGGCTTTCTTGGGACTACTGAATTTTTACAGTGTCTTTTTAAAACAGAAAGCCACTGTTGCTGAGCCACTCCACCGACTCTTAGGGAAGGCAGTCCCTTGGAAGCATGGAGAAAATGAAGAGGCAGCCTTCCGGAAAATCAAAAGACTCCTCTCCTCAGACAGTGTCCTCATGCAGTACCATGAGTCACTCCCCCTGTCCCTGACCTGCGATGCCTCACTGTACATAGTCAGAGCTGTCCTCAGCCATCAGCTGCCCAACGGCTCTGAAGCCCCCATCGCCTTCTTTTCAAAGACAATGTCCTCGGCAGAGCGGAACTATAGCCAGCTGGACAAAGAAGCCCTAGCAATCATAGCTGGCATCAAGCGATACCACGAGTACCTTTATGGAAGGACCTTCACAATTATTACAGACCACAAGCTGTTGCTGGGACTACTCGCAGGGGACAAGCAAACGCCCACCTACATGTTGCCCAGGATGACACACTGGGCCATCTTCCTCTCCGAGTATTCCTATAAACTAATCCACAGATCTGGCAAGAACATCTGCAATGCCGATGCCCTCAGCAGATGTCCTGTACAAGAACCAGTGGTAGACCCAGCACCCACTCTCGGGCTATTACACATCGATGATGACCAGCTGTGCCCAGTTTCATCAACCACAGTGGCAATTCACACCCAGAGGGACAAAACCCTCAGGCAAGTTCTGTCTTGGATCTTGAGGGGCTGGCCTACGGGGAGAGTGGGCGAAGAATTCAGCCCATTCGTGCGAAGGCAAAAAGAACTGTCCGCCATGAAAGGGTGCCTCCTCTGGGGTGACAGGGTGGTGATTGCTCACACCCTGCAGAAAAAGTGATTGGAGACCCTGCACAGTGGCCATCCGGGGATAGCCAGGATGAAGGCACTGGCACGGAGCTATGTCTGGTGGCCAACACTGGACAAGGATATTGAGGCTTGGATCGCCAGATGTGACCCATGCCAAGCGGCGAGACCGGCGCCCCCGCAAGCCCAACCGGTGGAGTGGGAACCACCCAGCAGCCCATGGTCAAGAATCCATATCGACTTCGCGGGGCCAATGGAGGGAAAGTTCCTCCTTATCATGGTGGACGCATTCTCGAAGTGGCTGGAGGTAATAGCGATGCCCACCACCATGACAGAAGCCACCATCAAGGCACTCCGCCGGCTGTTTGCCATGCACGGCCTGCCGGATGTCCTGGTGTCCGACAACGGCCCGTAACTCACATCCAAGACTATGGAGGCCTTCTTGGCGGAACAGGGCATCAGGCACACCCTCATCGCCCCATACAGGCTGGCTGGAAATGGACAAGCGGAGAAAATGGTGAGACTCACCAAAGATACGCTCGCCAAAATGGGCGAAGGGGACTGGCAGGAAAAAAATGACAAGTTCCTGTTCGCCCAACACATTACTCTGCACTCTACCACCAAGAAAAGCCTGGCAGAACTCCTGATGGGGAGATGGCTGCGATCACCGCTAGATCGGCTTCACCCCCAATACAACCCGCAAAGCAAACTGAACAACTCACAGCCACCGCGGAGTTTCAGAAGCGGAGACGTGGTGTTTGCGCTAAACTTCCAGGGCCCGCCGAAGTGGAGCTGGACGATGGACGAACCTGCAGACGGCACATCGACCAGCTCCAGAAAAGGTGGAGGGAAGTCAAGGGAAACCACCCCGACGAGGTAGGCCTGTGCCACCCCAACGAGGTAGGCCTGCGCCACCCCGATGAGGTAGGCCTGCAACACCCTGATGAGGTAGGCCTACAACACCCTGAGGAGGTAGACCTGCCCCACCCCGACGGGGCAGGCCAGCACCAACCTGGCACGGTGGGCTGCTTCCACCCCAGCGAGGCAGACGAGGTAGACCGGCACCAACCCAGCACGATGGGCCATCATCTCACCAACAATGCTGACTGGCGATTCCCCAGCGAAAGGGACTCCCACCATCATGACAGGGTAGACTGGTGACAACCCAACATGGCAAGCCTACACCGACCCAGCGGGGTAGGCATCCACCACCCTGGCAAGGGAGACCGACACTACCCCATCGGGGGAGGCCTACCCGACCCCGACAAGGTAGGCCAACCCCACCCCAGCGGGACCGGCCAACAACAACCACAACTACAAGCGGGAGCACATCCATGGGGATGTTCCGCCACCGCCGACGGCGAGAGACCCAGAACAAGAGGCAAAGAAAAGGGAAAAGAGCCAAGGGTCCTACCGCAATTCAGCTGTCCAGTCTGAGCGAGAGGCGAACGCCAGGAACCGAGCATCTGTCATCCCGGCCAGGAAGAGGGACCTCACCGACCGCAGAACGATTCCTCCACTCCAGCCGGAGGCGCTAGGCGAGGCCCCACACACTCAACGGCCGAGTCCCGGGATGTTCCACCGCAGGGACGGGAGAGAGCAGGAGGCCAACTCATTCGGAGCAGCGTCGATGAAAGAACTGAGCTGCACAGGTCAGGTAGGACTATTAGCCGCCCCGCCTACCTGCGCGATTACGTGACCTACATCGGCCACGGATTGACTGACTAAGAACTAGGAGGGGGGGAGTGTTATGTCCTTATAAGGACATCTGCCGGGGGATTGGCTGATTCCACTAGCGGGAACTTTAAATAGCTGTCATTGGCCGGCTGGCTTGCCGGAGCCGCATAAAAGGAGGCTCGGCAGCTCAGCCGGCAGTTTGTTTTCCTATTGAAATAAAGTGCTGATCGGACTATAGCTGAGTCGTGTCTCTTTTCCCTGTGCCGATCTAACAGTAAGCATGGATCCTTCTTCTCTTGGCTCCATTGAGCCCAAACCTCCCTCTCAAACAAGGGCTTGGATCAGGGCCAACAGTGTCACAAGTAAATGCCTTATTCTTCATTATGTAAATAGTACATGACCAGGGTATCAGGGGTTAACTTATTCTTCACTACTTAATATATTCATATTTAACCACTCCCATATCTAGCTCCACCCTATGTATATATAAGGAGCTGTATGCATTCTCTCTGTGCTTCTATCTGTGATTATTCAGTGAATATAGAATGCCTTCTGTAAATAAACAGTGCTTTATTTGAATATCTAACTCTTAATTCATTTATTGAGTCTGATCCTGAAAATATCGCAACAATCTGGTAGCAGAGGATGGTTGAATTGACTCAATAAAACTTTAAATATGTCTGAGAGAGAAAACTCCAGAAACAAAAGAGAAAGGCCCAACACCAGGGCATACAGTAAAGAAATGGAAGCAGATCAAGAAATGATCGATGAGACTTCCGGTTTTTGCCAGCTCCGGTGAAGACGGTGCCTTTTTAAGGACCGCCAGCCCCGCCGTTTGTAGAGCCGCTTCGATCGTGAGAAGCGGCTTGAAAACTCCAGAATCTGTAGGATTTGAAGGAGACAGCAAGCAAGGCGCAGGTTGAGCCCCTGTGAGCCCCCAGAAGTTTGCTATTGGGGGGGAAACAGGCGCGGCTCCCTTTCAACTTGCGAAGACTCCGAGCGGCGTGGGACGACTCTGCTTTTTGCAGAGCAAGCCGGCAGCAGCAAACACAAAAATTGATTGAAACTAATTTTACCAACTAAAAGAAAACCTGAACCCTCAAATCAAGGAACTGCAAATATTCTCTCTTTCTCTTTGTGATTTCCCGATTTTACTAAAAAATAACACGAGCGGAAGCGGCTTGAAAAGATGGCGCCGCTCCAGCGTTAACAAGTTAACAAGCTGAAAGGGAGAGTGATTTCCTGAAGTTATTCCAACAAGTTACATTGTTGCGCTGTTTGTAGCAAGCACAGGAGAAGAGGGGGAAAAAATCCCTTTTTAAACAAGTTGATCTCACAGTTTAATTCTATTTCTAATTTGCTTCAAAACTGGGGGATTTTTTCAGAGGACTTTGTGGTGTTGCAAAAGGAAAAAGGATTTCTCCTTTTAGAAAATCTAACCTACGTGGCAAAATGGCTACTAAAAAACAGGAAAGCAAGGCAGCAGGGGGGGGATCCCCCACACATAAGCCTGAAGAGCAGTTTGACTTTGAAAATTTAAAAAAAATTATTACTCAGGCTTTGGATGACAATTTTCAAAAATCTCAACAGGAAATGGATGATAAATTTCAAAAATCTCAACAGGAAATGGATGACAAATTTCAAAAATCTCAACAAGAAATTAAGCAGGAAATTAGTGAAGTGAAAAAATTGGTGAAAGAAAATTATGATAAGGTGACTGATAAATTATCAGATGTGGTTTCTGGCTTGTCAGAAATTATTATTAAAGTGGACTCTAAATTGGAAGATTTTAAATCAGAAGTCAATGTCAAAATGAAAGATACTGATTTTAAAATTGCTGATGTGGATAATAAAATGCAGAGAGTCGAAGACGAGATTACGATGATGCAATTCCAGTCCATGGAATTTGCCATAAGAATTAGAGGTATTAAGGAGAGTGACCGGCAAGATTTGAGACAGGTTTGTGCTGATGCCTTGGCTGTGTTGTTAAAAATTAATTCTGATGAGATTTTTTACAAAATAGACAAAATTTACAGAGTGAATTCGTGGGTGGCCAGACAAAGACAATTACCAAGAGATGTGGTGATATACTTTACTGATAGAAGAATGAGAAATGATATTTTGCAAAAATCTTTTCTTTCCTCTGTGCAAGTGGAGGGAACCCAAGTTGGAATCTATAAAGAATTACCCCCAAAGGTGCTGAAAGATAGAAAAGACTTTGGTTTTTTAGTAAAGGAATTAAATAAATTAGAGATACCATTTCGGTGGGATGCCCCAATGGGTATAATTTTGAAGTATCACGGGGAAAGATATCGACTGAATACTGTTGAAAAGGCGGAACATTTTTATCATACTGTTTTTAAGGAGAGATCACCATCTCCACGTTCATCTACTGTATTGGAGATAAAGGAGAGTGACAAGGAGAAGCAACCCCAGCAAGAGTTGGAAGCGCAGCTTAAGCAGGCTGAATTAGATCCAATAGAAGCACAGGGTGCTACAGGAGGTTTTCTGGAGGAGCCCCTGTTAGAATCCTCTCCAATTTTGACTACAAGAGATGTGGCTTTGGATCTAGCTCGTATGGCTGAAGCTAAAGACCAGCGAATAACTCGTGCGGTTTCAAAACAACTCAAAGAAAAACAATTGCAAGAAAGAGCTAAGACACAACAATACAAAAAAGGAGCTAAGAGTACTACAGAATATAGTGAAGCCATGGGGAGAGCAAAGTCGGTGGCCTCGGAAGACATCCGGCAATTCTGCTCGTTGCTTCAAAAAAGTTTGCATGATGGTTAAGTTTTTGTCATGGAATGTGAATGGTCTGAACTCACCACAGAAAAGAAAGAAAATATTTACATATTTGCAACAATTTAATAATGATATAATTTGTTTACAAGAAACTCATATTAGAACGCAAGATCAAAAATATTTGATAAACTCCAAATTAGGATTACATTTTATAGCTTCAAATTTGGAGAAAAAGAATGGTGTGGATATTTATATAAATAAAAGATTATCAGCTAAAATTATAGAAGTGGATGAAGGTGGTAGATTTGTAGCAATTGAACTGCATACTGTACTTGGTCAAATTCTTGTGATTGGAATTTATGCTCCTAATCAACAACAGGATCACTTTTATAAAATTTTGCATACTAAAATATTGCAGTGGGATTATAGATCTATTTTGATTATGGGAGACTGGAATGGAATAATTGATTCTAAATTAGATAAAAAAAGTCTGGCGAAGTCTAGGATTAGACTACCACAAACTTTTTTTGACATGAAAGAAGATTTGGAATTAAAAGATGTTTGGAGAATACACAATTCAAAAGATTTGGACTATACTTTTTTTTCTGATAGATATAGATCCTTTTCAAGGATTGATTTCATTTTATTATCAAATGATTTACTTGTTAAAACAAGAAGAACTAAAATCTTTCCAAGAATCTTATCTGATCACAGCTCAGTATGGATAGAAATTGAGATTGGAAAAATTGAGAGAAGATCATGGAGATTAAATGGAAATTTATTTAGATATGAAAAAAATATAATAGAACTTAAGAAGCAGATGAAAGAATTTTTTGAAATTAACTTGAACAAGGGTACCCCTATTGAAATTGTCTGGGATGCAAGCAAAGCGTATATGAGAGGGGTACTCATTCATATGAATTCTAAACATAAACTGAATAGACAAAAGAAAAGATTAGAAATTGAAGCAGAAATAAAGAAAAAAGAACAGTTACTTATCAAAAATCCAGCAGATGAAAGAATACGTGGAGCAATAAGACTTTTGAAAGATCAATTCCAAATGCTTATGGCGGATCAAGTTGCAACAAACTTACAATACGCAAAGCACAATACATTCTGTAATGCCAACAAACCGGGCAGATGGCTGGCCTATACATTAAGGAAGAAACAGAGTATGCGGACTATCGACTGTATTGATATTGGAGGGAAATAAATTTTTCAACAAAAATTAATTAAAGAAGCTTTTGTAGATTATTATACTAAACTATATGCTAAAGATGATATACAGAATGGACTTATAGAAAAATATTTAGAAAATAAAAGAGTTACAAAAGTTATTAATCAACAAAAGGAAAGAATGAATCACCCTATAACAGTGGAGGAAATAATTGCAGCAATTAAACAACTGAAAACTGCCAAAGCTCCGGGAACAGATGGTCTGACTGCAGTGTATTATAAAACTTTGCAAGCAGAAATGGTGGAACAACTTAGAGACTTATTCTGCAATATACAACAAGGGGGTAAAATACCCCCATCATGGAAAACAGCTTATATTTCTTTGATACCAAAAGAGCAAGCAGGTCCAAAAAAACCAGAGAATTATAGACCAATATCTCTTTTGAATAATGATTATAAAATTTATGCAAAAGTACTAGCCAACAGGTTGATGCCAGTAATTCAAAAGGTGATTCATGATGATCAAGCGGGATTTATAGAGGGCAGATATATGAAGGACAATGTAAGGCAAGTTATAGACTTATTGGAATATCTTGAGAAGAATAAACAGATCCCTGCAGTGCTGGTTTTTTTGGATGCGGAGAAGGCCTTTGATAGAGTGGATTGGAATTTTCTACTAAAGACTTTGAAAGAGATGGACGTTGGGGACCAATTTATACAAGCGGTATCAGCAATTTATCAAGAGCAAAAGGCACAGATTATTATTAATGGAAATTTAACAACAGATTTTAATATTGAGAAAGGAACAAGACAAGGTTGTCCGTTATCCCCTTTGTTATTTATTTTAACACTAGAAGTCTTGTTGAATATAATACGGGATTCGAACAATTTGAAAGGTATAGTGATAAGGCAAGAGGATTACAGACTAAGGGCATTTGCAGATGATCTGGTTGTTACCCTTTCACAGCCAATGGAATCAATAATCCAGATGAAAGACATTATAAAAGACTATGGTACAGTATCAGGATTTAGACTGAACCAGAAAAAAACTAAGATGATAGTTAAAAATATGACACAAGATCGAAAACATGAACTTGAAAGGATGGCAGGTTTTGAGATTGTACCAAAGGTTAAATATCTAGGAATTCAGGTGGCAGAATCAAATATGAAATTATTTCAAAACAATTATGAGGTGTTATGGCGAGATGTTCGAAAAGATATGGAGACTTGGAAAAAGTTGCAGCTTTCGCTACTTGGAAGAATAGCAGCAGTTAAGATGAACATTTTGCCAAGATTTCTTTTTCTGTTTCAAATGATTCCGGTGCTTAAAAGTGATAAACAACTGAAAGAATGGCAAAGTGGAGTGAATAAGTTTGTTTGGAATGAGAAAAAACCGAGAGTGAAATTAAAAATTATGCAAGATGCCCCAGAGAGGGGAGGCCTTAAACTTCCAAACCTACAGATATATTATGAAGCAGCAGCTTTGACTCAAGCAAGCGATTGGTTTGGAAGGAAAAAGACTGGAATATTGAACATAGAAAGTTTCGACTTGGATCTTGGTTGGCATGCTTACTTATTTTATGAAAACAAAGTGGATAAAGTCTTTAAAAGTCATATACTTAGAGATTCGTTGATGAGAGTTTGGAAGAAGCACCGATTTAAATGGGATTACAAAATACCGTTATGGTTGGATCTTGGTCATATCATGTGGAATACAAATATAATGTCACTCGGGGGGGGGGGTTATATAAAGAAGTTCTTTTTACAGATGCGGGCAGATGGCAACTAAAGACATTAGAGACACTGTTGGACGAAGGGATTAACTTAACCTGGTTACAATATAATCAACTTCAACAGAGATGGAAAGAGGATAAAAAAACTGGTATTATGTTGCATGAGGAAGAATTGGTTAGACATATAAAAGAGAAAGGTCCAATGCATATTAAAAGGTTATATAATGTTTTGTTAGAAAGGGATTCAGAAACTGAATTGGTTAAAGATTGTATGATTAAATGGGCACAGAATTTTGCAGAACCAGTAATGTTGGAAACATGGGAGAAAATATGGGTTCAGAATGTTAAATTTACACAATCGCAGAATTTGAGGGAAAACTTTTATAAAATGTTTTACAGATGGCATTTAGATCCCAAGAAATTATCTTATATGTATCCTAATGTTCAGCCAAAATGTTGGAGATGTGATAGTTTAGATGCTACATATTATCATGTTTGGTGGAATTGTAAGAAAGTCAAGGCTTTTTGGATAAAAATATGGTGGGTTATGCAGAATGTTTTGAAGAAAAAAATTCAATTTTCTCCACAACTGTTTTTATTGGGTATAGTTAAGGGTTTTACACTGGATGAAACTAAGTTGATATTGTACATGATAACAGCAGCGAGATTATTGATAGGTAAATATTGGAAAAATGCAGCTTTACCCACTATTGAAGAATGGACTTTCAAGATGGCCAGTTTTGCGGAGATGGCGAAGATTTCAGCATACCTAAAAGATCACTCACAAGAGACTTATGAATGGGAATGGAAAAAATGGATAGATTATGTGCAAAAAAAATACCAAGTTAGGAAGTATCAAATTGTTTTTCATTGAAAGTTATATAGAAATAGAAATGTATGAATTGTGAAGAGGGGGGGGAAATTATAGGGGGTTTGAGGGGTTCAAGTTTTTATAAAAAAAAAAGAAGGGGGGATTTTGATGGGATTATATTCTGTGGAAGTCAGGAGGGGAGGGTTAGGGGGCGTTTGGGGGGGCTAGGGTGGGGGGGGAGGGTGGGTTGGGGGGGAAAAATGGGGTGAAAATGTAATTGTAAAACTTTTGCAATAAAAAAAAAAAGAAATGATCGATGAATCCACGACTGCAATATCGAGAGAATCTGAAGACTGCACTACAGACAATGAAGAAATAATGGATGAAACTGATGACCAAGAAGAAAACGAAATAGAAAACAACGAACTCAGGTCAGAGATACTAAAACTCTTAAAAAGCCAAAAGAACGATGAAAATCTCATCGTGAACCTCCAAGACATATTAAAAAACAACGGAGCAGTGAGAGAGAAACACATCGCTACAGATGAACCTAAAAATTCAAAAACGGTGAGCAATCTGCCTGCAGATAAAAATACAGCGAAAAAGAAAACTAACAGTCCCGCGCAAAATTTCGAATGGCAGCCATCTTGGTTTCAACAGACCCCTAAGATGAGCGAAGCAGAGCCAATCAGAAAGCAGGATTCAAAATATCTGGCGCGAAAAGCCTTACTCGATGCAAGAAATGAAAGGGAGAAAATTTACACCTCAGAAGAATCAGACACAGAAATCGAAGAAGCTTCAATAGAAATATGAGTAAAATCAACAATGAAAACGCTCTTTGCAGCATTTGGACCAAAATTGAAAATCACAAAAGAATCAACGAAAAGACAAGCAAGCAAGCAAACATCTCAGAATCTACCCGCTTCTATCCAAACGACGAGAGCACCGACGCCTGAACCCAGAGAGCCTTGCAGATACCATCCCACACCACAGACGATCCCAGGGGCCAGCGTTCTCAACAAAAGAAAGCGAGCACCTGCTAACACCAGGACTCCCAAGATCGAGCCGGAGACCGATTCCTCGGAGGAAGAGCGATGCGGGGGAGCTGCAGTAGCGAGAACCTCTCACGACGGCTTCAGGAGCGAAATGAACAACGCGCATGTGCAAGACTACGCAGACAGCTTCGGAGGACATGAGGAATGGAGAGAGCCATTCAGACTCGTTGCAAGCATACCCACGCCATTCTGCAACTTTCAACATTTACAAGATCATGAACTACCCCCAGTTGTAAGTAATGGATCTAACAATATTGGGAATTTGCCCAATGATTTCCCAAAACTAAGAATAGATGGTATTAATTTGCAAGAGTGGTGTCAACAGCTCCAGGTTGTCTTTCTAAAAGAAAACTTATTATTTTTTATTACTAACCCCCCAAAAAGACCTTGGACTCTAAAATTGGACTGCCTACACCATAGAGCATTTTTCTTATTAATTTCCAGTATATCTCCTGCCATGTACCACAGTATTAAGCAAAATCTGACTGTCTCAGAAATTATTCAATCCATGTTTAAATTGTTTCACAGTGAAAGTGTAGCCACTACAACAAGGATGTCTAAAGATTTCTTCTCAGCTAGGATAAAGCCAGGGGTTACCATAAGTGAACATTTAATATCTTTAAACAAAATCAGAGCAGAACTGCATTTAAGGGGGGAGATAATTTCAGATCAAACAATGAAGAGTGTTATCATTAACTCACTAGACCCATCGTGGGATAACTATATATCACATTTAGACACAATCAATTTAGGATATTTATCCATAGAAAATCTATCTAATAAGCTAATAGCTGAAGATAATTCAAGGAGGAGTCGTTGTAACAACCACATGGAACATAAACAATATAAGAAGGTAGCATTTCAAGAAAGATATCATGAACAAATTGGATGCCACAACTGTGGATCCAAGGAACATAATAGGAGAGATTGTCCTAAATTCCTTAGGGAAAGACAAAATCAGACCATAGAAATAGATACCACAACAGACAGTCATCCATTGATAGACATAGATATAGAAGTCCACCTAACTATAGAGAACATAGAGGGGGCAGGGATAATTCAAAGGATAGAAGATCTGGTTCACTGAATGGGTTAAACAAACATAACAACACTAACATACAACAGTCAGAGGACAACGATTGGCTTATCGATTCTGGGGCAACTAATCACACTACACATAATAAAGATATATTATCTTCATTTGTAGAAGATAAATTTGTAATTAAAGTAGCTAATCAAGAAAGGGTCCAAGTCATAGGTAGAGGGAATATAATCTTACCTGGTCTAGGAAAAATAGAGGGGGTATTGTTAATACCTGAAATACCTCATAACATACTTAGTGCAATAAAACTAAGCAGAGATTCTGACATAAATATTGTGTTCTCAAAAGGAAGAGCAACATTAGAGAAAAACAGAATAAACATAGGTACTGTGGTTATCAAAGGAGGTCTACCTTATTTAATGACAAAAGAGAGATGGTTACACAACATTGATTCCAACATGGAAGATAACAATGACATAGATAATGGAGACAATAGTAATAGTGATAATGAGGAACATGAGATAATTCATAATCACAAAGACACATCCAATGACAAAAAACCTAAAATTGGTAAACCAATTCATGATGAGTGTGCTCATGTCTTACATAGGAAATTAGGACATGCCAGCTTTCCTGTAGTACAAAAGATGACTGAACATGCTGAAGGTGTTAAAATAAAAAATTGTAAAAACTATTTGGAATGCTCAGTATGTAAATCCACAAAACTCAAAACTAGTCCCAAACCAAGAAAGTCAACAAGATCAACTAACCAAATTTTTGACTTGGTACACATGGATCTAGTTGGTCCATTAACACCATCAATCACATATAGAAAACGTTATTTTCTAACCATTGTGGATGACTATAGTCTTTATGGGTTTGTCTATACATTAAAACACAAAAATGAAACTTTTCAGAAATTTAAAGAATTTTACAAACGTGTAGAAACGCAACATAATATTAGAATAAAACAAATTATGACAGATAGAGGATGTGAATTCATGTCAAAGGAATTCTCCCAATGGCTAAAAGACAAAGGGATGTTACATTACACATCTAGCCCTTTCTCTGCATTCCAAAATGGAGTGGTAGAGAGAAAGAACTCAACATTACAAACCATGATTAAATGCACACTAGAAGATGCTGGCTTAGGTAAACAATTCTGGTCAGAAGCTTTACAATATTCCAATTATACACAAAATAGAACTTGGTCCAGCATTGTAAACAAGACACCATATGAAGTAATGTATAGTAGGAAACCAAAAATAGCACACATGCACATATTTGGAGTCACTGCAGACGTACACATACCTAAGCAATTGAGACGCAAAGGTGAGAACGTATCCAGAAGACTTAGGTTCATGGGATACAAAACAGGCACAAAAGGGTACAGATTTATCGATAATAATAACAAATTTATAATTTCTAGAACGGCAGTATTCCATGAACAGGCCAACTGGTCTAAAATACATCTTAATGAAATATTCCCAAACACTAATCCAGACACTAAACATCAAGATAAAATGACTAGAGAAGAATACAATCACAACTCACATAAAAACAAAATCAAAACATGGACAAACAGTCAACACAAAATAAAGACAGATTCATTAACAAAAAAGGAAGCAAGGTATTTACATGACAATGATAGTAAACCAGAAAGAACGATCAGAAGTAACAGGAATCAGGTGCCAAACAAATACAAAGATTATGTAATGTATATGGATGGAGAAACATCAACACCAAACACATACGAGGAAGTGTTAAAACTTCCCCCCGAAGAAAAGAAAAAGTGGGAATCAGCCATGACTAAGGAGATGGATAGTTTACGAGAATTAAATGTATTCACACCTACACCTGCACCTAAAGATAAAACTATTATTGGCACCAGGTGGATATATAAAATCAAAAATTTAGAGGGAGGCAACACTTTATACAAAGCTAGACTAGTTGCACAAGGTTATGCTCAAAAATATCCCGAGGATTACACAGACACATACTCTCCCACTGTAAGAACTGAGAGTGTTAAAACAGCTCTAGTTATAGCATCAGCACTTAACCTTGATGTATTCCAATACGACATACAGACTGCATATTTACATGCAAAATTAGATAAAGACATATATGTAAGAGCACCTCATAGTCAATACACAAACAAAAATGAAACGTGGTTGCTAAACAAAAGTTTATATGGATTGAAACAATCTGGCAAACGATGGTATGAATGTTTAGTCAAAGTACTCAAAACTATGAATTTCAATGCTACTACTGCTGATAACTGTTTCTTTGTCAAAAAAGAGGGTGATTCTTTAGAATTTGTGTTAATTTATGTGGATGATATTTTGTATATAGGTAAACATAAAGAGAAGAGAGAGACATTTGTAACAAAACTAAATGAACATTTTTCTTTGAAATCATTAGGGAAGGTAAATAAGTATCTTGGAGTTCAAATCAGTAAAACAAAAAGGGGGTTCAAACTTTCTCAAAGAGATAAGATTATAGAACTCCTGAACAAATGTAACTTAAATAATGCTAAACCCTGTGATACTCCCATGCAAACTGATTTTTTAAGGAACACAGATGAGTCATCCCCCGAATTTAAAGATAATACACTTTACAGATCAGTCATCGGTTCCCTTCTATATATTTCCAATTGGACTAGACCTGATATTGCTTTGCCTCTCAACTTGTTGTCTAGGCACGTCAGCAAACCATTATTATATCATTGGGAAGCTGTCAAGAGAATATTAAGATATTTAAAGAATAGTTTAGACTTCTGTTTATTATTGGAACCTAATAATGTCAAAGAGCCCATCCTCACGTGTTATGCTGATGCGGATTGGGCTGGCGATACAACATGTAGAAAAAGCACATCTGGCTATATATTTTTCCTTAACGATTGTCCAGTTTACTGGTACACTGGTAAACAAGATTTAGTAGCCACCTCAACGACTGAGGCAGAATATGTTTCTCTGTCTAAAGCCTCAAATAACCTCGTATGGTTTAATGACTTATTGTCAACCACTTGGAAGAAGCCTTCATTACCATTTATCATGCACGAAGATAACAAGGCTGCTATTGAAATATCTAGATCTGATGCTATTGGACAAAGGTCCAGACATATAGATATAAAATTCAAACATGTGAGACAATTATCTCAGGATGGATTTATTAAAGCAGTTCATTGCGAAACATCAGAGCAAATAGCTGACATATTAACAAAGCCTTTGCCTTCTAAACAGCACAAATACTTGACTTCTAAGTTACAAGTTTTATATTGTTTTGAATCTGAATGGAATTGTTGTTGTATATCGAATCGGCATTTAGAGGGGGATTTGTCACAAGTAAATGCCTTATTCTTCATTATGTAAATAGTACATGACCAGGGTATCAGGGGTTAACTTATTCTTCACTACTTAATATATTCATATTTAACCACTCCCATATCTAGCTCCACCCTATGTATATATAAGGAGCTGTATGCATTCTCTCTGTGCTTCTATCTGTGATTATTCAGTGAATATAGAATGCCTTCTGTAAATAAACAGTGCTTTATTTGAATATCTAACTCTTAATTCATTTATTGAGTCTGATCCTGAAAATATCGCAACAAACAGTCTAAGCTCCATTTTGAGGGCAAAACATTTTCTCCATCATATTTCTCTGTTTATTGAGTCAAATGTTGCACTAACATCTAGAAAGCCAGCAAACCTTATTTTACCTTAATGATATAGATTAGATATTTCAAGACAAATTTGTTGCCAATATTAGATTGTTAACTTGTGCATTATTCCTTATAAAATCTATATAGCTTTTAACTCTACCTTCTGGTTCTTCTGCAAGGAATGATTTTTTCTCAAGTTTAACTAAGAGGATCATGGCATAAATTTTAACGACAATATCTGCTAGTCTATTTGGCCTATAATTTTTATTCCATTTTTTTAGATAGGTAAAATGCTACTATTGCCAACTTCAATCTCAGTGGATAGGGCAGGCATCATTTATCTGTGAAAATGAAGATGCTAATAGGGGCCCCAACAACCAAGGATACTTTTTGATCGGTTAAATAGTTGGTAGAATATCTTCTCCAGGGAATGTATTGCTTGTATTTCAGGTCTTTTATGATTAATCTCAACATGAACATAATGGGGTAAAATATTGAGAATATGGAGAAAAGCAGCTATTGAATTCCATGGAGAAGACATGATTGCATCTATTGCTCACCCACCACCACCCACCCCTCACTTTACCAGATGGAGAGAAACACACACAAACCTGTGGGACTTTGTAGGTGCCTCCTAATGTTGACATCTGGATGGAGATGTCCTTGTCAGCTGCATCAATAAGAGACAGGAGGTTCTCCTTCCTTCCACAGCTGTAGTTGGGGACATTGGCTTCTCCAGTGGAGAGAATGTCCAGCAAGGCATCTGAAGTGTGGAAAGGGCTCCCATAGTTGTTATGGATGTTGTAGCCAAGTGTGAGATTGTGCAAGAGATGGGAATTCTTGTTGGCCAGTTGAATGTTGAAAATGAACCGTAAGCCATATGAAAACCAATGAAGATTCCTATTGTTAAAACATGTTATTATAATCAAAAGCAACAATAAATACTGATTTTAATATATAATCCTCCACAAGCCTACTGAGCCTTAAACCAACTTTGTTCCAAAACCAATGATCAGTTACACAAATATGGGAATGGGCTGAGGTATGGCAACTACAACTGATTCCACCACTACTTTAAATTCATTATCCAAGTGATAAATTAAGGATTGAAGTGAGAAAGGAAAATAATCTGCAGCCCTTTCAGCTTTTTTTCAGATCCATTTTTGGATTTGAGTTCCTTTCACAAAATCAGAGAAAAGAGAGAAGCCATGGAAATCAAAATCACTCAGGAAATTAGACATATTCCCCAATATAGGAATAAATGAAAAATAAAAAACTGAAAAGAAGGAGAAGGTTAGAATGGATGAATGACTGAATGACTTACAAATCATGGAAAACAAACTGAAGAGAAGGAGCCATGTTGAAAAGCAACTTTCCATGCAATCTTTCACTTCCAGTGATGACTATACCAATGAGATGGTCTCCTGGGCTGTAAAAGCTCTGTGGTTGTTTTCCATCCTGGTTCTCCAAACTCAGCGGGCATTTCATTCTCAGCTTCCCAGAGACTGGATGGGACAAAAGCAGCAGCAGAAGCAGAAGCAGGAGGTCCATCATTCATGAGGTGAATCAATGAATCCCTTTCCTGTTTCTAAAGAAGAATTAGAAGAATCAAAGGACTCTCACAAGGTGGAATCTGAGGTGTCTTTCCTGATTCAAACACAGAGAAACACTCAGCTTTATCTTGAAAGGAGAGAGACGTACATTCAAGAGCACAGACCCTGCCTGTCCCCAAACTCCATATTTCTCTGCCCAAAGTCTCCCCTGGAGGATTCGGCCAAAGAGCAGAGCTGAAACTTTTACCATAATTCTCCCTCTCAGGAGGGATCCCTGGATAATTCAGCTAGTTCTTGCAGTCAGAGATTGTTGGGAAATTCTCTGGAGGGAAATGAAAGGGAAATAATTTCCATGTGACTCATAATAACAGGGGCAGAGATGGAATTAAATCGGTCATCTAGAATTGAGAGGTTTGGGAGCTCCATGCTTGAAAGTGGCCCCAGAGGGAATGCATGGCACCTGTGGCTGAAGAAACAAATAAACCTGATATTTATTTGCATAGTGATCAAAGACAAAACTCCGGGGGCCAGTTAATGCCGGAGCATGTCACAGATCTGAAATAGCTGCCAGCTGAGTTGGAGCCAAAATTTACTTTATTTTGAAAGCTAATACTCAAGAGCACCACACAAAAGGGCTGATGCAATAGTGTGGCCAGACTCCAAGAACAAAATCAACCTTAGTGAACAACTAAGGTTGAGAATGTTACCTGGGAGGAGTTTGATGCTGTGACTCCGGATGATGTGGACAGGATTTTGGGGAGACTTAGTGCGGCCACATGTTTACTGGACCCGTGTCCCTCCTGGTTGGTACTGGCCTCCCGGGAGGTTACACGAGGCTGGCTCCAGGGTGTTATCAACGCTTCGTTGAGTGAGGGTCACTTCCCCGCCGCCTTGAAAGAAGCGGTGGTGAGGCCTCTCCTCAAGAAGCCGTCCCTGGATCCGGCAATATTGGCCAACTATCGTCCTGTCTCCAACCTTCGCTTCCTGGCGAAGGTTGTTGAGAGTGTGGTCGCGCGACAGTTTCCACAATTCTTGGAGGAAACATCCTATCTAGATCCGTTCCAGTCGGGTTTCAGGCCTGGACACAGCACGGAAACGGCATTGGTCGCGTTGGTTGATGATCTCTGGAGGGCTCGGGACAGGGGTTGTTCCTCTGTTCTGGTCCTGTTAGACCTCTCAGCGGCTTTTGATACCATCGACCATGGTATCATGCTGCACCGGCTGGAAGAGTTGGGGATGGGGGGCACCGTATTACGGTGGTTCTCCTCCTTTCTCTCCGACCGGTCGCAGTTCGTGTTGGCAGGTGGGCAGAGGTCGACCTCAAGGCCTCTTATATGTGGAGTGCCTCAGGGGTCGGTCCTCTCGCCCCTCCTGTTCAACATTTATGTGAAGCCGCTGGGCGAGATCATCCGTGGCTTTGGGGTGAGATACCACCAGTACGCTGATGACACCCAGCTGTACATCTCCACCCCAGGCCACCCCAACGATGCCCTTGAAGTGATGTCCCAGTGCCTGGAGGCTGTGCGGATCTGGATGGGGAGGAACAGGCTCAGGCTCAACCCTTCCAAGACTGAGTGGCTGTGGCTCCCGGCATCCCGATATAGTCAGTTGACTCCATCACTGACTATTGGGGGCGAGTCGTTGGCCCCCACAGAGAGGGCTCGCAATCTGGGAGTCCTCCTGGATAGGCAGCTGTCCTTGGAGGAACATCTGACGGCTGTAACCAGGGGGACCTTTTGTCAGGTTCGCCTGATCCGCCAGTTGCGGCCCTTTCTTGATCGGGATTCCCTGTGCACAGTCACTCATGCCCTCGTCACCTCTCGCCTTGACTACTGCAACGCTCTCTACATGGGGCTCCCCTTGAGGAGCACCCGGAGGCTCCAACTGGTCCAGAATGCAGCAGCGCGGGTAGTGACGGGAGCAGCCTGGCGCTCCCATGTAACACCGCTCCTGCGCGAGCTGCACTGGCTCCCGGTGGTCTTCCGGGTGCGCTTCAAGGTGTTGGTTATCACCTTTAAAGCGCTCCATGGCATAGGGCCTAGCTATCTTCGAGACCGCCTGCTGCCACCGACAATCTCCCATCGACCCGTGCGCTCCCACAGAGAGGGCCTCCTCGGGGTGCCATCAGCCAAACAGTGCAGGCTGGTGACCCCCAGGGGGAGGGCCTTCTCTGTGGGGGCACCTACCCTCTGGAATCAATTGCCTCCAGAGATAAGGAGAATCCAAGACCTCGGTGCCTTCCGCCGTGCCCTTAAAACCTTCCTTTTTCAGCAAGCCGGGCTGGCCTAATTTTTTAAGTGTTTTTAAGTGTTTTGTTTATTGTTTTTAATTAATGGGGCCAAATTTATATATGTATATTTTAACTGTATTTTAATATTTGTACTTGATGTTTTTACTTGGCTGTTCACCGCCCTGAGTCCTCAGGGAGAAGGGCGGTATACAAATTCAAAATAAAATAAATAAAATAAAAACTAGTTTTTCGAACTTTGCAGAGTTAAATAAATCACATCCAGAGAGAGAGAGAGAGAGAGAGAGAGAGAGAGAGAGAGAGAGAGAGAGAGAGAGAGAGAGAGAGAGAGGAGAGAGAGAGAGAGAGGGAGGGAGAGAGAGAGAGAGAACCTAATGGTTACAGAATCTAGTATACCAGTATATCATATTCTAGTATTATTTATTATATCCTTATTATTGTTTCCCTTCATTCCACACTTTTTATTTAAATGATGGAATGCTTTCCATCGCGGGAATCATGTGACTATTCTTTGGATTAAAGGAATGAGACAAGGGAGAAGAAGGAGACCTCCAAGGGTTAACAATCATCAATTTTGCAAACAAAATTTGTGAGATTAATTTTTCCATACACACCTACTTTTGCTAACAAATAGTGTACAGCAAGTCTATTCTGGGATATTGCTGTTTTCAACAGAGAGTGCTGTTTAGCTAAGAAATTTAGAGCACTAGCAGTTGTATTAGGTATCATTGCAATCATTGGCTGTAACCTTACAATTCTATTCAGCATATAAAGGGAGTTCTGTACCATCTTCTGCCCAGGTGGCTGGTCCGTATACCTGAACTATTATTTCTGGAGGCCACTCATCTTTCTGTGGCCTACATCCACATAAATAGGTATACCCAGTTTTTCACCTTATTGTATGGGCAGTAGAAAAAGGAAGAAAAATAGATTTCACAGTTCCTAATACACATGCTTCATACCATCGTCTAGGCAATTGCACATAGGCAAATTTTCCATTTATCCAATATAAGCCATCTGGAGCATGCCAATTAAGAGTTACCACATCCGTCCATAACCCACTCAGTCTAGGTATATTTTCAAATGGGTTACTAGGTTGTGTCAGGTTAATTCCAGACTAAAAAGTAACAATAAGCAAAGAAAACACCCTTACGTGTAAAATGATTTTTCACACTGATCATTGCATTATATTCTCCTCATATTAGTCCTATGCAGAAGAAAATTAGTCCCAAATATTGAACCATTGCATTAAATCAAATATAGAATTGAATCATTCTATATCTTCAGGGATCATGATATCACTATCTCCTAGGACTACTGTGTTCAAGTCAGATTGACCTGATTCAATGTCTCAATTCTCCAGTGTAGGACAGATATATACATAGGAATAGAGTTTCTATGGGGAGCCATCCCTTGCACATTTACACAAGCACAGTGTCCCATTATTCCCCACAGGTGCGTATAAGTTCACAATTACAACAAGAAAAACAATAACATTCAGTGATACAGTTACAATCATGGGACCAACACAATCTGGAGAGTGTGAAGTTGCACAGCTACTTCTGGGATCTTCAGATGGAATAAAAGAGGCCACCACTCAGGCTGGAAAGTCCAAAAAGTTGCTACTCCTGCAACAAGAAAAATCACAAACAAAACCCATTCATATCACAATGACCACACCAGTTTTTGGAAAAATTTATTCTCAGCAGGTCTTCTTCAGGAATCACTTGCCACTCTTTAAGTTCTTCCACTGGTCCTTTTACATGGGTGTAGTGGTCCACCCTTTGTCTTTAGGTTGGACTGCTGTTTCAGTAGTCAGCAGGACTTGGTAGGACCTGTCCCAGGCTTGGCTAAGTTTGTCCTCACGTCAGGTTTTATCAGGACCCAATCACCAGGCTGGAACTTATGAATGGCAAAATTAAGAGGTAGGGTTTGAGCTAGGAGTCCTTTGATTCTGAGGTAAGATGAAGAAGAAGAGAGGCCAAGTATACAGTTCTTTACAAACATTTCTTTAGTTTCATGGTGTGGAATTTCCCCCATTCTGTCCAAGCATGGTAATCCAAACATCATTTGGCAAGGCAAGCGTAAAGATTTGGATCACAGCAGAGATGATTTTGCATTCCACGGAACATGACATTCCCAGTGCCTCCATTATTAATTGAAGCACTTTTGCAGTAAAATGAGTCTCTTGGTTGCTGTCTATAGCTTCTACTATCCCATATTTAGGTATTATCTGTTAATTTTGGTGGCTACTGCTGAGTGGCTCTCATGGCTGGATAAGCCTCAACCCATCCAGTCAAGTGACCTACTATCACCAATAAATATCTAAGTCTCCCCACTTAAGTTAGTCTAATAAAATCAACTCAAATGCATTGAAATGGTCTCATGCTCTAAATCTCCTCATAAACTGAGCTGGATTCAAACAAAGACAAGCATACTCTCATCAAGATCACCCTCACTTGAGGAGGGGCACTAGGGCTCCTCCAAAAGTCAACTTTCTGCTTTCCTTCACTAACACTGCCATAGCTGCCACTGCTTGAACACAAACTGGAAATCCTTAACAGGCAGGATCTAACATTTTAGACAAAAATGCCACTGACTCTCCCTTACTACATATTGTAATTTCTAACTCATCTTTGTAACAATTCCTAAAAGGGCAGCAACTTGTGCTGCTAACAAACAAGCAAGCAAGCAAGCAAGCAAACAAACAAACAAACAAATAAATAAATAAACAAACAAACGTACCATAGGATAGAGCACCTTGTCTGCTAAGTATGCAAAATGCACGCAGACATAAAGACATAAAAGAGTAAGAAAAACAGCTTCAAAAATAAAACAAACAATCTAAATGAGGTATTTTGAGTCAATACTCTGAAATATAATTGGGTATGTAAGTATTTGAAACCTCAAAAATTTCCAGAAGGAAAAAGAAAATCAAAATTGTATTCAGAGTCAAACACAGTGCAACTGTAAAGGCAGGTATCAGATATCACCCTTTACCCCCGCCTTTCTCAGGCTTGTTCAGCAGAGAGGGAAAAAAATGGTGAAAAGAACAAAAACCCGCAGCCCCCCTTTCACCCCTGCACACACACCCCAATCCTCAGAGGACTGGGACTCCCCCCCCCCATTCTCCAACCCTTGCAATATCTGGGACCCTTAGGAGCCCCTCCCATTCTATGTAGAGCCGACCCTCCATCTCCCTGCTTCTCTCGCTCCTCCAAGGGGGTGGGGTCCTTGTGTAAAAGAATAATGGGAAGGGGAGGGGAAATACAGGGAGAAAAAATGTTTAAACTACATAGAATTCTCACCTCCTTTCACCTCTCAGCATCCTTTCAAAAAAACAACCCTCTGCATTTCTCTCTAGCCTCAACAAGTCACAGACATTTTCCACAAATTTATCTCCCACATCCTCAACACACAGGCATTCACAGGTCTCAGGATCACTTCGCCATATCACTCCTTATGAGCTTCGGGACATCTCACACACACCCATTCACATTTGTACTGCAATCAGACTTTTTGTATAAACCAATTTCACATACAAAAATTTCATTTAATGCTTCCTCCATGCAAACCAATCATAATTATTTCAGGGAGCTTTTTCACAAGCCAATGAGCTCCATTTTCTAAATAACTTTTTGTCTGCTGTTGTTAGAGGGTCTCATCCTTCCTGCAAGTTTGGAAATGATTACACACATACAGATACACACATGTACCACCAAACATTTCCAGACCTGTGGAGGTTGTTTTTTTTTTTTAAAAAAAAAAAATATTTCCTTGGGCAACCTGTAGTTTATTCTTAAAGCAGTGGGGAAACTCAGAGAACAGTTTAAATCATAAATATGATTGTGGGCCCTAACTACTTTCCGTTTCCCACAGCTCCAAGCCGAGATGTTTACTTAATTTGCAGGCTGGCCAGACATATCACAATCAATTCTACATGCTATTATTATAGATGCATATCCAGGAATTTTGTAACAGAAATCACACCAAATTGATCAAGTCAAATTATATCAATCTTCCCATTTAGGCAGGTTTTACATTTTTTATTACCTGCTAAAACCCAGGTGGGAAGAACAATAAACAATTTCTTCTTTCTTCTTAGTTCTTTCAGACTTCTCTGGCTCTTTTGAGAATGGTAAATTATCAAGATCTTTATAGCACTGCAATATTTCTTTGCCACCCATAGATCTCTCTTTAGGCACTAGATTGTTACTACGTGCCTCTGCCCTGGGGGTGTTCTGTGTGTTCTCATTCTAACTTGGAGCGCTCAGCAATCGCTGGCCCATTT
Source organism: Pituophis catenifer annectens (assembly GCF_029215685.1). Lineage (NCBI taxonomy): Eukaryota > Metazoa > Chordata > Lepidosauria > Squamata > Colubridae > Pituophis > Pituophis catenifer. The sequence goes on along the minus strand of NW_027256902.1, from coordinate 294,565 downwards.
TAAAGATCAAGATGTATAAGAGGTATACACATCGTTTGCATTTAGCCATGGCTCTCATGAGCAAGTTTGAACTCCACTTTTCTTTTTACAGACAACTTTCATTGCCACAACATTTTTCATTCGTTTTTTTTATACTCTTTTTGTTTTGTTTTTTCACAACTTGTTTGTAACGTGTTCCAGTGGGATAACATAGCCAAATGGAGAACACGGCCCAATTCTTGTTACTAGTTATTTGTTCCAAACAGGCTACCAGCATGGTTGCCCATTTTTCCCAGGGGATTCCTTTCTGTCAGCTCGAAGCCTGACTAGACTCTCTTTCTTCCTGAGGAGATTTCCCACACCTTTCCATCGGTGCGAAGCCTAACAAAACCCTTTCCCAGACTTCCCCTGCGGGTCCGAAGTTTGGTCAGAGCCCTCTCCTGCACTACAGATTCTTATTCCAACAGTCACACTCCTTTCAAAGCGATCGTCTCTGGCTGATCTCCTCTCGGATAATCAGAAACACAGATTGGATCTCCGCACATCGCTTCGAGGGCAAACCTCTGAGAAATTTCCCTCGTCTCATTCACACACTCACAAAGCAACACTCCCCTTCCCAAGAGAAAAAAAAATTCTACTCACCCAGAAGAGCTCAGTTCCATAATCCCCCACAGTGCAAGCCTCTTTGATAGGTGTTCAAGGCAGGCAGAATTGGAACCTGCCAGCAAATGACCAGATCAAAGTCACTGGATAATTTTTTTCCAGGAGCGCTTTTGACTTCGGTACTGGTCCAAGCTGGTTTCTTCCATTTGCCTTTAATGAAGGCCACCAAGCCTCAAAGCGGCTCAGTTTGTGGGAAGCTGAATGCAGCCACCTTGAAGAAACTTTGCCTTCAAGTCCCTGTTCGGGCGCCAGAAATGTAAGATCCCAAAATACACTTGAGTCACCAGAATGCCAAAGAGAGAGAGAGAGAGAGAGAGATGAGGCTTGCAAAAAAACAGATTTTATTTATGGCCAAAATCAAAATACTGGGTGGAACTATATCCAGAACATACAGATAATATGCATGCGCGGAGATAGCCACACCTTGGGGAAGGTATGGCGTCCTTTTATACCCTCAGAGACATCAGCTTAGTACCCAATTCTGGCCTCCTAATTTAGGTTTGTGTATTCCTTGTTGCCCTGCAAGGAGAATAGAAACTTCCCAATTAGTCATCCTTGAGCATTTCTTTGTTTACTCAATTGGCCACTTTGGCCCCCTGGCCCTGGAAAGCAGGAGTTTATCCAGATCAAACATAAATTAGGGCTGAGGTGTAAATTATCCCTTTGTTGATGGCTGTAGTTTCAACTGAGATACGTACCATGCTTTTAGATAGATTGATATGAGTTCAGGTCAAATGGCAGGGACATACGTTTGACAAATACCAGATACATTACAGAGGCCTAATAACAATATGTTTGTAACAGGAGATACAAATAGAAAGGAATAATATGTATGATACAAATACAAAGGCATATATGTATTACAGGAACCTAATGGTTACAGAATCTAGTATACCAGTATATCATATTCTAGTATTATTTATTATATCCTTATTATTGTTTCCCTTTCACTATCTTTGGATTTTCCGAATGAAAATGTTCATGCTAGGACTTTCCCTTCTAGGTGCCAATCATTATTATAATATGGCAGCTTTCTCAGCACATGTCATAAGACGTTGGCTGGGCTGTCCTGGCTCATTTTAAATTGCTACACTGCAGAAATGGCTGGAAATTTCTTTTACAGAATCAATAAGAAACTCCACTGGAGAAACAGAGGTAGGAGACAATTAAAAAGACAGAGTTATTATCTACTTAAGTTTAGCAGCAAGTGTGAAGAGTTTAGATGCCAGAAATATCAGCTGACACCTAAGATTTGGGAATAAAGAGCCCAGATAAAGCTGCTGGTGTAAGAATGAATGTCAATAAGTTTGTGTTTTTAAAGAAGTCTATTTTTTTTCAGTGGTACCAGAAGAGCAGCTGGACTTTGGCCTCTGGAGACACACGGAGGTATGTACTATATAGTTACAACCAATATATAGGACATAAACCATGAAAGTAGACATGGCTCTTTTGGGTGAGGGGGATTAACTGGGCTTGAGGGTTTTCCCTGTGCTCAGGCCCAACTTCCTTATGATCTCCATGGCTTTTCAGCAGAAGACTTCACGGGCTGGCCAGTTGCTCCCAATCCAGCAAGGGCATCCCTCTCAGCGGTCCATCAGCCCCCCGTCCCCCTCAGGTAAGCAGTCTAAATCTTCTGGGGAATGTTTTGAGTGCCCATTACTAAGTACGACAAATGATCATTTTATTATATGAAGGAATCAGGCTGAGAGATCAATTCTCTCCCATAACAAATAACCTTTTCTTTTAACCAGGAGAGGCTAGCTGCAGGGAGCTGGAGGAGAGGCAGAGGAGGTGAGAAAGTGCCAGGTATTTTGAGGGAGTTTTCATTTTAAACAAGTTGGATGGTTGGAGTGAAAACCTGAGGAGGCTAATTTTGCTCTTGTCTTCCTCTTTTACAGAATAAATATTTTGGAACAACAGCTGCAGTTTGAGAGAGAGGAGTACAAGATCCTTCTCTGCAGAGTTCTGCAGCACGCTGGGGAGAAAAGGGAGCTCCTCACGGAGATTAAAACTCTCCAAGAACAGCTGGAGAGGTGAGAAATATTTAGAAGGGAATCCTTCCTTCCTTGCTTCCATGAATCGATGCGTTGGAGGAAGAGGTAGAACGAGAAAGAAAGGAATATAAAAGCTTCCTCTGTAGAGTTCTGCAACAAGCTGGCAAGAAACAGGAGCTCCTCATGGAAAACAAAAGACTGAAGGAACAACTGGACAGCTGAGAAATATTTAGTATCACCTATCATGAAAGGGCTAATTTCTGTCTGCTCATAATTTACAGAAATGCAATGTTATTTGAGGAGATGGTGCAGGAAAGAGGGCAGCTAAAAGAAGAACTAAAGGCCTTAAAATCAAAAACTTGAAGTTGAGCGAGGAGAAGGAGACCCAAATTTACACCATGGTATATTAAAGTCACTAATAGAGAAGCTCCTTTACAAAAAACGCTCATGTTATTATTGTTTCATCATGAATAGAAAGAACAAAATCCTCTTTTTTGTCCCAATTTAATCTTCAAATAACCTTTTCTTTTAACCAGGAGAGGCTACACTTGATCGTAATAAGATGTGAGGGTGAGGATAGTGGAGGGTGGGTGAGCTGATTTAAACAGAAGGGAATATGCTGATCTATGCTGGTGCATCTATGCTCCCCTCCTTTCCCTCCTCACCCCTTCCTCATCACCAAGGAGAAATGATTCTCTGTCTCAGCCACATCCAGCCATCCCTGAAAAGTGCAGGACAACAGAAGAAGGTGGTCTCCTTGCTCAACTTCCATAGGTTGTTATTGCTTTATCTTGTTATTTCTCAGTTATTAATACAGTTATTATCATTAACACAGTTATTATTGTTATTATCATCATTATTATCATCGTTATTTCATTAGTCCTGGAACTGACCAGACTTGAATGACCGGAGTGTCCAACAGTGGCTCATGTCTGCACTCTTGTCTTATCACTTCACAAGTGTGCAGCAGGAGGCCCCAAACACTGGGAGCTCCTGAACAAATCTTCTCAGCTTCACCGACGCAGAATTCTGCAGGGAGCTGGACGAGAGGCAGAGGAGGTGAGAAACACGTAGACAGCAGCCCTGACTGAGGGAGGGAGAGGACCAGGATTCCCTGAAGCAGCTTGGTTGAAGCAGGATTCCAGGGCGAAGAACCTGCCCTATAAGGGATGGAGGGATAGAGGAAAATTAGAACGGGGAAGCCACATTTGACCACTTACTACAAAATCTCCCTTTCTCCTTCTTCCAGAGCCAGAGACCGACCACCATGCCGAAGGGGCTGAAACATCAGGAGGAGGACTTGGAAAAGCTCCCCAGGATCCCAAGATGGACAGAAACATCTGCCGGGAGCTTCAAGTACAGGGAGCCTCCTCCTCCCCTCCCCCTCTTCCTCCCCCTCCCCTCCTTTCCCTCCTCACCCCTTCCTCATCACCAAGGAGAAATGATTCTCTGTCTCAGCCACATCCAGCCATCCCTGAAAAGTGCAGGACAACAGAAGAACATGGTCTCCTTGCTCAACTTCCATAGGTTCCGTAGTCCGTGAGAGACCCTTGTGCCCATTTTCCTTCTGCCTCCATGATTTTCTCATTATTGTTACTATTGTTATACTATTATTACTATTATTGCTTATTATCATTATTGTCATTGTTATTAATACAATTTTAATTCTTATTATCATCATTATTGTTATCGTTATTTCATTAGTCCTGGAACTGACCAGTCCTTGAATGACCAGAGTGTCCAACAGTGGCTCATGTCTGCACTCTTGTCTTATCACTTCACAAGTGTGCAGCAGGAGGCCCCAAACACTGGGAGCTCCTGAACAAATCTTCCCAGCTTCATAAAACCAACGCAGAATTCTGCAGGGAGCTGGAGGAGAGGCAGAGGAGGTGAGAAAGTGCCAGGAATTTTTAGGGAGTTTTAATTTTAAGCAGGTTGGATGATTGGAGTGAAAACCTGAGGGGGCTAATTTCGCTCTTATCTTCGTCTCTTACAAAGTAACAGCTTGAATTGGAGAGACAGGAGTACAAGAGCCTCCTCTGCAGAGTTCTGCAACAAGCTGGGGAGAAACAGGAGCTCCTCACGGAGAACAAAACTCTTAAGGGACAACTGGAGAGATGAGAAATATTTAGAAGGGAATCCTGACATTCTTTCAAATTCATCCCTCCCTCCCTCCCTCATCTATCATGAGAGGGCTAATTTCTGCTTTTCTTAATTTACAGGAATTCAAAAATGTTGAATGAAATGGCGGAGGAGCGAGTTCAGTTAAAAAAGGAAAATAAAGACCTTAAAATCAAGAACTGGAAGTTGAGCGGGGAGAAGGCGACCATCCTGCGGAATTTCAGGGAGAGGCTGAGGAGGTGAGAAACACGGAGACAGCAGCCCTGACTGAGGGAGGGAGAGGACCAGGATTCCTTGAAGCCGCTTAGAACTGACTTTCTAAACAAATGAGATCTCCTCCAGCCAATCCTGAACCAGGAGGAGGACTTGAGGAACTTGGAAAAGCTCCCGAGGAATCCCAAAATGGATTGAAACATCTATTGTACTACAAATATCCCTAATTTTGTAAAATAAAGTTCCAAAAGAAGGAGAAAACTCACGAATGTCTGGCTCCTGACACTTTTAGTCCTACGTGTATAAAGCTAGGTCTACTATGAGGAGCTCCTGAAGGAAAATTTCCAGCCTGTGGAAAACAACGCAGGACTCTGGAGGGAACTGGAGGAGAAACAGAGGAGGTGAGAAATTTTCTGACAGCACCCCTGACTTTCATTGTTGGTTCAAATTTATCTCCAACCTTGTGATTTTTCTAGAGAGAAAGAATTGAGGAAGAACCTCTGCAGGTGACTGATGTACAGAGACCAGCTGGTACCACTTAATAGTACAGAGTCCAAAAGAAACACAAGGGCAGACATTAGAACAACGGAAGACAAGAGAGAAACTCTTGAAGACGTGAAACCTTTGATGCTGCCGTATAAACCGGAGAAGGAATGGCTGAAAGCTTCTGGGGAGAATCTCAAAGCCAAGAAAGCCCCACAGAGGCTTCTCCTCAGCCATCCAGAGACTCCCTGGCAGGAAGACTCTTCTGGCATCCCTGGTCAACCTTCCAAAGGAAGGTCCTGGAGCCTCCAGAGGGGTTGGCTGGATGTATCCATAATTCTTCTCCAAGAAAAAGGAGCAGAAACACCTCATTGAAATGTGAAGAAATGGAGGGAAGCATCTGTTCAAGCCATTCAAGATCGACAGACGTCTATGGTGGAGATCCACACTCCATGCCTTGAGGTGATCTTCCTTCCGAGGGGATCCTTTGATGGGAAATGAGGGATCTCCTCTTCCTTTTTCCTCCCATCGAGCACGGAAATGGCTTCTCCTCTTGCCTTTTTGGCTGCTGTTCCTCAGGCCTTTGAGGTCCTAATGGAGCTGGATAGGACTCTCCTTCCAGGTCACGTCAGACATCAGATTTGGTTCTGAATCATTCTCATCCACTCCCTGATAAAAATAAAGAAAAGCCCATTAAAATGCAAGAATGAGAGATCCGTCTATGTAAATGGTGTGTTTGTAGCATTGGGTTCCTGCAAGGGGGATGGGGTTGGGATGACCATGAAGATGCCTTTCAAAGCTTACATTCCATGATTCTCTGAATGCCTGCAATACAGGTAGTCCTTGACTTATGACCATTCATTTAGCAAGGTTGAAAGTTATGACAAAGCTGAGAAATGCAACTTAGAAGGCAGATCCTCACAGTGTCCCTGTTTAGGCCTGGAGACTGAACCACAGGAAGAATGGCTGCAGGTTTTAGGTCTGGCTAGTCTGAAGAAAAGAAGAATTAGGGGTGACGTGATAGCAGTATTTTAATATCTGGGAGGCTGCCACAAAGAAGACGGGGTCAAATTATTCTCCAGAGCACCAGAGGGCAGGACAAGAAACAATGGATGGAAACTGAACAAAGAGAGAAGCAGCCTGGAATTACGGAGAAACTTCCTAACAGGGAGGACAAGTGACCCGTGGAACTGCTTGCCTCCAGAAGTTGTGGCTGCTTCATCCCTGGAGGTTTTTCAGAAGAAACTAGACAGCCACCTGTCTGAGATCATTTAGGTTCTCCTGCTTGAGCAGAGGGCTGTACTAGAAGACCTCCAAGGTCCCTTCCAGCTCCTATTCTATTCTATTCTATTCTATTCTATTCTATTCTATTCTATTCTATTCTATTCTATTCTATTCTATTCTATTCTATTCCGCATTTTCTATTCTATTCTAATTCTAATTCTATTCTCTTTGATAATCTCAAGGTGGATGCCTGGAGATGTAGTCATGGCAACGGTGTTTACTTTTTTATTAGCTGAGGGTTTTTGCTGCTGCTTCGGTCTGAACCATTTGGACAGGGGGATTCTGGGTAGTCAGAGAGCCATTAGAATGTACCAACTCATAAAATTCTCAGGGGTCATCCTGTCTTAACGGATTATTTCTTGTTCTGTTTCCATTTCTTTGCTGTATGCCCTGGTGTTGGGCCTATCTTTCTTAGACATTTTTAAGTTTTTTTATTGAGTCAATTAACCATCCTCTGCTACCAGCTTGTTGCAATATTTTCAGGATCAGACTCAATAAATTTAGTAAGAGTTAAAGATTTAAATATATCTCCTTTTATTTACATTAGGCATTCTATATTCACTGAATATTCACAGATAGAAGCGAGAAAATGGATGCATACAGCTCCTTATATATATACAATGGGTGGAGCTAGATATGGGAGTGGTGAATTATGAATACATTAAGAAGTGAAGAATAAGTTAACCCCTGATACCCCGTTCATATACTATTTACACATTAGAGAATAAGGCATTTACATCTGACAAATCCCCCTCTAAATGCCGATTCGTTATGCTACACCAATTACATTCAGATTCAGGACAGTACAAAACATACAACTTAGAAGTCAAGTATTTATGCTGCTTGGAAGGTAAAGGCTTTGTCAATATGTCAGCTAATTGTTCTGAAGTTTCACAATGCACTGCCTTAATAAATCCATCCTGAGATAATTGTCTCACATGTTTAAATTTTATATCTATGTGTCTGGACCTTTGTCCAATGGCGTCAGATCTAGATATTTCAATAGCTGCTTTATTGTCTTCATGCATAACAAAAGGCAAAGCAGGAGTTTTCCAGACATCTGAAATTAAATCATTAAACCATACAAGGTTATTTGCAGCTTTCGATAAACAAACATATTCTGCTTCTGTCGTTGAAGTGGCCACTAGTTCTTGTTTACCAGTGTACCAGTAAACTGGACAGTCATTTAAGAGGAATATATAACCAGATGTACTTTTTCTACATGAGGTGTCTCCAGCCCAATCTGCATCTGCGTAACATGTAAGCTTTGGTTCTTTATTATCTTTAGGTTCTAACATTAAACAAAAGTCTAGTGTGTTTTTCAGATACCTTAATATTCTTTTAACACCTTCCCAGTGATACATTGTTGGCTTGCTAACATGTCTGGATAATAAATTGAGGGGTAAAGCGATATCCGGTCTTGTCCAATTAGATATATAAAGAAGTGAACCTATGACTGATCTATAAAATGTGTTATCTTTGAATTCAGGGGATGATTCATCAGCATTTCTTAGAAAGTCAGTCTGCATAGGAGTATCACAAGGTTTGGCATCACTTAGATTGCATTTGTTTAAGAGCTCTATGATCTTATCTCTCTGAGTAAGTTTGAATCCTCTTTTAGTCTTATTAATTTGAACACCAAGATACTTATTTACTTTGCCTAAAGATTTCAATGAGAAATGTTCATTTAGCTTAGTTACAAAAGTTTCCCTTCTCTCTTTATGTTTTCCTATGTATAAAATGTCATCCACATAGATCAATACAAACTCTATGTAATCATCACCCTTTTTGACAAAGAAACAGTTATCAGCAGTGGTAGCATTGAAATCCATGGTTTTAAGTACTTTTACTAAACAATCATACCATCGTTTACCAGATTGTTTTAACCCGTATAAACTCTTGTTTAACAACCAAGTCTCATTCTTGTTTGTGTATTGACTGTGAGGTGCTCTTACATATATTTCCTTATCTAGTTTTGCGTGTAGATACGCAGTCTGTATGTCATATTGGAATACATCGAGATTGAGTGCTGATGCTACCACTAGAGCTGTTTTGACACTCTCAGTTCTTACTGTGGGGGAATACGTGTCAGTATAGTCCTCCGGATATTTCTGTGCATAACCTTGTGCAACTAGTCTAGCTTTGTATAGGGTATTGCCTCCCTCTAAGTTCTTAATTTTATATATCCACCTAGTACCAATAATTGTTTTATCTTTTGGTGCAATTGCAGGTGTAAATACATTTAATCCTTGTAAGCTTTCCATCTCTTTTTTCATTGCTAATTCCCATTTTTCTTTTTCTTTACGAGGAAGTTTTAACACTTCCTCATATGTATTAGGTGTCGTTGACTCACCATCCATATGCATTATGTAATCCTTGTATTTATTTGGCATCTGATTTCTGGTGTTTCTAATTGTTTTTTCAGGTTTACTATTGTTATCATGCAAATATCTTGCTTCCTTTTTTGTTAGTGTGTCTGTCTTTATTTTGTGTTGACTATTTGTCCATGTTTTGGTTTTGTTTTTATATTTGTTGATATTTTGCTTTTCTATAGTCTCTTTCTCTTGAGATTTTGTATCTTTGTTGTTACTTGGAAATATTTCATTAAGATGTATTTTAGACCAGTTGGCCTGCTCATGGAACACAGCTGTTCTGGAGACTATAAATTTGTTATTATTATCAATGAATCTGTACCCTTTAGTGCCTGTCTCGTATCCCATAAATCTGAGTCTTCTGGACATGTTTTCTCCCTTTCTTCTTAATTGCTTAGGTATGTGTACGTCTGCAGTGACTCCAAATATGTGCATGTGTGCCAATTTTGGTTTCCTATTATACATCACTTCATATGGTGTCTTATTTACAATGCTGGACCAGGTTCTATTCTGTGTGTAATTGGAATAATGTAGGGCTTCTGACCAGAATTGTTTGCTTAAGCCAGCATCTTCCAATGTGCATCTAATCATGGTTTGTAATGTTGAGTTCTTCCTCTCTACAATCCCGTTCTGGAACGCAGAAAATGGACTAGATGTGTAATGTAACATTCCTTTGTCCTTTAACCATTGGGAGAATTCTTTAGACATGAATTCACATCCCCTATCTGTCATAATTTGTTTTATTTTGATATTGTGTTGTGTTTCTATGCGTTTATAAAATTCTTTAAATTTTTGAAAGGTCTCATCTTTGTGTTTTAATGTATAAACAAATCCATAGCGGCTATAATCGTCTACTATGGTCAAGAAGTAACGTTTTCTATAAGTGATTGATGGAGTTAGTGGACCAACCAAGTCCATGTGTACTAAATCAAAAATTTTGTTGGTTGATCTAGTAGATTTTCTTGGTCTGGGGCTAGTTTTTAGTTTTGTGGATTTACATACTGAGCATTCCAAATAGTTTTCACAATTTTTTATTTTAACACCTTCTGCGTGTTCAGTCATTTTTTGTACTACAGGAAAACTGGCATGTCCTAACTTCCTATGTAAGATGTGAGCACACTCATCATGAATTGGCTTACCTATTTTTGGTTTTTTTTCATTGTGTGCATCTTTGTGATCATGAGATATTTTACATTCATCATTGTCACTGTTGCTAATGTTTTCATTATCTACTTCAATACAATCTTCCATATTTGAATCAATGTTGTGCAACCATTTTTCCTTTGTTATTAGGTAAGGTAGTCCTCCTTTAATCATTACAGTGCCTATATCTACTTTATTTTTCTCCAAAGTTGCTTTTCCTTTAGAAAAAACAATGTTAATATCAGAATCCCTACTTAGTTTTATGGCACTTAGTATGTTATGAGGTATTTCAGGTATTAATAATACCCCCTCTATTTTTCCTAGACCAGGCAAGGTTACATTCCCTCTACCTAATACTTGAACCTTTTCTTGGTTAGCTACCTTTATTACAAACTTATCTTCTACAAATGAAGACAGTATATTTTTGTTATTAGTGGTGTGATTAGTTGCTCCAGAATCAATAAGCCAATTATTGTTCTCATTCTGTTGTATGTTAGTGTTGTCTTGCTTATTTAATCCATTCAGTGAACCAGATTTTCTATCCTTTGAATTATCTCTGCCCCCTCTATTCTCTTTGTAATTTGGTGGGCTTCTATATCTATGTCTATCCATGGAAGACTGTCCATAATTGTATTTGTTTCTATATTCTGACCTATGTCTTTCTTTTGAAATTTTGGGGCAATCTCTTCTATTGTGTTCCCTGGATCCACAGTTGTGACATTTAAATGTTTCATTATATTTTTCTTGGAAAGCTACTTTCCTATATGGTTTGTGTTCTATGTGATTGTTAGAACGATTCCTTCTTGAATTGTCTTCTGCTATCAATTTATTGGATAGACTTTCTATGGATAAGTATCCTAGATTGATTGTGTCTAAATGTGACATATAATTGTCCCATGATGGATCAAGTGAGTTGATAATAACACTTTTCATTGTTTGGTCTGAAATCACCTCCCCCCTTAAATGCAGTTCAGCTCTTATTTTGTTTAAAGATATTAAGTGCTCACTTATGGAAACCCCTGGTTTTATCCTAGATGAAAAGAAATCTTTAGACATCCTTGTGGTGGTAGCTACACTGTCACTGTGAAACAAATTGAACATGCATTGAATAATTTCTGAAACAGTCAGATTTTGCTTAATGCTGTGATACATTGCAGGAGATACACTAGATATTAATAAGAAAAATGCTCTATGGTGTAAACAGTCTATTTTTAGAGTCCAAGGTCTTTTTGGGGGACTAGTGATAAAGAACAGTAAGTTTTCCTTCATAAAGACAACCTGGAGCTGCTGATACCATTCTTGTAAATTAATGCCATCTATCCTTAACTTTGGGAAGTCACTGGGTAAATTTCCGACATTATTAGTTCCATTACTTACAACCTGAGGTAGTCCGTGGTCTCGTAAATGCAGAAAGTTACAAAACGGCGTGGGGATGCTCGCAACGAGCCTGCACGGTCTTCTCGTTAATTCATGTCTTCCCGGACCGTCTGCGTAGTCTTGCGCATGCGCGTTGTCCATTTCTTCCTTGAAGTCGTCGTGAAAGGTTCTCCTCGTTGCGGCTCGCTCGTTCTGCTCCTCCTCGGACGAATCGGTCTCTGGTTCGATCTTGGGAGTCCTGACGATGGTGTCTGCTCTTCCTCTTCTTTTGAGGGCGTTGGTGCTTGCTTCGGTCTGTGGCGTGGGGCGGTATCGGCAGGGCTCTCTGGGTTCGGGTGTCGGCGCTCTCGTAGTCAGGATGGGAGCAGGTAGGTCTCGATGCATTGGCTTGCTCGCTCGTTTCTTCGTTAGCTTTTTAGTAATTTTTAGTTTTGGCCCAAATGCAGCAAAAAGCGTTTTCATTGCTGATTTTATTTGATTGTTTGTTGAATCATCTTCACTTTCTGATTCTGATTCTTCTGAGGTGTTTGAATCTTCTTTTTCGTTTTCGTTGTCTGATAACGTTTTTCGCGCCAGAAATTTTGAATTGAGTTTTCTGATTGGCTCTGCTTCGCTCACCCTGGAGGTCTGTTGAAACCAAGATGGCTGCCATTCAAAATTTCGCGCGGGATCACCGTTTTTCTTCTTCACAATAATTTTCTCTGCAGTCATATCACTCACTATTTTTGGGTCTTTTGACTTTTCATTAGTGATGTGCTTCTCTCTCGCTGCTCCGCTGTTCTTCAGCATATCTTGGAGGTTCGCGATGAGGCTTTCATCATTCTTCTGGCTCTTCAATAGTTTTAATATCTCTGACCTGAGTTCGTTATTCTCTATTTCGATTTCCTCCCGATCATCATTTTCATCTATTATTTCTTCGTCTTCAGTGGTGTATTCTTCGGATTCTCTCGAAATCGCGTTTGTGGATTCATTGATTATTTCTTGTTCTGTTTCCATTTCTTTGCTGTATGCCCTGGTGTTGGGCCTATCTTTCTTAGACATTTTTAAGTTTTTTTATTGAGTCAATTAACCATCCTCTGCTACCAGCTTGTTGCAATATTTTCAGGATCAGACTCAATAAATTTAGTAAGAGTTAAAGATTTAAATATATCTCCTTTTATTTACATTAGGCATTCTATATTCACTGAATATTCACAGATAGAAGCGAGAAAATGGATGCATACAGCTCCTTATATATATACAATGGGTGGAGCTAGATATGGGAGTGGTGAATTATGAATACATTAAGAAGTGAAGAATAAGTTAACCCCTGATACCCCGTTCATATACTATTTACACATTAGAGAATAAGGCATTTACATCTGACATATTCTATTCTGGAGGTGGAGGCCTCAGACACAGCCGGTCCCCCATTTTCTGGGCTGCTCTCTCATCAGCCCCCAGGAAGATCAAGACCGTTAAGACAGGATGACCCCTGAGAATTTTATGAGTTGGTACATTCTAATGGCTCTCTGACTACCCAGAATCCCCCTGTCCAAATGGTTCAGACCGAAGCAGCAGCAAAAACCCTCAGCTAATAAAAAAGTAAACACCGTTGCCATGACTACATCTCCAGGCATCCACCTTGAGATTATCAAAGAGAATAGAATTAGAATTAGAATAGAATAGAAAATGCGGAATAGAATAGAATAGAATAGAATAGAATAGAATAGAATAGAATAGAATAGAAAATGCGGAATAGAATAGAATAGAATAGAATAGAATAGAATAGAATAGAATAGAATAGAAAATGCGGAATAGAATAGAATAGAATAGAATAGAATAGAATAGAATAGAATAGAATAGAATAGAATAGAAAATATGGACTAGAATAGAATAGAATAGAATAGAATAGAATAGAATAGAATAGAATAGAATAGAATAGAATAGAATAGAAAATATGGACTAGAATAGAATAGAATAGAAAATGCAGAATAGAATAGAATAGAATAGAATAGAATAGAATAGAAAATGCGGAATAGAATAGAATAGAAAATGCAGAATAGAATAGAATAGAATAGAATAGAATAGAATAGAATAGAATAGAATAGAAAATATGGACTAGAATAGAATAGAATAGAATAGAATAGAATAGAATAGAATAGAATAGAATAGAATAGAATAGAATAGAATAGAATAGAATAGAATAACAGAGTTGGAAGGAATAGAATGGAATAGAATAGAATAGGAATAATAGAAAAGTAAATACAGAATAGGATAGGACAGGATAACTTTATTGTCACTTTAAATGTACACTAATCAGCATACATTAAAATGGAATTTTGTTGCATAGAGCTCTCAAAGGGCTGCCACCGCCAATATACACTACATAATCATGACTAAATAAATAAATAAATAAATAAAATTATGTATATATATCCACATACACACCTATATTATATGACACAGAGAAACATCACAGTCTCGTTCGGATGTGTACATGTACCTGGTGAGAAAAAGGCATCCTGAGTTTCCCAGGCGGAGGGCATCGGGAGTAAAGCCCCTACAGAATCGGGGAGTCCTGCTGGAAATCCTTGGAAACCCCCTCCCAGAGGGGAGCCGGAGTGGGTGGGTGGGGTCTCCAAGAATGCTTCGAGCTCTAAGCGTATAACGGTTATAAGCGGTATACAACCTCTTTGGCCACTTTGGTCATTAAGTGAGTCCAGCTTCTCCCATTGACTTGGATTGTCAGAGGCTGGCTGGGAAAGTTGGCTGGGAAACCTCTGGACCAAAAAGACTTTGGAATCCGATCTTTCCCTAAATGATGGACCGGACCGGATCTCTCCTTCCCAGCTGCCCCGCCTGCCTCCAATGTCCCACCTCACCAAATAAATCTCCAAGGAAATTGAGTGAAGCGAGTCCGTTTTATGAGAGGAGTGGGCTAGAGGATCCAGGAGGGAAAGGGGGGAAGGAGGGGACAGGGTGGACTGAGAGGGAGACGAGTGATCCACTTGATCCCTTTAACCTTGGAGAGAGAGATTGAAAGGTCCTCTCTTGGGTCTGCAACAAACCACTGCAGCCTTCATAGTTTGTTTATTTTTATTTATTTTTATTCATTTTGTTTTATTTATTTGTCAAGCAGGTATTAGATAACAGATATAAGTATAAACATGATTATGAATGCAGGAAATGGATACGAATAAATGGGGGCAGTAGGACAGAGACGGAAGGCACGTTGGGGTGCTTATGCACATCCCTTACAGACCTCTTAGGGGGGTCATAATATTATAATATTATGATATTGTACTGTATTGTATAATATTATACTATTACAATGATATTGTAATATCATAATATTGCAATATTAGCACTTAGCGGAACATTCTGTGGGCTCAGTTCTCCTGGGAGCCTTGGGGGGCCTCCCCTCCATCTTTCACCCCCCCTCCATTTCCCCTTTTCCTTCCAGACCTCTCGGGGTCTCTCTGTTAGCGCGTGTGAGCCTCCCTATGGAAAGGTCCACCGTTGCTGGAGGGGGCAGCCTGGCATCTGCCCACAGCTGGATCAGAGATGATGACATCACAGCACGTGTCATAAGACCTTGGCCGGCTGTCCTGCCTCATTCTCAACTGCTACAACTGGAGAGATGGCTGGAAACTTCTTTTATCGTTTCCAGAAAAAGGTCCAGCGGAGAAATAAAGGTAGGATGCAACCAGTGGTGGGATTTAGAAAATTTAACAAACGGTTCTGTGCCCTAATGACCATTTTAAGTATAAAAAACATATCTTAAGTCTTATTTTGGGGAAATGTCTTACTTTAGAGCAGGTGGGGGGTGGGGCCTGTGGATAATGAGAAGGAAGGAAGGAAGGAAGGAAGGAAGGAAGGAAGGAAGGAAGGAAAGAAAGAAAGAAAGAAAGAAAGAAAGAAAGAAAGAAAGAAAGAAAGAAAGAAAGAAAGAAAGAAAGAAAGAAAGAAAGAAAGAAAGAAAGAGGGAGGGAGGGAGGGAGGGAGGGAGGGAGGGAGATTCCGACAGAATCGGGGTTGAAATCAGAAGGGGCTGACCAGGGGTGGGTTCTAAATTTTTTTACTACCAGTTCTGTGGGCGTGGCTTATTTTGTGGGTGTGGCTTGATGGTCATGTGACAATTCTTTAGGATTTAGCAGAGGCTTTTAACTGGTAGACCAGTAGCCCAGCCCAGACCCCCTTGGGATCAACCTGCAGCCCTCCCCTGCCTCCTCAGGCGGTGGAGCGTGTGTGTTGGGGGGAGAAGCTTTTCAAGAAGTCACAAGGAGGGCTGAGAGCTAAGATTTGGTCCAGAACCAACCCCAACATGAAGGTCTCTTATTTGCTCCTTTGCATTTTTAACAGGTAATAAATTAAATTTCTGATGATGCAAAAGTAGCTCATAACTCACCTTTCTAGACAGCTCTTCTCATGTCTAAAAGCAAGATACTCTTCTCCATCTTTTCTCTGGAGGACCATTTAATCCAGAGCCTTTTAATTCCAGAAGTCCAAGTTTAAAGAATGGACTTCTGGAATTAAAGCTCCATTTTTTAGCTAAAACTTAATTCACACCTGTTAGTTTTGCTTGAGCAGTGTGAACAATTGACAGTGGGATCCTCCAAAGCAGGGGAGGGCTCTAAATTTTTTTACTACCGGTTCTGTGGGCGTGGCTTATTTTGTGGGTGTGGCTTGGAGGTCATGTGACTGGGTGGGCATGGCTAGCTGGTCATGTGACTGGGTGGCCATGGCTCTGTGTATAGGGACTACTCAGAGGGCTGAAAAAAGTCATTTCTGACAGGTCCTCACACTTTTGACCAGTCTTCGCACTTATGACCAGTCATCATTTATGCCCATTGTAGCATTCTTAACAACCGTGTCACTCATTTCACAACTGCTTCTCTTCACCATGGTGACAAGATAGGGCAAAAACATAACATGTAAGGACAGTTGTAAGTTCGAGGACTGGTCAAAAGTGCAAGGACCAGTCAAAAATAACTTTTTCAGCTCTCTGAGTAATGCATATGCACAAAAGAATACAGCAATAGAGAGGGATGAAGGAAGGAGAAGAGAGAGGGAAGAAGGAAGGAGAGAGAGGGAAGGAAGAGAAGGGAGGAAGGAAGGGAAGGGAAATTAGAGTAGGAGTGAGGGTAAGAGAGGGAGGAAGAGAGGAGGAGAAGGAGAAAGGAAGAGGAAGTAGGGAGGAGGAGAAGAGGGGGAGGAAGAGAAAGTAAGAAGGAAAGAAAAGAGAGAGGTGGTAAGTTTGAGGAGAAAGATTGCTGTACAATAAAAAAGATGAAATGGAAGAAAGGCAACCCCAAACAAATAGAAAGATATTAAGATAAAGAATGAATTGTTAAACTTTAAAGAATAAAAGAGAACAAACTGTAATTAGAAACACACATACAAACATACAATGTATTTTCTTTGAACAGAGTATTTGGCCGGTTCACAAATTTAAACAGTGTTTAGTTGTTGTAGAGATGTTTTATGGAGATGAGGAATTAAGAAAACATCCCAATTAGGGCAGACAGAATCAGTTTAATTATTTTATTGCAATAAAAGGATCAGATAGGTATTGATACCTCAAGATCTGAACCCCGTTATGATCCTGAGACTCCAGTTTTATACAGTTTCAAACAAAGGATCCTTTGAAGTTAGCAGTTCATATGGTCCTATACATTTATCAATTTTAATGGACATTACAGAATTTCTTTGCAAAACAGTCATAATTCTTTTTGTAGATTACTGAAGCATATCTGTTATCTTTTGTTGAAATAACAAAGTGGACATCCCTGTCACTTTAACCTCAAGGTGTAAATCACGTAGACTGTTCTTATCTGTAACAACTGAGAGGCCTTGAAGTAAGCATCCTGTGTTCTGAATATAATTACAAGCAATTTCTCTCTTACAATATTAAGAACAAAGAAGGGCCCTTTAGTGACTATCTAACTGGACCCGTGTTTTTTATTTATTTTATTTTATTTGTTACCTGTTCCACCATACTCCCCCCTCTGAGAGTTTGTCTTAAGCATAAACTCTCACAACTTACTTATAAGTATAACTACTGAGTATAACAAGTTCCAATAAACAATTCTATGATATAAAAATACTAACAAAATATAAGAATTAAAGGCATATAGAAGATTATATATGATTGTTTCCATTCTTCTAAGTCTTAGGAAGATTCTCTCCATCTTTCCATTGGTCCCATTTCCACATATGGATCTACAGCAGGATCTGTAGGTCCTTCCATAGGGTAGGAACCAAGTTGATTAAGAAATTGCTCTGTCAGAGCTAGTTCCCTCTCAACTTTAAGTTCCTTTACTGCTTTTATGGACAATTGTCTGAGGAGTGGTATGACACATGGAATGAATGCTAAACCAGCAATGGCACATATGAACAAAAATAGCATTTGCTTAATCCAGCCGGATCCAGGCACCCAAGAAAACCACATGTCAGAAGCTTGTAACCTCTGACTTATCTTGGAAGCCCTATCCTGTAACTCCCGAGCACCTTCTCTGACCACACCTGATTTGTTCATGTAGAAACAACAATCTTCACCTAAAAATATACATGTTCCTCCTTTTTCTGCTGTCAGGAGGTCTAAGGCACGTCGGTTTTGTAACACCACTGCTGCCAAGGAGTCTATTTGATTTTGGACCTCTATCAAAGTACCAGCAATCCGATTCAAACTTCCTTGTAACTCTTCTGAGATTTGTCTGAATTGAATTACTGAGTGTGTAATTCCGGCTATACCTGTCCCAACAGCTGTACCCATGCCTATAAGCACTAACAGTGGGATAAGTATAGGGACCCTCTTCTGGACATGTCCCAAAAGGGGAACAGGAATAGCATGCTCTGCACTGACCACACCTATTTTAGGAAAAAGGTGGGCCAATGTACAAGTTCCAGTCCAGTTTGTTGGAATGCACAAATATGCATTAGTTCCACACAGAAAAAACACTCCTTTTTCTTCCACGCATATTCCGATGTTCATGGAAAAGGCATGGATTCTTCGGTTGTTTTCATTAGTCCAAACACCTAGAGTACCTGCTACAAACATTCCTGCTAAAGGTTGTAATGGGACTTCTAGTGAAGGGTCCTTCTGCTTATCTCTGAGAATTGGACCTTCAAAAACATATCGAGAGGTAGTATTTCCAGGTGGAAAAAGGATACATAAACCTGATTTGGATTGTAAATTGAACCAAAGGGGAAATCTTGGAGGTCGAAATGGTCTTGGACAGCTTTCAAAAGACAGATTCCCTCCACCCCACTTTTCTTTCCTAAAGTGCAGTTCAGGTGGAGCTGTGAAAGTAACCCTTTGTTGAAATTTGCGGTAAGCAGAGGGAAAAATTCCCTTTGTTAATTTTATGTCCACCAAGTTTATTTTAGGGCCAAAATATATTATTGACTGACATTGTTCGTCTGTCAGGGATCCTACAGGCCTACCAAGTTTCTGATGTCTCTTTACACACAAAGAAGGTGTTCCTATAAGGTCTACACCTGTAGCAATTGGGCCTGTGATAGGAAGACGACTTTTTCCCAATCGTTTGAATGCTTCATAAAAATCTCCTTGTATTGGTGAGACAGGTACTTTATCTTTACTATCCCTTTCAAGGAGAATTGTAGCCTTTGTTTTGACCCAAAGGTGTGATTTTACAGGAATAGCATGATAAGATGTAGGGTCAGCGGATAGACATAACCAGCATTTCTGACCTAGGGTAGGGTTATACTGATTAACAAGATCTTGACTTAATTCCAGAATTCGTGATATATAATCTCTATGTAATTGTTGCAAAGGCCCATTTTCCTTATCTACTCCCCCCTCAGCTGCGTATGTCAAGATAGGAACCTTAGGTGGTGGAGTTGTCTTAGGTCTAAGGTAACGACCTCGTGCATATACAATGCGTTTTTGGCGTGAATGAACTTGACCTAAAGTGTCGTCATCTAGGGAATCAATGTTCCCTACATGGTTACTTGAGAATGCAAGAGCAAATAATGTACAAAGCCATAAGCAAAACATAATCACTGTGGTGTGTAGCTCACAACGTCAGGGTCAGGGAGAGAGTGAGTGGTGCGTGTGGTTTGGGATATAGCAGTAGCAAGAAAAATCCTAGGTCTACCACAAAAACGTTCCTTATATATGTAAAACAAAATTACTAGTAAGATTAGAAAAACAAATACCCACAAAGCGTATTCCCAAACTGCTAATGACATTAGCATATGTATGAAGGAGTTATATGAAAGCTAAGAGAATGTATATGTGCACTGTGAAGGTCGTTGTCCTCCTGATGAATCTTCCGCCGTGCGTAGAGAATCAGCTTCCGGAGTGATTCAGCAGGGCTGGCGGTCACCACCGTGCGTAGAGAGCCTGTTGCCGGTAGGGTTCAGCAGGGCGTGTTCTTCCTCTTAAATCTCAGCACTAGGGGTTTCTCCGTCTGTATCACCTCGTACGTCACTGGATCAGCCTGGTTCACCGGTTTCAGCCTCGTCCAATGGATCCAGGATTTGCCTTCTAGCGTTTTAACTGCAAGAGGTGAACACATCACAACAGTATACGGTCCTTTCCATCTAGGCTTTAAAGGTTCATCTTTCCAATGTTTCACCCATACTCTATCACCTGGCTTGTAATCATGACCTGCTGTTGTAATAGGGGGTGGTCTGCACTCCTGCATATAATGCCTTAATTGGTTAACATGATTGTTATGTTGTTGTAACTGCAAAAGTAATTTCTTGGCTTCCACTCCCCCTTTCTGAGCTAAGTCAGGCCAACCTTGAAAATGGTGTTTGAACAAAGCTGGGGGTCTTCCATATAAAAGTTCAAAAGGAGACAACTGGTATTTGGTTCATGGGGTAGTTCTAAAAATGTACAAAGCCACAGGAAAGACTTGAAGCCATGGCAAATGTGTTTCTAGACACAACTTGGTAATGATTGCTTTCAATGAGCGATGAGCTCTCTCAATTTTCGCAGCCAATTGAGGACGAAAAGAACAATGATATCTCCACTTTACCCCTGCTGTTTCAGCTAAGTGGCGATTTATACGTTGTACAAATTCAGGGCCATTATCAGAACTGATGTGGGATGGGCAGCCAAATCTTGGAATTATTTCCTTTAAAAGAAAGCGTGCAACTTGTATAGCTAACTTGTTTCGAGTAGGGAAGGCTTCCAGCCAACCAGAATACGTGTCAATAAAAGTGAGCAAAGTTTTATAACCATTGCATCTGGGCATATCAGTGAAATCCACTACTAAATAGTCCATTGGCAAGTAAGAGATGGGCTGTTGTCCTTCAGGTAAACGTGGTCCTTGCCTGGCATTTACTTGAGCACAAGTGGAACACTGAGAAGTGACCTTGGCCACCAGGCTCTGCAAATTAGGAATGTAAAAAGCAGCCTGTAATTGCTGGGCCAAAGTTGTTTTGCCGATGTGTGATGTTTGATGTGCTTCCATTACTAGGGGCCAAGCGAGGGAAACTGGTACCACTGGGCGATTGTCTGGAAGTGTGTACCATCCCCTCACAAGAGTGGCTTTGAGATCCCCGACAGCTTTTTCCCTTTCCACAGGTGTATAGGTTGGATGGGATTTCTCAATGTATGATTCAATTTCATGTGCCAAATAGAGATGAGAATTCGTTTTGTCTATAGGCTGATGTGCTGCAAGTTTAGCTTCTTTATCAGCAAATCGATTGCCTTGGGCAATGAGGGTGTCTGTTTTCTGATGACCTGGGCAATGGATGACAGCTAAAGACTTGGGAAACTGTGCAGCTTGAATCAACCTTTTGATTAAAGAGGCATGTATTAATTTGCCTGAAGAATCAGTGAAGCCCCTTTCCTTATAAATAGCAGCATGTACTTGAATAGTCAAAAAGGCATATTTACTGTCAGTGTAGACGTTAAGAGTTTTGCCTGAGGCTAATTCCAATGCACGGATAAGAGCCCATAATTCTGCTGCCTGTGCGCTGGTGCCCACGGGAAGGGACGAACTTTCAATGACTCCCTCTGCACTAACAATTGCATAGCCCGCATATCTAGTCCCTTGTTCTACAAAGCTGGATCCGTCCGTGAACCAAGTAAGCTGGGCATGTAAAAGAGGGGTGTCAGTTAAGTCCGGTCTGCAGGAATATTGATGATCTAAAACATATAAACAGTCATGGAGTGGGAGAGATGCATCTGGTATTGGCATGAGGGTAGCTGGGTTAATGGTCGCACATTGATGAAGAGTAATTTGAGGATTGTCTAGCAAGAGTGCTTGGTATGTATGCAGCCGTTGGTTACTCAACCACAAATGTCCTTTATTTTCCAAAATAGTTTGCAAAGCATGTGATGTATAAACTGCTACATCTGAAGTAAAAGTCAGTTTGTTTGTATCTTTCACAAGTTCTGAGACAGCAGCCAGCATTTTAAGACAGTGCGGCCATCCCTGGGCCGGGGCGTCAAGTTGTTTAGATAAGTAAGCTACAGGCCGTTGCCATGATCCCTGCTGTTGTGTCAACACCCCTAAAGCCACATTATGACGGACGTCTACATAGAGACGAAAGGGCTTAGTGAGATCTGGCAATCCGAGAGCAGGGCAGGATGTGAGAAGTGTCTTTAATTGTTCAAAGGGATTTACTTGCTCCTTGCCCCATTCAAAAGGATCGTTTTCAGCGCCTCGAGTCGATGAATACAAAGGCTTGGCCAGGAGAGCAAAATTAGGGACCCATAAACGGCAAAAGCCCATGACTCCCAAAATGCCTCTCAGTTCCTTTCGAGTTTTAGGTGGGGGCAGCTGTAAAATTGCCTGTTTTCTAGGTAAGCCCAAGTTTCTTTGGCCTTGAGACAAATTATATCCCAAATATGTAACTTCCTTTTTAACTAATTGTGCTTTTTTTCTGGATGCCCTGTAACCACAGTCTCTCAGTAATTCCAGAAGCATTTGGGTATTTTTGAAACAATTCTCCTGTGTGGTTCCTGTCACTAAGACATCATCTACATATTGAAGGAGACATTCACCTTCCTGAACTGGGTGAAAGTGTTGTAAGTCCAAAGCAAGTGCTTGACCAAAAAGAGTTGGAGAATTTTTAAAACCTTGAGGCATCCTAGTCCATGTATATTGAGAATGGCGACGTGAGTTAGGGTCTTTCCACTCAAAAGCGAATAGGTCTTGGCTATCAGGATGTAAGGGGATTGTGAAAAAAGCATCCTTCAAGTCTATGACTGAAAACCATGTTGCTGAAGGAGGGATAGTTCCAAGCAAAATATATGGATTAGACATAATTGCATGAAGCGTTACAGTCCGGTTATTGATTGGTCTAAGATCCTGTGCAGGCCTAAACCCGCCATCTGGTTTTTTTATGGGTAATATTGCAGTATTCCATGGGGATTTAGTTTCCCTTAATATGCCTGCAGCTAAGAATTTGTCGATTAAGACCTGGATGGCTGTAGCCGCATCCTGTGGAATGTGATACTGGGGTACTCTAATAGGCTGGGATCCTGGTTTCAGCTTGACTTCAACTGGAGATGCAAATATAGCAAGCCCAGGGGGATTGTCTTCTGCCCACAAGGTAGGAACATTGAATTTCTCCCAATTGCTTTCAATGAGTGTGTCTTGCATTAGCATTAATCGCCATGTTTCTTCCACTGGGTGTGTTACTGTTAAGTACTGTCCATTATCATTGAAAGAAATAGTGGCTTGTAGTTTAGAAAGCAAATCTCTGCCTATCAGTGGAACTGGGCAATTAGGCATGTACAAAAATTGATGCTCTACTAAGCCGTTTCCAACTTTGCATTTAACTGGTTTCAGGAGACTGTGTGTGACTGCATTGCCAGAAACGCCTTGGACTCTAATCTTCTTAGCTGACAAAGGAGCCGCTTGTGTGTTAATTACTGATCGACTGGCTCCAGTATCAACCAGCATGCGTACGTGATGTTTTCCCACCCATAAATCCATCAAGGGCTCCGGGGGGCAGGGTGAAGCCGCGGAGCTGAGGCAGCTTCAATCGTCCCAGTCCATTTCACCTAAGCCGATAACTTCTGGATGCTGGGTTGACTGGCTGGGTGGAATAAATTGCCTATCATTTCCACTTCTTCCTCTGAAAACTCCTCTCATATTCCCTCTCACAGACCCTCCGTTAAAACCTCCTCTATGACTTCCTCTCACCATCTGAGATCCACGCCCGTAGGATACTTCTCTGGGTTCCATTCTTCTACGGGGACATTCTTTCTTCCAATGACCAGCTTCCCCACAAAATGCGCACTGATTTGGTCCTAAAACGACCCCACCGAGTGCCAAGGCCAACATCTCCGTCTGCTTCTGTCCTTAGCAACTTGCTTTTTCTCTTCCTCTCTCTCTCTGTTCAAGTAAACCTTCTTAGCAACCTCTAACAATTCAGAAGTATTCTTGCCAAGAGCGCCCTCTAGTTTCTGAAGTTTGCGTCTAATGTCAGGAGCGCTCTGGCTTATAAATCTTTCATTTAACATAAATCTGTTTGCAGGATCCTCTACATCTATGCCTGTGTGAATCTTATAAGATTCAACCAAACGAGTTAAAAATGCTTCAGGGGATTCATCTTTCTCCTGCAAAACAGTAGCGGTCTTTGCATAATTAACAGGACCCTTTGCAGCCTCTCTCAAACTTTCTACACATAAGAGGCGGTAGTTATTTAGCAGCGTTTGATGTGGAGGGTGATTTGCATTCCAAGCGGGGTCTGCTTCTGCTGCAGCAGCAATTTTATCTGCTGCTTGATTCGCATCAGGAAACATGCGGATTAGTAATTTTCCTTTAGCAATTTTGAATTTCTCTCTATCTTCCATAGAAAGCAATGTATTTAACAGCAATTGGATATCTCCCCACGTGGGTCGGTGAGTTTGCATAATAGTGTTGAAGAGATCCACAAAATCAAGGGTTTTTTTGCTAAACGGACCATACTGCTGTTTCTAGTTCAGAAGATCCGTAGTTGTGAAGGGCTGATACATCATTAATGACCTAATGATGGGCTGGCCCTGTGGATCCTGTCCATGATCCAACATCTCCCTTAAAGGGGCCACAGTTTATATCTTTTTAAGGCTTGTCTGAGATCTGGTCCGGGAACTAATAGGTTTTTCTTCCTCCTGCTCTCCGTCACTCTTAACTTCTCTTTTGACTTGTAAATTAGGTTTCTGAGGTGGAATGTTTCTCTGTGTTGCAGGCAGTGCTGGATAAAGGTTTTAGCTTGGGGCTGCAGGAAGGGGGGCATAGGGAGGAGGGCGGTTTATCTCTTCCTACTCTTCCTGGCTAAATATATTAGTTTTAACTCCTTGTTTAGTATTTTTATTCTGTTCTGTCATCACACACACACGCACACATTCCAACTGATACTTTTAAAGCCATTTGGGGTTTGCCATCTGAATGAGCTGCCATTGATCTATATATGGGAATTGTTCCCATAGCCCGTCCTGGGTAACGATCTTGTGCACCTTTGAAATTATTATTGGGTCTAGAGAGCCCCCTGCTGGCCATCTCATGCCTAAAGCTGTCCAGACATTGAGACAAAAATGTTTTAATTTGTCTGGATCGCATGGAGGACCTCCATAAGATTCAGTAAAAACGGTTTGAAAGTGGGATAGCATGCATTGTAATGGT
This sequence comes from Pituophis catenifer annectens, assembly GCF_029215685.1. Classification (NCBI taxonomy): domain Eukaryota; kingdom Metazoa; phylum Chordata; class Lepidosauria; order Squamata; family Colubridae; genus Pituophis; species Pituophis catenifer. The sequence continues at coordinate 269,359 of NW_027256902.1, read as the reverse complement.
GTCCGCTGGACACTGTTTTTCCCACCCATTCCTAAAACACTACCAACGACCTGGGGTGCTGGACACTCAACAGTCACCGTCAGGAACTGCGTTGGTTTAATCACCCTTCACAGCCTAAATCTAGAGGGTTGAAAAACGCCGTTTTCCCCTCTCAGATTGATCAGATCCCCCTCTGTCTCAAAAATAGACAGTTTCTATCTTTCCCCCGTTTAAATGATTACTTGCCTGTCAGGCGTTGTTTTCCTCAGCCGTCTGCGGAGTTACTGGGTCTTGTCTGCCCTCTTGTGGGTCCTTGGCTGAAGCTGCTTCGCCAGCGAGCATACGGCCGTCTCCCAACGAAGGATTCTGGAGACTTCAAAGGAGTCTTGTGCCGGCTTTTTTCTATCTTCGATGTGAAAAAGCCAGTCCCGCTGGGGCAGTTCGCCTAGGAAGAAAAAAAATCTCTGCTTCTCAAAGTCCCTTCTGCCGGGTGCCAAAATTGTTGTGGAAATAGGGAATTAAAGAAAATAGGGAATTAAAGAAACATCCCTTTAGGGCAGACAGAAACAGTTTATTTATTTATTGCAATAAAGGATCAAACCTTGGTATCGCTATCAAGAGTTTGAATGACGTATGATTTTTAGCTCTAAGCATTTATACAGTTTCAAACAAAGGATTCTGTGAAGTCAGCAATTCATATGGTCATATACATTTGTCTTTTTTAATTGACATTTCCTAATTACTGAGTTTGCAAAACAGTTATAATAATTCTTCTAAAAAGTTACTGAAGCATATCTTTCAAATTATCTCTTGTTGAAACAACAATATGGACATCTCTGTTACTCTGACCTTCAAAGTGTAAATCACCTAGACTGTCCTTATCTGTGACAACTGAGAGGCCTTGAAGTAGGAGTCCTACTAGAAAGGAATGTGCCTGCCTTCATGCTGGATATAATTGCAAGCATTTTCTCTTTTACAATATTAAGAACAAAGAGGGCCCTTCAGTGATCATCTAGTTGGATCCGCTTTTACTTTATTTATTACTTTATTTGTTACCTTCCCACCTTAAGGCGAAGGCCTGGGAAGGGGTTCCTCTCCTCCCGGAGGGTCTCTGCTGGGTCTCCCTGGAGCCTGAAGGGGCCCAGAGGGGAGGGAGCCAGAGAGAGACAGGGGCCCAGGAGAGGCCCAGGGGAGGGGGGCAGGGGCGGCTGGGGCCGCTTTCCTCTCAGGGAGGCCAGGGGGACCTTTCCCCACACTGGGCGGAGGTGAGTCTCAGCTGAAGAGGAGCCTCGCAGGAGGAAGAGCCTCTCTGGCTTCTCTCCCATGGTCTCCATCCAGGCTCCCACCTTCCTCCCCCCCTGGATCCAGAGGCTTCGGGGCCCCCAAAGAGCTTCCTGGGCCGATCGGCCAGCAGGTCTCCCCTGAGGAGAGAAGCCAGGATGGAGGCTCTGAGGGGGGAAGGGAGGCCTGGCCCTTCCTCCCCCCTCGGCTCCCCCGGCTCTGCCTCTGCCTCTGCCCAGCAACGGAACCAGAAGGAAGAAGGTGGAGGCTTTCGATCCTCTGCTGAGGGATGAGGAAAATAAACATTTATATATATGTTAAAAAAGAGGGGAAAATCCTTCATCCCCTGGTTGCCCCCCAGTGTCCCATATCCCCCTCCTGCCCCCGTGAAATCAGGGAAAAGGGGACAGGGGGGTTGGGCCTCCCCCCCTTGGGGGCCCTTCAGTGGAGGTCATCTGTCCGAGTGTCCACTGCAGGGCCTCCCAGGGTAGGCAGGTGGCTCAACCTCAGCAAAGGCTCTGGACTTCAACTCCCAGAATCCCCTGTCCAGCACTCGGGGTCCTCTTTCCACACTTTAGCTGTCCCTCACGCTGCCTGTAGGGGGCAGCCTACAGTCCTGCCTTTCATTCCCAGCTGGCCCCCACAGGCAGCGAGCAGGACAGCTAAAGCGGCCAAAGACCCCACAGCCTCCTCCATTTTGTGGCCTCTTTTTCCCTGAGGCGATTCTCCCTCCCTCCATTTTGAGGGGAGAAAAAAGCTGAGGGAGATTTTCTCTCCTCTCCAGCCAGGAGTCGGGAAGGTTCCCCAAAGGGGGGGAGGGAGGTTGGGGGGAGGGGAGATGGCATCCCCTCCCGGTTCTTTTGGGGGATCCCCAGAGGATCCCAGGGCTGGAGGGGCCCCCAGATGTCATCCAGCTGGACCCCAGCCCAAGCAGGAGCCCCTCCGCCCACCTGGAGGTTTCCCTCCAGGGCCTCTGAGCTGCCTGTGGGCCCTTTGAGCATGGCCTGTGTGGGTGGGTGGGTGTGGAGGAGGCCTGCAGAGTGGAGGACCAGGGGCCTCGTCCTGGGTCGGCCATGGAGGCCGTGACAACAGGGACTGAGATTCCGAAATAGGCTCCCTCCCTTTCCCTCGTTCTGGTGGGGGTGGAAACCTTCCCCTCCCTCCCTCCCTCCCTGTGTGGCTGAGGCTGAGCCCCCATCCGGTTGCTGCCTTTGGGCCCTTTGAGGGCTCCTGTGGCCCCCACAGCCCTCATCTCCCCTCCCCCTGGACTCAGGGCCTCCTGTGGCCTCCCTGGGCCCCCCTCGGATCAGGCAGGGGACGATGGGCCTTTGCAGGCGGGATGGAGGGCTTCTGGATCCGGGGCTCTGGGCAGCACCTGCAGGGCTTGGAGGGAGCCCATTTCCTCCCCCCCCCAAGTTTCCTCCCTTGAAGGCTCTGCTCCCAAGTGGGGCCTGCGAAACCTCAGCCAGGCCTGTCCTTGGAGGCTGCCTGGAGCCCTGGCTGTCTTTGGGAGGCTGAGGCCTTAGAGAAGCTCCAGAGGCCTTTGACGAGGAGAGTCTCTGCTCCCCATGGAAGCCCTCAGAGCCCTCAGAGGAGAGAAAGTTTAGGCCTGGATGGCCTTGAACTAGGCCGCCTCCCTCCTTCCCTCAGCTTAGTTAGTGCAGAAGATCCTCTCCTCCCATAAGGCCCTGCCTGTTCCTGCCCCCTTTGCCTTCCAGCGCCATCTTATCCCCAGGGCTCTCCCCCCCTCCCAACCACAGGCCGTCCCTCCCCTCCCCTCTTGACTTCAGCCCTAAGAATAGGAAACGTCTGGAAGTCTCTCCCTGATCCTCTCCCCTTCCACCCTCCCCTGCCTCCCCTGGACCCCCCCCACCAGGGGTCCCTAAGGTCCCACAGCCCCCCTCCCCTCCCCCTCCGCCTGTCCCCAATTTTCTTTTATGTACCCTGAGAGCTTCTGCACCAAAGACAAATTCCTTTGTCTCCAATCACACTTGGCCAATTAAAAAAAATAATATTCTATTCCTATTCCTATTCCTATTCCTATTTCTTATTCTTATTCTTATTCTTATTCTTATTCTTATTCTTATTCTTATTCTTATTCTTATTCTTATTCTTATTCTTATTCTTATTCTAATCCTATCCTATCCTATCCTATCCTATCCTATCCTATCCTATCCTATCCTATCCTATCCTATCCTATCCTATCCTATCCGTACTCATTTCATGTGTTTATGGCTATGTTTTGCTAATTTATATCCATTTATTTGTGCCATTTTTTTATGTGTCCATGTCTATGTTTAAACTGATACATGTTTCCTTGTACTTGCTGACAAATTAAACAAACAAACAAACAAACAAACAAACAAACAAACAAACAAACAAACAATAAGCGAAGGGGGGTTGGTGGGATGTGTGAATCGGATCAGAGTTTGGCATTCCGGGAAAAGAGGTGGGAGAGTGGAAGAGGGACAGAGAGGCATCTTTAGAGATCGGGGGGGGGGGGTTTGGGGAAACTTTCAACCTGTAACTTTCAAGCCTTTTGAATCAGATCTTGCCTTGCTTTTGCTGCTACCATCTCAAACTCAGTAAAAGGACGTCTTCTCTACCTCAATGGAGTCGGGGAGGGGGGGTTCTTTCTCAGGTTTTGAACTGAGGCAGGCCTGACACTTTGATTCCCCTCCTCCCATTTGGAGCCCCAGAGATGGCTTTGGATGCTGGTTTCCAGTATTCCCAATGAGGCCATGGCTCAGGATACTGGGGCTGCTCCCCAGAGCAGAAAGAATTATTCAGCAGAAAGGCTGAAGGGAGCAGAAGGGAGAATGTGGCTGTGACCCTCCCTGGGTTCCCTTCTCTCTCTCTCTCTCTCTCTCTCCTGCCAGGCGTTGGGAGGAAGAATGGAGTCTGCTGCTTTCACGAGGCTTTTTCCAAGTCCTTTGCTCAATGTTGGCTTCGAGAGTTCTAAGAACCAACCAGGATGGCTTCCAAACCAGGATCAGGGTCTTAGAGATATAAATCAGTCCAATTGATTGTGGCACTTCTGATGGCCATAACAAATCATGGTTTCTGCATTATGCAATCACTGGTGGTCTCTTCAGGTGTCTGTTGTTTTCCAAAATGGAGGCAACATGTGGAGAGTTGTTGGCCTGCATCCGTATTTTTCAAACGTTAAGATGAATGGACTTCAACCCCCAGAATTCCCCACCCAACAATGCAGGGACTTCATCATGCTGGCCAGGAGATTCTGGGAATTAAAAATCCATTCATCTTAAAATTCCAAGTTTGAAAAATGCAGCTCTACATTCTTCCCTTCCCTTCTATAAGGAGTTAAAGCCCTGCACCAAGAATTGGCTAACTCACACGTTGCTCAATAAGCCAGACACAATTTTTTCCCTCCCTCTCTCTCCGGGCAACCCCGGATCCCCCTTGGAAGACCCAGCCCTGCATGGCTTCTCCCCCACAGGAGCTTCTCCTGGAAAGACACGGAGCCCAAGGGAAGCTGGAGAAACCCCGGGGGCTGCGTCCCCACAACATCCAACCCTGGACCCATAAACCAGTTTCATCTCTTCCCAGTGTGGGAAGCCCCCCCACTCCTAGAAGAATGAAATATTTTGGGAAATATGAAAAAGGCAGAATATTATCTTTCCCTAAAGGAGAAATGGAGAAAGAGGCTTTTAAAGACAGAAAGCAGACTCGGTCTTCAGAATTCACCCACCACCATTTAGCAGAAGACACAGAGCTCACTACATGGCACAATTTCCTAAGGGCATTTCAGGCATTGCATAACCCCTCCCCCCCCAGCAACATTTCAGGACCTGCACAAAATCCTGGCATTCATCCAGCTAGTTGTCCAGCTGGTCCAGAGCCCTGGTGGTTCTGCTTCATCAATCAATGGACCTTCTTCCCAAGGAGCCTCCATTTTATTTCCAGCGTCTTTCTCCGGATTGGAACTGAACCAGATGGATTTTCCCTTCCAACACCAGGAATGGGGGGTGGAGGGTGGGGAGCTGCTCCAGATCCCCTCCTCCTTCCTGGCCATCCTGGGCCTTCTCTATGGGTCTGGGCTTTGCTCCCCCTCCCCAAGTGAAATGGAAAGAATATATGGAGAGAAGTAGCAGTGGAACATGGGATATGGTCTCCCCCATTTCCAGGACTCAGAAGATGGAACCTGGAGGGAGATTTTGCTCTGCTTTCCTTCCCCAACACGAGGCTCCCCAGCTTCCTCCTCCCAAGAGGGGCTCCCCACTCATCCAGGCAGAGTCCTGTCTGGCATCCCTGCAAGAGCCCCCTTGCCTGGCCTGGGCATGGGAAAGGGAGGCAGGGGAACATGGGATATGGGCTTCCTCATTCCCTGGTCTCAGAGAATGGAAGTTTGAAGGGGATTTTGCATAACAGCTTTCCATATCCCTCCCTCCCTCCTTTACAGGGGTGAGTTGCTTCCTTTATTTCTCCATCTCTTTTCACTTGGTTTTCTCTCACTTCTCCCTCTCTCTGTTTGTCTTTGCATGTGGGTTTTTTTTCCCAACTATGCAAAATTCTGATAAGTAATTTTTCACTATTTTTTCTTTTAGTTCTTGGAGTCAGGCCACACTATTACATCAGCCCTTTTGTCATTGAGCAGCAGCTTTCAAAGTAAAGTAAAGTTTGGCTCCAACACACCAAGCAGATCCATGACATGCTCAGGCATTAACTATCCTCCGAGGTTTTCTCTCTAATTGCTATGCCAACAAATGTCACATTTCTTTTTATCTTCAGCCACAGGTGCCGTGTATTCCCTCTGGGGCAAATTTCAAGGCTGTAGATCCCAAAGCTCTCAATTCTAGATGACAGATTTAATTCCACCTCTACTCTACCATTATGAACCACATGGGGATTATTTCCCTCTCACATCCCTCCAGAGAAATGCCCAACAATCTCAGAGTTCAAGAACTCATTGAATTATCCAGGGATCCCTCCTGAGAGGGAGAATTATTATCCTCCGAGTTTCCTTTCTGCTCTTTAGCTGAATCTTCTAGGGGAGACTTTGGGCAGAGACCCAGGGAGTTGTGGGCAGCTTCTCTCTTCTCCCCAAAGGCCCCGAATGGAAAACTTTTCCTGCTGGAGAATTTGGCTTCAGGCAAAAAGTTTCACTGAACAATTTCAGACTCTGGACTTCCCTCCGCACTGAAGATCAGGGCTGCCTGGATCCCTTCCAATCAAAGGGGGCTTCCCTGGGGAAAAGAAGAGCTGAGGGCAATGGGAACCCTCTTTCTGCCACCCAGGATCACCCCCCAAAAGATCCCCCTTTTCCATCTTCCCAAAAGAGAGCTCTGCTTTCTTCCAACAGATGCAAGTTTCTTCTTGAGTCCCTTGTATTGTCCCCCTTCACCGCCCCCCCTGCAAGCCCCTCTTTGGTGTAGAAGGGTTGGGGGTCCTGGGCCTTCCAGATGTGGTGGGGTAACAACTTTCCCCTTCTTCCACTGGGGAATGGGACCTTTGGGGCTCCTCCAGATGTGAAAGGGAGACATCACTTTGCTGGGCTGGGTAGTTATCAATAATTCTACTCTTTGTGATAGTTTGTGTCTGGGAGAGAGGAGGGGGAGGGGAAAAAGAAAGAAACACTAGAACAACCCCAGAACTCCACCCTCCAACAGATATCCTGGACCATAAAACCCATAATTCCCTCTTAATACCAGATTTCTCCCCCCTCCCCCCATGGGATAATCCACTGCTCCTTTCCCATGGGGAGGGGCACCCAGGCCCTTTTAGCAGCGCCCGCCAAGATTCCCTCCTTCCCCCCCCACTCTGCCAAAGGGGGGACCCAGAAAGGCCCCTTATAGCCCCCCCACAGGCCCCTCAAACCCCCCGTGGCGCCCATCCAAACAGTTCAAGGCAGGGAAAAGGGAGGGGCCAAGTTCCCCTGGCCCCGCCTCCTTGCGGGGGGGCAGAGTTGAGCCGGATTACCTCTCTTTTCCCCCCCCACTCCCAAACTTGAGGGAAGCCTCCGAGCCTCACACGCAGAACGCCTGGGAGAAGCGGCCTTGGCAGCTTCAGAAGACAAACGGAGCATGCGCAAGAGAGCGTTGCCCGCAGTCACTCCCGGATGGAGGAGGAGAATTCCATGTGGGAGGATCTTTTGCAAGGAAGCCGGAACTCCTTTCTGCTCTAGGACTCAACACCTCTCTGGCCTTAACCCTTGCGCTGCGCCTCAGTCAGACCGGCATAGATGCTGTGGCCTATGTATGCAGTCTACAGGCGGTCAGTTGGTATTGGGGCTTTTCTCCTCCACTCCCCCCACCATCCACTCCCCCCACCCATCAGATCTCAACCCCACTTGGATGGCGGCGCGAAGGAGGCAAAGGCGCGTCTCCTGCAAGCGGAGCTGCTGTGGCCGGCGGGGACCACCAGGGGGCTCCCTCCGCAGGCAGCGAAGTCCTGGCAGCCTGCGAGCCTCAGAAGGGAACTGAGCATATGCGTCTGCCTTTTTCCCGTATCTGCTTCTCTTGCTCCCCCACCTGATGGAAAGACATGGGGGTCCCCTCACCCCCACCCTTTGCACCCAGACACCCACCCAGCCCCCCCTCCAGGGCCAAGAGGCTGCAAGGAGGCCTGGCAGGGAGGGAGGGGCTTGGAGGAGCATCCCCAGGAAGGGGGTCCCACTAGATGGAAGGCTGCAGTGGGGGGGGTCTTGCAAGGAGGAGGGTTTCCTATCTCCTCCCAGCCACAATCGCAGCCAACACAGGAATTTCTCTCCTTTTAGGCTTCTTTTCCTCTCCATGCCAGGAAAGTTTGGATGCTCTCTGGGAGCCCCAGGTAGGAATCCCACCCTTCGGGGGTCTCCCCAGCATTACCAAGCAAAGGGCGGGTGGCCACTGTACCCCCCCACTCCCCGGATAATCCAGGATTTCCCTGCAGGAAAGGAGCTGCTGGCAGTGTTGCTGGGGGTTCCATTCAGGGGGCTGGGAGGGGGGCATTTTGGGACCCCTCCTGGGAGGGAGAGAGAGAGACAAGCCTTCCCCTCCCTCTGTCTGTGTGTGTCTGTGTGTCTGTCTGGGGCACTTATGGATCTCCAACAGAAAGTTGGGTGGGTCAATCCAAGACTCGGGTGGGGGGAGGTTGGGGAGGGAGTGAGATCTAAGCCCCCCCCCACTATTACATCTGTCAATCAGTCTGCTTGCCTGGCCCCTTATGGCCCCTCAGCTGGACTGTGAGACTAATCCCGTCCAAGACTCAGCCTGGCTGGATCCCCCTCCCCTCCGCAGGTGGGAGGCCAAAAGGGAGGGAGAAGGTTGAGAAGGGGCGTTTCTGCCCAACTCCAAGGAAGGGAGCCCTGGGCAGACTCCCTCCATCCACTTAGGGGACCCACTTGGGACCCCAGAGAGGGATGCTTGCCTGGTCCTGAAGAGCCAGCCTGGAGGGACCAAAGATCCCAGGCACTTTGGATGCCCTTCTCAACCAGAGACCCTGGAAGAACTGCTGGTGCTGGCCCAAAGGGACGGAGGCAGATTCTGTGCCCGGAGCAGGTGGGCAGAGGCCCCAGAATGTGCTGCTGGCTGCCCTGAACCCTTTCAGATCAAGAGAAATGAGAAAAATCCCCCTTTGCAAAGCCAAAGGAGAAAACAGCCTAGCCAGGAGTGTGTTGGGGGGAATGCTGGTTATTTGTGGGGAAGAGGAGCAGCTGCATCCCATCGGATTGCACCCCCCAAAATACTCTTTACTCTGGAGGTGATCAGTGGGATCGGTTGGAGAGAGGAAAGGATCTCGTGTGACAAGGGAAACTTCTCCCTGTCTGGAGGGGATAAAGAGCTCCTGGAAAAGGCCGAGGGAATTCCTGGTCTCCAGAAACCACTTTCCTCTTGGCAGGTCCAGGAGGTTCCATGTCAGCCCCATGGAAAAGGGGATTTGCAGGGCAGCAGAGGTGGGGAAGGTCCTGGGCCTCAGGGAAAATTCTGGCCAAGCCTCAGGACAAATAATCCACAGGAAGAACCACACAAGTTTTGGTCTACAACATCCCCACTTCAAGAGTTGTGTTATCCGGAGGGGCCCTGAGAAAACGGTGTCTGCCTCCACCATCCTGTGTGGCTGAAGCAGGAAGACCCCAGAAGCTCAGATGGGGCCCCTGGGGGTCCCGGAGCAGCTCCGGCCATCCTGTCCCTGGAGACCAGAGCTGGATTTGGGACGGGGGAGGGGAGACCTTTCCCCAGCAGAAGGCTTCTTCCTCAGCCCGGAAGAGGAGGAGGAGCCGCAGGGGGAGGATTCCCAACAGGGGAGAAGAGCTGATCCGTTTTCCTGCATCTTCCATGCCTCCCTGCTGGCCTTTTCTGGGACGGAGGCCGGAAAGAAAAAATCTCTCTTCCCCTTTGCTTTGTCTGGATCGTTTCCCTTCTCCCGGCTGGCTCAGAGCTGGCAAAATGGGAGCATAGAGTTCGAATTCAGCCCTTCTTGGCTGCTGCCCTTGACTCCCCATTTTCTTGGCTTCCAGGTGAAGAGGCTGTCAGGGAGGGGACCCCTCCCAGGCAAGAGGGAACCTGCACACACACACCCCAACAGCCACACTGTGTGTCTGTGTGTGTGTGGGGGGGGGGGGCTCATCCCAGGTGAAGAAGGGCTCCGTCTGAAGGCAGCCAAATCCCAGGAGTTCAGACTTTCCCCCATTCATCCCCCTCTGTCACAGTCGCACTCTGGCCCTTTGTGTGGAATTGTGTGTCTTTGTGTCGAATGTCGCTTCAGCATTCACTAAAAGAACCATTGAAAGTTGGGGTCCTTTTGTTCTTTGTCCAGCGTTGTTTCAGCAGAGACACAACTGTCCTCGCAGCTGCCTTCTGCCTCAGTCGGAATCCCTGGATGCTCTCCAAGGGCAGCCCCACAGAGAGAGCTCTGCAGTAGTCCATCCTGGGGGCGAGCAGGGCGTGAGTGGCCGTGAAGGGAGCCAGGTGGCCCAGGAAAGGGAGCAACTGGGGCATAACCCCAAACTCTGCCATGGCCCCTCCTAACTACGGCTGCCCCCTGATCCTCAGGCAGGAGTTGTGGCTCCAGAAGGACCCCCAGATCAGGCCCTGGGGGGGTCTGGGCTTATGCCCCCTCATCCATCCTCAGAGATGATAAATCCCAGAACCAAAAGGAGAAAACAAATTAACCCCCCCTCTTCACTCCTGCCAGGTACAGCTGAAGGTTTTGTCCCCCATCCAAAGCGCTGGGACCTTCAGGCACCTGGAGAAGGACCCTGGTCTCTCTTCCTGGGACCCCTTTGTCTTCCCAAAGAGAGGAAAGGAAAGTTGTGGGTGCTCCAAGAAGCAAAGTCTCCCCTTGTGGAGGGGCAGAAACAAGGATGAGGAGGGGGCTTTATAGAAGCAGGAGGGGCTCCTGGAGGAAAAGCTCCTTCAGGCCGCATTTCACTCCCCTCTGCAGGAGATGGAAAAAAGGTTTATGGTTTCTTAGAGGTGACTTTTTCCTCTTTAGTCCGGTCTTTCCTGCCACTCCCTCATTCTCTGAGTCTAACAGAAGTGGGACCCACTTAGGAATAGAGACAAATCAGTTTCTCTTGTGACCGACAGGAAAGGCTGAGCAAGGAGACCTTAAATTGTCTGGGACGGAGTCAGAAGGAAAACAACCTCAGGGTCCTCCAATTATAAGCAGAGGGAAACAATATATTGGTGGTGGTAAAAGAAGACACACAAAGTAGGTAGACAGATCTTTTCTTGTTGTATTTTAATGGGAGTTTCTTTATTTGTGTCTAGAAGTGGATGAGCCAAATCTTGCAAGGAACTGGACGTAACCCGGGAGGAGAATCCCCTCCATCTCAATAAGGACCTCAAAAGGCCGGAGGAAAAGAAGCCAGAGAGCCAAGAGGAGAAACCATTTCAACCTTTGGTGGATAGAAAGAGTATCAGGAAGAGGAGATCCCTCTCTTCCCATCAAAGGATCCCCTCAGGAGGAAACCAGATCCATGCACAGAGTGTGGAAAGTGTTAAGTTTGGGTCGAGTGAAGAGGCAGGACTCTCAGCTAAGACAACAGCTTGTTTATTTGGTAGACTGGTACAAGAAGAAGTGAATGAGCTGTCCGGCAGCTCCCTCTTTTAAAGGGAGCTGTCTGACAGCTCAGCCACTGAGATCTCTTGAATTTCCCACCTGTAGTGTGAACCAATCAATTTAAACCACCTGTCAGATCCCTAAAAGTGATACTGCCAATCAATTGGGAGAAGGGGGAGACTTGGATTCAATTTACTAGCATTGCCTGTGTCAACAGATATTTTACAACCTATATCCTGGCGCCAAAGAGCCCTGAGATCCTCTTAACGTGGAGGAATGTTTATGATAGCCATGTGGGTTGTTTCACTTTAAAGGATAACGGTGGGAATGCATGTTTGTTCGGGTTCTCAGGGAAACTAGTAAAGAAAACATCTTCACACTTGTGTATTGGCTAAAATCTGCAGTCTGATTTAAAGGGAGGGGTCTCTACTGCTTTAATCCTACTTGTCTTGCCTAAGGGTATTCAGCTCTTGCTTTAACAGGGTTGCTACCACTCTGCTTAATAAAAGGATCCTTTTAAACTATCAAGTTTCAAGAGTCTTTACTTTCTTAAGTTGGAAGGAGAGGCAATCATTACAGATGGAGAAGAGGCTGAAGAAGCCAAGCCAAAGTGTGTGTGTGTGGGGGTGTCAAATAAAGAGCAAAATTCAGAACTTTGGGGGGGATGAGAAAGAGGCAAAAGCTCCCAGAATATTAGAGGGAGGGGGGTTTAAGCCCGTTCCCCAGAAAATCCTGCAATGAAGAGGGTCTCCTCAGCTGGGGGCTTTGGAGGGGCCACAGGGGACCCCCATCTTCCTCAGAGTCACGGAGGGTCCCCTCCAGGGTGTGGCTGTCTGTCTTTTCCCTCAGGGCAACCCCGGATCCCACTCGGAAGACCCAGCCCTGCATGGCTTCTCCCCACAGGAGCCTCTCCTGGAAAGACACGGAGCCCAAGCAAAGCTGGAGAATCCCCAGGGGCTGAGTCCACCCCCAACATACAACCCTGGGACCCATAAACCAGGAATGCCCCAGATCCCCTCCGCCTCCCTGGCCATCCTGGGCTTTCTCCGTGGGTCTGGGCTTTGCTTTCCCCTGAGTGCCCCATGCATGGAAAGAGGTGGCTGAGCAACATGGGATATGGTCTCATCTGTTTCCAGGACTCAGAAGATGGAACCTGGAGGGATTCAAGCAGATCTGCTTCCCTTTCCCACCATGAGGCTCCCCAGCTTCCTCCTCCCAAGAGGGGCTCCCCACTCAGCTGGGCAGAGTCCTGTCTGGCATCCCTACATGACCCCCCTTGCCTGGCCTGTGCATGGGAAAGGGTGGCAGGGGAACATGGGACATGGGCTTCTGCATTCCCAGGTCTCTGAAGATGGAAGTTGGATTTTGAAGATCAGCTTTCCATCTGCAACACGAGGGTCCTGAGCTCCCCTTCCCTCCCTCCGTCCCCTCCCCACATGGGTGAGAGGCAACCTTGATTTCTCCATCTCTTTTCACTTGGTTTTTTTCTAACGTCCTCCCCCCTTGCTCCCTCTCTCTCTCTCTCTCTGATTTTTTTTAACTCTGCAAAGTTCAAAAAACTAGTTTTTCACTAAAGTTGATTTTGTTCTTAGAGCCTGGCTACACTATTGCATCAGCCCTTTTCTGTGATGCCCTTGAGCATTAGCTTTCAAAATAAAGTAAATTTTGGCTCCAACTCAGCTGGCAGCTATTTCAGATCTGTGACATGCTCTGGCATTATCTGGCCGCCAGAGTTTTGTCTTTCATCACTATTCAAACAAATTCAGATTTATTTGTTATTTCAGCCACAGATGCCATATATTCCCTGCATGGAGCTCCCAAAATTCTCAATTCTAGATAATGGATTTAATTCCATCTCTTCTCCTGTTGTTTTGAATCACTTGGGGATTATTTCCCTTTCATTTCCCTCCAGAGAATTTCCCAACCATCTTTGACTGCAAGAACTAGCTGAATTGTCCAGAGATCCCTCCTGAGAGGGAGAACTGTGATAAAAGTTTCAGCTCTGCTCTTTGGCTGAATCCTCCAGGGGAGACTTTGGGCAGAGAAATATGGAGTTTTGGGACAGGCAGAGTCTGTGCTCTTGAATGTACGTCTCTCTCCTTTCCAGATGAAGCTGAGTGTTTCTCTGTATTGAGAAAAAGCAACTGGTTCATATTCCACCTTGTGAGAGTTTTTTGATTCTTCTAATTCTTCTTTAGAAACAGGAAAAGGATTCATTGATTCACCCCATGAATTATGGACCTCCTGCTTCTGACTCTGATGCTGCTTTTGTCCCATCCAGTCTCTGGGAAGCTGAGAATGAAATGCCCGCTGAATTTGGAGAACCAGGATGGAAAACAACCACAGAGCTACTACAGCCCAGGAGACCATCTCATTGGTATAGTCACCAATGGAAGGAAAAGATTACATACAAAGTTGCTTTTCAACGTGGCTCCTTCTCTTCAGTTTCTTTTCCATGATATGTAAGTCCTTCAGGGTGATGGAGTTGCTGTCCCTCCATTCTAACACTCTCCTTCTTTTCAGTTTTTTTATTTTTCATTTATTCCTATATTGGGGAATATGTCTAATTTCCTGAATGATTTTGATTTCCATGGCTTCTCTCTTTGGTCCGATTTTGTGAAAGAGACTCAAAAAGGGGTCTGAAAAAAAGCTGAAAGGGCTGCAGATTATTTTCCTCCCTCAATTCAATCCTTAATTTATCACTTGAATAAATTTTTTTATTTAAAGTAGCAGTGGAATCAGTTGTAGTTGCCATACCTCAGCCCATTTCCATATTGTGTAACTGATGTTTGCTTTTGGATCAATGTTGGTTTAAGGCTCAATAGGCTTCTGGAAGATTATATATATTATATAAAACAAAAGCATTTGTTTTGGCTGTTGAATATAATAACTTTTTTTTTCAATAGGACTTCTTACGATTTTTCTTATTGCTTACGATACATTTTCAACATTCAACTGGCCAACAAAAATTCCCAGCTCCTGCACAACCTCACACTTGGCTACAACATCCATAACAACTATGTGAGTACTTTCCACACTTCAGATGCCTTGCTGGACATGCTCTCCACTGGAGAAGCCAATGTCCCCAACTACGGCTGTGGAAGGAAGGAGAACCTCCTGGCTCTTCTTGATGGAGCTGAAAGGGCCATCTCCATCCAAATGTCAACATTAGGAGGCACCTACAAAATCCCACAGGTTTGTGTGTGTTTTTCTCCGTCTGGTAAAGTGAGGGGTGGGTGGTGGTGGGGGCTGAGCAATAGATGCAATCATGTCTTCTCCATGGAATTCAAGAGCTGCTTTTCTCCATATTAGCAAAAACCTCAATATTTTACCCCATTATGTTCATGTTGAGATTAATCATAAAAGGCCTGAAATGCAAGCAATACATTCCCTGGAGAAGATATTCTACCAACTATTTAACTGATCAAAAAAGGTTCCATTTTAGGCCCAGTACTCTTCAACATCTTCATCAATGATTTGGATGAGGGAAGAAATCATCAAATTTGAAGACAACACTAAAGTGTAATGGCTTAATGGGTGTTTTAAATTACTTGAACTATTTTAATTTTAATTTTAAATTGGTTTTATTGGGGTTTTAACGCTGGCCAAGTTTATATAATTCTCTTAATTTGGTTTTAAAGGTGTTGATTTGTTTTTGTATTGTTTTAACATGGCTGTACACGGCCCTGAGTCCTTCGGGAGAAGGGCGGTATAGAAATCTAAACAATAAATAAATAAATAAATAAATAAATAAATAAATAAATAAATAAATAAATAAAGTGGCAGAAATAGCCAACAACCCAGATGGATGAAGATCCAGATGGATCTAGATATACTTGAACCCTGGGCCTATCTAACAAAATGAAATTTAATGTAGAGAAAAGTAAGGTTTTATACTTAGGCTAGAAAAACCAAATGTCTACGTACAGATGAGGTGAAACCTGGCTCAATAAGTGTAACTGTGAGAGGGATCTTGGAGTCCGAGTGGACAATCACTTAAATATGAGCCAGCAGCAGCTAAAAAAGCTAATTCAGTCCTAGGTTGCATTAACAGAGGGATAAAATCAATACATGAAGTATTGGTACCGTTTTATAATGTCTTGGCAAGACCACACTTGGAATAGTGCATCCAGTTTTAGTCTCCATATTATAAAAAAGATGTAGAGACTCTGGAAAGAGTGTAGAAAAGATGATTAAGGGCCTGGAGACTAAAACATATGAGGAACAGTTGGATTGACTTGGATTGTTTTGTCTTAATAATTATCTGATAATTTATAAAGCAAGTTCAAAAGTTATGGTCTTTGGGAAATGACATCCTAGCCATAGATGGTCAGCCATTAGAGCAAGTAACACCTTTCCTTACCTGGGGTTGTTTTCTCTGAGCCTGAATCTTGGCTCCCTCATCATCCAAGGAGCTCAGTTAGAGAAAGGGCAGGAGTGAAAGTGGTGCTTAAATGAAAACCTCTTAGCTCTCCAGCTTCCTCAGCCCCAGTTATTAAAGTATAGGAGGCCCAGTTTTCCCCCATGTTCTTACATCAATCTGATGTTTGGAGCTCCAGAGAGAAACCACCAGCAGAACCAACCCAATCTCAGCCTCTGAGGAGTATCTTGGGGTGGACAAAAGGACTCCAGCTGCTGCCCTCAGAGCTGATTTGGGAATTTACACAATTTCTGCTTTGCCTAAATTCAGAAAATATGGCTATTATTGGCATAAAATGTAATCTATGGAAACTGACAGACTCTGAAAATTGTGGCTGTTGGAACAGACAAAACTTCAGTTAAAGACCATACTTGGATTACTCAACTGACAAATCTTATTAGGCTTTGACGTCTGCCTGTTTATTGTATAACTGGAGAAAGAAGTTAAAAAAATTCCTTCAATACAGCATATAAGGAAAATTTGTATAAGCTGTATAAGATGTTTTACAGGTGGCAGTTATCCCCATCGAGAATAGCCAGAATGTTCCAGAACAAATCGGAGAAATGTTGGAAATGTCATCAGACCACAGGATCGTATTACCACATGTGGTGGTCCTGCGTAGAAGCAAGGAGATATTGGACTAAGATACACACGTGGTCGGAAAAAATGACTACGAGACATATTGACTTAAACCTGAGATATTTTTATTAGGGATTCTTCCCAAAATATACAACAAAGAATTGCAGTATTTAATCGTGAATCTGTTAACAGCAGCTAGAATTGTATTTGCAAAACATTGGAAAGAAGAAACGATACCTAAAGATGAAGAAATTATTAGGAAAATGTTAGTCTGTGCCGAAATGAGTAAATTGACATTTGAAATAAGAGAACAGGAGGGAAAAAAATATTATTTGATATGGGATTTATTTTACCAATGGGTAGATAATAAAAAATGGTGATAAGCTAGCAAATGTTGTATTTTTAAGTGATAAATATAAGTGGATTATTTCTTATAAGAATAAATTTTGAATAGCTAGGGATACTTAGAAGAGTGGTTAGGGCACAAAGGATATTAACCGACTGATGTACTGTCTGTATTTGTTTGAAAGAATGATGTTTGAATGTTTTATTTTTGTTTTTGTTTTTTTGTTCTAAAATAAAAATCATTTGGAAAAAAAAATTCCTCCAAAAAGAATCTGGGATATAGAAGCAAAAAAAGATGCAGCAATCCTCGAAAATTATAATAGGCCCTTTATTGGAATAGAATACTCCAGTTGGCATTTGCACGTGTTAATCTAATTGTGATCAATTGTAGGGGTGATGCAGTAATATGATTTACATTTTTATTGTTTTTTAATTTGATTATTATTTTCCATTATTATGATACAATCTTGCTAATATTCTGTCTTTAATATTTTAAAAAATGTCTGTTTAACAAACTATTCTAATACATTCAGGAGAACCAGGTTGGATTTATTAAAATCTAATATTTTGGACTTGATCGGACCCCAAATATCACAGAATTCTTCATTGCTTTTTCAGATCAGTCTTAAAACTGCTTCAGAGGCTATGAGTAATAAAAGGAAATTCCCCTTTTTCCATCGGATGAATCCCAAAGAAGGGATCCAGTACCCAGCAATTGTCCACCTGCTCCTCCATTTCAGATGGACCTTGATTGGCCTCTTTGCTTCAGACACAGAAAATGGAGAGAATTTCATGAGGATTTTTCTTCCTATGCTTATCAGGAGTGGAATTTGTGTAGTTATATCACAACTGTTCTCAACAACTGGATACACAACAGCCCTCAGGGATTCCCTCTCTAAGTGGAGACAAGTCAACGTCTTTGTTCACTTCATGGAATATGTTTTCTTTTGGAGCAGAATCCTTCCTTTCCATTTAACATTTATGCGTCTGCCAGGACCCATTGAAGGGAAAGTCTGGATCCTCACAAATTTTCTTTATTTTCCAAAGAACAAGCACAGACTTCTCAAATACATCCATAGTATTTCAAACTTTGGTTATCCGTTAAAAGAAAGGCCAACGGATGATGCATTTGAACCCAATTTCTTTGTGGAAGAAAAGTTTCAAAATTATTATTTTTTCTGTTCTCTTTCAAAAAATGTCTTTTCTGTCAAAGGCCGCAGAAGATGCACCCAGAAAGCCCCACTGGAAACCCAGGAGAAAAGGAACAGAAGATGGATCCCAAATAACGACAATAATTACAGTGTGATGAAGACTCTGGCCCAAGCCTTGAATGCCGCTTATTCCTCTAGATCGAGGAGGAGGAGAAGGAAGGAGGGAGAAAAGAGGTTGGGGTCTTCAAGTCTGCAGCCGTGGCAGGTATGGGGGTCCCGATATGGATCCAGCAATCTTAGATCCTTTGGAGGAGGAATCCAGAGGAGAAGGAGGGGAACCATCTCAACAGATCTGGCCAATTTGATTACTCAGGGAATAATGGCTCCAAAGAGTAGATACCATGGCATTTTAATATTACACACTGCTCATTTGAAAATTCTGTATTCTTTTTTAAATGAATTCCCGTATTTGTGGGTTTGTGATTAACATAGTGGAATTTCCCCTTTGTTCCGTCCCCACTGCAGGTGGGTCTGTGTGCAGCTCAACGGGCAGCTAAACCCCCTCTTCTCCTCCAGTGAAAGGGAGCCTGGGGTGGATCTGGGTGTTTCTTGTTTCTTTTCTTTTTTTTAGAAATTTTATTAAGTTTATAAACATATATACATTAACATTTACATTAACATCGGATGTGCAGTAGTTATAACTATGTACAAAAATACATTTCTGGTGTCATTTTAATTACTTTTTACTTTTATTTAAGTCACTTTTTTTTCTTCCTTTCATTTTATCATTCATCCATTCATACCACCTTCCCCACACAGTATAATATTCTGAATTCTCATCATCGTTTATTTCATGGGTTAATTTGGTCACCTCTGCGCACTCCAGTATTTTCCTAATTATAAGCTCTTCTGGCGGTTGGGTTTTCTTTTTCCAATATTGTGCGTAGGCCAGTCTGGCAGCTGTAATTATGTGTATTATTAAGTGGATCTTATCTTTTCCATATGGCTTCTTTACTATTCCCAGGAGAAATATTTCCAGGGTCAATTCAATATCTTCCCTGATTATTTCTTGTAGCCATCCCCTGATCTTACTCCAGTATCCTTTTGCTTCAGGGCATGTCCACCACATGTGAAAGAAGGTGCCTTGACCATAGCCACATTTCCAACAATTGGGATGCATATTGGGATACATCTTTGCTAACCTAGCCGGGGCTAAATACCACCTGTGGAGCATCTTATAATGATTTTCTTTATATGTCGCAGCTCTAGTCAATTTGAGGTTCTTATTCCATGCCCCTTCCCATTCATTAAAATTTATATTATGTCCAATATTTTTCTCCCATGCACTCATTTGATTTTTTATTGTATCCTCAGCCCTATCTTCATCTAATAAATAATTATATAATTTAGAAAGGATCTTTTTATCTGTTCCCATCAGAACTTTATCTAACCCGTTATATCTTAGTTCAACTCCACACTGTTCTTTATCTTTCTGATACCTGGATTTTATTTGGAGATAGGTCCACCAGTCCAAATTTATTCCTTGCTCTCTCAAGGCCTCATTTGGTTTAAGGTTTCCTCCTTCGTCTAAGATGTCTTTATACCTACAGATTTTCTCCATTCCCCATCTATTGGGGTGAATCAGAGCCTCCATCGTAGAGAGCCATCCTGGGACTTTTTTATAATATCTTTGCCTGATTCCAGTCCATGTTTGTATCAATGAATCTCTAATTTTATGTCTATGGAAATATGTTTTCTTATTCTTATCTGTGTCCCATAGGTATGTGTGCCACCCTTTTTGTAGATTGTGACCTTCTAGGGTTAAAATCCTCTTATTTTCCAGGGTGGCCCAATCCCTTAGCCAAACTAGCTTAGCTGCCCTGTAGTATGTTTCCCAATTGGGAAGTCCAAATCCTCCTATATCTCTTTTGCCCCGTAAAATTTTAAGAGAAAACCTCGACTTTTTCCCCTCCCATACAAATTCCCTAATAATTTTATTCAGTTCTGAGAAAAATTTTCTATCTAAATTCACCGGAATATTTTGATACAAGAATAGCACTTTGGGGAGGATGTTCATCTTAATCGTAGCTATTTTGCCCAGGAGTGACAATTTTATTTTCTTCCATCTGTCCAGGTCTTGTTTCATTTTCCTAATTAGAGGGGTATAATTGTCATCTTTTAGGGACGAACACCTTGCAGTAATCCAAATTCCTAGATATTTGATTTTTTTTACCACCCAATAGTTCCTCTATCTCTTTCCTCTGTACTTCGGTTACATTCTTAGTCAATATTTTGGTTTTAATTTTGTTCAGTTTGAAGCCTGCCACCTCTCCATATTTGCCCAATTCCTCTAACACTTTTTGTCCCGATTCTATAGGGTCTTCTAGGATTAAGGCTACATCATCTGCAAATGCTTGCGTTTTATAAACCTCCTTTTTAAGCCTTTTATTTCCTCATTGTTTCTAATTTTCCATAGCAGGACTTCTAGAGCCAAAATAAATAGTAATGGTGACAGGGGACATCCTTGCCTCACGCCCTTTCTAATCTGAAATGTTTTTGTTCTGCCTCTGTTTACTAAGATACTCGCCTTCTGATTATCGTAAATAGATTTTATCATATTTTCAAAATTTGTTCCAAATCTCATAACCTCCATTTGTTTTTTCATAAATTTCCAATTTAAATTGTTGAATGCCTTTTGGGCATCGACAAACACCAAGGCCATCTGTTTTTCGGGGTGTTCTTCATAATACTCCAGAATATCCAGCACGGTTCTCAAAGTATCTCTAATTTGCCTCCCTGGGAGGAATCCATTTTGATTCCTCCCAGGGAGTTATCTTGGAGTTTTCTTTCTGCTTCTCCTAAATGGTTTAAAAAGTCTTTCAGGGTCTCTCTTTTATCCTTATTTTTGTATGCACTGTAGGAAATTACCACTCCTCTTAAGTAGGCCTTCATTGCGTCCCAAACTATTGCACGGGGTGTTCCTTGATTTTCATTTGCCTTGAAAAAAAGCTTTACTTCCTCTTTAAGTTTTTTTACGCATTCTTTATCACTCAATAATTTGGCATTGAGCCTCCATCTCTGTTGTTTCTTTCTCTTTACACTCTTCCACCTTATTTCTAAGGGGTTATGGTCTGCCCAGGCGTTCGGGTTGATTTCTGCCATTCCTATTTCTAATCCCAGCTTCCTGCTGACCCAAGCCATGTCTATTCTAGACCATGACTTTTGTGGGTTTGAATAAAAAGTATATTGTCTGTCGTTTGGATGTAAGGTTCACCATATATCGATCAAATTTAGTTCATCTGCTAAATCAAAAAAAGCTCTCGGTAAATTTGCCCTTTTATTTTTCTTTATTTCATTACTTTTATAATCTTTATCCAAATCTACAATACCATTAAAATTGCCTATTATGCAAATTTCATTATATTCCATTTTTCCTAATTGCTCATGGAGTTTCTTGAAATATTCTCCCTGCTTTTTATTTGGTATATATATGCCCACTAATAATATTTTGGAATTCCCTCTCCTAATCTCAATCATAAGAGTTCTTCCCTTTGTATCATTGAACTTTAACTCTGCTTCGATTCCATTCTTTACATAAATTACCACTCCCCTCTTCTTCTTTTCTGCTAGGGAAGTAAAAGTTTGACCAATTTTTTTGTATTCTAAACATTTACCCTCTTCCTTTTTTATGTGGACCTCCTGAAGACAGATTATATCTATGTTTTGTTTGACTAATTTTGTTAATGTTAATTTCCTCTTTTTGTAGTCGTTTAATCCGTTAATATTTAGCGATATTAGTTTCAGATCATTCATTCCTGTTTTCCTCGTCTAGTTTTTAGACCCTTACTGGTCTTGCTCTTTTCCCTTTGGCTTCTTCTTCTGCTTCTGTCCTCTTCTCCTCCGCGATTCCTTCTTTAATATTTTGGTGGTGTGAGGCTTCCTCTTCTACTGCTATTGTCTCTATTTCTTCTTTACTGCTCTGTTCTTCCTCTGAGCCTCTCAGCTGATCGAGGAAGTCTTGTGCTGTGCTCAAACTGTTGATTTTTATTTTCCTCCCTTGCCAAGTGATTAACATCCCTTCTGGCAGGAGCCACCTGAATAATATATTTCTTTTATTCAATTGTACAGCTAGGAATTTATAGTCTTTCCTCACCTCCCTTACTCTTCTTGGTACCTGTTTTAGGATTATCACTTCTTTCCCTCTATATGTTATCGGTTCTTCCCTCACCATGTTATATAAAATGTCTTTCACCTTTGTTCTTGCAAACCGAACATGCACTTCCCTAGGGAGCCTGTTCCTCCTTGCATAATTTGTCTGAACTCTATATACGTCGTCCACTTCTCTAATTATCTCGTTTATCTTGCTGAAGTACTTCTGCAATCAGCTCTGCCATCTTCTCTCCCAGATCCTCTTCTTTGTCTTCGGTGATGTTTTGGAAACGCAAGTAGAAAGCCGCCCGGTCCATCTCCAATTGGATTATTGAATCCTCTAGCTCTCTATTTTGCATTGTCAGAGTTTGGTCTACGGTGTCTAGTTTCTTCTCGGTTTGTTCTACTCTTGTTTATACTTTCTGAATTCTTTGCTCATTGTTAAATATTGAGACTTGGATCTCGTTCATCTTCTGGTCCAATGCATGGATATCTGTTTTTAATTCGGCATGACTGTTTGACATTTTCTCCTGCATGGCCATCATAGTTTCTTGGATTAAAGTCAATGATGATTGCATAGTTTGTATTGTTGGTGTTGCTATAAGTTTTTCCATTTTTGCCAATCCTTCCATTGATTTCTGGGTAGCTGGAGAGGTCATTGCTATAGTGGGATTGGACGGAGTCTTTTTTCCTGTTTTCACAACTGTTGCATTGGAAGAAAAATTGGAAGAAAAAACAGCTCCTTTCAACTTCAGCACAGCCTACTTAGCACAAGTTAATTGGATCGGCCTCCCGACTCTAAGCTCATTTGTTCTCAGCTGTTTTGTGCAGGGCTCTGCTGCTTGCTGGAAAGAGGTAAATTGCTGGAGCAGATTTTTTTCCCCATGTGCTAATCAAGCTATGCTGAAAATGAAAATGAAAGTAAAGCAGGCTGTTTGCTGTTTGCTGCAACGAGGCAAAATTGCTCAGAGGCAGAGGGAGATTTCTTTTTCTTCTTTTCCTCACCAATAAAGGTAGGTGCGTCTTATACTCCGGTGCATTTTATATTCCGAAAAATATGGTAACTATGATTTTGAGATCATTTTCACAAACATTTGCTGATGATAAATATTGTTTCTGGAAAATTGATATTCCTCTCATTAAATTTTATTTTATTCAAAAAGGTAAAATACAAACTTCAAAAAATGAAATTATTACAAAGTCAAAACAAAATTAAATGAAACATTTTTAAAAAAAATTGTGCATTAAAAACAGATAAAACCACATACGCATATATTGTTTCCCAGTTGAATACTGACAGATGTACATTTCTCCCCCTTGCAAAATAGGCCCACAATTATAAACTTCTACCGATATATTTGCAACCACTTGACTTGTCATCTGTCTGCTGTATATAAAAAATGTAGTTAACAGGCAATCAAAAAAAAAATTAAATTTCAAAACTTCAAAACTGTCTGTTATCTGCTATTATATTTAACTCTCAGACAATTTGCAGTGGCTTATTGTGTACCACAGACCACCACAATCATTATCTCTGATCCATCCTGAATCTGTTCATGATTCAATATCTTTGTTTGATTCTTAATAATAATTCATTTCCTTAAAACTTTAATTAGGATCTTTCCCAGCAAGTGCTTTCCATTCCCCAAAGTCACAGGACCTCCTGTAAATTGAAACAACTCTTAAGATTTGTTTTCCAGTTAAATATGACAAGTCCATCCCCCAATCTCCCTCAATCTTCTTGAAAGAATCCATTTCTTCAGTCATCCCTTCTGTCCACTTTGAGTCTTCAGGGTCCATGGCCTCTCCAGCCATCTCCAAGCAGCCTCCCTTCAAACCAGACTCCTCCTTCAGGGATGCCAGCAGGATATTAAGTTCCAATCCACCCATCCAATCCATCCAATTCAACAATTGTTGCTTGCTTCTGATTATCGTCTTTAAGTTGATTTAAAACCATTGTTATTTTATCAAATTTTTTAAATGAAGTTTCAAATAAGGTTTCTAAGTAGAAAAACTTTATAGTCTTTAAATTAAATGACATCATATTAGTTTACTCTAGGATCTACATCTTAGATCAAATCTTTTTTTTTATTAAAAAGTTTTAACAAATTTTACAACAAATTTCTCCCCCTCCCCCCCAACCCTCTAATCCTCTTCCCCCCTCCCCCCAAGACTTCCCAGAGCAACTACAGGGTATAACATTTAACAAACATAAACAAACATATACTAATCTCCTATAAATTGCACTCTCCCTCTTGCTCTCTAACTCCCCTTTACCTAACTAAATATTCTAAAAGTAATTCTGTTTTTCATTCATAAGCTATTTGAAACTTTTTAGTCCGATATTTATTTTGAATATAATCAATCCATCTTCTCCATTCCAGTATATATCTTTCATTTGAGTGGTCCTTCAAATATGCTGAAATTTTGGCCATCTCTGCTAAATTTGCTACTTTTAATGTCCATTCTTCAATAGTAGGTAAATCTTCCTTCTTCCAGTACTGCGCCACCAAAAGTCTGGCTGCTGTTATTAAATTTAAAATCAATTTAGTCTCTATAACCGTACAATCTGTAATTATTCCCAACAAAAACAACTGTGGAGTAAATTTTATCCTCTTCTTAAGAATGTTTTGCATAATCCACCATATTTTTATCCAAAATGCCTTGATTTTTTTACATGTCCACTATATATGATAATACGTAGCTTCATCACAATCACATCTCCAACATTTACAGTAGATTGCAAAGTTGGATACATACAAGCTAACTTTTTTGGATCTAGATGCCATCTATAGAACATTTTATAAAAGTTCTCTCTTAAATTTTGAGCTTGGGTAAATTTAACATTTCTAACCCATATTTTTTCCCACGTTTCCATCATTATTGGTTCCTCAATATTTTGTGCCCATTTCATCATGCAGTCTTTAACCAGCTCCGTTTCTGAATCTTATGTGCATTTGACTTTGGTCTCTAATTTGTTTTACCAAATTCTCCTCATGCTGCGAGATACCAATTTTCTGATCTTCTCTCCATCTAGCTTGCAGCTGTCCATACTGAAACCATGTTTGAACTATCCTTTCTTCTTTTAATTCATTCAAAGATTTTAACTTTAATATACCTCTTTCCATATTGAGAAGCAAGATAAGTAATCACATCTTGTTTTTGTTCTACACTTATATTCTCTATCGCGTGTCTGGGTATTGCCCACATTGGTAACTTATCGTTTAATTTGTATTGATACTTTTTCCGGACACGCAATAAAGCATTCTTTAGTATGTGGCTTTTAAAAGCCTTGTCCACTTTCTTGTCATATAATAGATAAGCATGCCAACCAAATACCAAGTCATATCCCTCAATATTCAATACTCTTTCTTCTGTTGAATTAATCCAGTCACTAATTGCTGTTAGGACAGCTGCCTCATAGTATAATCTTAAATTGGGCATTTTGAGACCTCCTCTTTCACGTATATCTTGCATTATTTTTTGTTTTATTCTTGGTCTCTTTCCTGCCCATACAAAATTACTAATCCCCTTCTGCCATATCTTCAAATTTGCATCTTTTTTAAGTATTGGTATCATTTGAAAAAGAAAAAAAAACTTTGGCAAAACATTCATTTTTACTACTGCTATTCTTTTTTTAAAAAAAAATTTTATTATATTTTTATTGTTAAAGAATAACAAAAAGGAGAAAAAAAATCAATACAAAATTCAATAGTAAGGAAAGAAAAAAAATTTCCCCCCCAACGTGCTATACAAACGGAAAGGAAGTTTTAGGAACTTGAAGTCTTCAATTCTTCCAGAAATCTCTTTGATAAGGTACTGGTGCCGATTCATCCAATCTCCCAAGTGCAAAGTCCACAAATGGTTGCCAAGTGTTCCAAAAAACATTTTCTTTATATATACCACTTCTAATTTTAATATCACAAGTCAATTTATCATTTAATGCAAATTTCCATGTTTCATTGTACCATTCTTCTAATTTTAAGTCAACATTTAATTTCCAATATCTAGCAATTATAATTCTCCCCATTATAACCAAAATCCTCACCAATTCTCTTTCTCCAGTTGTTAATGTTGTTTCATTCAATATTAATAATAATATGGTTTCCAATTTCAATTTGACCCTCTTCTTAATTATTTCAAATATTTCATTTTCTATCCTAGACCAAAAAAGTTCAACCCCATTACATTTACACCACATATGAGCATATGTCCCGAGTTCCACTTTACATCTCCAACACATTTTATCCACTTTATTATCCATTTGAAAAAGTCTTATTGGGGTCAAATACCACTTCCAAATAACTTTATAATTATGTTCTTTAATCCTTATTGATAATGTCCTCATTATTCTGCTAACCCAATTCATATTCCAATTTTGATCAGAAATTTCAATACCCAGTTCTTTTACCCAATTCTCTTTCATTACCCTTTGTGAATTATTATCAAAGTTAATAATTTTATAAATTTTACTAACTAATCCCTTTGGCCCAATTTCATCTTTTATTATTCGAGATGTCAAATTTTCAAATTCCGTTTCCTTTCTACTCTCATCGTTCCTTTCTTTGCATTTCCTATTCCATTTATTCATTTGAATTCTTTCAAACCAATTAATGTTTAATTTTCCATAAATTTCCTCTTTCCTCATTTCATTTTCTATAAATTTCAACCATTCACTAATTGTTTCCACTTTCTCTTCTATTATAATCCTCTCTCTGTTACTATTTAATTTCATTGGGCAATTCTCTTTCAGTTTACCTAAATACAATGCGTCTGGTATTAATTTTTTTGCTACTCTGTCCCAATTTTTAGTCAAACTATTTAACCAATAATTGCAAATTTTAACCTTACCATTAAAATTTTCCAAAAACCATTTGTAACCAAACTTCTTTATTTCCTTCATTTCCAAATTACCCCAAAGTTTAACATCTCCTTTTAAAATTTTTACTACTGTTTTTATATTAAATGCTCTATAATAGTTTAATAATTTTGGAATTCCTAAACCACCTTGTTTTTGGTTCTGATACCACATTTTCTTAATCAGTCTTGGTTTTTTATCCCCATTACAAAATTTATCTAATTTTTTTTATATACTTCAATGTCCTTCTCGGTTAAAAAAATTGGGAGCATCTCGAATAAAAAGTTAAATTTAGGAAGTAACATCATTTTACATAAAGCTACTCTACCAAACCAAGATAACTTGAGTTTTTTATATTTCCCAATTTTCTCTTCAATTTCTTTTGTTACTATGTCATAGTTTAGTTTCTTTAAATTTTTAATTTTAAGTGAAAGTATAATACCTAAATATCTTAAATTATCCTTTATCCTAATTCCAAATTGATTTTGTAATTTTTCTAATTTATTTTCCCTATCAATTTCCATTAATAATTCTGATTTTGCCCAATTTACTTTCAAACCAGTCATATCTTCAAATTCTTCCAAATGTATTTGAACTCTTTTTATATCATTTGTAATATTATTTAAAATGACAAGAGTGTCATCTGCATATAAATTAACTTTGACGCCTTTATAACCTATTAATTCTGAATCCTCTTCAATCAAAGTTGTTAAAATATCCATTGCTAATAAAAATAGGGTCGGAGACAGAGGACAACCCTGTCTTGTCCCTGCTTCCAAATTTATACCTTGTGTAAATATACTATTTACCTTCACTCTTGCCGTACCCCTCTGGTACAATTTGGAAATAATATGAATAAATTTATTACCAAATCCTAATGCAGAAATCATTTCTTTTATAGTATCCCATTGTATAGAATCAAAAGCTTTAAAAATATCCAAGGCAAGAATACCTATCTTATCACCATTATTCTCAGCAATATCAATAACATTTAATACTCTTCTAACTAAATCGCACATATAACGCCCTTTAACAAAACCTACTTGATTATGGTTTATATATTTATCTATAAAATTATTCAATCTATTTGCTACAATTGCAGTAAATATCTTAGCATCTTGGTTAATCAAGGAAATGGGCCGATAGGATTCAATTTTTTCTAAATCTTTACCTGGTTTCGGGATTAAGGATATAATTGTTCTATTCCAGGACATGGGAATATCATCTCCATGTAATATCTTATTATACAATTTCTGTAATTTTGGGATCAAAATTTCTTTAAACTCTTTATAAAATTCTGCTGGTAACCCATCCTCACCTGGAGATTTTCCAAGTTTTAGCTTCTGAATCACATCTTTAATTTCCTCAGAGGTAATATCCTTTTCCATTTTTTCTTTATATTTATTATCAATTTTCTTCTGACCATATTTTTCTAAGAAATTTTTTAATTTACAATTATCAATTTCTTTTTTAAGATATAATTCTTGAAAAAACTTTTTAACAATTTCACATTTCTCTAATTTTTTATAACATCTCTTACCTTTTTCATCTATTAGGACACCTATTTCTCTTTTTTCTTTTTTATCTTTCGCCATTCTTGCTAATAATTTTGAATTTTTATTACCATATTCAAAAAATTCTCTTTTTAAGTAGCTTAATTTTTTTTAACTATTTCTGTATCTTCCGCTATTTGTTTATTTTTCAATTTTTTAAGTTCCTCCCATAATTTCCTATCCTTAGTCTCTAGAAATCTATTTTCCAGTTCTTTTATCAATTTCTTCTTTTCCTCTATTTTTACTTTATAATTCTTATACTTCCCAGTTGATAATTTAATACTTTCTACTACTGCTATTCTTCCCAACAAAGACAGTTGTAATTTTTTCCAGTTTTTTCCAGTTTTCCATCTCTCTCTGATTTTTTTGCCACAATGGTTCATAATTATACTCATATAATTTCACATTTGATATCATAATATAATATATATATATATATATATAATATAAACCTCTAAATACTTGACCTTTTTTACTATTTCAAATCCTGTTACTCTTTCTAGTTCTTCTTTTTGATTTGTAAACATGTTTTTAGCTATTATCTTTGTTTTCCCTGCATTTATTTTGAATCCAGATACTTGTCCATATTGATTAATTATATCCATTAAACCTCTAACCAATTGTACTGATTGGGTTAAAGTGACAACCAAGTCATCTGCAAATGCTCGTAATCTGTAATCATAATGCCTGATTTTAATTCCCTTTATTTTATCTGACCCACGTATTTTATTCAACAAGAATTCCAAGGTCAAAATAAACAGTAGCGGAGACAAGGGACATCCTTGTCTTGTTCCTTTTTCTATATTAAAGTTATCTGTTAAACTACCATTGACTATTATTTGCGCTGTTTGTTTCTGATATATTGCCTAAATAGATTGTGTAAAATATTCTCCAAACTGCATCTTTTCTATTATTTTCAATAAAAATTGCCAATTCAATCGATCAAATGCTTTCTCCGCATCAAGAAATATAAGCACCGCAGGGATTTGGTTGTTCTTCCCCAAATACTCCAATAAGTTAACAACGTGCCTTACATTACTTTTCATTTGTCTCCCATTTATAAAACCAGTTTGATCATTATGAATCATTTGTTGCATAACTAACATTAACCTATTTGCTAATATTTTAGCAAAAATCTTATAATCTGTATTTAAAAGTGATATAGGCCTATAATTTTTTGGCTGAGTATGGTCTTGGTCCTCCTTTGGAATCAAAGTAATAAAAGCTGTCCTCCAGGATGGGGGTACCTCTCCTCCAGATTGTATTTTCGTAAATAATTCCTTAAGTGGTCCCACCATTTCTAACTGCAGGTTTTTATAATAAGCAGCTGTCAAACCATCTGTCCCAGGAGCTTTACCCACTTACAACTGCTTAATTGCAAATATAATTTCCTCAGAGGTTATCGGTTGGTTTAAACCTTCCCTTTGCTCATGTGTAATTATAGAAATATTCTCCTTCTGTAAATATCTATCTATGTCTGTACTATGAATTTTATCACTAGCATTCATCCTCATATAAAATTCTAAAAATGCTTTTTTAATTGTATTTTGCTGATAGACCTCTTTACCCTTATATTCTATTTTCTCTATAATCCGTGACTTTTGTTTTTTCCTTAATAAGTATGCTAACCATCTACCTGGTTTATTAGCATTACAGAAGGTATTGTGTTTAGCATATTGCAAATTAGTTGCAACCTGTTCTGCCATCAACATATTAAATTGCCCTCGCAGTAAATTAATTGCCTCTTTTGTTTTCCTGTCTGCTGGGTTCAATATCAAAACTTTCTCTTTTTTTTAATTTCTTCTTCTAAATCCTTCTTTTTTTTCTTGTTTACATTTATGTTTGTTATTCAAATATATTAAAATACCTCTCATATATGCTTTACTTGCATCCCATACCATTTCCATAGATGTACCCTTATGCATATTCATAATAAAAAATTCTTTCATAAATTTTTTACATTCTTTTACATTTTCCTCATATCTAAACAGATTTTCATTTAACCTCCAAGACCTCTTAGGTCCCTTCCCATACTCCAGTTCCATCCAAACTGGACTATGATCTGTTAAAACTCTTGGGCATATCTTCGTCTTCTTCATCCTAGGAAAGAGATCATTAGTAAAAAAATCAATCCTGGAAAAGGATTGATGTCTATCAGAAAAAAAGGTAAAATCTTTTTCTTCAACATTCCTCTCTCGCCAAATATCTCTCAACTCCATATCATCCATCATTTCAAAAAAAGATTTTGGCAGTCTAGAGCGCGTTAAGATGTTTTGCAAGAGCCCTTTTTTATCTTTTTTGGTATCCAGAACTCCATTCCAGTCACCCAGTAAAATACATGATTTATAATCCCAATGTAGTAACTTGGAATGTAAAAGCTTGTAAAATTTTTCTTGTTGTTGATTCGGTGCATATACTCCAATTAAAAGTATTTTTCCCCCTTTATTAAAAGTTCAATTGCTATAAATCTTCCTTGATCATCTGCTTCAATCAATTTAGCCATTAAATCTTTTTTTAAATATATAACTATACCATTTTTCTTCTCTGGAGCAGATGCAACAAAATGTGTTCCTCATCTTGCATTTATCAGATATTTTTGATCTTTCATTCTAATATGTGTCTCTTGTAAACAAATTACTTCATTTTTAAACTGTTTCAGATAATTTTCCTCCTCTTTTGTGGTGAATTTAGACCATTAACATTCCAAGTCAGAAATCTAGTTGCATCCTTGGCTCTCTGAAGCTTCTGGAGCATCAACTGAAAATCTTCATGAATTCTCTTTGGCCTTGCTCCTCCCACTGCTTCTGTTTTTGTAGTTTCTTGAGTTGTTATCTGAAGTTGTTGTGCCTTTAATTCCTCTTTACGCTTGGCAGCCGCTCGGGTCTGTCTTTGATCCTTAGGTTCTTCTATTTTTTCAAATACATCCAAAACTTGAGCAGTGCTCGTAAGTTGTATTAAATCATCTTGAATAATCAAAGCCCCCCCTTGAGCCTGTGCCAGCATTCCTTCTTTTTCCCCCTTTCTTGCCACCTCTGCTTCCTTCCTCCTTCTAGCTTCTGGAGATTTTTTTTTTTATTGAAAAGTTTTATAAGAAATGCAAACATTTCCCCCCCACACCCTTTCCCCCCACCCCCCTCCCTAGACTTCCCAGAACAGGCACAGAGTATAGCATTCACAAACATAAAGCTAAAATATGCTAACAAATTATTACATTCATATTCTCCCTAAGTCTTTAACTCCTTATAGCTCAAAAATATAAACATAAACTACTTAAAAATATTTCATTCATAAGCTATATGAATCTTCTTGTTCGGATACTTTTTTTGCATATAGTCAATCCATCTTCTCCATTCTGATATGTATCTTTCATTTGAATGATCTTTAAGATATGATGAAATTTTTGCCATTTCAGCCAGATGCACAACTTTTAATGTCCATTCCTCAATGGTAGGTGGATCTTCCTTCTTCCAGTACTGTGCCACCCTAACCTGGCAGCTGTTATTAAATTCAAAACCAACTTAGTCTCTATTACAGTACAATCCGTGACTATTCCCAACAAAAAAAAACTGTGGTGTAATTTTAATTTTTTTCCTTAAAATATTTTGAATAATCCACCATATTTTAATCCAAAAAGCCTTAATTTTTTTACATGTCCACCATATATGAAAATATGTAGCATCTTCACACTCACATCGCCAACACTTGGGTTGTAAATTTGGATACATGCAGGCTAGTTTTTTTGGATCTAAATGCCATCTATAAAACATTTTGTAAAAGTTATCTCTTAAATTTTGAGCTTGTGTGAATCTTACATTTCTAACCCATATCTTTTCCCATGTATCCAACATTATTGGTTCACCTATGTTTTGTGCCCATTTTATCATACAATCCTTGACTAGCTCTGTTTCCGAATCTATTTCCACTAATACATTATACAACCTTTTAATATGCATTTGACCGTTATCTCTTGTTTGCTTTATCCAATTCTCATCCTGCTGCAAAATACCAGTTTTTTGATCCTCTCTCCATCTGGCCTGCAGCTCACCATACTGAAACCAAGTCTTAATAATTCCTTCTTCTCTTAATTGCTCCATAGATTTTAATTGTAATCTAACTCCGATTACAACTATCTTCTGGAGATTGTGGGCACCCAGCCTTTAATACATTGACATAAAAATCTCTTGCTTTCCAAACTGAATTAAGACGATATCTTTCTCCTGAATAATTCACCACTAGTCCAGCTGAAATCTCCCATCTGTACTGTATCTGATGATTTCTGAGTTCTTCCACCAGAAAGGCATAGTCTTTCTGGTTCTCAACATTTTAGGGGGAATTTCTTTCAGTATTAAAACCTCCTGCCCTTCCACTTGAAGCTTATTTTTAAAGGTGGCTTGTAAGATTTCATTCCGTATCTTCCTTGTAATAAAATAGACTACAATATCTCTTGGTAAATGTTTCTGTCTGGCAACCCATGAATTAACATGGTAAATTTTATCAATTTGCCATTCAAAATTTGCTTTTTGTTGTCCCATTATCTGTGCGAATGCTTCTGCAAAGATCTCTCTCAAATCTTCTTGCTTATTTTCTTTCAAACCTCTTATTCTTAATGTAAACTCCATGTCTCTATATTGTATCATTGTTAATTCTGCCTCTGTTTTTTCCATCTTAATCTGGACCTCACCCATTTTATTTTTGAAATTCACATTGGACTGCTTGATTTCTTCCACTTTTTTGTCTAGCAATTCAATATGGCCTGCCAGACCTTGAACTGCCATAACAATACCTTCTCTAATTTCTTGATTTCGAATTTGAATCTCTTCAGCCACATCTCGAATTTTATCTTCAAACACAGAAGTAATTTTCCCCTCTATAACAGAGGCTTGTATTTTAAGGGCTTCCTGCAACATTTCAAGTGTTAATTGTGATTCCGTTGGGGCTGGTAGAGACTGCAATTTAGCTGTATGAGCTGGCGAATTCCCAGCACTTTTAGGAACAACAGTCTTTATTTGTTTTGAAGCCATTTTTAGATTTTCAATTTAAATTTATTCAGCAGCCAAAACAGCAAATTCAAAAATTTCCAATCTTCTTCTTTCTTTCAAATCAAATCAAAGTCTTATAATTTTAAACAGGGGCTATCAGCGCTGAGCGATATTTTCTTTTAACTTTCACTTTCCACGCCCCATTAAAACTCAAACGCCATCTTGCTTTCACTTTCTTCCCTTAATAGCCACAGAAGGAAATAATACACATTCGGAATTAGAGTTTAATACTTGCAGATCTAGTCTCTCCTGGCTTTGCTCTGCCTACTTCCAAATCCAGTATTTTGTTTAAAACGTTGTTTGCAGGGGTGGTCACAACGTCTTGTTCTGCTTAAAGCAGAAACGTCCCGGATCCAGAGTGCTGTCGGGTTTCCAGGGAGCCCTCACCCTTCAAGCCCCAAAATCGTTCCTGGGGCTCGTGGGGAGCACCCATCTACTCTCTTCCTCCCCTTTTCCCAGGGAGAAAGTTTCCAAGCCGCTAGACAGCTGATTTTTGCTGTTCTAGCGGCTTTACGCGATTGCAGGGCTGGCGCTCACAGAGGAGCGTCTTTCAACGTCTACGGTGCCACCAGAAGGCCCATCTTAGATCAAATCTTGCAGGAAGGGGATTTATCAACTTGACCGT
This sequence comes from Pituophis catenifer annectens, assembly GCF_029215685.1. NCBI lineage: Eukaryota > Metazoa > Chordata > Lepidosauria > Squamata > Colubridae > Pituophis > Pituophis catenifer. The sequence continues at coordinate 235,375 of NW_027256902.1, read as the reverse complement.
ATTAACGATAACATAGAAAAATTGATGTCCGATAGCAAAAAGTTATCCCTAACCTTCAATCCCTGGCCCATTAATTAAAGTATATAAAGGTTACCCCTATACTCTTGTATGGAGCAGAAGTTGGGGATTTCTACTCAACCACAGTACTAGAACAAACACAGTCCCAGGACTTGAGCTGTATTGTGGGTGTAGATCTAAGGACATCTGCTGCAACAGTTAGAGCTGAATTGGGAATATATACAATTCATCCACTATCCAAGATCAAAGCATATAACCACTGGCACAAAGTCAATGAAATGGAGACTGAAAGACTCCCCAAGTTATACTTACTAGAGCGGATAAACTCACAATCACAAACCTCTTGAATCACTAAACTGATTAATTTTGGAAGTAGCTGTGGTCTTCCTGTCTGTTGCATAACAGGAGAACAATTTAAAAAAAACAGCTGCCCAAAGAATTAAGGATATAGAAGCACAAAATGACATGGCTATTCTTAGTACGGTGGGTAAGTTGAAATGGCTGAGCAAATACAAACCTACTTTTCAACTAGACAACTATTTAAAGTTACAACTGCCAAAACATCTTAGGGAGAGATTTACGCGAGCGAGATTCAAACAGCTGGACACAATGGTCAGATATGGGAGATTCCACTCTAGACCTTATAATGGACGTCTCCGCATTTACAGAGTGGCAGAGGCAGAAGACCTGGCTCACATCCTATTTGATTGCTGCCTGCATAAGAGGGTGAGAGGCAGGTACCTTGGTCCATATACCAAAGGAAGGACCCATTGGGAATCCCATATCAAAAGGACTCACCTTATCTGCAGCCAGAATTTGAAATCAACATTTAATGCAGCTCAGTACTTGAGCAAAATGACTCGGTTGAGATCGGCATATGTGGGACTGATTGGAGTAGATTGAAGGGGTAATATTGAAATATAATTTTATCCTATTTTATTTATCCATATATTATTGTATTCTATTCCAATCTCATTTTAAATAGTTTTTATTAATTTTAGTAATAATTTATGTTTGGAACTCTGCACTTTGATTTGGCCCATGTAATCAAACATAACCTTCAGGTGTTGTAGGAAAAATTTAAAAAAATTAAAAATTATTTGAGTATCATTTTGAAGACAGATTTTATCCATGAGCTGACGGTCCGAGCAACGTCCCATAAAGAAGCTGTGCTAGCGACTTGGGCACAAAAAGCTTAAGAGCAGCAGGGACATAGTAGCCTCCCTTTGTGCGGAAACAATGAAGAATGGTGCTGGCTGATCTTTGGCCCAGGGCAGCTGCATGTTTCTTGAACCCTTGGCCTGAATGGCCACCCCCAGGGATTTGAAGGTGCTTCCCTGCTCTATTTTCTGGCCATTTAGATACTATGAATCAAGTTTTCCCCTTTTTGATCTTTGTTTTCTCATCATTTATGCCCCGTTTATTGTAATTACAGTGCTGGAGAAGGGCTCGCAAGGCTCTTTTAAGGCCTACTGGTGTCCTGGAGAGGATCACAGGGGCATCTGCATAGAGCAGGGGGGGCGATGCTTCGGTCACCTATTTTTTAGGGGGTGTGTGATTTGGTTTGTTTAGCCATTTTACCATACCAGTTATGTAAAAGTTGAAAAGCAGGGGGCTAAAATGCCCCCGTTTAATCCCCTTTTGAGTTCTAACTGACTTCGAGAGGGACCCCTGCATATCACACCTCACTTTGAGGGATGTTTTAGTATGTAGGGCAGGTAAGAGATGAAGAAGCCTGTGGTCAATTGAGGCAGCTTCCAGCTTCTCCCATAGCTTAGTCCTGGGAACCGTATCAAAGGCTGCCTTGAGATCTATGAAGCAGGCGTAGAATGATGCAGGTCTATTTGATGTGTATTTTTCAATCAGTTGATGAAGAACTAAGCATTGATTGGTAGTGCCTCTCCCCTCTCTAAACCCGGCTCCCTCTTCAGCGATCAAATTCTCCAGAGCCAGCCACTCTCCATCTGGAGATGTTTTCCATCAGGATGACCAGGGAGAAGATTAGCCTGACAACTTTCTTCTTGATCAACCCATGCTTTCTGGGAATCAACCTCTTGTTTTCAAAGAGTTTATGAATCATCTTTTTTTCCCTCTCTTCATTTTATTTGTCATCTGCTCTAGAATGTTTCCTATAATTGACCAATTGTGTCGATTATATTTTCTCTATGCTTTGTCAGTATATGATGGACAAATCTTTCTCAAAGCTTTTCATTCACTTATGAAGATAATGGCAGTATTTGTATCCTATTTAACCATATTTGGAGATTAGACAATTGTGGAAGAAAGATTCAATGTGGGATGAGAAACAAAGTTTTCAACTTTTCAAATTCTTGCATGTTCCCATTCTAGTTTCATCCCTTTCTGGAGAAGAACGAGTTTTTCAATATTTCTCAAAGAAAACTGTACTTGGACCAAAATGGAGAGATAACAGCAGATCTGGGCATCAAAACCTTCTTGGTTCTCCCCAAGGAGGATGTCAGGATAGAGATTCTGGCATATTTTGAAAGACAGAGACTTTCTATCATCCAAGATGTTCTTTCACGGCTAAAGTTGCTCAATAAGGTGGGAAAAGTTATGCTGTCTTTTTTCTGTTTTCCAAAGCCTGAGGTCCCATTTCCAGTGGGGAAAGCCTAGAGTCTCCAGGGTGGTTGGCCTCCCATGCCAGGTGGTGTCATCTCATGGAAGCTCTTCAAGAGACGGGACCTAAGTGGAGTGGCTTTGCCATGTTTTATGGAAACCTTTCAAGATCTTACTGGTCAGAGGTTTCTTTCTCCATCACAGTTTAATTTCATATTAAAAAACCTAATAGAATAAAAGTTTCCTCAATCTTTTACAATAAACTTTGTTCTCAGTTTTATGATGAATATATCATTATACTTAAATCTTTTTTTCAATTCCATCCCTCAAGACTTTATTAAGTAGAAAAGTAGTTTATTGCAATGTTAAATTCCAAAGCAAAAGGGAGGAACTACATGAAGAATCTGCCAGTTGTTTTACCTCCTGCATCTGTTTAAAAGTAGTCAGACGTTTCCTATTTACCTCAGTGAAGACCAGAGGCTACTTGTCTCCATCCATTTCTGCCTCCATTTTCCATGGACGGAGAATCCTAATCTCTTTTCTTTGGCATTTCTTTTCTTCTGCTCAGTCTCTGCCTCAGTCCAAATGTGTGGAAAGTTGCCATCCTGGATTTGTCAAGAGGGCTCGAGAAGGAGAGCCAGTTTGCTGCTACGATTGCGTTCCTTGTCCGGAGGGGACCTTCTCCACTCAGGAAGGTGGGTCACACTGAGGAAAATGGGAGGCTTTGTGGAACTGGATCCATCCAGAACCGTTTCATGAAAGTGCAAGTTAAAAGACAGATGGAAGCTCACCTAGGTTTTTATTTTTAACCTGCGCAATTTCTTATCTAAAAGGAAATAAATCAAAAAGACTTTGAAGGAGGGGTTGGGAAGAGATGGGAGCTGAGAGATAGTGGCTGGCCCAAACCTATCTATTCACATTTCATGTTTAAAGTGAAAATTTCTCTTTAGTGTGGATATTTCCTGCCACATTTATCTCTCTGGAACCATCCGAGTTCTTTGAAACTTGAGGAACTCTCTTAGGTCCATCACCTGGAAGGATTACTCTGATACCTTCTACATGGGCCTCCCCTTGAGGATCTCTGAGTTGCTGGTCCACAGGGAGGTAGTGTGGACAGTTATGGGGGAACCTCATTACACAAATATTCTGACAGCCAATTAAATATCCCAGGATAGGAACCCTCTGAGTCAATATATTAAGAAGTGCCATGGGTCAGGTCTCAGGATGTTTGCTTAGAAAGATTAGCTGATTCATTATTAACCTCTAATAATGTAGGTTCCTATGAAGATTTTGCACATTAACCAGGAGATAATTAACATCCTAGGACTTCCTCCAGTTTCATAGACTTCGCTCTACATTTGCTTGCAAATACATATTCTTTTGGTGAAATTGTTAAGGAACACATCTTGGAAATTGATCATGCTATTAGTTTAAGATCTTTGTTGAAAGATAGAAGGATAGAATATTAAATAAATATTATTTTTTGGCTTTCTCAGATACACAAAAGTGCACCAAGTGTCCAGATGATAAACATCCAAATGTGGACAGAGTCCAATGTATCCCCAAAGTCATAACCTTCCTGTCTTATGAAGAACATCTGGGCATCATCCTGGTTTCTTTTGCCCTTCTCTTCTTCCTAAACTCAGCCCTTGTTTTAATCATCTTCATTAAATACCGAGAAACTCCCCTTGTCAAAGCCAACAACCGGGACCTCTCCTACATCCTCCTGGTCTCCCTCCTGCTTTGCTTCTTGTCTCCTTCTCTCTTCATTGGTCAACCAAGGAAAGCCACCTGCCTTCTCCGACAAACGGTTTTCAGCCTCATCTTCTCAGTTGCCGTTTCTTCTCTCTTGGCCAAAACCATCACGGTGGTGCTGGCTTTCCTGGCCACAAAACCAGGAAACCGAGTGAAGAGATGGTTGGGGAAGAGCTTGGCCAACTCCATCATCTTCTCTTGTTCTGCAGTCCAAATTCTCATCTGCTCCATCTGGCTGGGAGTTTCTCCCCCCTTACCTGACTCTGACCTCCACTCCCAGCCTGGAGAGATCATCCTGCAATGCAACGAAGGGGCCGTTGTCATGTTCTACGTCACCCTCAGCTACATGGGCTTCCTGGCTGCCATCTGCTTCACGGTGGCTTTCCTGGCCAGGAATCTGCCTGGGGCCTTCAACGAAGCCAAGCTGATCACCTTCAGCATGCTGGTCTTCTGCAGTGTCTGGGTGACTTTTGTGCCCACCTACCTGAGCACCAAAGGGAAATACATGGTGGCTGTGCAGGTCTTCTCCATCCTGGCCTCCAGTGCTGGTCTGCTGGGCTGCATCTTCATCCCCAAGTGCTACATTATCCTTCTGAGGCCAGACCTCAACAAAAAGGAGCATCTCACAGCCAGAATAAATATAAAAGCATGAGATCTAACACCATTGTGATATTGGAAGAATTGTTAAAGTTTCTTTTAATTGAAGGGAGATATTAAGTCCTTATATAGAAAATCATATCTATATGTTCCACAATGGAAATTTTTGAATGACTGGAATTCTTGTTGTTCCCTCCCCTTTCAATAAATCTTGCTAAAGAGAACTGTGAAAGTTATTCAGAGGAATTTGCCAGCTACTTTATGTGACACTTATAGAAAATAATGTGGGCACTTGTTCCTACCGACAGCAGCTAAAAGTGTGTGTGAGAGAGAGAGAGAGAGCAGGAAAAGAGGCCAGGAGGAAGCTGTGGGAACCAAGCACCAGCCTGGTTGCCTGATCACGTCCGTGAGAATGTCGGAATGATGTGAAATGCCATGTTTGACTGTCTCTCAGCTGGGGAGGGAAATCTTATATAATTCTTTCTTGATTTCCTGATAAAAGCTCCTTTGCAGAAAGAATTTGGCAGAACAGCTGTCTGGGATTTCAGTTTGGGATTGTTTTTATTTTGGTACATTAAATAATTTAATTACACTAAAATAATAAAAAAGTAAATAAAAAAATAAAATGTGTAAAGAAATTTCAACTTTACACTTTGTATATTTTTTTCTTTCCTCAACCAGAGAAAGAAAAAAGCAGTTTTCAGGCCCTTTAATTTTCAATTCCACAATTTCTACCTAAAGCAATTTCTCTGCTCCTCTTCCAAGCTTGTCTTGTCTGTGAAGGGCTGGACAAGATGCCCAGAGAAAGGGGAACTTGAGACTCTCCCCAGGAGGAGGTTGAAGGCAGTGGTGAAATTCAAAAATTTTCCCTACCGGTTCTGTGGGCGTGGCTTGGTGGGTGTGGCTTGGTGGTCATGTGACTAGGTAGCCGTGGCTTGGTGGTCACGTGACCAGGAAAACCCACTATCAGACTTTATACAAAAATAACACAAAAGCTAGGCAACTGACTCTGACACAACGCAAAAGCAGCTGGACTTCACACAAAATGTTTGTCACAGAGAGCTCAAAAACAAACTATCACACTTTGCACAAAAATTGTGTTTTGTGATGAGCTTTCCCCCCCAGGAATGTGCATTTCCAGCTGTGGAACAAGAAGAGCTCCGAAAACAAAATGTTCCTTTTTATTTTTTATTAAGATGATCATGGCATAAAATAGAAAATAAAGGTAGGAAAGAAATGGAAAAGGGAAAGGGAAAAGGAAGGAAAGGAGAAGGAGAAGAAGAGATATCTTCGAGACCGCCTGCTGCTACCAATGGCCTCCCACCGACCCGTGTGCTCCCACCGAGAGGGCCTCCTCAGGGTGCCATGGCCAAGCAATGTAGACTGGTGGCCCCCAGGGGGAGGGCCTTCTCTGTGGGGGCACCTGCCCTCTGGAATCAGCTGCCCCCAGAGATATGGAGAGTCCAAGACCTCGGTGCCTTCCGCGTGCCCTGAAGACCCTTCTTTTTCAGCAAGCCGGGCTGGCTTAACACCTTTTTGAAATGTTTTTAATATGTTTGTTATTGTTGTTTTTTTTAACTATGGGGCCAAACGCATATATATCTTTTTAACTGTATTTTAATGTTTGTATTTATGTTTTTACTTTGGCTGTGCACCGCCCTGAGTCCTTCGGGAGAAGGGCGGTATATAAATCTGATAATAAATGAATAAATAAATAAGAGTGGAATAAAGGGGAAAAGAAAAGAAAGGGGAAGAAAAGGAAAGGAGTGGAGTAGAATAGCTGAAAAGTCCAAAGTCCAAGAAAAAGGCTTCTTCCCCCCAATTCAGAACCTCTGGGGTTGGAAGCATCTGGCCAGGACACCCCCCTCCTCCCTTTCTCCCCCCCCCCCCCCATTCATTTAAGGTGAAGATTCTGCTGTCGGAAGAGTTGCTGCCTGGACAAGGAGGGGGGAGAGACTTGGGGGTCACAGACAGACACCCTCCAATCTGAAGGGAAGACAGGAAAGCCCTCAGATAAACCAGGGGCAGGCGGAGAAGATCTGCAGGGATCCCTCCTAATCCAGAAGGATCCTCCTTCCCTCCAGCCCCCCTCCCAATAACCCCCCCCCCCGCCTGACAGCTGCTGTTTTCTTCTTTTGCCTCGCCTAGCCAGCCTTTTTTCCTCTGCTTCTCTCCCCCCCCCCATGGAATGATAGAGGCGGAGGGGGGGCAGAAGCAGCCCCTTCCTTCAGCGAAGCCCCCTCCAGGTTTCCACGGCCCAGGAGCCGCTGCGATGTCCCTGGACTTCTCCGCGCAACCCACCCTCCGACAGAAGCAATTCAGAGATCCAGTAGATTCCGCTCCCACCCCGCCCGCTCGCCCTGCCATTGGCTGGCCTTTCCTGCAGGATTCGCACCTTCTGCCCTCGGAGGTTGGGAATCCACCTCCCTTCTAACCCGGCTGCCTTCGATCCCGGACTGAGCCCCGCTCGCAGGCTTTCTCCCCCCCACCCCCGCCCCTTACTTTCGAAAAAAAAGAAAGAAAAGACGGGAATGAGAAGTTTGAAGAGGGATTTCTCTGTCACCACCAAAAAGACAATCGCAAAGCAGGAGGTGGAGCTGGCACAGAATGGAAGGAAAGCTTCTCCCCCCTTAATAAAGGACCCTCAGGAAGAGAGAGAGAGGGAGGGAGGGAGAGAAAGAGAGAGAGAGAGGGAATGCCAACGCAGCCCCCCCACCCCCCAGGCCAAGCGTCCCGCTGCTGCCCCGCCTACCCCCGCCCAGCGCCTCCAGGGCTCAGCAGATAGAGACCCCTCCTCGGAGCCCCGGTTGGCCACGGAGCCCCTCCAGCGGAGCCTGAGCGCCGGGGGCTGTGCAGGGGCTGGAGGGCCGCGGCCAAGGCTAGGCAAGCCCCCCGCCCAACTTCTCCGGAGGGGCGGCGGAGTTCCCGGCCAGGCTCCTCCGGGGCAGAGAAAGGACTCGGGGCCGCACCTGGCGCTCTGCACATGCTCGGGTGCCCCGCGTCGCTCTCGCAATCAGCCCGCTCAGGACCCAGCGGGGAAGAAAGCCCCCCCCCACCCGCCGCAATGGAGAAGACCCAGGGGGAGGGGAGGGGAAGCCGCCGCCCGCCTTCCTCTCGGCCCCCGCCCGGACGAGGCAGCCCCCACCAGCCGCGCCTGGCCGCCCCCCCCTCCTGCCACAGCCCCTTCCCCGCCTCCGCTGCCGTCCCTGTGCCAGCCCCTCGCAACTGGAAGGCCGGCCGGTGCCCGAAGAGGCCGAAGTGGAAGCCGGGTTTCCGCTGCCCGAAGAGCCCCCCTCCCGCCCTCTCTTGCCCGGGCTTTCCAGGGGTCGCAGAGGAAGGCGGATTCCCCCTCCTGGGCAGGTTGCTTAGAGGGGGGAGACCCAGCCCAGGACGCGGCTGCCCCTCCCCTCTCGGCTTCCTCCGCTCCAGGTGGCAGGTCCTCCTAGCTGCCCCCCCCCCCACAGGGAGGCCCCCAGGAGCAAGAGGGGCGCCCGCGGCAGCCCCCTCGCCCTCCAGCCCCCTGGGCTTCCCCACCCGCAACCGAAACCCCCCAAGGAAGCCTCCGGATCCGCCCAGCCACGGTCGGTCTCCACTGCAGAGACTGGCGTTGAGTTGCAGCGTGGAAGAAGAAGAGCCGGAGGGGCTGATGGGCTCTCGAGTCTCTCCAGCAATGGGGTCACTCAGTGGGCAACGGCTGGTTTAGAATGTCGCGTTCTTCGCCTTTGGGCTAAAGCAATTTGACTGGTTTCCTAGTCTTTCCCCCCATATTCCATTGTATAGAGCTTTATTTGGCTTCCCTGACTCAACAAGGGAACTTTTCCTGGAAACTCCCCATGCGGAAGGCTGCAGCTGCCCAGCAGAGGAGGAAATCCCGGTCAGTGAAGCCCTTTAAGCTTCCTCTGAGCATCCAAGGACGGATAAGACCATCCGGGTCCTTCAAAGCCACCCAGGGATTCCGAGTCCCGCCTTCCCCCGAGGATCTCCTCCGTTTGTGGATTTCTGGTTCTTCCTTTCATCTCCGACTGCAATGGCTCTCCTGGGGGGGAGGGGGGGTCGAGGGATCAACAGGTTCGGCCAATCAGGAGGTTTCCTATACAATCCTCCCAGACCCCCCCCCCCCCTTCAATACAAATTCCTAATTCTCCAGGGTGGCCTTGATGAGGCCCTTGGACAGGAGATTAAACAGAAGTGCAAGGCAGTGGGACAGGCAAAAGGCAGACGCCACGGCTGTAAGTTTGGGCAAGGCGAGAGGGGGTCCTGGGGAGACCCTTACTACGCATCTGTTCATCCATCCATCCATTCACCCATCCATCCATTCACTTATCCATCCATCCATCCATCCATCCATCCATCCATCCATCCATCCATTCACCCATTCACCCATCCATCCATTCACTTATCCATCCATCCATCCATCCATCCATCCATCCATCCATCCAGGTGTGTCTGAGACTAGGTTGAGTGTCCACCTCTCTCTCCCCTAAATCAATAAAGAGCAGGTGGCATTTCTCTCGAATCTCCTGTCCAACAGCCCCATCCAGGCCATCCTGGAGAACGAGGGATTTGCATGAAGTCTGTGTGAGTTGACAGGAAACGGGGAGGGAAAGAGGGATGGTAAGAGGAGGGGGAGGGGGAGGGAAGGGAAGGGGAAGAAACCCCCGTCATCTTTCCTTGTCTTTGGGTGGTTTTGTAAGTTACAAATAACTGAAGAAGAATCAGCCTGACCTGCTCAAAACTCCAGAGATCAAAGCAATCCGAAGGCCGCCTTCTTCAGAAGGGACCCCCTGCGGCTGTCTGGGCTTCTGGGCATTTGTTGATTCCCCTCCCTCCTTCCCCCTCTTCCCCCCTCCCTCCCGTCTTTCCGGTCCGTGGACTTTTCCTCCCTTCTCACCTGCCAGCAGGTGCCCGCGACGTATTTGTGACGTTTTCTTATGATGCAGCTCTTACACAGCAGAGCAAAGCCCACCCAGCCAGTCAACCTCAAAACGAACCCAAAATACCCAGGGGCTGTCAATCATCCTAGGCCACATCGAGGTCCCTGCCGCAGTTGAAGAGGAAGGGATCCAGCGGGACGGCCAGCCTGAGAGGTTTGACCGAGGAAGGGAGGGTCTCCTGGGAGTGAAGGGGCGCCTGGAGATCCCAGAGCCGGAAGGTCCAGCGGGGATGAACCGGGTCGCATCAACTCAAACAAAAGGCGGATTTTGCCCCCCCCCCCCCGAATCTGGGCACCTGCCTTCCTTTCTCCCCTCCCCCAAGGCAGAGGAAGCCCCTCCTTCTCCAGATGTTGCTGCCTACAGCTGTGGGACTGAAGAAGGGCCGAGTTGTCCCAATCACCCCTCCCCCACCTGCAACTTCCCAATAAATCCGACCCCAAAGTCGGGCTGGGGGGGGGGAGGTTCGGGAGCCCCCGGGACTCAGCCCAGCCTCCGTTGACAAAGGCAGAGGGGGAAAGTGAATTTTCCACTCGCCCTTCCCTCCATTCGCTTCTCAGCCAGCAGCTGCGGGGAAGAAGGAGCGCAGTGGGCGAGAGAAGAGCTGAAGAGGGAAAGCGGGGGGGGGAATGGTGGGGTGGGCTGTACTGCCTTCCTCCCAGGCCTGCTGCAGGATCTGCGCCTCTTCTCCCCAAAGCCAGGTCTGCTGTGGCCCCGGCGGGGAGAGGGACGGGGCACCCACTGCGGGCGGGCGGGCGAGCGAGCAGGCTGCCTAAGGGGGGCTTGAGCCCACGCGGGACCTTTACGCGGAGGGGGAGCCTCACTCGGCGCCTCAGGGCTAGACGGTGGATCGGCCGCTCCAGGCTCCAGACCTGGCCTTTCTGGGAGCCCCTTGGATTTCTCGCCCTTCCAGGTTGCGCTTCGCCAGGATGGGGCGGAAGGGCGCTGGGTCTGCCTGCGGCTGCAGGCAGTTCGGAGAGGCGACACTGGCCGAGTGTTGGGTGCGAGAGTCCCGGAGCTGCCCGTCCCTCGATCCCTCGGAAGGAACCTTCGGCCCTTCCAGAAGCCCTTCTGGCAAGCCTTCCTTTGCCCCCGAAAGAACACAGAGGGATCCTGAAAACAGGCTTTAAAGTCAGAGCAGCTTTGGGGGGTCCTCTGTCAGCTCCCCCAACCCCAAAACCCCTCAGCCTCCACCGCTCAGGGCGACTCCCTCCGTGGGCAGAGAAGAGCAAGAAAGAGGGTGGGGGGTCCGGAGGCTGAACCAGGGGATGACGGATGAAGGGACGGGAGGGGGGGAATGTCCAGTCCAAGGAAGGGAAGGGCTGCAGGGGATGGGACAGCATTGCCCAATACTTGGGTGGCTCTCATGGAGAAGAGGGGCTCCATTCATCCTCTGGAGCCCCTGAAGGCAGGAAGAGAAGCAACGGGTGGAAGCCCAGCGAAGAGAAATGCAACCTAGAAGTCAGGAGAGATTTCCTGGGAGTGAGAACTAATAATCAGGGGAAGAGTTTGCATCCCGGAAGTTGTGGCTGCTCCATTGATGGAGGTTTTCAAGAAGAGATTGGACAAGCCTTTCTCTGGAATCCTTTGGCATCTCCGGCTTGAACAGGGGGTTGGTCTTGAGGACCTCCAAGGTCCCTATCAACTCCTGTTCTGTTCTGTTCTGTTCTGTTCATCCCATCCCATCCCATCTCATTCCTTTCCATTCCATTCCATTCTCCTTTCTTCCTCCTCCTCTTCCCCTATCATATTCTCCAGTGAATAAAGAGATTGTAAGCTTTATTATTAATTCAAGCAAATTAAACCAAAATGCAAATGCGAAGCCTAAGAAACATACACCCGAAGGAGGATGATACCCAGCCTCCCCCAAAAGTTTCTTACTGAGGACAACCGAGAGACCCGAAGAGAGCGGCCAATTTCCAGGGGACCCAGCGCCAAGCTCCATCCAGAGGCTCCCAGGTCAACGGCAACTTCGGGGCTTCCATCCCAGTCTGGACTCAGGACCTCCTGCCTGTTTCCAGGGCACCTCAATTGGGGCAGCCCAGCCTGGCTGCATGGAGACCCTGGTTGAGGCCCCCTCCCAAATGCCTGGGAGACAATGGAGAGGAGTTGATGCTTCTGTCCAGGCTCTCAGGGTTCTCTCTTCTCCCCCTCCCAGCCCAACTTCAGGTGGAAGGGAAAGGCAAGCAGGTGAGCTCAGAAAGAGCTCTAAACTTCTAAGAGGCAGATTGTGATTTCTTCTCCACGCTAAGGAGATTCTAGAGTCCAGCCTCCAACACTCGGGCAACGGGGCAAGGCGAGAGGGGAGCCGGGAGGCGCAGCTGCCTGGATGGTCTCTGGTGCTAAGCAGGGATGCTGAGGGTCTCCTCTGGATGGGCGACCACAGAGATCGCTATGGAAAAGCCAGCCAGCCAGCAGGGAAGCCTGTTTCCCCCCAAGAAAAGCAGGCCCCCTCCTCAAAATCCCAGCTCCTCCTTCCCATTCGCTCTGCCCCACAGATCCCAAACTCCCCTTATTAGGACAGCTCCGCCCCCCCACACACACTAGTCTAGCCAGATCGCTGCCTCGCCCTGCCCACAGGGGGCGCTCTTCCTCCCCATTGGCCAAAAGCGTCCAGCCCCACCGAGGCTCCCTCCGCAGCCCCGGAGAGCTCCAGCCCCCCCCCCCACTTCGCTCTTTGGACTCCCAGGCGCCGTTCGGGGCCTCCGCCAGCCAAGCTGAAGGGCGCGAAGGAAGCTGGGAAGATGCCGAGCAGCCCTTCGTGGTGGCCCTTCAGCTCCCCCGTCCCAGGGGCTCTTCCTGCCTCCTGTCCGTCTTCTCAGCCTGGCCGTCCCTCGGCCTCCCTCCCACTTCTCCTGGGCCACGGAGCCCGTTCTGGCCGGGGATGATGGGCGCTCCCAGGGATTCTGCCTTGGTGGTTGAGTTGGACTGGCTGGCTGGGTTGAACTGGTTGAACTGGTTGAACTGGTGAAGTCTCCGCCTGACCGACTCAAACCTTCAGAGCTCAAATCAATGAGAAACTTCTGGGCATTTATTCATTTCTCCCACACACACACCCCCACAGTCCCCCCCCCATCCTTTCCTTCCAGGCTCTTTTCCTCCCCATCAGCTGCCCCAAAGTCTGAGAATCCTCAGTTGAACAAGAAGATCGCATAGAACAAGGACTTCCAACCAGGCTCCTCCTTGCCAGTTTCATTCCTAAGTCATTCCCTGTGCTGGAGTTTCCTTTCCTCTGTTTGCATTCCTAACACTTTCCTTCTTTCCTTTTTATTTCACTTCCTCCTGTATTAATGGACCTGTCTAATTTCCTGAATGGTCTGGATTTCCAAAGCTTCTCTTCGTCTTATTTTGTGGAAGTTGCTGGAATCCAAAGATGGGACGGAATAAAAACCGTAACAACTCCAGATGATTTTCCTCTCTCCATCCAAACTTGAGTTCATCACTTGAATGCTAACTGTCGTTTAAAGTAGCAATTGAAACGGTTGTAGTGGCCCCTGCAAAGACCAGCTCCATATTTTTATAAGTTCTCATGGATACCCAATTCCTGATCCTTATAGAAACAAAGTCGTTTTTTTTAAAGACTCGGTAAATGTTTCGCACCTTAAAAGAATCCTCTTCCTTTTACGATCGTTCTGTTTTAGTGATTGAATTATTCTAAATCCCCTTTCGTGGCCAGATAAATATTAGTCCTTCTACAAATAATGGTGTGTTTGTGACTCTGAACTCTGGTGGAGAACTATCTCCATCCCACCTTCTCAACACTCATTCAATGTCAAGGTGATGAGTAACTACCATTTGCCTCTGGTTTTGGATCTGGGTTGGCTTGAGACTCAGTCAGCTGGTGGAGACAAAGAGGATTAAATTGGGAAAAAAAGGATTTTCTTGTTTCTATTCCTGATGATATAAGAATAACATGAGCATTTTGTGTAAAAGAGTTTCTCTATCAGTGACTTTAATATACTATGGTGTATATTTGCTGTACAAATGGTCAGTAAGGATCCCCAGCTCCTGCACAATGTCACACTTGGCCACAACCTCCCTGACAACTCTCAGAATCCACTTGGCCCTTCAGAGGCCTTGCTGGACGTGCTTTCTACTGGAGGAGCCCCTGTTCCCAGTGACGGTTGTGGGAGGAAGGACCACTTCCTTTGGCTCCTCTGGATGCAGCTGACAGGATGGACATCTCCATCCAGATGTCCACATTAGTGGGACCCTACAAAGCCCCACAGGTCCCTGTGTGTGTTTCTTTCTTTGGCAGACGGAGTGGGGAGTGATAGATCCAACCATATCTTCTCCATGGAATCCAAGAGCTGCTTTTCACTGGTGTAGATGTCCTGGCTGGGGAGGGGGATCCAGAGTGGGGAGGGGGAAGGGTCAAAACAGACCTGTCCTTCCATGACAACAATCCCATTGCTTTGGGGTCTTTCTTCTGCTGCAGACTTGTCAAGAGATCAGACGAGAGTGCAGACAGGAACCACTGTTGGACAGTCTGATCATTCAAGACTTTCCAGGACTAATGAAGGATCCTGAAGGAATCAGGTCCAAAGAGCCATTCAATTCAATTCAATTCAATTCAACTCAATTCAATTCAACTCAACATTTATTACGGTAACATGCCAAAAGCATTAAAGAGAACAAGAAAAATTACAATACTGACAGTTTGCACCCCAATAATTAACAACTAAAAAAACCACAAATCTCTTAGAATTAAAATCAACACCGAGGCACATTAAAAAGCAGGAACCAATAGCAGAATTGAAGGAATTAAAAAAAGATCTTGAGGGGTATTCCAAATCCAGATCTCTATTTACATTACAAAATAAATTTCAAAGGATCAAATCGACTTTACAAAAGCATTTCCTCTTCAGCCCTTCAGTTCTTTCCTCTTTGCACCTTCTTACAAGTTATCCAGCAGCAGAAGAATGAGGGAGGGTCTCTTAGGGCCTACAGACCCTCTGGAAGTGGGGTCCATGATCCTGTACAGAACCTCCAAAAGTCATGGAAAAAATGGGGTGCACTTTTTGCCTGGTTCTCAGAGGCTTTTTGGTGTTGCCAGGATGTGGTGGAGACAGAGAATGGGTCCCTGAGGGGGAGGGGAGGAGGAGGAATAGGAGGAGGAGCTACTTGAAGGTCTTAGAGCTCCTTGGAGGCTGCCTCAGATCTCTTTTGATCCTGCGAGATCTCCTCCCGGGTCTTACTGGGATTCCCGCCGTTCTCTCTCTCCCAGGAAACGCTCCCTCCATTGTTTCTCTCTGGAAGAAGGAGACGTGGAGAGGTCAATGCGGAGAAGCAGCCAAAGATTCTTACTTACTAGCTTAGCCACAACAACAACTGCTTGCGGGGAAGGTCGTATTTTCGGGGAAACACGGTATTTCTTACCTCTCCAGTTGTTCCCGCAGCTCTTCGTTCTCCCTGAGGAGCTCCTGCTTCGCTCCAGCTTCCGTCAGAACCCTGCAGTGGAGATGGAGGTTTCGGAGTTCCAACATCTGGATTCTGTAAAATAGGAAGACAGGAGGGAAATGATCCCCCTCAGGTCTTCACCCGAATCATCAAACCCTTTTAAAATGAAAACTAACTAAAACGTCTGGCACTTCCTTTGTTTTACCCAGTCTTACTTTTTAATTACTTGAGTTTTGCCATAAAGGAATCTTCAGATCTTAAAACCTTTTCCCCCCCTTTTTTGGCTTTCATACCAGAAAATTCAAAACAATTTCCAAACTTTCTAATGGGGACAGAAGGGGGAGAAGACTGAACTGGTGAGAGCCGAGGGGGAGCCGAGAACTGAGGTCAGTGAGCAGCAGAGGAGGAGATCAAAGCAGGGACCTCCTAAATTCAGAGGATTTGGCCAGGAAAAGTCCCTGTCAAGAGATTCATGATGTCTCCCACCCATCCAGGCAACGTAATTCAACGCAGAACGTTGTGTAATGTGTGTCCAGGGTAGGGAGCTAAGGAGAATTGAAGAGGAAATCCTGGAAGAGAAAGTCAGGGTTTCTCACCTTCGCAGTTTCTCCTCCACCTCCCTGCAGAGTTCTGCGTTCTTCTCCGAAAGCTGGGCATTTTTACTCAGGAGCTCCTCAGTCAGGGAGAACGACGTCTGCTTTTTGTTGCTGTAAATAGGAAAACCAGAGAGAAATTAGACCCTTAAATTTTTTACTTGACTCATCAAACATTTTCTTCCATTGAAAAATATTAAAAATACCTTTATGTTTGTGTCGGTGTATAAATTCAGTCTTGCTATTTCTACTAACAATCCTTTCACTATTTATTGGGTCTTTTAGAAAGGCTCCCTAAAAATGGCCAATGGGTACAGTTTGAGGGACTTTAGATACACCTCCAGGGTAGTCTTAAGGGATTGGATTAGTGACTTAAATATTAAGGTTTAATGTGTTGATAAGAGTTGTTTATAAGAGTTGGATTACTTAAGTTTTTACTTCAGTATTTAGCAAAGAAAGTCTACACACCCCTATTAAAAGGCCAGGTTTTGGAAATGTAAAAGAAAAAATCAGACCAAGATAAATCCCTTCAGAGTACTTCCTCCTTTAACATAACATATAAGATGTACAATTCAAGTCAAAAAACAAACTGAAATCTTTGAAGGGAAAAAACTGATGTTAAATAGTAGTCATTAAATATGTGAAAAATCCATTATGTTTTAGCCTCCAGTCCCCTCATCATCTTTGTTGCTCTTCTCTGCACTCTTTCTAGAGTCTCCACATCTTTTTTACATCGTGGCGACCAAAACTGGATGCAATATTCCAAGTGTGGCCTTACCAAGGCCTTAAAAAGTGGCATTAACACTTCACGTGGTCTTGATTGATGCAGCCTGGAACTGGGTTGGCTTTTTTGGCAGCTGCTGCACACGCCTGGCTCCTGTTTAAACGGTTGTCCACTAGGACTCCAAGATCCCTCTGAGAGTTACTCCTGTTGAGCGAGGTGCCCCATATACTGTCCCTGTGCATTTTGTTTTTCTTGGCTAAATGTAGAACCTCACTTTTTTCACCCTTGAATTTCATTTTGTTAGATAGCGCCCAATGTTCCAATTTTGGAGCCCTTTTGAAGGAAGAGTGGGCAAAGATTTCCATGGCAAGATCGGCTCTAAGGCCAAAAGACTAGATGCTCTCATAAAAGCCAAAGGTGTTTCAACAAAGGATTCCTTTAAAAAATAAATGTTATATTTTATATTCTTTAGGTAAAATGTAGACTTACGTGCCACTCTTCTCCCTCGGATTCCTCAGCGGTCGCCCCCCAGATGTTGCAGGAGTCTGGAAAAGTTAAAATAACAGCCGTGAAATATATATATCGTCAGAGGCTTTGAAAAGCATTTTTCCTACAAGCTCTTCAGCCGAAGAGGTTGTAGGGGAAAAAATGCCTTTAAAAGCCTCTGGCGATCCCAGCTGAGTTGCCTGATTGTCAGAGGCTTTTCAAAGCATTTTTTTTTCTGCAACCTCTTAAGGTTGTAGAAAAAATGCTTTTAAAAGTTAAAAAAAAAGGTGGCCACGCCCACCCAGTCACATTAACCCCCCCACCAAGCCACACCCACAAAATAAGCCACACCCACAGAACCAGGAGTAAAAAAAATTAGGACCCACCCCTGCCCCAGAAGATTTAGACTGCTTACCTTGGGGGGGCGGGTGGTAAAGGACCGCTGAGGGGGAGGACCTTCATTGATAGGGGGCAGGTTGCCGGCCCGTGAATTCGTCTGCTGAAAAGCAACGGAGGCCATGAGGACGGTGTGCCTGAGCCCAGGAAAAACCCTCAAGCCTGGTTAATCCAGGCCCCCTCACCCAAAAGAGCCATTTTGACTTCCAGGGTTTGGGTCCCATTGGGTACGTGTTGAGAAACAATTAAAGAAATAAATATGACGTACCTCCGTCGGTCCCCGTTTCCACAGGACGGGCTGCTCCTCTGGAACCACTGGAAAACAAATAGCCTGCTTTAAAAACACAAACTTATTGACATTGCCTTGACCTGGCCCCGCCTCCTGGCCTCCCTCGCCTGGCCCCGCCTGGCCCTTCCCCTCCTGAGGGTCTCCCCCACCCCCTGAGAAAACGATCTTCTCAAGATCCCGTAAACCAGGGGTGAAATCTAAAATTTGTTACTACCGGTTCTGTGGGCGTGGCTTGGTGGTGGTGGGGTAATGTGATTGGGTGGGCGTGGCGATTTTTAAAAAACTTTTAAAACCATTTTTTCTACAACCTCTTCGGCGAAGTGGTTGTAAAAAATCCTTTCAAAAGGCTCTGACGATCCCAGCTGAGTTACCTGATCGTCAGAGGCTTTTTTTCTTTTAAAAGCCTCTGACGATCAGGCAACTCAGCTTGGATCGTCAGAGGCATTTAAAAGAAAAAAAGCCTCTGAGGATCGCATGGTTCAGTTGGGCATGTGGGGGGGCAGGGATTTTTGCTACCAGTTCTCCGAACCACCCGCCTCCATCACTACCAGATCGGGCAATCCGGTCCAAACCGGGAACATTTCACCCCTGCCGTAGACCCTTTTGGCTCAGGCAGTGGAAGTTCCCACCGGTTCCCTCTCTCCGCAAAGCGAAGGGACCGCAGAAAGGCTGCCTGGCCCAGAATGGGGCTGCCCCCAACTTCGGAATTGGGAGTGTCTAGAAAGAACAGGGGGACCAATGGGAATTCTCCCTCCTTTAGCATCATCAGTCTCCGGGCAGAGTTTCCCTTGACTTCACCCAATGCAGGAGAGAGTTCCGCTCGGTTCTTCAGGCCAAGATCCCCCCTCCCACTTTCTCCGCTTCTCTCTCTCTGCAGAACTGGCTCTCCTCCTTCAGGTGAAGCCCCCAAGGACTCTGCCCAGAGACCGATGACGCTCAAGCAGGGAGAATTCCCATTGGTGCTGCTGCTGGTTCTGGCCCTTCCCACCTCCAAGTCGAGATCAACGTTTCCATCCCCAATTCAGACCCCCCCTTCCTCTTCTGGGGCTGGAAGCATCTGGCCGGGATGGATGCTCCTCCTTTCACAGAGGAAGATTTCTGCCGGAGGAAGAGTTTGGGGATTGGGTGGCACTGGATGAGAAGAGGGGAGGTACACCCCACAGCCAGGGATGACTTGGGGGTCACAGAAACCCCCCAATCCGATGGGAAGTGACAGGAAGCCCTCCGCTAATCCAGGAAGAGGTGGAGAGGATCTGCAGCGGTGGTGGGTTCCTCCTGGTTCCGCCGAGCCGGTAGAGGTAACGATATGACTCACGGAACCGTAACTATATCCAGCAGAAACAGCTGTGGCGTAAATTTCAACCTCTTTTTAAGAATATTTTGTAAAATCCACCAAATTTTTATCCAAAACGCTTTAACCTTTTTACATGTCCACCAAATATGGAAATAAGTTGCATCCTCACAATAACATCTCCAACTTTTTGGTTGTACATTCGGATACATACGAGATAACTTTTTTGGATCTAGATGCCATCTATAAAACATTTTATAAAAGTTCTCCCTTAAATTTTGCGCTTTATTTCACATTTGTCACCCATATTTTTTCCCAAGTTTCCATCACCATTATTGGCTGTTCAAAATTCTGCGCCCATTTTATCATACAGTCCTTAACTAACTCTGTTTCTGAGTCCATCTCTATCAATATATTATACAATCTTTTTATATGCATTGGACTTTAGTCTCTAATTTGTTTAATTAAATTTTCATCACTTTGTATAACACAAATTTTCTGGTCTTTTCTCCATCTGGCTTGTAATTGTACATATTGAAACCAAGTTTGAATTATTTTCTCCTCTTTCAACACATTCACAGGTTTTAATTTTAATATACCTCCCTGCATATTGAGAATATCTATATATGTAATTACGTCCTGTCTACTTTCTATGCTCGTGTTCTCTATTGGGTGCCTGGGTGCTGTCCATATAGGTATCTTTTCATTTAACTTATATTGATATTTCTTCCAGACACGCAATAAGGCATTTCTCAGTATATGACTCTTAAATGCTCTATCCACCCTTTTTTCATACACTAAATAAGCATGCCAACCATAAACCAAATCATGCCCTTCAATATTCAATATCCTTCCATTTGTTAAATTAATCCAATCACTAATTGCTGATAAAACAGCTGCTTCATAATACAGTTTTAAATTTGGCATTTTCAATCCTCCTCTTTCTCGTGTATCCTGCATTATTTTCAATTTTATCCTTGGTTTCTTACCTTGCCATACAAACTTATTAATACCTTTCTGCCATTCTTCCAGGTTGGCATCCTTTTTTAGTATTGGTATCATTTGAAAGAGGAATAAAAACCTAAGTAAAACATTCATTTTTATAGCTGCTATTCTACCTAACAAGGACAGTTGTAATTTTTTCCATTTATCCATTTCAGCTTGTATTTTATGCCATATCAATTCATAATTATACTTATACAATTTACCATTAGAAGATGCAATATAAACTCCTAGGTATTTAACTTTTTTGACTATTTCACATCCCGTTACCCTTTGTAACTCCTCTTTTTGATTTGTTGTCATATTTTTAACTATCATCTTTGTCTTTCTAATGTTTATCTTAAACCCAGAGACTTGACCATACTGTTTCATTATATCCATCAAAACCTTTGCTGATTCCACTGGATGAGTTAAGGTCATAACCAAATCATCTGCAAATGCCCGTACCTTATATTCATAGTCTCTAACTTTAATTCCCTCTATCTCATCTATGTTACGTATTTTGTTTAACAACAACTCTGAAGTTAATATAAATAATAATGGCGATAAAGGGCATCCCTGCCTCGTACCTTTTTCAATTCTGAAAGTTTCTGTCAAACTGCCATTAACAATTATCTGAGCTGTCTCTTCCTGATATATTGCTTTTATGGACTGCATAAAGCAATTCCCAACCACTCTCTTAACCACTCTCAATAAAAATTGCCAATCCAATCGATCAAAAGCTTTTTCCGCATCCAAAAATATAAGCACCGCAGGGATTTGGTTATTCCTTTCCAAATATTCCAATATGTCAACAATTTGTCTTACATTATTTTTCATTTGTCTACCTTGTCTAAAACCAGTTTGGTCAGCATGAATCATTTTTTGCATTACTAACATTAACCTATTTGCCAATATCTTAGCAAATATCTTATAATCTGTATTCAATAATGATATGGGTCTATAGTTCTTGGGATATGTCAAATCTTGATCTTCTTTTGGAATTAACGAAATAACAGCTGTTTTCCATGAAGGTGGTACCCCTTCACCCAACTGAATTCTATTAAATAATTGTTTAAGAGGTACAACCATCTCCAATTGTAAATATTTATAATACACAGCTGTTAATCCATCCGTACCAGGAGCCTTGCCAGTTCTTAACTGTTTAATTGCTGAGAGGATCTCCTCCTCTGTTATTAATTGGTTCAACCGTTCTCTTTGTTCCTCTGTGACTATAGGAATATTCTGTCTATCCAATGTAATATTACATAATTAACCAATGTGAGGATGGATATAAAAATAGATGACAATGGGAAGGGGTATAATATAGAATAGAAGGGAAAAATTGAATTTGATTAAGATTAGAGATGAGGATGAAGGGTAATATTGGTTTTTTAAAAAAATAGATGAGGAATAAATATGGAAAAAAGGAAATATAGAAATTGTAAATTTAATTGAAATGACTAAACACTGTTTAAATTTGTGAACCGGCCAAATACTCTGTTCAAAGAAAATACATTGTATGTTTGTATGTGTGTTTCTAATTACAGTATTGCTATTTGTTCATATTTGTTCTCTTTTATTCTTTAAAGTTTAACAATTCATTCTTTATCTTAATATCTTTATATTTGTTTGGGGTTGCCTTTCTTCCATTTCATCTTTTTTATTGTACAGCAATCTTTCTCCTCAAACCTACCATCTCTCTCTTTTCTTTCCTTCTTACTTTCTCTTCCCCCCTCTTCTTCTCCTCCCTACTTCCTCTTCCTTTCTCCTTCTCCTCCTCTCTTCCTCCCTCTTACCCTCACTCCTACTCTAATTTCCCTTCCCTTCCTTCCTCCCTTCTCTTCCTTCCCTCTCTCTCCTTCCTTCTTCCATCTCTCTTCTCCTTCCTTCATCCCTCTCTATTGCTGTATTCTTTTGTGCATATGGACTACTCAGAGGGCTGAAAAAGTTATTTTTGACTGGTCCTTGCACTTTTGACCAGTCCTCGAACTTACAACTGTCCTCACAATTTATGTTTTTGCCCTATCTTGTCACCATAGTGAAGAGAAGCAGTTGTGAAATGAGTGACACGGTTGTTAAGAATGCTACAATGGGCATAAATGATGACCGGTCATAAGTGCGAAGATTGGTCAAAAGTGCGAGGACCTGTCAGAAATGACTTTTTTCAGCCCTCTGGATAGTTCTTTTGTGCATATGGACTACTCAGAGGGCTGAAAAAGTTATTTTTCACTGGTCCTCACACTTTTGACCAGTCCTCGAAATTACGACTGTCCTCACATTTTACGTTTTTGCCCTATCTTGTCACCATGGTGAAGAGAAGCAGTTGTGAAATGAGTGACACGGTTGTTAAGAATGCTGCATGGGCATAAATGATGACTGGTCATAAGTGCCAGAGATGACTTTTTTCAGCCCTCTGAGAAGTCCCTATACACAGAGCCATGCCCACCTGGTCACATGACCAGCTAGCCATGCCCACCCAGTCACATGACCTCCAAGCCACGCCCACAGAACCGGTAGTAAAAAAATTTAGAGCCCACCCCTGCTTTCACACTGTCAATTGTTCACTCTGCTCAAGCAAAACTAACAGGTGTGAATTAAGTTTTAGCTAAAAAATGGAGCTTTAATTCCAGAAGTCCATTCTTTAAACTTGGACTTCTGGAATTAAAAGGCTCTGGATTAAATGGTCCTCCAGAGAAAAGATGGAGAAGAGTATCTTGCTTTTAGACATGAGAAGAGCTGTCTAGAAAGGTGAGTTATGAGCTACTTTTGCATCATCACAAATTTAATTTATTACCTGTTAAAAATGCAAAGGAGCAAATAAGAGACCTTCCTGTTGGGGTTGGTTCTGGACCAGATCTTAGCTCTCAGCCCTCCTTGTGACTTCTTGAAAAGCTTCCCCCCCCCAACACACACGCTCCACCGCCTGAGGAGGCAGGGGAGGGCTGCAGGTTGATCCCAAGGGGGTCTGGGCTGGGCTACTGGTCTACCAGTTAAAAGCCTCTGCTAAATCCTAAAGAATTGTCACATGACCATCAAGCCACACCCACAAAATAAGCCACGCCCACAGAACTGGTAGTAAAAAAATTTAGAACCCACCCCTGGTCAGCCCCTTCTGATTTCAACCCTGATTCTGTCGGAATCTCCCTCCCTCCCTCCCTCCCTCCTTCCTTCCTTCCTTCCTTCCTTCCTTCCTTCCTTCCTTCCTTCCTTCTTTCCTTCCTTCCTTCCTTCCTTCCTTCCTTCCTTCCTCCTTCCTTCCTTCCTTCCTTCCTCCCTCCCTCCCTTCCTTCCTTCCTTCCTTCCTTCTTCCTTCCTTCCTTCTTCCTTCCTTCCTTCCTTTCTTCCTTCCTTCTTTCCTTCCTTCCTTCTTCCTTCCTTCCTTCCTTTCTCCCTCCCTTCCTTCCTTCCTTTCTTCCTTCCTTCTTTCCTTCCTTCCTTCTTCCTTCCTTCCTTCCTCCCTCCCTCCCTTCCTTCCTTCCTTCCTTCCTTCCTCCCTCCCTCCCTCCCTCCCTCCCTCCCTCCCTTCCTTCCTTCCTTCCTTCCTTCCTTCTCATTATCCACAGGCCCCACCCCCCACCTGCTCTAAAGTAAGACATTCCCCCAAAATAAGACTTAAGATATGTTTTTTATACTTAAAATGGTCATTAGGGCACAGAACCATTTGTTAAATTTTCTGAATCCCACCACTGATTGTATCCTACCTTTATTTCTCCGCTGTACTTTTTTCTGGAAATGGTAGAAAAAATTGCCTGCCATCCCTGCAGTGGTAGCAGTTGAGAATGAGGCAGGACAGCCGGCCAAGGTCTTATGACACGTGCTGTGATGTCATCATCTCTGATCCAGCTGTGGGGAGATGCCAGGCTGCCCCCTCCAGCAACGCTGGACCTTTCCATAGGGAGCCTCACACGCGCTAACAGAGACCCCGAGAGGTCTGGAAGGAAAAGGGGAAATGGGGGGGGTGAAAGATGGAGGGGAGGCCCCCCAAGGCTCCCAGGAGAACTGAGCCCACAGAATGTTCCGCTAAGTGCTAATATTGCAATATTATGATATTACAATATCATTGTAATAGTATAATATTATACAATACAGTACAATATCATAATATTATAATATTATGACCCCCCCTAAGAGGTCTGTAAGGGACGTGCATAAGCACCCCAACGTGCCTTCCGTTCCTGTCCTACTGTCCCCATTTATTCATATCCATTTCCTGCATTCATAATCATGTTTATACTTATATCTGTTATCCAATACATGCTTGACAAATAAATAAAACAAAACGAGTAAAAAATAAATAAAAATAAACAAACTATGAAGGCTGCAGTGGTTTGTTGCAGACCCAAGAGAGGACCTGTCAATCTCTCTCTCCAAGGTTAAAGGGATCAAGTGGATCACTCATCTCCCTCTCAGTCCACCCTCTCCCTTCCTTCCCCCCTTTCCCTCCTGGATCCTCTAGCCCACTCCTCTCATAAAACGGACTCGCTTCACTTAATTTCCTTGGAGATTTATTTGGTGAGGTGGGACATTGGAGGCAGGCAGGGCAGCTGGGAAGGAGAGATCCGGTCCGGTCCATCATTTATGGAAAGATCGGATTCCAAAGTCTTTTTGGTCCAGAGGTTTTCCAGCCAGCTTTCCCAGCCAGCCTCTGACAATCCAAGTCAATGGGAGAAGCCGGACTCACTTAATGGCCAAAGAGGTTGTATATTTATTTGTTCGATTTATGTGCTGCCCTTCTCCGGAGACTCAGGGCGGCTTACAATATAAATTGGATATCGATATCTAAGCATTGTTGGAGACCCCACCCACCCACTCCGGCTCCCCTCTGGGAGGGGGTTTCCAAGGATTTCCAGCAGGACTCCCCGATTCTGTAGGGGCTTTACTCCCGATGCCCTCCGCCTGGGAAACTCAGGATGCCTTTTTCTCACCAGGTACATGTACACATCCGAACGAGACTGTGATGTTTCTCTGTGTCAGATAATATAGGTGTGTATGTGGATATATATACATAATTTTATTTATTTATTTATTTATTTATTTATTTAGTCATGATTATGTAGTGTATATTGGCGGTGGCAGCCCTTTGAGAGCTTTATGCAACGAAATTCCTTTTTAATGTATGCTAATTAGTGTACATTTAAAGTGACAATAAAGTTATCCTGTCCTATCCTATTCTGTATTTACTTTTCTATTATTCCTATTCTATTCTATTCCATTCTATTCCTTCCAACTCTGTTATTCTATTCTATTCTATTCTATTCTGTTCTGTTCTGTTCTGTTCTGTTCTGTTCTGTTCTGTTCTGTTCTGTTCTGTTCTGTTCTGTTCTATTCTGCATTTTCTATTCTATTCTATTCTATTCTGCATTTTCTATTCTATTCTATTCTATTCTATTCTATTCTATTCTATTCTATTCCATATTTTCTATTCTATTCTATTCTATTCTATTCTATTCTATTCTATTCTATTCTATTCTATTCCATTCCATTCCATTCCATTCCATTCCGCATATTCTATTCTATTCTATTCTATTCTATTCTATTCTATTCTATTCTATTCTATTCTATTCTATTCCATTCATTCCATTCCATATTTTCTATTCTATTCTATTCTATTCCGCATTTTCTATTCTATTCTAATTCTAATTCTATTCTCTTTGATAATCTCAAGGTGGATGCCTGGAGATGTAGTCATGGCAACGGTGTTTACTTTTTTATTAGCTGAGGGTTTTTGCTGCTGCTTCGGTCTAAACCACTTGGACAGGGGGATTCTGGGTAGTCAGAGAACCGTTAGAATGTACCAACTCATAAAATTCTCAGGGGTCGTCCTGTCTTAACGGTCTTGATCTTCCTGGGGGCTGATGAGAGAGCAGCCCAGAAAATGGGGGACCGGCTGTGTCTGAGGCCTCCACCTCCAGAATAGAATAGAAAAGAATGGAATGGAATGGAATGGAATGGAATGGAATGGAGCGGAGCGGAGCAGAGCAGAGCAGCGCAGCGCAGCGCAGCGCAGAATAGAATAGAATAGAATAGAATAGAATAGAATAGAATAGAATAGAATAGAATAGAATAGAATAGAATAGAATAGAATAGAATAGAGCTGGAAGGGACCTTGGAGGTCTTCTAGTCCAGCCCTCTGCTCAAGCAGGAGAACCTAAATGATCTCAGACAGGTGGCTGTCTAGTTTCTTCTGAAAAACCTCCACGGATGAAGCAGCCACAACTTCTGGAGGCAAGCAGTTCCACGGGTCAATTGTCCTCTCTGTTGGGAAGTTTCTCCTTAATTCCAGGCTGCTTCCCTCTTTGTTCAGTTTCCATCCTGCCCTCTGGTGCTCTGGAGAATAATTTGACCCCGTCTTCTTTGTGGCAGCCTCCCAGATATTGAAATACTGCTATCACGTCACCCCTAATTCTTCTTTTCTTCAGACTAGCCAGACCTAAAACCTGCAGCCATTCTTCCTGTGGTTCAGTCTCCAGGCCTAAACAGGGACACTGTGAGGATCTGCCTTCTAAGTTGCGTTTCTCAGCTTTGTCATAACTTTCAACCCTTGCTAAATGAATGGTCATAAGTCAAGGACTACCTGTATTGCAGGCATTCAGAGAATCATAGAATGTAACCTGTGAGAGGCACCTTCATGGCCATCTAGTCCAACCTTCTCCCCCATGCAGGAACCCAATGCTACAAACACACCATTTACATAGACGGATCTCTCATTCTTGCATTTTAATGGGCTTTTCTTTATTTTTATCAGGGAGTTGATGAGAATGATTCAGAGCCAAATCTGATGTCTGACGTGACCTGGAAGGAGAGTCCTATCCAGCTCCATTGGGACCTCAAAGGCCTGAGGAGAAGCAGCCAAACAGCCAAGAGGAGAAGCCATTTCAGTGCTTGATGGGAGGAAAAAGGAAGAGGAGAACCCTCACTTCCCATCAAAGGATCCCCTTGGAAGGAAGATCACCTCAAGGCATGGAGTGTTGATCTCCACCATAGACGTCTGTCAATCTTGAATGGCTTGAACAGATACTTCCCTCCATTTCTGCACATTTCAATGAGGTGTTTCTGCTCCTTTTTCTTGGAGAAGAATTATGGATACATCCAGCCAACCCCTCTGGGGGCTCCAGGACCTTCCTTTGGAAGGTTGACCAGGGATGCCAGAAGAGTCTTCCTGCCAGGGAGTCTCTGGATGGCTGAGGAGAAGCCTCTGTGGGGCTTTCTTGTCTTTGAGATTCTCCCCAGAAGCTTTCAGCCATTCCTTCTCCGGTTTATACAGCAGCATCGGAGGTTTCATGTCTTCAAGAGTTTCTCTCTTGTCTTCCGGTGTTGTAATATCCGCCCTTGTGTTTCTTTTGGACTGTCAGAAAATTTCTCACCTCCTCCGTTTCTCCTCCAGCTCCCTGAAGAGTTCTGCGTTGTTTCCCACAAGCTGGGAATTTTCCTTCAGGAGCTCCTCATAGTAGACCTAGATTTATACACCTAGCACTAAAAGTGTCAGGAGCCAGACATTCGTGAGTTTCTTCCTTCTTTGGGAACTTTATTTTACAAAATTAGGGGTGTTTCTAGTACAATAGATGTTTCAATCCATTTTGGGATTCCTCGGGAGCTTTTCCAAGTTCTTCAAGTCCTCCTCCTGGTCCTCTCCTTCCCCATGGGATGTTCCAGCCCCTTCAGCATGGCGGTTGGTGAGTGATGGAGTCTCTGGCTCTGGAAGAATGAGAAGGGGAGATTTAGTAGTAAGCAGTGGTGGGATTCAATTTTTTTAACAACTGGTTCTGTGGGCGTGGCTTAGTTGGGGGCGTGGCTAGGTGATCATGTGACCGGGTGGGCGTGGCTAGCTGGTCATGTGATCGGTGGGCGTGGCTAGCTAGTCATATGACCGGGTGGGAGTGGCTAGCTGGTCATGTGACTGGGTGGGCGTGGCTATGCGCATAGGGACTACCCAGAGGGCTGAAAAAATTGATTTCTGACAGGTCCTCGCACTTTTGACCGGTCCTCACACTTATGACTGTCCTCACATTTATGCCTGTTGCAGCATTCTTAACAACCGTGTCACTCATTTCACAACTACTTCTCTTCACCATGGTGAAAAGATAGGGTGCAAAATGTAAAATGTGAGGACAGTCGTAAGTGCGAGAACCGGTCAAAAATAACTTTTTCAGCCCTCTGAATAGTCCATATGCACCCAGAGGGCTGAAAAAAGTGATTTCTGACAGGTCCTTGCACTTTTTTTTTTTTTTTTTTTTTTTTTATTGAAAAAGTTTTCAAATACAAATTTTTCCCCCTTTTCCCCCCCCCTCCCCCCCTCCCTAACCCCCCCTCCCCACCCTTCCCCCCCTGTGACTTCTTCGTAAAAAAAAAAAAACCCTAATTCATAACAGATTACTTACTCCCTCCTCAAAATACTGACCTTTACTTACTAAAAATATTATAAATCCCCCTTTATCCATACATTTCAGAAAAGAAGAAGAGAAAAAAACAAAACAAAAAACAAACACATTATACTATAACTATTATAAAATAACTTCTAATTTAGCATAATAGTATTTTATATCTATACATTATTGCAACAATTCAAAACCACCTTCCACTTTAAAACTATGCGATGAGTCCTACTTTAATAACATTTCAAAGCGGGCTCCCCATAAAATCTAATTTAACATTTATTCCATTCTATCCATTTCCTCCACTCCCCTAAATGTATCACTTAAAAATCCCTTTTCTTAAACTAATCAATCTGTAGCTAGCTTATTCACCCACTGTCTTACAAATTTACCATACACAACAATTCTTGATATCTTTAATTCACTGCCCACACTACTTAAAAATATATATATATATATATTCCATTATATCTAAATAAAAAAAGAAAAGACAATAACTTTAAATTTATAATCCATATAATATCTTCTTGAAGTCTTTCCACTGGATTGTTAGAACCAACATCCATAATAGGGTAACATAGCTTGCTGATGCAACAGTTTATTCAAGGTCTCCAATCATATCTGCCCCCATCAGTAGTAAACATCTTCTTATATATATAAAAGTAAAAACAACCACCCGAGTGACATTATAATTATATTCCATATAATAATAATTGTGGGTTTCATCAGGATTATTAATTTCCATCATCGTATTGGGTAACAACCCGATCTTCTGCATGTCCCAATGTGATTCTCTTGCCTTATAATTCAAAATAATTATAATATATTTATCAACACAAAAAGAAGTTTCAAAGTAGATAATTCAAAACCATCAATTTGAGGCTCTTTCCATGTCCCAAAATTACGGCAATGCAGAGATCTGCCACTATCCTCAGGATGATATTGACCAATGTGTCGCCTCCTCTATGTTTTCACATAATCATTCATATTTTAATATCACTGGCTTCACTGTTGCTTGGGTTAGAAATTTCTATTTTTGTACAACCTATTTCTTTTTTGTTTTCTTTTTGTGGGTTTGACTTCCATCCTAATTTTTTGTGTCTCGCGTTTCTTTTTTATCCCTTGTATATCCTCTAATTGGTTTCCATGCTTGTCCTTGCCTTGATAAGTCATCACATTAAAATCAGATGGCACTTCTCTCGAATTTGTAGATAATCCAGCTGGGGTATCCGATAAATCCAAAGGCAATTTATCTGGTACAGTCTCTGTCTTTAGTTCCAGCTCCTTCTGCTTATCCTGTATTATATCTGAAGACGTTAAATTCATTTTCAACCTATTTTGATAAAATTCTTCCGCTCTTTCAACAGTATTTAACTGGTATCTTTCTCCTTGATATCTCAATATAATACCAACTGGGACATCCCACCGGAATTGAATATTTCTCCTTTTTAACTCAGACACCAGAAAACCAAATTTCTTCCTTTCCATTAATATCTTAGGTGGGAGTTCCTTGTAAATCCAAATCTTTCTTCCATACAATTGCAAATTAGAATTGAAGGAATTTTGCACAATTTTATTCCTAATTTCTTTATCTGAAAAATAGATTACCACATCTCTAGGCAATTGCCTTTGCTTGGCAGTCCAGGAGTTTATTCGATAAGCTCTGTCAATCCTACAAAACACTTCCTCAGGTTGAATCTTTAAAATCCCAGCTAGAAATTCAGAAGATATTTTCCTTAAGTCATCTCTGTTATTTTCCTGCAAACCTCTAAGTCTTATTGCATATTCTGTAAAATTACATTGTATCTTTAGAACCTCTTTTTCAATCCTCTGTTGCAGAGTTTCTACATTACCAGACTTTTGATCAGCATCCATTTTGAATTTTTCTTCTGAACTATAATCCTGAATATTTAACAAATCATTTTCAGTTTTTTGAATTCTATTGTCCAATTTGTCTTGAATTTCATCCATTTTTGACTCTAGTAAATTAGCATTTATTTCCAACCGAATCATGAATTCTGACATTTTTAAAATTTTTTGCTGCAAAAAGTCAAACTTGGATTTCACCAATTCCTTAGTTTCCTGCTTAAATTTTTCAAGTTGCTGATTCACAATCTCATCCCTTCTTTCAATCTCCTCTAAGAGAAATTCTATTATATTAAAATCAGGTTTCTGGGACTGAAGAGTTAAAACTTGTTCCTTTAAATTCTTAGTGGGGGAATCCCCCCCACCTATTTTTTTGTCTGACTTCACAAACCTCAGTGCCATGTTTCCGCCTAAGCAGGCTTTGTTAGAAGAAAAAAAAAACAAGACAAAAGACTTCCAGCCAGCAACAATCAGGCCTCCAGGGGAAAAAGAGAAAAGCAAAAACAGGAGCGGAGTTTTGTCTACAAATGTAGCCAGTGGTATTTATTCCGCTACATTGTAATAATAAAAAACGGAAGAACTTTCCCTCTCAAACTCTTCTCCAGCCGCGGCAGACGCCATTTTAAAAAAAACCTTTTTTCCTCTTTCTCTTCCTCTATTCTCTTAAGTAATTTTTAAAAGATAAGTAAAATACTTGCGCTTCAGTATTACAGGTCCAGCTCACATTTTCTTTGAGTAATCTGTCAAGTTCGCAGGCTTGCTTTTGACGCCTAGCTCTGCATTAGCAGAGGTCTCCCAAAGCCCGGAACAGCGGCTGGGGATATGGGGCATCTCATCCGCTCCATCCCAAAAGTAAAAGAAAAACTTCTGGGACTCTGCAGAGAGTTCTACCCACCCCTGCCGGTTCTATCTCCGTTTCCTCATGGGAACGGAGTTTTTTCGAGCCGCCGTTCCGTTGTGAAGGCGGCTCTGACAGGCTATGGAAGCTGACGATCCCAAAGGAACGTCTGGCGGCGGCCAGCAGCAAACAGGAAGTGAGGTCCTTGCACTTTTGACCTGTCATCATTGATGCTCATTGCAGCATTCTTATTAATTAAATTAATTAAATAAAAATGACCTGCTGGAGCAGTCCGAGGCAGTCCGAGGCAGGCGTTCAGGCCGGCTGCAGGGCAAAGTGATACAACCGGGGTAGGTAGGCCGCTGCTGCCCAGGTGGGAGGCCTACAGGGCTGGCTGCAAGGTGAAGCAATGGGGTGGGGTAGGTCAGGGGTCTGCAACCTTAAACACTCAACCGAAGCCCCCGGTCATTTCTTAATTACCTGGGAACATGCACCTTCCCATATAGTCAATGGGACTTGCTTCGAATAAATATCTGTTGTGAATAGTTCTGTTGCTGTAGAACTGACACACGTGAGATTGCAATATCACACTGGACTGATAGTGGAACCTTTCTTTAGACTAGTGCCTATATAACATTTTAAATTCAGGAGATTGATTTCAGAGCTACAGAGTCAGCAGTGCATTGTCCAGGTAGCCTGTTGGGTACTTCCCTAATACCCAACATAAATAATCTAAAATGGCTACTCCACCTAATGATGGTTAGTACTGTTACTATATACGTTTACTTGGTTGTGGTCCTGTGCTCAATTTAAGCCCACATTGAGCCCAGAAGGGGAAAAAACTGGAATGTACGTGATTTCAGAAAATAAGCATTCCTTGTTTGTTGTATAATTAGTGTAAAGAAACTTCCTGAAGTGTGAACCAATAGAGGTGCAGAAATATTTCAGTCATAATTTCACGTATAAAATAGCCATTCGTGTAATGCAACCTGCCTATTGTTCAAAACAGTCATTGCTATTATGGCTGATGTTTGACAGCCAGCCTAAAAGTCAAAGATCCCAAGAGTGCTTCTTTCTCTGTATGTATACAAAACATCACATACCAGGAATAGCATATTAAGATGGACTTATGCAACCTGATGTACAAAATAAACACACACATATTTATGTTCTGGACTATAGTCATTGAATGCATGTAAATCCCTGAAAAATATGTGTAGCCCTGGGCAAAAGGAAGGAAGTAAAATCACTCTAGGTGTAGGGACAGTGTAAAATATTAATGAAATGTAAGGTCCGGCTGTACGCTTAAGCCCTCAGTGAACCAGAAAGAAGGACTTAAACGGAGGCTTGAATAAGAATCAACATTTAATCTTTGATCAAAAACAAAAGGCTGGGTAAAACCATTCCAAATACATACAAAGAGATATGTATATGGGAGGGCTCACACCTTCAGAGAAGATGTAACCTCTTTTTATATCTTTAAAACACCAGTTAAATCCCCAACTCTGGCCCCCTAATTTATGTTTGTGTATTCTTTGTTGCCCTGCAAGGGAATCTAAACTTCCCAATTAGTCTTATCTTAAGGATTCCTTTGTTTACTCAATTGACCATTTAGCTCCCTGTCTCTGGAAGACAGGAGCTTATCCAGATCAAACATAAATTAGGGCTGAAGTGTAAATTATCCCTTTGTTGATGGCTGTAGTTCCAACTGAGATCGTACCATGCTTTTAGATAGATTGATATGAGTTCAGGTCAAATGGCAGGGACATACAATTGACAAATACCAGATACATTACAGAGGCCTAATAACAATATGTTTGTAACAGGAGATACAAATAGAAAGGAATAATATACGTAATACAAATACAAAGGTACAATATATATGTTACAGGAACCTGATGGTTACAGAATAACAAGCTTTTACTAAATCTAGTATATCAGTATTTTATATTCTCTCTTTATTATTGTTTCCCTACATTTCACTCTTTTTATTTAAACGATGGAATGCTTTCCATCATGCTGTAAGAGGGGTACATATTTAGTAGGGATCGTTTTAAGAATCATGAGATTTGCAGGCTTTTGACGAGGAGTGGTCGACACTGAGGATGCTATGACTGTAATCCCAGAAATAGTCGATGTGACTATTCTTTGGATTAAAGGGATGAGGCAAGGGAGAAAAAGGAGACTCCCAAAGGCCAATAGCACCATGAACCCAATTCGTTTCCCGTCAGAGAAGATACTGCCGAACCAGGGGTGAAATGCTCCCTGTTTGGACCAGCTCAGGCGAGTAGGTAGCGATGACGGCCGGTGGTTCGGAGAACTGGTAGCAATGGCAACCTGAGGTTCCACCCACCCACCCAGTCGTCGTTACTTCCTGCTTTTACTTCCAGAGAACCGGTAGTAAAAAAATGCTTAAAAAGTTTTTTTTAAAGTTCCGATGATCAGCTGAGCGATGCCTGATCGTGGGAACTTTTTTTTTTTTTTACTTTTTAAGCATTTTTTTCTACTGGTTCTGGAGAAACAAAGCGCTCAGCTGCTCCTCCTTTTCACTCACCCCGAGCTTCCTGCTGTGGATTTTCACGCCTTGCTTCACACACCCTCATCTTCTTCTTCCTCCTCCTCCTCTCCAAGTGGAAAAATGCCAGGAGCGCAAAAAGAAGCGCTTGCTTGCTCCTGCCGTTTTTCCATTTGTAAGGAAGCTTTCATGAAGGCAAGTCTGGCTTCCTGTGCTGCTCGCTAAAAACTTCACCAGTACTGCTGTGCACACCAGCCGGCTGAACCAGAGTTGGGGAATTCACCCCTTCAATCCACCCCCACCTAGGGGGATCACACACACACCACACACACACACACACACACACACACACACACACACACACACAGAGAGAGAGAGAGAGAGAGAGAGAGAGAGAGAGAGAGAGGCTGTTGGGGGGGGTTGTGCAGGTTCCCTCTTGCCTGGTCGGGGTCCCCTCCATGACAGCCTCTTCACCTGGAAGCCAAGAAAAGGGGGAGTCAAAGGTAGCAGTTAAGAAGGGCTGAATTCAAACTCTCTGCTGCCATTTTGCAGGCTCTGAGCCAGCCGGGAGAAGGGAAACGATCTGGGCAAAGCAAAGGGGAAGAGAGATTTTTTCTTTCCGGCCTCCGTCCCAGAAAATACCAGCAGGGAGGCATGGAAGATGCAGGAAAACGGATCAGCTCTTCTCCCCTGTTGGGAATCCTCTCCCTGCGGCTCCTCCTCCTCTTCCGGGCTGAGGAAGAAGCCTTCTGCTGGGGAAAGGTCTCCCCTCCCCCATCCCAAATCCAGCTCTGGTCTCCAGGGTCAGGATGGCCAAAGCTGCTCCGGGACCCCCAGGTGCCCCATCTGAGCTTCTGGGGTCTTCCTGCTTCAGCCACAAAAGATGGTGGAGGCAGCCGCTGTTTTCCCAGGGCCCCTCCGGGTAACACAACACTTGAAGTGGGGATGTTGTAGACCAAAACTTGTGTGGTTCTTTCTTGAGGGTTCTTTGTCCTGAGGCTTGGCCAGAGCTTCCCTAGAGGCCCATTTCCCAGAATGACGGGGAGGGGCTTTTCCCCACCTCTGCCGCCCTGCAAAGCCCCTTTTCCATGGGGCTGACATGGAACCTCCTGGACCTGCCAAGAGGAAAGTGGTTTCTGGAGACCAAGAATTCCCTCGGCCTGTTCCACGAGCTCTTTACCCCCTCCAGACAGGAAGAAGCTTTCCTTGTCACACGAGATCCTTTCCTCTCTCCAACCGATCCCACTGATCACTTCCAGGTTAAAGAGTATTTTCGGGGGTGCAATCCGATGGGATGCAGCTGCCCCTCTTCCCCCCAAATAACCAGCATTCCCCCCAACACAGTCCTGGCTAGGCTGTTTTCTCCTTTGGCTTTGCAAAGGGAGATTTTTCTCATTTCTCTTGATCTGAAAGGGTTCAGGGCAGCCAGCAGCACATTCTGGGGCCTCTGCCCACCTGCTCCGGGCACAGAATCTGCCTCCGTCCCTTTGGGCCAGCACCAGTGGTTCTTCCAGGGTCTCTGGTTGAGAAGGACGTCCAAAGTGCCTGGGATCTCTGGTCCCTCCAGGCTGGCTCTTCAGGACCAGGCAAGCATCCCTCTCTGAGGTCCCAAGTGGGTCCCCTAAGTGGATGGAGGGAGTCTGCCCAGGGCTCCCTTCCTTGAAATTGGGCAGAAATGGCCCTTCCCAACCTTCTCCCTCCCTTTTGGCCTCCCATCTGCGGAGGGGAGGGGGATCCAGCCAGGCTGCGTCTTGGATGGGATTAGCCCTCCAAACTCACAGTCCATCTGAGGCACCATAAAGGGCCAGGCAGGCAGACTGATTGACAGATGTAATAGTGTGGGGGGGGCTTAGATCTCCCTCCCTCCCATGAGGGTCCCCCAACCTCCCCCACCCAAGTCTTGGAGAGGATTGACCGACCCAACTTTCTGCTGGAGTGCCATAAGGGCCCCAGACAGACACACAGACACACACACAGAGGGAGGGGAAGGCTTGTCTCTCTCTCTTCCTCCCAGGAGGGGTCCCAAAACACCCCCCTCCCAGCCTCCTTCAGGGAACCCCTAGCAACGCTGCCAGCAGCTCCTTTCCTGCAGGGAAATCCTGGATTGTCCATTGGGGGGCAGTGGGGGGGGAGTGGCCAGCCACCCTTTGCTTGGCAATGCTGGGGAGACCCCCGAAGAGTGGTAGGGATTCCTTCCTGGGGCTCCCAAAGAGCGTCCAAACTTTCCTGGCATGGAGAGGTAAAGAAGCCTAAAAGGAGAGAAATTCCTGCGTTGGCTGCGATTGTGGCTGGAAGGAGATAGGAAACCCCCCTCCTTGCAAGACCCCCTCCCCCCTACTGCAGCCTTCCCTCTGGTGGGACTCCCTTCCTGGGGATGCTCCTCCTGGCCCCTCCCTCCCTGACAGGCCCCCTTGCAGCCTCTTGGCCCTGGAGGAGGGGCTGGGGGGGCGTCTGGGTACAAAGGGCAGGGGTGAGGGGACCCCGTGTCTTTCCATCAGGTGGGGAACTGAGAGAAGCAGAGATGGGCAAAAGGCAGAGGCACATGTTCAGTTCCCTTCTGAGGCTCACAGGCTGCCAGGACTTCGATGCCTGCAGAGGGAGCCCCTGGTGGTCCCCGCCAGCCACAGCAGCTCCCCTTGTGAGAGATGCGCCTGTGTCTCCTTCGCACCACCATCCAAGTGGGGTTGAGATCTGATTGGTGGGGGGAGTGGATGACAGGACACAGAGGAGAGAAATGCTCAACGCCAACTGACCACCTGTAGTTCGCGTACATAGGCTGCCTCATCTACGTCAGTCTGACTGAGGCACAGCGCAAGGGTTAAGGCCAGAGAGATGTTGAGTCCTAGAGTGGAAAGGAGTTCCAACTTCCTTGCAAAAGTTCCTCCTACAAGGAATTCTCCCCGCTCCCATCAGGAGCAACTGTGGGCAACGTTCTCTCGCACATGCTCTGTTTGTCCTCTGAAGCGGCCGAGGCCGCTTCTTCCGGGAGGTCTGAGCACAAGGCTCGGAGGCTTCCCTCCCGCAAAGAGGCAGGGCCAGGGGGATGGCCCCTCCCCTTTTCCTGCATTGAATTGCTCGGATGGGCACTGGTGGGGCTTGGCGTGCAGGCAGCGCCAGGGACTTTTTGGTGGGGGGAGTGCGGGGGGGGCTACAAGAGGCCTTTCTGGGTCCCTGCAGGGGGGAGGGACTCTTGGCGGGCACTGCTAGAAGGGCCTGGGTGCCCCTCCCCATAGGAAAGGAGCGGTGGATTCTCCCAGGGGGAGGGGGGAGAAGTCTGGTATTATGAGGGAATTATGGGTTCTGTGGTCCAGGATATCTGTTGGAGGGTGGAGTTCTGGGGCTGTTCTAGTGTTTCTTTCTCTTTCCCCTCCCCCCCTCACACACACACAAACTATCACAAATCTCAGAGTACAATATTGATAACTACCCAGCCCAGCAAAGTGACATCTCTCCTCCACATCTGGAGGAGCCCCAAAGGTCCCATTCCCAGCCAACTCCCCAGTGGAAGAGGGAGAAAGTTCTTACCCCACCACATCTGGAAGGCCCAGAACCCCCAACCCTTCTACACGATAAAGAGGGGTTTGCAGGGGGGGCGTTGAAGGGGGACAATACAAGGGACTCAAGAAGAAACTTGCACCCCTTGAATCACTTGGAAGAAAACAGCTGGCATTTGGGGAAAGGAGATGGAAAAGGGATGGGGCTGACCCTGGCAGGCAGAAAGAGGGCTCCCTTTGCCCTCAGCTCTTCTTTTCCCCAGAGTATCCCCCTTTGATGGGAAGGAATCCAGGCAGCCCTGATCTTCAGTGGGCAGGGAAGTCCAGAGTCTGAAATTGTTCAGTGAAACTTTTTGCCTGAAGCCAAGTTCTATGGCAGGAAAAGTTTTCCATTCAGGGCCTTTGGGCCCTTTGGGGAGAAGAGAGAAGCTGCCCACAACTTCCTGGGTCTCTCCCCAAAGTCTCCCGGGAGGATTCAGCCACACAGCAGAGAAGAAACTCGGAGGATAATAATTCTCCCTCTCAGGAGGGATCCCTGGATAATTCAACGAGTTCTTGAACTCCGAGATTGTTGGGCATTTCTCTGGAGGGAAGTGAGAGGGAAATAATCCCCATGTGGTTCATAATGGTAGAGCAGAGATGGAATTAAATCTGTCATCTAGAATTGAGAGCTTTGGGATCTACAGCCTTGAAATTGGCCCCAGAGGGAATACACGGCACCTGTGGCTGAAGATAAAAAGAAATGTGACATTTGTTGGCATAGCAATTAGAGAGAAAACCTCGGGGGACAGTTAATGCCTGAGCATGTCACGGATCTGCTTGTTGAGTTGGAGCCAAACTTTACTTTACTTTGAAAGCTGATGCTCAATGACAAAAGGGCTGATGTAATAGTGTGGCCTGACTCCAAGAACTAAATGAAAAAATAGTGAAAAACTACTTATCAGAACTTTGCATAGTTGGAAAAAAAACCCCACATGCAAAGACAAACAGAGAGAGGGAGAAGTGAGAGAAAACCAAGTGAAAAGAGGTGGAGAAATAAAGGAAGCAACTCACCCCTGGAAGGGAGGGAGGGAGGGAGGGATATGGAAAGCAGTTATGCAGAATCCCCTTCAAACTTCCATTCTCTGAGACCAGGGAATGAGGAAGCCCATATCCCATGTTCCCCTGCCTCCCTTTCCCATGCCCACGCCAGGCAAGGGGGCTCTTGCAGGGATGCCAGACAGGACTCTGCCTGGATGAGTGGGGAGCCCCTCTTGGGAGAAGGAAGCTGGGGAGCCTCGTGTTGGGGAAGGAAAGCAGAGCAAAATCTCCCTCCAGGTTCCATCTTCTGAGTCCTGGAAACGGGGGAGACCATATCCCATGTTCCACTGCCACTTCTTTCCATATATGAGGCACTTAGGGGAAAGCAAAGCCGAGACCCATAGAAAAGGCCCAGGATGGCCAGGAAGGAGGAGGGGATCTGGGGCAGCTCCCCACCCTCCACCCCCCATTCCTGGTGTTGGAAGGGAAAATCCATCTGGTTCAGTTCCAATCCGGAGAAAGACGCTGGAAATGAAATGGAGGCTCCTTGGGAAGAAGATCCATTTATTGATGAAGCAGAACCACCAGGGCTCTGGACCAGCTGAACAATTAGCTGAACGAAGGCCAGGATTTTATGCAGGTCCTGAAATGCTGCTGGGGTGGTGGTGGAGAGTGCAATGCCTGAAATGCCCTTAGGAAATTGTGCCATGTAGTGAACTCTGTGTCTTCTGCTAAATGGTGGTGGGTGAATTCTAAAGACCGAATCTGCTTTCTGTCTTTAAAAGCCTCTTTCTCCATTTCTCCTTTGGGGAAAGATAATATTCTGCCTTTTTCATATTTCCCAAAATATTTCATTCTTCTAGGAGTGGGGGGGCTTCCCACACTGGGAAGAGACAAAACTGGTTTATGGGTCCCAGGATTGAATGTTGGAGGGACGCAGCCCTCGGGGTTTCTCCAGCTTCCCTTGGGCTCCGTGTCTTTCCAGGAGAGGCTCCTGTGGGGGAGAAGCCATGCAGGGCTGGGTCTTCCAAGGGGGATCTGGGATTGTCCGGAAGAGAGAGAGGGAGAAAAAATTGTGTCTGGCTTATTGAGCAACGTGTGAGTTAGCCAATTCTTGGTGCAGGGCTTTAACTCCTTATAGAAGGGAGGAATGTAGAGCTGCATTTTTCAAACTTGGAATTTTAAGATGAATGCACTTTAATTCCCAGAATTTTCTGGCCAGCATGATGAAGTCCCTGCATTGTTGTGTGGGGAATTCTGGGGATTGAAGTCCATTCATCTTAAAGTTTGAAAAACATGGATGCAGGCCAACAACTCTCCGCATGTTGCCTCCATTTTGAAAAACAACAGACACCTGAAGAGACCATCATCCCTTGGCGGGCTTCATAATGCAGAAACCATGAATTGTTATGGCCATCAGAAGTGCCACAATTAATTGGACTGACTTATAACTCTTAAGACCCTGATCTGGTTTGGAAGCCATCCTGGTTGGTTCTTAGAACTCTCTAAGCCAACATTGAGGAAAGGACTTGGAAAAAGCCTCATGAAAGCAGCAGCCTCCATTCTTCCTCCCAACGCCTGGCAGGAGAGAGAGAGAGAGAAGGGAACTCAGGGAGGGTCACAGCCACATTCCCCCTTCTTCAGTTTTATGGGATTCATGCCCAGCCTTTCTGCTCTGGGGAGCAGCCCCAGTATCCTGAGCCATGGCCTCACTGGGAATACTGGAAACCAGCATCCAGAGCCATCTCTGGGGCTCCAAGTGGGGGGAGGGGAATCAAAGTGTCAGGCCTGCCTCCGTTCAAAACCTGAGAAAGAAGCCCCCCCCCAACTCCATTAAGGTAGAGAAGAGGTCCTTTTACTGAGTTTGAGATGGTAGGGGCAAAAGCAAGGCAAGATCTGATTCAAAAGGCATGAAAGTTACATGTTGAAAATTTCCCCAAATCCCATCCCTCCCCCTCCCCAGGGACCCAGGCTGAAAGTCCAACCCCCGTCCCACATAGTGTCATGTGGGGCCCATCTTCAGGTGTTTTCGTCCACCGGGAGTCCTAGGACGGTTGGCCTTGACTGGGTGTAAACAACTCCACTCAGCAGCTCAGTCATTCATGAGAGCAAACCTCCCTTTTAGTTCAGATGGGTCTCCACCTCACCAGCTCAGCCCCCCAACCCAAATGCCGTGCCCCCCCTCCCCGTTACTATGGCAGCCGATAGCAAGCATGCATCCAAGGAGAATCCCAGGCTGGAGATCCGGCTGATACAAAGTCACCAATTTCATCCTCTGAACACACAACCACAAAGCTCTGCAAGTCTCTTATCAAGGTTTGACCAGAAATTATGGGAAATCACTGAAACCCCCCCCCCCACCGATCTCTAAAGATGCCTCTCTGTCCCTCTGCCACTCTCCCACCTCTTTTCCCTGAATGCCAAACTCTGATCCGGTTCACACATCCTGCCAACCCCCCTTCGCTTATTTGTTTATTTATTATTTTATTTATTTATTTAATTTGTCAGCAAGTACAAGGAAACAAGTATCAGTATAAACATAGACATGGACATTATAAAATGGCCAAAATAAATGGAAATAAATAGCAAAACATAGCCATAAACACATGAAATGAGTACAAATAGGATAGGAACAGAATAGAATTCTTTATTGGCCAAGTGTGATTGGAGACAAAGGAATTTGTCTTTGGTGCAGAAGCTCTCAGGGTACATAGAAGAAAAGGGGGGACGGTCGGAGGGGGAGGGGGAAGGGGAAGGGAGGGGGAGGAGGAGAGGTGGGAGGGGGAAAGGGAGCGGGAGGGGAGGGGCAGGGTCAGGAGGAGGGGAGGGAGGGGGAGAGGGAAGGGGAGGGGGAGGGGGGCTGGGGGACCTTAGGGACCTCTGGAGAAGCGGGTGGGGGGTCCAGGGGAGGCACTGGAGGGTTGAAGGGGAGAGACTTCCAGACGTTTCCTATTCTTAGGGCTGAAGTCGAGAGGGGAGGCAAAGGGGGCAGGAACAGGCAGGGCCTTATGGGAGGAGAGGATCTTCTGCACTAACTAAGCTGAGGTCGGGAGGGAGGGATGGAGGGAAGCGGACTACTTCAAGGCCATCCAGGCCTAAACTTTCTCTCCTCTGAGGGCTTCCATGGGGAGCAGAGACTCTCCTCATGAAAGGCCTCGGCCTCTGAAATACAGCCAGGGCCCACAGGCAGCTCGGAGGCCCCGGAGGGAAACCTCCATGAGGGTGGAGGGGCTCCTGTTTGGGCCGGGGTCTGGCTGGATGACCTCTGGGGGCCCCTCCAGCCCTGGATCCTCTGGGGCTCCCCTGAAAGAACCAGGAGGGGATGCTGGTCTCCCCCCCCAGCCTTCCTCCCCCCCCTTTGGGGAACCTTCCCGACTCTTGGCTGGAGAGGAGAGAAAATCTCCCCTCAGCTTTTTTTCTCCCCTCAAAATGGAGGGAGGGAGAATCGCCTCTGGAAAAAAGAGGCCACGAAATGGAGGAGGCTGCGGGGTCTTTGCCTGCTTTAGCTGTCCTGCTCGCTGCCTGTGGGGGCCAGCTGGGGCTGAAAGGGTGGACTGCAGGCTGGCCCCTACAGGCAGCGTGAGGGACAGCTTAAGCGTGGAAAGAGGACCCCGAGTGCTGGACAGGGGATTCTGGGAGTTGAAGTCCAGAGGCCTTTGCTGAGGTTGAGCCACCTGCCCTGGGAGGCCCTACACTGGACACTCGGACAGATGACCTCCACTGAAGGGCCCTCAAGGGGGGGAGGCCCAACCCCCCATCCTTTTTTTCCTGATTTCACGGGGGCAGGAGGGGGATATGGGACACTGGGGGGCAACCAGGGAATGAAGGATTTTCCCCTCTTTTTTAACATATATATATATATAATATTTATATATATATATATAATATTTATTTTCCTCCTCCATCAGCAGAGGATCTACAGCCTCCACCTTCTTCCTTCTGGTTCCGTTGCTGGGCAGAGGCCGAGGCAGAGCCGGGGGAGCCGAGGGGAGAGGAAGGGCCAGGCCTCCCTTCCCCCCTCAGAGCCTCCATCCTGGCTTCTCTCCTCAGGGGGGACCTGCTGGCCGATCGGCCCAGGAAGCTCTTTGGGGGCCCTGAAGCCTCTGGATCCGGGGGGGAGGAAGGTGGGAGCCTGGATGGAGACCATGGGAGAGAAGCCGGAGAGGCTCTTCCTCCTGCGAGGCTCCTCTTCAGCCCAGACTCTCCTCCACCCAGTGTGGGGAAAGGTTCCCCCGGCCTCCCTGAGAGGAAAGCGGCCCCAGCCGCCCCTGCCCCCCTCCCCTGGGCCTCTCCTGGGCCCCCGTCTCTGGCTCCTTCCCCTCTGGGCCCCTCCAGGCTCCAGGGAGACACGGCAGAGACCCTCCGGGAGGAGAGGAACCCCTTCCCAGGCCTCCGCCTGGCCTTCCACCCAGAGCCCCCCAGGACCTCCTAGCCAGGCCCTGAGAGGAGAACCTGGGATGGGGACCCTCCTCTCCCTTCAGTTCAGCCCCCTCCCCAATTCTCCCTTCTGGGCAAAGGGGGACGTCTCCGCCTTCCTCATCCAGAGAAGAGACACAATCCGTGAACAATGGATCCCAAGGAACCAGGGACTCAGGTGCCCCAAGAGCAGCTTCAAAGCACTCGGAGGCTTTTTAGGGAAGGGGGCTTCACCCCACAGCCTCAGAGATGGGAACGTCAGAGGGGTCCCACTTTTTAAAATCAGCTCCAATTTATGAAGTTCTGATATGAAAGAAAAGCCCGAACAGGCCCCACTCTTCACCTTAGGCAGAATCCAAGGGAACTGAATCCTTCCTTGGCATTAAGAAGAAAGGCAGCACAAGAGTTAAGGGTCACCAACTTGGAGTGGCACCAAACTCCATACTTCTGACCTTCTCCAGCAGACTCTGGAGACAAGAGACCCGGTTGAAGGACAGCAGAGGTCAATTCCCTTGTTATCGAACTATCTTCCTCCAACATCACTTTCCTGACACGTCCTGACAGGAAGGACCACAACCACGACAGGAATTGACCCCAGGAGTGTAGTTGTGGCTTTTCAGAAACAAGCTTTTCTCCATCTTCTCCTCTGCACATGGAGCCCAGAAGAAGCTCAGGATCCCAAGAGGAGAAGTTGCTTCTCCCTGTAATTAATAATGATTATCTGGGCCTTGGAGATCTCGATACCTGCGATAGAGAGAGCAGATTGAAGCCATATGCAAAGGATCTTGTATCAGAAAAGGATAAATTTGTCAAGCTCTGTGGGAACAAGTTTTGGGGCAGGCAGGATCTGTGCTCTTGATTGTACCTTTCTCTCCTTTCCAGGTGAAGCTGAGTGTTTCTCTGTTTATATCAGGAAAGTCGCTGGCATTTCCATCTTCTGAGAGTGCTTTGAATTCTCCCAACTGTTCCTGCTGTGGGTATTAGAAACAGGAAGAGGATTAATAAAGCTCCATGAATTATGGACCTCCTGCTTCTGCTTCTGATGCTGCTTTTGTCCCATCCAGTCTCTGGGAAGCTGAGAATGAAATGCCCTCTGAGTTTGGAGCACCAGGATGGAGAACAACCATGGAGCTTTTACAGGCCAGGAGACTATCTC
The DNA here is from genome assembly GCF_029215685.1 of Pituophis catenifer annectens. Lineage (NCBI taxonomy): Eukaryota > Metazoa > Chordata > Lepidosauria > Squamata > Colubridae > Pituophis > Pituophis catenifer. The sequence continues at coordinate 191,657 of NW_027256902.1, read as the reverse complement.
ATTGGTATAGTCTCAACTGACACACTAATATCGCCTATAATGTTACCTTTTGACAGTCCTCCTTCTATACCTTCTCATGCGTAAGTCATTCAGGGTGATGGAGTTGCATCCCCTCCATTTGCAGTCCTAATACTCTCGTTCTTTTTTGTCTTATTTCACTTACTTTTATATTATAGGACTTGTCTAATGTCCTGATTGATTTTGATTTCTATAACTTGCCTCCTTTTTTATTTTGAAGAAGAGACTCAAATCCAAAGATGGGGTTAAAAAACCTGAAGGCAATCCAGATTATTTTCCGTTCTCCCCGTTCACTCCTGAATTCATCAGTTGAATTCATTTTGTTTAAAGGAGGGACTGAAACAGTTGTAGTTGCCTCTGCCCAGCCCATTCCCAGATTTCTATAACCGATTATTGGTTTTCGATCAATATTGGCTTAAGACTCAGTAGGCTTATGGAGGCAAAAAAGAATAAATTCTTTTAAAAAGTTTGTTGTTACTGTTGATAATAACTTGAACATTTTTCTACAGTGTGTTTTCTTACCATTTTGTATACACCCTACCACTCATTTTCACCATTCAAGGGGTCAACAAGAACTCCCAGCTCCTGCACAACCTCACACTGGGCTACAACATCCATGACAACTATTTGAACACTTTACACACTTCAGATGCCTTGCTGGACATGCTCTCCACTGGAGAAGCCAATGTCCCCAACTACGGCTGTGGAAGGAAGGAGAACCTTCTGGCTCTTCTTGATACAGCTAACAGGGACATCTCCATCCAGGCATCCACATTAGCAGCACGTTACAAAGTCCCACAGGTTTGTGTGTGTTTTTTCTCTCTCTGGTAAAGTGAGTGGTGGGTGAGCAATAGATGCAACCATGTCTTCTCCATGGAATTCAAGAGTTGCTTTTCTCCATATTAGCAAACATGTCAGTTATGTTTTTTTTTTTTTACGTTCTTGTTCAAATTTCTCATACAAGGCCTGAAAAGCAATAAGGTCATTGAAGAGGATTTTCTCCCGGCTATTCAGCTATTCAAAAAATATCCTATTTGTGGATAAACTATTGGCATATTGATTTTCACATAGATATAACACCTGCCATATGCAGTTGTATTCAAGCTGGCAATAGTAGCATCTCTCTATATATATATTGAAAAATGGAATAAAATGGAATCTAGCAATTACAAGCCCGTTAGACTAACAGATACTGTGGCTGAAATATATTGCTTGTTCCTCTTAAGTAAATTTGAGATTGGGTGGAACAAAAGTGGATTCCTTGCAGAGGAACAAAAACGTTTAAGTAAAGTAAAAAGTTTCATAAAGTTGTACAGTAATTAATCCATTAATAATCTAATATTGTCAACAGATTAGTTTTGAAGTATCTAATTACACAATAGGTCAGTCGGGTAAACCACAGTTTTCAAGCTTTTATAGATGTTAGTGCAGCATTTGACACAAAGAGCAGATCAATATTATGGAGGAAATTGATTGCCCGCAAAGTGTAACTAGCCTGTTGGCCCTGATCCAAGCCCTTGTTTGAGAGGGAGGTTGGGGCTCAATGGAGCCACGATAAAAAGGATCGATACTTACCAAGGGGTAACACAGAAGAATGAATATTTGAACCCTTGTTTTTCAGTCTGGATATTAATGACTTACCAGGACTAAGGAAGGATTCTCATGTACATGGCTAAAGTGCTAAAATATTTACTTATTTAGCATATGGCAAAGGTATAATTAGCCAGGAGTCTACAATGTTAGTACATAGTATTTGTTTCGCTGCCAAAGAGTGCGAGTCCATTCAGTTTGTGCCCATGAGCTTCTCCAGGGTTCACCACAGGGGGTGAACCAGCTCCACACCAGAAAGCTGAGAGGTGTCCTGTGGCAACATCTGGGCCTTCTCTCGCCACCGATGGTGCCTCACAGTTCGGTGTCACATCCAAGCAAGTCCAGCATTGTTAGAGGCCTGACATCTGTACCAAACATGCCACATTTCCCACCAAAGCGGTACCTATTTAACTACTAGTGTTGTCACATGCTTTTCTTATTTTTTTTTATTTTTTTTATTTTTTTTATTTTTTTTTATTGAAAAAGTTTTAAAACATACACAATTTCCCCACAACCCCCCTCCCAACCCCCCTCCCCCTCCCCGACTTCCCAGAGCAGAACACAAGGTATTTCTATTGACCTTTAACAATAAACTAAATTGCATAACCAATCATTAAACTAACACCCCCTAAGAAAAAATTCTTAACCCCCCATATATAAAATCCTATTTCTTAAACATAATACTTCTAATATCACTTATATAATGCTTATACAAATAAAAGAAATCATTCATAAGCTATTTGATATTTTTTGGTTTGATACTTATTTTGTATATAATCAATCCATCTTCTCCAGTCCTGTATATACCTTTCTTGTGTGTGATCCTTCAGATATGCTGAAATTTTAGCCATTTCAGCTAAATTAGTTACTTTCAATATCCAATCATCAATAGTAGGCAAGAAGTCCTTCTTCCAGTGTTGTGTTACCAACAATCTTGCTGCTGTTATCAAGTTCAAAATCAATTTAGTCTCTACAACTGTACAGTCCGTAGTTATACCCAGTAAAAACAACTGTGGAGTAAATTTCAGTCTCTTTTTAAGAATATTCTGCATCACCCACCAAATCTTTATCCAAAATGCTTTGATTTTTCTACAAGTCCACCATATATGATAGTAAGTTGCGTCATCACAGTCACATCTCCAACATTTAGCTTGCACATTAGAATACATACATAATAATTTTTTAGGATCTAAATGCCATCTATAAAACATTTTATAAAAATTTTCTCTTAAGTTTTGTGCTTGTGTAAATTTCACATTTCTAATCCAAATCTTTTCCCAAGTCTCCATCATTACTGGCTCTTGAAAATTTTGTGCCCATTTAATCATACAGTCTTTAACCAATTCCATCTCAGAATCTATTTCCAATAAAACATTATATAACCTTTTAATATGCATTTGTTTTTGATCTCTAATTTGTTTTACCAAATTCTCCTCATTTTGCACAAAGCCAGTTTTTTGATCTTCCTTCCATCTAGCTTGAAGTTGACCATACTGAAACCATGTATAAATTATACCTTCTTCTCTCAGTATATCTAAAGATTTCAAATACATTACCCCCATTTCCATAATAAGAAGCTCTTTATAGGTAATCACCTCCTGTTTTTGTTCTATACTTATATTTTCTATTGCATGTCTAGGATTTGCCCATAAAGGTATCTTATAATTTAACTTATATTGATATTTTTTCCAAACCCTTAACAAAGCATTTCTTAATATATGAACCTTAAATACTTTATCCACTTTTTTGTCATATAACAAATAGGCGTGCCATCCATATAACAAATCATAACCTTCTAAATTCAAAATTCTCCCCTCAGTTAAATTAAACCAATCACTAATTTGTGATAAAACCGCTGCTTCATAATATAATCTTAAATTAGGCATTTTAAGACCCCCTCTTTCACGTGTATCTTGTATAATTTTCATTTTTATTCTGGGTTTTTTCCCAGCCCAAATAAAAGTATTAACACCTTTCTGCCATTCTCTCAGATTTTCATCTTTCTTAAGCACAGGTATCATTTGGAACAAAAATAAAAATCTAGGTAAGACATTCATTTTAATTGCTGCAATTCTTCCCAATAAAGACAACTGTAATTTTTTCCAATTTTCCATATCCTTCTGTACCTTCTGCCAAAGAACCTCATAATTGTTTTTGTATAATTTTGTATTTGAAGCTGCTATATATACCCCTAGATATTTAACCTTTTTAACTATTTCAAAATCTGTTAATCTTGCTAGTTTATCTCTTTCAAGTATTGTCATATTTTTAACTATCATCGTTGTCTTATGTGAGTTAACTTTAAATCCTGATACTTTCCCGTATTGATCAATTATATCCAATATATATGGAGCCGACTCTATAGGTTGGGATAAGGTAATAACCAAGTCATCTGCAAATGCTCTTAATCTATAATCTTGTTGTCTAATTACAATACCCTTCAATTTTTCTGAATCACGTATCTTGTTCAATAGTACCTCCAAAGTCAAAATAAATAGTAGTGGGGACAGAGGACACCCCTGCCTTGTTCCTTTCTCAATTTTAAAAGCCTCTGTTAAACCTCCATTAACTATAATTTGTGCTGTTTGCTGCTGATATATCGCTCTAATTGATTGTGTGAAATATTCCCCAAAGTGCATTTTCTCTATTATTTTAAACAAAAATTGCCAGTTCAAACGATCAAATGCCTTCTCTGCATCCAAAAATATAAACGCAGCAGGGACTTGATTATTTTTTTCCAAATATTCCAATAAGTTTACAATTTGTCTAACATTATATCTCATTTGTCTCCCTTTTATAAACCCTGATTGATCATTGTGAATTATTTGTTGCATAACTGGCATTAATCTATTAGCTAATATTTTAGCAAAAATCTTATAATCAGTATTCAGAAGTGAAATTGGCCTAAAATTCTCAGGTTTAATGGAATTTTGGTCCTCCTTTGGAATTAGTGAGACAAAGGCTGTTTTCCAGGAGGGTGGTACTCCTCCTCCTACTTGTATTTTATTAAATAAAATTTTGAGTGGTTCTAACATTTCAGATTGTAAATGTTTATAATAGACAGCTGTTAGTCCATCTGTTCCTGGAGCCTTACCTATTTTTAATTGTTTAATTACCCCAACAATTTCCTCGGAAGTTATTGGCTGATTCAATCTCTCCCTCTGTTCCAGCGTTAATTCAGGAATCTCCATCTTTAAATATCTATCAATATCAACATCTTGAATTGCATCTTTAGCATATAACTTTGTATAGAACTCCAAAAAAGCCTTTTTTATTAAATTCTGTTGATAAATCTCTTTACCTCTAAATTCTATCTTGTCTATAACACGTGATTTTTGTTTTTTCCTCATCGTGTAAGCCAACCATCTCCCAGGTTTATTAGCATTACAAAATGTATTATGTCTGGCATATTGTATACTAGTTGCTACTTGCCCAGCCATTAACATATTAAATTGCTCTCTTAAAATATTAATCATATCTTTTGCCTTTTTATCTCCCGGGTTAATTATAAGCAATTGTTCTTTCTTTTTAATTTCCTCCTCTATCTCTTTCCGTCTATTTTGTTGTTTTAATCTATATTTATTATTCAAAAAAATTAATGTTCCTCTCATATATGCCTTACACGCATCCCATACCATCTCCATCGAAGTCCCTTTATTCATATTGTTAACAAAAAATTCTTTCATTTGTTTTTTAAGCTCACACAGGTTATCTTCATATCTAAATAAATTCTCATTTAACCTCCAAGACCTCCTTTCCCCTCTTTCCTGCTCTAATTCCACCCAAACCGGGCTGTGATCAGTTAAAGTTCTTGGACATATCTTCGTACTCTTCACCCTAGAAAAAAGATCATTTGTAGTTAATATAAAGTCAATCCTAGAAAAAGATTGATGCCTATCTGAAAAAAAAGTAAAATCACTCTCCAATACGTTCCTTTCTCTCCAAATATCTCTAAGCTCCATATCCTCCAAAATATCAAAAAAAGATTTGGCAACTTAGCACGCATGGAAATCTTGGAAAGACTTTTTTTATCTTTCTGGGTATTTATTACCCCGTTCCAATCACCCATTAGAAGTAAAGATCTATAATTCCATTGTAATATTTTGGTATGTAAAAGTTTATAAAATTTATCTTGTTGTTGATTAGGTGCGTATACTCCAATTACAAGCAGCTTCCCATTCTGTGTTGTTAATTCGAATGCAATATGTCTACCTTGAGTGTCAGCCTCAATTAAATTAGCCACTAAGCCTCTTTTAACATATATAACTAGGCCATTTTTCTTTTCTGGTGCTGATGCCACAAAATGTGTACCTAATTTCGAATTTATCAAATACTTTTGATCTGAGGATTTAATATGCGTTTCTTGCAAACAAATAACATCGTTCTGAAATTGCTTCAAATAGTGAAATATTTTCTTTCTTTTTTGTGGAGAATTTAAACCGTTGACATTCCAAGATAAAAATTTATTTGCCATCTCTGGGCGCTCCAAGCTTTGAGAGCATCAGCCGAACCTCCTCTGCCATTTTAGACTTCGGCCTAGCTCCTCCCACTGCTTGTGTTTTTTGGACTTGTTGGATTGGATCTTGAGGCTGTTGTGCCAGATGTTGTTTATAGGTAGCTCTTGTCAATCGTTGATCTTTTGGTAGCTGTATCATCGTTAATGGCTCAAGGGTTGGTGGTGGACCCCCACTCAGTAGTAGATCTTCTTCCAAATTATCTCCTCCAGCTAGTGCTTGAGCATAAGTTTGTGATTGCCCTCCATCTTTCTCTTGTTGTATAATTTCCAATTGCTTTCTAGCACCCCCTGGTGAGGGTGGCCTTCCAGCCTTTAAAACATTGGCATAAAAATCTTTTGCCTTTCCAACTGTATTTAAGTGATGTCTTTGCCCAGCGTATGTCACTATTATCCCAAATGGGACATCCCATCTGTACTGAAGCTGCTGGTTTTTTAGTTCATTCACCAAAAAACCAAACTGCTTTCTGTCTCTTAACATTTTAGGAGGAAGCTCTTTCAGGACCACCAGCTCTTGTCCATCCACTTTAATCTTGTTTCTGTAAGAAGCTTGCAGAATGTCATTTCTAACTCTCCTTGTTGTGAAATAAATCACCACATCTCTTGGTAGCTGCTTTTGTTTTGCCAGCCAGGAATTGACCCTGTAAATTTTGTCCATTTGAATTACCACATCTTCTGGCCTTTCTAAGATCAGCTCTGCTAAAGCATTGGAACAAACATCTTTTAAATTTTCACCACTCTTTTCTTTCAAACCTCTCAGCCTCAGGGCAAATTCCATTGATCTGTATTGTAACATAACCATTTCGTCATCCACTTTCTCTGTTTGTATCATAACCTCTCCTACTTTAGTTGCAAGCTCCAAGTTAGCATCATCAATTTCCCGTACTCTCTCCTCAATCTTTAACATATGAGTAGCCAATCCTGAAACTGCAAAAACAATGTCATCTCTTATTTCATCATGTTTTTCCTCCACCACACTTTTAATTTTCTTTAACTCCTCTGAGAATTCTTTCATCATTTCTGTCTGATTGTTCAGGGCACCCATTATAAATTCTTTAAGGTCTTGTGACTGTGTGTCAGCCGGAAGTTGTTGTTTTGGAGTCACTACAGGGGAACCTCCTCCCCCTTTAGAAGTTGGTGGCTTTAGTTGTTTAGCAGCCATTTTATTTTTTAAAAAGGGTTTTTTCCCTTTTACAGCCACTAAACCTTATAAACAGTCTTACAAAGTATATTTCAAAGTTTTTCCAAAATAAACAGTCCTCTCTTCAAGCTATACTCAATCCTCAGCAGTTTACTCTTCAGGCAGAGGGCTCTTAACAAGCAGTTTCCTTTTAACTTTCACTTTCCCTTCCGCCCGTAACAAAGGCTTCCTCTCCAGCCTCCAGCTCAAGAGAGCTCCGTTTGCAACAATGTATTCATGGAGTTAAGTTCTGTTTCTTTTAGAAAGCTTGCACTCTTGCTTCCGCTCTGTCTGCTTTGTTAGAAATCAGTAAAACTCACTGTTTGCCAGCAGAATTGGACGCAGACGTCTTGCTCTGATTAACAGAGGCACCAGCGATCCAGAGCAATGGGAGGGGTGAACTGGGGAGCTCTCACCCTCCGAGTCCCTGGAATTAATCCAGTGACTTTCGGGGAGCTCTACCCACCCCCTCTGACTCTCCTCTCCTTCTTCACCCGAAGGAGAGTTTTTTCAAACCGCCGGACAGCTGTTTAGCGCTGTCAGGGCGGTTTTTACAGATCGGGTGGCTGGCGGTCTATGGAGACCGTCCTCGTCGTCTGCGGGAGAGAAGGAAAAGGGGAAACTCCCGCCCCGCTCCCGCCTCTCTGCCAGGCGACTCCCGGCAGCCCCAGACGCCCAAAGCCCGCACCCGCCCGGCTTCCTTTTCCACAGTGCCCGGCTCCTTGTCGAGGGAGGCAGCAGGTGGGGTGGAGGAGAAACGAGACGCATGGAGCGAGACAGGGCTCGCTTCTCTTGCCGTCTTCTCCTCCTCTCGCCGTGCATGGCAGGGCTTCCTGCCCCTGTCCAAATTGGATGCAATTTGGGGGTGGCAGGTTGGGAGAGGTGGGTCTGGGGAGACCCGAGACGTGCATCTTACCTGCCTTGCTGCTCTGTCGTGTGTCTCGCTCTTGTCTGCAGGCAAACACATTGTAGGGTAAAAACAAACTTCTTGTGAGTTCGAGATGTTTGATAAAACTTGCAAGGGTTTTTTTACCCTACAAAATGTTTGCCTGCGGACAAGAGAGAGACACGCGACAGAGCAGCAAGGCAGGTAAGATGCACGTCTCGGGTCTCCCCGGTCCCTGGTGAGGGGGGGAGAAGAGACGGCAAGAGGAGCAAGCCACATCTCGCCCCATGTGTCTTGCTTCTCCCCTGCCCCACATGCCACCCCTCGCGATAAAGAGCCGGGTGCTGTGGAAAAGGGAGCCGGGTGGGCGCAGACTTTGGGCGTCTGGGGCTGCCAGGAGTCGCCCTGAAGAGAGGTAGGAGCATGGCAGGAGTTTGCAGGTGAGGGATGGATGGATGGATGGGAGGCGGGCGAGTGCCAAGAATACCAGGGAGATTCCCACCTTTGGTTGCCCCAGTGAACAGCTGATGAGCGTTGCCACAGCAGCACAACACAGGAGCAGCCATGAGGTAGCCACGCTCGCCGCCTCCTGCAACCCCAAAATAATAACACCCCCCCCAATAATAAGGCCAAGCCCTTATTTCGGGGTTCAAAAAAAAATATAAGACAGGGTCTTATTTTCGGGGAAACACAGTAGGTGGGCAGAAGCTGAAGCAATGATGGGAGCTCACCCCGCCATGCAGTGGTAGAACTCGAACTGCCGGAACAGATCCAGTGTCTTTAAGTCACTGAGGCGCCTACTTGCTAAATACACATTGGTTTAAACTGATAGTACAGGACAATTATCCTGTGGGTTAGATTGCGTAGACCAGGGGTCGGCAACACACGGCTCCGGAGCCACAAGTGGCTCTTTAGGCCCTCTGCCACGGCTCTCTGTCCCATCACTGGTTGGCCCCATCCCTCATTTCTTCCTTGGACTCCAGCCCGAAGTGGCAGGAAGCAAAGGCTGCCTTATGCGCAAATGTGGCAGGTTCGCTCCTGCACTCTCCTCCCCTCCTTCTCCTCTTGTGGCCCCCTGGCCGGCTGTGGCTGAGCTGGGAGCGTGCCCAGGCACAGGGAGACCCTCCTCTCCTCAAGCAAGCGCCAAAGCTCAGGAAAGGTGGGCACGGGGAGGGCAGTGGCTCAATTAAGGAGGGTCTCCCCATGCATGCGCATGCTCCCAGATCAGCCACAGCTGGCCAGGGGGTTACGAGAGGAGGAGGAGGAGGAGGGTCGCCGGAGAGTGCAGGAGCGAAGCTGCCCTGGACCTGCCTTCGTCCCACATTTGCACCTAAGGCAGCCTTCGCTTCCTGCCACTTCGGGATGGAGTCCAAAAAACGAAATAAGAGGGGCGGGGCCAACCAGTGATGGGAGAGGAATGGAAACGCCTCACTTTGAAATGGCAACACAAATCCCCAAGGTAATTCCTATCTATGTTGGACAAGAGAGAGAGGAACACATTGCTTTGGCAATTCCCATGACTTCCTAATATGAAACTATGACACATCCGCCTGAACTTTTCAATGGCCTCAACAGAGTTCAAGTTCCTCCCTCAGGAAAGACTCTCCCTCCGCGCACGGCCGAAGAGCTGCCAGGGGTGGGCGATGACATGGCCAGGCGATGATTGGAGCATTAGTGGAGGAGAGAAGCCGTGTCCTGTTAAGACCCTCCTTAAGCGAGCGGCCGCCCACCCCCCATGCGCCTTTGCTGCGCTTTGCTCCCGGCCAGGGAGTTATGAGAGGAGAGGGGAAGGAGGAGGACGGTCGCCCGAAGGGAGGGCGGGAGACACACACACACACACACACACACACACACACACACACACACAGAAAGACATAGAGACACACATACAGAGTGATACATAGAGAGCAGGTGTAAGGATTGCTTCTCCTTCCAACTTAAGTAAAGACTCTTGAAACATGATAGTTCAAACACAAGTGTGAAGATGTTTTCTTTACTAGTTTCCCTGAGAACCCGAACAAACATGCATTCACACCGTTATCCTTTAAAGTGAAACAACCCACATGGGTATCATAAACATTCCTCCACGTTAAGAGGATCTCAGGCAGTGGTGGGATTCAGCCGGTTCGCACCACTTCGGGAGAACTTTCTGAACAGTTTGGCAAACTGGTTGTTGGAAGAAATCATTAGGGCAGAGAACCGGTTGTTAAATTACTTGAATCCCACTACTGATCTCAGGGCTCTTTGGCGCCAGGATGTAGGTTGTAAAATATCTGTTGACACAAGCAATGCTAGTAAAGCGAATCCAAGTCTCCCCTTTCTCCCAATTGATTGGCAGTATTACTTTTAGGGATCTGACAGCAGGTGAGAGGGGAAGAGAGGGAGAGGGAGAGACACAGGGATACAGAAAGGAGGGGAGAGGGGGAGAGAGACATAGAGAATGGTTGTGTGGCTGGATGGGACTGGGGGACTGGGTGGGAGTGACTGGGTGGGAGTGAGTGACTGAGTTGGCCATGCCCACCCAGGTTTTGTGGCTCCCAGTGTGGTTTTTTTCTGTAGGAAACAGGTCCAAGTGGCTCTTGGAGTGTTTAAGGTTGCCGACCCCTGGCGTAGACTCTGGAGAAAAGGTGGCTCCTACTGAGAGAATAATTCTGATTATTGATCAATCAAAGTCAAAAGTTTTGGTCTTTGGAAAACAAATGTGGCCAATGCAGCAAGTAACACTTTTCTTTACTCAGTGTCACTTTTCTCTGAGACGGAATCTTGGATCTGCCATCATCAAAGGAGCTCACCTAAAGCAATGGCAGGATTGAATTTAAAGTTTAAATGGTGAACCTGAAAAAGAAAATCATAGCTATCCAGCTTTCTCCCCAATTATTAGACGAGAATATAATGCCAAAGTTACCCCCAAGCCCTTTTATTGAACTGAAGTTTGGGGCTTAATATCTACCTCTACTGGAACAAACCCAATCACAGCACCTGAGGAGTATTTTGGGGGTGGATAAAAGGACTTCAGGTGCTGATTCAGAGCTGAGTTGGGAATTTACACAATTTCATCTTTCTCTAAAATCAGAGGAAATACAGTCATGTGAAAAGGAAAGTTCGCCCTCTTTGAGTTCTTATGATTTTATGTATCAGGACATCTGATAAAAAACCACCTGCTCTTTAGCAGTTCTTAAAAGGAGGTAAATACAACCTCAGATGAACAACAAAATAGGACATATTACACCATGTGATCATTTCTTTCACGAAAAGAAAGCCAAAATGGAGAAGCCATGTTTGAAAAACTAAATGCACCTTATGATACAATAGCTTGTAGAATCAGCAACAACAACTTGAAGTAATCCTTTTCTGTATGACTTTATCAGTCTCTCACAATGTTGAGGGAGGAATTTTGGCCCCCTCTTCTTTACAACAGTTCATTGAGGTTTGTGGGGGTTTGTTTCTGCACAGCTCTCTGGAGGCCCCACCACCTCATTTCAATTGGGTTGGGGTCTGGCATTGACTGGGCCATTGCAACGCCTGGATCCTTTCCTTTTTCAGCCACTTGCTGGTCTGCTTGAGGTCATCACCTTTTGCATGACCCAAAGTCCACCAAGCTTCAGCTGTCAGTCAGATGGTCTCACATTGGACTCTGGAATGTTTTGGTAGACAGAGGAGTCCATGGCCGAGTCAATGATCGCAGGGTGCCCAGGTCCCGTGGCTGCAAAAGAAGCCCAAATCCTCACCCCTCCATCTCCGTGCTAGGCGGTTGGTGTGTCATGGTGCTGATAGGCTGTGTGTGGTTTTCATCAATTGTGGCTCTGTGCATTTTGGCCAAACTTCTCCACTCTGGTCTCGTCTGTCCAAAGGAGAATGTTCCAGAAGTCTTGTGGTCTCTTCAGGTGCAACTTGGGAAACCTCAGCCGTGCTGCCATGTTCTTTCTAGAGAGAAGTTTCCTCCCGGCAACCCTTCCAAACAAACCAAACTCCTCCAGTCTTTTTCTGATTCTGCTGTCATGAAATGGAACATTTAACAGGCTCACTGAGGCCTGTAGAGTCTCAGGTGGAACTCTTGGATTTTCTGCAATGTCTCTGAGCATTGCATGGTCTGACCTTGGGTGAATTTGCTGGGATGGTCCCTCCTGGGAAGATTGGCAGCTGCCTTGAATGTTTTCCCCTTCTGAACAATCTTCTTTGCTATAGAATGATGGACTTTAAATTGTTTGGAAATGGCCTTGTAACCCTTCCCAGATTGATAGGCAGCAACAATGGCTTCTCTCAGATCACTGCTGGAGTCTTTATTCTTTGGCATTGTGTTAACACAGACCTCAATGCTGGAGACCAGCAAACTCCTGAAACTTTGGCTTTTATAGAGGCCGTCACACTTGTGATGATCGATTAATCCAGGTCCCTTGATCAGCAGCACCAGGCTGCCTCTCGGCCTCTTCACACCTATGGAAGCAGTCAGGGTGTCCTTAGCCTTTCACACCTGGCTCCTCCATTTCGGCTCTCTTTCTGTAAAATAAAGGACGACAGGGTGTCATATCTCCTGTGTTGCTGTTCACCTGAGGTTGCATTGACCTCCTTTTAAGAACTGCTGAAGACCAGATGCTTTTTACTGTGTCCTGATACATGAAACCAGAGAACTCACAGAGGGTCTCCTTCCTTTTCCACAGGGCTGAATTTCTTAGTGTACAATTAAACCTCTGGAACCTGACAGAGTCCCCAAGTTCTCTGGGTTAGAAGATGCAGAATTTCAAATAAAGCTCTCTAGGATTATGCATCTGACAAATTATATTAGGAGCTGTGGTCTCCCTATCTCTTGTGTAACTAGAGAACAGGCCCAAAAATGATCAAAGTGGTAGATAAATAAATAAACAAATATTGCTTCACCAAGAATCTGGAATATTGAACGTCAACTGCATAAGAAAGAGAGAGATGAGAGTCTTGGGCTGCACATTAGACAAACAACCTATTGGGAAACTTGTGTTAAAGCAACACATTTGCTGTTCAGTCAGAATTAAAGTTATAATACGGCCCTTTATTGGAACGAAACTCTCACTTGACACCTGCATATCTGGATCTGATTGTCCCAAAGGTGCTTTTTTCAAGAGGCAACTGGACTTTCTGGTTTTTCTTTGAAGACCTTTTGCTTCTCATCCAGAGCTGAAGAACCTGGACGACTGAGAATCTCCATAGACATGTGGGTCTGATTGCAATAAGTTGTGATAAAGAAATATGTTTTTTTATTCTTATTCTTTTTTATTTAATTTGTTTCTTGTGCTTCGTTTTTATATACAGTGTCATTAACACTGTGCTTAATATTCTGTTTATTGATATGGCATAATTGCTAATCAACAATAATCTATTTAATTTGTTCATCAATACCAAGTTGAATTTATTAAAAAAATAAAGTTTTGGACTTTATCTGACCCCCAATATAACACAGCTTTCTTCATTGCTTTTTCAGATCAGTAATAACCTTGTTTCAGAGGCTCTGAGTGATAAAAGGAAATTCCCCTTTTTCCATCAGATGGAGCCCAAAGAAGGATTCCACTACCCAGCAATTGTCCAAGTGCTCCTCCACTTCAGATGGACCCTGATTGGCCTCTTTGCTTCAGACACAGAGAAGGGAGAGAATTTCATGAGGCTTTTTTCTCCTATGCTTGTCAGGAATGGAATTTGTGTGGTTATATCACAACTGTTCTCAAAAACTGGATACACAGCAGCCCTCAGGGATTCCCTCTCTAAGTGGAGACAAGTCAACGTCTTTGTTCACTTCCTAGAATATGTGTCCATTTGGGACAGAATTCTTTCTTTCCATTTAACATTTATGCGTCTGCCAGGATCCATTGAAGGGAAAGTCTGGATCTGTACAGCTTTGGGAACATTAACATTGGAAAAGCACAGACTTCACAAATACATCCATAGTATTTGGAACTTTGCTTATCGGTTAAAAAAAAGGCCAATGGATTCTGCCTTTGAACCCCTTTTCTCTGTGGAAAGAAAGTTTCAAGATCTTTATTTTCTCTGTTCTCTTTCAAATAACGTCTTTTCTGTCAAAGGCCGCAGAAGATGCACCCAGAAAGCCCCACTGGAGACCCAGAAGAAAGAGAACAGAAGAAATATCCCAAATCAATACCTTTTCTACAGTCTCATTCAGACTCTGGTCCAGGCCTTGAATGCCGCCTATTCCTCCAGAGGGAGGAGGGGAAGGAAGGAGGGCGAAGGGAGGTTGGGGGCTCCAAGGCTGCAGCCGTGGCAGGTATGGGGTTCCGATATTGTGGGATGTGAAGAATTGCTTCTAAAATAATGTTTCATTACAGCTTTTGCTTCTGCGTAATAAATAAAGAAAATAAGGAACTAGAATATTAAGGAATTTTTTTAAAAACTAGTGAAAACGGTCTTGTTCTTAGAGTGAGCAAAGTGGTTCAGAAAAGTCTAGAAAGAAAAGGGGGGAGGGATTTCTGAGCAAGAGCTTAATGGACACATTTCAAAATATAACCGATTTACGCAAAAGAGCAATGGAAAGTTACTGATGCAGAATCACACCAGGCCATGGAGACAGGGGGTTGCTGGGGAAAATAAGGCCATATTGTTGAACAGGAGCTCCGGATAGGTCGAGAGCTTGCTAGTCTTTCAGCCAATAAAGAAGCAGGACAGGGTTGAGTGACGGGAGGAAGGGCATAAAACCTCTTGCATGCTTTGATCCGGGTCCACCTGGTGGATTTGAATAGAAAAGAATTTTTTATTGGCCAAGTGTGATTGGACACACAAGGAATTTGTCTTTGGTGCATAGGCTCTCAGTGTACATAAAAGAAAAGATACGTTCATCAAGAATCATAAGGTACAACACTTAATGACTATAATTATAACCCTATGACTATCATTAAGTGTTGTGATATGGTAGAACCTAGAATTTTGAAGGTCTCTACTGTTGATTCTGTGTTGTCTAGTATTGTGAGAGGTGGAAGTATGGGAGGGTTTCTCCTAAAGTCCACCACCATTTTCTACGTTTTGAGTGTCTTCAGTTCCAGATTGTTCCGGTCGCACCACGAGGCTAGTTGTTCAACCTCCCGTCTGTATGCAGATTCACCATTGTCTCGAATGAGGCCGATCACTGTTGTGTCACCTGCGAACTTCAGTAGTTTAACAGATGGATCCTTAGAGATGCAGTCATTGGTATACGGAGAGAAGAGAAGTGGGGAGAGCACACAGCCTTGGGGGGGGGGGGTTGGGGGGCTGTGCTAATTGCAGATGCTTTGATAAACTTTTGCTCCTTTAGGGTACCAGATTGCCTTCCTTGCTTTATTGCTGCTTTCCTATTTCTAACAATATGGATCCATCAATCTTAGGTCCTTCAGAGAAGGAACCCAAAGGAGAAGAAGGGGAATCTTCTCAACCACATTGGGCTTCAGAAGATCAACGGTTGGGCCAATCTGATTGCTGGAGACATCATCTTCTAAGCACCAGGCCCCACGACAGATAGATTTTGGTTTTAAACGCAATTAATTTTTTTTATTATTATTTGATTTATATGCCGCCCTTTTCCGGAGACTCAGGGCGGCTTACAACGCGTTAAGCAATAGCCTTCATACTTTTGTATATTTATACAAAGTCAGCTTATTGCCCCCACAACTGGGTCTTCATTTTACCTACCTTAGAAAGGATGGAAGGCTGAGTCAACCTTGAGCCTGGTGAGATTCGAATTTACAGTAATTGCAGACAGCTGGTGTTAATCACAATTCTTTTAGTCTGCTGAGCCACCAGGCCCCTGAATTTTAAAAGGATGTATGCATTTTTAAATACACTCATGTCTTTATGGGTTTGTGATTAGCATAGTTGAATTTTACCTTTATAACTTTGAAGGACACTTTGAGACCATCTAGCCCAACCCCTCCTCTCTGCAGAGTCCCAGTCAAAGCTTCTCTGACTGACGGCTGCTCAGTCTTTGCCTCCTCAGTGAAGAGGAGGCTGAACTTCTCTGCTTTGAGGGCTCAGCTCTGAAATGGCTCCTCTTTTAAGGGTCTTTTTCCTCTCCTTCAGCCAGAATCTCCTCCCTTCTGACGGAGCTCATTGCCCCATTTCCCCTCCTCCCTCTGGAGCAACATGGAAGAGATCTGAAATGACTTTGAAATGGTCACTAAATGAACCATTTTTCATAATCAACCTGATGTTTTCCAGGCGTTTATAAATAATTTTTTCCCTATGATTCATTTATCATCTGCTCTAGAATGTCCCCTATAATTTACCAATTGCATCAATTATTTTTTGTTAATATATATTTTGCCAATATAGGGTTGAGCAATTTGCTGAACATTTGTTTTATTTATGAAGGGAGTAACGCCTATTTTTCTAAATGTATATTTTGATGTTAGGCAGCTGTAGAAAAAAGATTCAAATGTGTAAACGCTAAAGGGGATTTTTTTAAAAAAAGCTTTCAGATGTTAAACTTCCTGGATGTTCCCCTTCTAGTTCCATCCTTTCCTGCAGAAGAATGAGTATTGCAATATTTCCATTATAAAACTCTACTTGGATCAAAATGGAGATGTAGCAGCAGATCTGGCAATCCTGAGCCATTTGATTCGCCCCATGGAGAATCCCATCAAACTTCGAATGGGGACTTTGGAAAGACAGAGACTTACTATCTACCAGAATGCTCTTTCACAGCTAAAGTTGCTCAACCAGGTGGGAGAAATTTTGGTGTGATTCCTCTTTTTTCCAAAGATTTGGGACCCATTTCATGTGGACTAAGCCTAGTTTCCAGGGTCCATGACCTTCACTGAGAATTGAACATGGGGAGTAGAAACCTTATAGTTTCCTTTCTATAGACCACTTGGGAGCCTTCAGTACTTTAGACCAAGCTGTTCTTCAGTTGCTGTAATACTGAAGACTCTTTGTAGCTGGTTCAGCCATGTCCAACCTGGGATGAGAAACCCTCAAGTACTGGAGGTTGTGTTGTTAAGAGCCTCAGGTTCGTTTGTTCCTTGTCCTGAAAGAGCAAAGCTGAAGGGGATTCTGTTGAAGAGACCCTGAATTGAGGTTTGGACTGAATGAGATGAAATTGGATCATGGCTGGATGGAGCTCCTGGGGGTTCCATTGGGAGAGAAGCTTCCTCTTGTCCTGCTTAGGGAAAGGAGGTTGGGAAATGGTTCCCTGAAAGGGCAGGTCCATGGTCTGTAATGTGTTTAAGTAGTCCAGACCTGGTCAAAGGTAGCCATATCTGTCTTTCACCCAACTGGGGGGAGCAATTGATCTTCTGCCCCTAGGAAGGAGGTCCAAGACTTTCAGGTCACATAAAATGAGAGTGACCAGTGAGAGAATCCCTTGTCCCAGAAACCTGAAACACAACTTTAGTTCAAAGAAAAGGTCTTCCCGATATCAGAAGTAAGGAGACAGATTGTGACAGGAAATGCTACTTAGATTTGGCCTTTGATAATTAAGAGGGCTCTTCATCTGAAAATGAATGGCCTTGTTTATCTTGAGTGTTAGCCACCTTCAGTCCCTCTGCTTGAAAAGGAGTCTCCAAATTCAACTACTATTAAATGTGGGTCAGTCTTTCCATGCCAGTTGGAATCTCCTAATTGGAGTTCTTCAACACAAAGGACTTTTTCTTGGATAACTGGGTGGGCCTCAGAAATATCTCCTCCTGACCCAGGACTCACACTCATGTCCCCTCTGTTGCAGCCAAAGATTTGCGACTTAACCTTTTTCAGGGACATCTTCTCATGATCTCCCCTCAATCTCACTACAGTTCTAGAAACTATGCAGAAACCTTCAGTCTTAATAACGGAGAATATTGGTAGCTCAGGGTTGACATGAGGGCTCCTTGGTGCTCTCTGAGCTTGCTTGTTTTCTTCCAGGCATTTCATTACCCAACTAGGTAACATCATCAGCTATAATTTATGAGGAATTTTTGCTTTGTCTCTTAACGGGGAGACTGTTTGGAACTAGTGTCAAAGGGGACCAGTTTTGCAAGGCTTTCTGTAGTCCAGAAGAAACCTTTCCAGACCCTACTGGTCAGAAGTTTCCTTTTTAATAACATTTTACTCTACTTAAATAAATCTTTATTAAATAAAATAATTTAATAAATCTTTGACAATGACTGTATTTAAAATTTTAATATGATCATCATCAACATGGATAGATAGATGAAGAGTGGAGGAATGCCTTTTAATACAGTCATGAGGGAGAACCTTTAACTTTGTCACAATGCTTAAATCTTTTCTCAATTCCATCATTCCAGAATTGATTAAGTAGGAAAGTCCTTTATTATTCCAACGTGTTGTGCCAGAAGCAAAAGGGAGGAACTAAAGGAAGAACCTGCCAGGGTCACATCTCCTACACCTGTTTGGAAGGAGTCAGAGATTTCATATTTACCTCAGTGAAGCATAGAGGCTACTTGGCTAATGTCCTTTTTTCCTCCCATTTTCCATGGATGGAGAGTCCTAACACCTTTTCTTTGGCATTCCTTGTTTTTCTGCTCAGTCCCTGCCTCAGTCCAAATGTGTGGAAAGTTGTCGTCCTGGATTTGTCAAGCGGGCTCGAGAAGGAGAGCCAGTTTGCTGCTATGACTGCGTTCCTTGTCCGGAGGGGACCTTCTCCAATCAGGAAGGTGGGTGACACCAGGGGAAAGGAAGGCCTGGTGGAAATGGATTTATCCGCAGCATTTTGATGAAAGTGCAAATTAAAACATGTATTGAAGCTCAACTCTTTTCTTCCTTTTTTAAAAATGCACTAGAAATCCTCAAATTTCATATACCTTAGCTATATAGCTGTTAGAAAAATATATTATCATTTTTTTCTGTGGAATGGTTAAGCAACAAATCTTGGAAATGTTCTTGGAATCAGGCATTGTCCAAAAAAATGTATTTCTTGAAATATGAAAGGACAGAATATTAAAAAAATATTGCTTTTTGGCTTTCTCAGATACCAAAAAATGCACTGAATGTCCAGATGATAAATACCCAAATGAAGCCAGAGTCCAATGTATCCCCAAAGTTATAACTTTCCTGTCTTATGAAGAACTTCTGGGCATCATCCTGGTCTCTTTTGCCCTATTCTTGTTTCTAACCACAGGGCTTGTTTTAAACATTTTCATGAAATACCGAGAAACTCCTCTGGTCAAAGCCAACAACCGGGACCTCTCCTACATCCTCCTGGTCTCCCTCCTGCTTTGCTTCTTGTCTCCTTCTCTCTTCATTGGTCAACCAAGGAAAGCCACCTGCCTTCTCCGACAAACGATTTTCAGCATCATCTTCTCAGTTGCTGTTTCTTCTCTCTTGGCCAAAACTATCACGGTGGTGCTGGCTTTCCTGGCCACAAAACCAGGAAACCGAGTGAAGAGATGGTTGGGGAAGAGCTTGGCCAACTCCATCATCCTGTCTTGTTCTGCTGTCCAAATTATCATCTGCTCCATCTGGCTGGGAGTTTCTCCCCCCTTCCCTGACTCTGACCTCCACTCCCAGCCTGGAGAGATCATCCTGCAATGCAACGAAGGGGCCGTTGTCATGTTCTACGTCACCCTCAGCTACATGGGCTTCCTGGCTGCCATCTGCTTCACGGTGGCTTTCCTGGCCAGGAACCTGCCTGGGGCCTTCAACGAAGCCAAGCTGATCACCTTCAGCATGCTGGTCTTCTGCAGTGTCTGGGTGACTTTTGTGCCCACCTACCTGAGCACCAAAGGGAAATACATGGTGGCTGTGCAGGTCTTCTCCATCCTGGCCTCCAGTGTTGGTCTGCTGGGCTGCATCTTCATCCCCAAGTGCTACATTATCCTTCTGAGGCCGGACCTCAACACAAAGGAGCAGCTCACGGGCAGAATAAATGTAAAAACATGAGATATAACACAAATATGATAGTGGAAGAATTTGAAAGGAGATATTCTTTCCATTTAGATAGTATGCAGGAGTCAAAGAAAATCGTATGTATATGTTTCAAATTTGGAAATTATTGAATTCTTGACAAAGGAGCAGCTTACAGCCAGAAGAAATGTGTAAATGTGAGACTGAGGAATTTCAACCTTTAACATTTTCCACAGTTCAAACATAGAAAATGGTCCAAGCTCTTCTCCATGCATGAGTGGGACAACTATTTTTCTTGAAATAAGTAAAGGGTGTGTGGAAGATTGTGAGGAGACAAATTTCTTGGAGAAATGGGAGCATGTTAGCAAGACAGAAATATAGAAGGAATGTATTGAGCAACGTTGATGCCCTCATTTCTCAGTACATTTCACCCAAACTGCTGTGGCAACGCAACTGAGACATTTCTTTTTGTTTATACAATAACTCTTTCTTGAGGGTAGCAACAATACAAGGCTGGGGAAGTAACTTGAGTCTTGCTAATTTTGAATATTCATGCTTACATCATCTATTAAATGAAATATGCATACGTAAGATTGTTATTTTCTCCTCCTTTCCTGGAATGTATAAATATGAGTGCATCCTTTTGTCTCTAAATATTTCCTCTCACTATTTTCTGGAGGGAAATTCCGCCAATGGACACTGAATAAATAATAACTGCACTGAGCCTGGATTGTTGGTTTTTTGGCTCCTGTGTTTGATTCCACAGAAACTGGTGTCAGGAGTGGGATTCACAATCTTCCATCTGTCACCAGGGACAACAGATGGGGCAGCCCTATAGGGTGAGTGTTGTGAGATTGATCCCATAACCCTTCCCACTGCCACATAAAGGCACCGTTTAGGAGTTTGCGTGAGGCCACAGTCTGTGTCCAAGTGTCTCTTGTGGCTGGAAAGGTTTGTGAGGTGTTTGTGGTCCCTTCCATCCTAATTCTCAGCCACCCTGGCCCTGCTGTGAGCTCAGCCAAGCGATGGCCGGAGGCATCCAGGAAGGCAGGGAGAATTTGGCTTTGCAGAGTGAGAGGGACCCTCTGTGTGGAAGAATGGAGACTGACCCAGAGGTTCTGTGCAAACACCCTTTTTCCAGTTCTCTGAATGGAGGAATTCAGATGATCCCAGGCAGGGAGGGAAGTGGATGATGGGGCTCAGGTGGACTCTGATTGGGGAAGGAATCTTTCCCAAAGAAACAGAGAAATCTCCTGTGTCCCAGGGCTGGGAGGGGGTCCGAAGCCCCCAAAGGCTGAAAAAAAGGGAGTGAGTGAAATTGGAAGACATGATAAAAAAAACTCTTCCTCCTTGTGAGAAGAGAAATTCCTGTATCTGCACAAGGCTAGGACAGATTCCATGCAAACAGAAGCAGGAAAGCCGGTTTTTATTTTTGTTAGATTTTTTCCCCAGTGTTTTATTATTTTTACAAATAACTAAAGGAAGTGAACATGTCAAACTCTTCTTCCTCTTCCTCTTTTCCCCACAACAATCACCCTGTGAGGTGGGCTTGTCTGAAAGAGAGTGTCTGTCACGAGGTCACCCAGCTGGCTTTCAGGGCTAAGGCAGGACTTGAACTCAGGATCTCTTGCTTCCTAGCCCGATGCGTTAACCATTGTCAATGTTAAGGCAGGGCGGATATTGGGCAAAGGCCCTGCTGGTCCCCACTGCCGCCTCGTCTTCCAGCAGGACCCCAACTCCCCCCTCCCCCCCGGGTCTTTCTGGGGTAGAGCAGCCCCATCCGAGAGCAAAGGAGAGAAACTCCAGGACACAGAGAGAGCCCCCCCCCACGCCTTGGGTTCTGGAGGTGGGTCCTTGCAATAGTCATTGTCATTAAGTGAGTATTTTGGCTGGTCACTCTGCAGGTCCCAGAGGAATGAAAGCCCCCCTGCCCTTGGTGTTGTGGGATCAGCCCCATGAATAGGATGGCTGCATCCAGGCGGTTTTCTTGAGAGCAGGAGAGGTCAGCCTCTGCCTTTTTCTCTCTCTCTGCTTTTTCATTTTTTTCTCAGATTATAATATAAAATGCAGAAATGCAGGAGAAAATGGAAGGGAAAATGGGGGAGGGAAAAGGGAGAAAAAGCTTCCGACTCCCTTCTCCACCAAAACCTGGCATCTCCTGGTGGTCTCCCACCCCTGTTTAAATCCAAGCCTGCTTCAGCTTTTCCAGATCAGTCCACTACTGACTTATGACCAGTATCGCAATTGCTAAGCTGGGTGGTCCTTAAGTGAGTTGCTCTCAGTTTTGCAACGTTTCTGCCATGCTTATTAAGCAAATCGCTGCATTGTTTAGTGAATCAGGTGGTCATTAAGCAAGTACAGTTTTCACCTTTGATGTTGCTTGTCGTATTTCCGTGCCCGTTGTCAGGAGCGTGTGACCATGGGGAGGCTGCTTTCAGTCATATGTGCGAGGACCCGTCATAAATCCCTTTTTTCAGGGCCATCAGAACCTGGGACTTTCCTGGTTGTAAGCAGAAGACGACTACGGGGTCCTTGAATAGGGACTGTGTGAAATTGAATCCCTGCTTTTCTTCAGCCACCTTCTCACCATCTCTTCTTCAGCTGAATGATCCCTGATCCTTCCTCCCATTTCTCTTCCAACTCCTCTTCAGCTGGGCCTGGAGAGGAAAACCTGGATTCCCTGTCTCTCTAATGCCGGACTCCAGATACAAGGGACAACGTTTCTATTTGGACTGCACCCCCAAACAAGGGGAACAACCTGTGGCTTCCCAGCTCTCCAGACAACTGACAGCTGTCCGTTCAGATGGACGAGCTCTGGTTGACGCGATTCAGGGCTTGCTTGTAAGAGCCCTTTAAGAGTCGGCTCATCAGTGGATAAGCCCCACCCCCAGGTGAAGGCAGCTGGTTGGGGGTCATTATTCAAATCTCAGGCCCAGGCCAATCAGAGCCTTGGCTTGTGACATCAGAGGCTCCTTTTAATCTCATTGGCTGGAGCTCACCATGGCAACTGCCAGCATCCTTGGGGAGTCTGGACCACATCATGGAGGCTCTGCTCAGCATCCCTGGAAAGTGGCTGGATTGGATGGCAGCACTGGGGGCATCGCAGGGCCTCCCTCGCCTGGGCTCCTCAGGAGGGAGAGACCCTCCCCTTTAAGGCAGAATTAAGGGGGGGAGAGATGAGTGAAATGGGGTTCAACCAAAGACGACAGACGTGCTGATACCTGCCGTGTCTGCAGCCTCCATACCTGTCACCAAACTCCTCATCCACCATCTCGAAGGTCCTGGTCTCGGGAAAGGGGCTGGGGCCGGGCGGCTGGGGGGCAGCGATATGAACTAGGGAAAAAATTGGCTTCGGGATGTCCCAGTTGGAGAGGCATTGAGACCCCAAAGCTGGAAACTGACCTGGGAAAATTAACCTAAAAAGGGATTCCGTTGGCCAGATGTAGTTATTTATTTATATACTTATTTATATATTTTCATTTTTTATTGCTTAGATTTTTATCCACCTTTATTGTTTCTCTAAATAGCTCAAGGCATGAACATACTGAAGACTCCTTCGCCCTCACAAAAACAACCTTGTGAGGTAGGCTATGGCTGAGAGGGAGGGACTGGCCCAAGGTGACCCTCCAGGCTTTCGTGCCTTGGATGGGACTGGTAAGTACTTGGAGGGGGGGCTCTTTCCTAATCCGAATGGTCACCTCCTCCTTTCCCTGTGATCAGAAGCCCCCTAGCAGTGCCAGAGATGGCCGAATTGATCGATCGCTGATTCTGACGCCTTTGGAGAGTTTTGATAGATGAGATGCCTCGAATTGGAGCCAGAATCAAATGGGAAGTCAGGACAGTTTGAAGGGAGACCAGTTGTGATGGATTGTCTCAGTGTTTCTCAAAGTGGGCCCCTTGAAGGCATCTGTGGACTTAAGGCCGGTTAGCAAAATGTCCCCTGAACTGAGAGAGGAAGTGACCGTGTCTCTCCATTTTTCAAACAGGTCAGCACCAGGGAAGAAAAGGTCCTTTAGGGAAGATCCTTGGGGTATCTCTCAGCGAGCAGTGATGGCCTCCATCTCCAGATTAACCAACTGAGAGATTCCTTTGACTTTCAGATCCAGGAATTCAAGAAAGACAAACAACGGATGGAAGAGCAGCACAGTTGTCTCAAGCAGACTGTGGATCAACTTCGGACCACAACTGAAGACCTGCAGAAAACTTTGCTGGAGAACAAAGGAAGGTTGGACCATGCCAACATGATGATCCACCAGTTAGAGCTAGAGAACAAGTCTTTGGTGAAACACACTGAAGAAATGTCTGAGGTTACTAGCCAAGTGCCTTCCTTAGACTTGAGAAGGCTGCCTTAGAACTTCTGAGAAACTCCTCAAAGAGGTCTGGAACCTTCTTAAGAACTTAAGAAGAGTCTGCTGCATGAACTGGCTGAGAGGGACCAAAGTTCCACTTTGTGGAGAAAAGCCCCTCCAGCTAACTGAGGCAGAAAGTCCCCCCTCTTCAGAATGTGAGGGGAAATGAGAAGAAGCACCTCAACAATCGGCATCAGAAGCAGACCTGTGTTTACCAGGCCACAATGGAAGACCAGCAGAAAACTCTGGAGGACAACAGAGAAGGAGTCAACCAGGTCAGAATGGCCATCCAAGAATCAGAGCTTCAGGACAGGCGTTTGGAGAAAGTCAGAGAAGGTCTCCACAGAGAGGTCACCAGCCAAGGGGGCTTCTTCAGAAGTGATGTTGGCACTCCTGAGTGACCAGCACATGGCAGAACTTTGCTGACACTCTCTCCCCATAGCTGGAATGGAGGAATGGGGGCCTTTTACTCATTTGAGAAAGAAAAAAGACTCTTCCCCTCCCTTCCCTTGACTTGCCACCCAGTGTGCCAGGAGAGTCATGGGAGCCCCACCCTTACCAGGGGAAGCCCCTCCCTTACCCCCACCTTACCAGTCAATGCAGGACTGGCAGCTGAGCTGAAAGCCTCCCAGCCACCCAGCATCAGGGCCTGAGAGCACGGAGGAATCCCAGGGCTCTGAGCCAAGAAAGAGGGTGGAGGTGATGGCCATGGCAGTGGTAAGGTGAGGTTGGTAACGGTGAGTCCTCAGGCTCAGATCCAACCTTCGGAGTGCCAGCTGAGGCCGAGGGGCAGCAGTGATGACGGTGAGGGCTCTGCTGTGGGGAGAGCAGAGATCTGGGAGGCAGAACTGAGCACCCGAAGGAGCCGAGCTGCTGGGAGCAGGGCAGCCGCAGGAGAGGAGGAGAGAGGAGAACAGCTAGAAGCCGAACTGGGAGCTGAGGGGACTGCAGGAGATGCCCAGAGGCAGCAGAGACCCCCGGAGGCCGCAAGGCTGGTGGAGCTGGTGGAGAGCTGGAAGACAGGGCTGGGTTGAGGGTCTCGGGGGCAGGCAGAAACTCCTGCTGCTCCAGAGGCTGCAAGAGAGGAGCAGCAGGAGGGGGAAGCCGGGGGCCACCAAGGCCAACTAGAGCTGGTCAGTGGCCGGTGGGTGGTGAAGTCGTCTTAGGGATGGTAGAACATAGGAGATAGATTGATAGGGCTGGAAGGGACTTTGGAGGTCTTCTAGTCCAACCCTCTGCTCAAGGCAGGAACTTTATACCATCCGGTTCTCTTGTCCACTTTGGAAACTTCCAGAGATGGAGCACTCATTGCTCGATTGTTCCTACTGTATGAAAAATTTCTCCTGACTTCTAGATTGGGTCTCTCTTTCACAAACTCCCCCCCCCCATTTCCTCTTGTCCTTCCCTCCAGTGCTCTGGAGATGAAGCCCCTCCCCTCTTCTCTGTCAGAGCCCCTAAAAGTGCCGGAAGATTCTATCATGGCTGCCCAATCCTTCCCACCTTGTCTCAGCCAGACATAGCAAACTCCCTCAACCGTCCATCAAGTGATTGAGACTCCAGACCTTAAATCATCTTTGTTCCTCTTTTCTTCAGAATCTCCACAACTTTTTCATTTTTGGGGTGAACAGAATTGGACAAAGTATTCCGAGGGTGGTCTGACCAGTGAGACATAAAGCGGTACCAGAACTTCTCTCCATCTTGAGTCTCCCCCTCTTTTATTGCTGCCTAAGGCTGCCTTGGCCTCCTTTGTCAGCTGGAGCAGAGTTCTGGCAGATCCTCAAGTGCTTTGCCAGGAGATCCTTCCACAGGGACCACTGCTGAGCCAGATGCTGCCCATTCTGTAGCTAGGCATTGGGCTTTCCTGCTAAGGATCCTGCAGATCCTGGCTTTTCTCACCAGTGAATGCATCTTGCTAGGGAGGGTCCAACGTTCAAGTCTGTCAAGATCCTTCTGGATAATTGAGCTGATGTTCTAATAATTCCCACAAGCTTGGTGCCACCTGCAAACCTGATGAGTTCCCTTTCTGTCCCCTCACGTAGGTCATTGAGGAAGAGGTGGAAGAGTCCTGGGCCCAAGGCAGAACCTTGAGGAACCCCTCCGAATGCTTCCCCCCATGTAGATGTAGCTCCATGAAGGATCACTCACTGGGTCCGGTTGGTCAGCCACCTTAGGAATTTTGTGCCTATTTGGAATTGTATCCCAATTCTATCTATCTGAGTGTTCTTTTCATATTTTAGTTTTTTTTTTCTTTTTGCCTAAAAGAGATTCAAAGAAAAAATTAAGCATTTCTGCATTCACCATTTAGGTCATTCACACGTGGAATCCTTCCCAGTCTCTCTAGAAACTAGAAACAGATTAACAGAGTTGGAAGGGACCTTGTAGGTCATCTGGTCCAACCCCCTTCCCCCCAAGCTGGAGACCCTACACCATTTCTGGCAGATGGCAGTCCAGTCTCTTCTTGAAAGCTTCCAGTGATGAAGCTCCCACAACTTCTGAAGGCAACTTCCGTTCGGTGGGTTGATTGCTCTCACTGTCAGAAAATTTCTCCTTATTTCCAGGTTGAATCTCTCCTTGTTCAGTTTCCATCCATTATTCCTTGTGTGGCCTTCAGGTGCCTTGGAAAACAGCTTGACCCCCTTTCTCCTCTCTGTGGCAGCCCCTCAAATATTGGAAGACTGCTATCATGTCTCCCCTGGTCCTTCTCTTCACTAGACCAGCCATGCCCAGTTCCTGCAACCGTTCATTGTATGTTTTAGCCTCCAGTTCCCTAATCCTCTTGGTTGCTCTTCTCTGCACTTTTTCTAGAGTCTCAACATCTTTTTTATAGTGTGGTGACCAAAACTGGATGCAGGATTCTAGGTGTGGTCTTACTAGGGCTTTATAGGGTGGAATTAGTCCCTTTCTTGATCATGATTGTATCCCTCTATTAATGCAATATAGGATTTCATTGGCTTTTTTTGGCTGCTGGCTCATATTTAACTGGTTGTCCACTAAGACTCCAAGATCCTCTCACAGTTACTGCTCTTAAGCCTGGTTTCACCCAGTCTACATGTGTACTTTCAGTTTTTCTTTCCCAAGTGTAAGACTTTACTTTTCTCTACTTTGGATTTCATTGTGTTGGATCTCTCTTAGCTTGTTGAAGTCAGCTCTCTTAAAGACTCAACTCTTAGCCTGCTGGAGCATTGCTTGGACCAGAAGACCTCCAAGGTCCCTTCCAACCCTCTTGGACTGTTCCTGTTGGTTGAGTTCCCTGTGCTTGATGAAGTATGTTTGGGGGGCTCCCCAGAGGCTTAGAGCCAGAGGGGCTGAATGGGAGGTTTGCCAGTTTCTTTATGGGCTGAGAGTTGGGTCTGGTGTGATCTGACCGGTGGGAGAGGCCATCTATGGGGTGTTATGGGGTGTCTGCATGAGGATGTGGGGGAGCAAAAGGGCAGGTAGATGTTAGGCATGGCCTCCTCCTTCTCTTGCTTCCCCTGAGAGGCTCTGGAGCAGCAGGAGCTTCTGCCTCCTCTGAGACCCTCCACCCAGCCCTGTCCTCCCGTTCTGCCCCCCTGCTCCCTCAGCCTTGTGGCCTCTGGGGGTCTCTGCTCCCCCTCGGCCTCTCCTGGGGACCCCTGGGCTCCCCTCCAGCTTCTGGCTGCTCTCCTCTCTCCTCCTCTCCTGCGGGCTGTTCGGCCCCCGACTGCTCAGCCTATTCGGCTGCTCCATTCTGGCTCCCAGATCTGGCTCTGGCCAGACTCACCTGGCACACAAGGTAGCAAGTCCCCCACCCCACCTCCCTCCCTCCCTCCCTCCCTCTCTCCCCCAATCCTCCACCCTCTCCTGGACAGACAGTTGGACACGATGCTCTTTCTATGGAGATATTTTAAACCAATAACCAATAGGCATTCTGGCCATTCTGATGCTGCTTAGCTCCAGTGGCTGCTTAAGGAGGAACAGACTATGGTTACAGCAAAGGTGACTAGATTCTCCGCAGCAGCGCTGGGGATTCATGGGAAACACGGAATAATCCACCATAGCTATTTCACACAACTAAGGTAGCAACCCTTTTGCATTGCTACTCCTTTGCATTTAATGACTGTGGGCCTCACAGTTTAAGGAGTGATATTATAATATCCTTAGGCCATGTGTAACTGACATTGGATGCCAAATTGTAATTTTAATATAGAGTTTATCTGTTGTTTATTATTTCATTCTAGAATTTTTAACTGGATATTCCTTGAGTGTTTTTATTTGTTCTGATCTCTGGTCTTTGATGTAATAAACTTGATTTGATGCAATTTGATTTACCAAGAAGGGTACTTAAAAAGACATATGATAGAGTTGACTGTTCCCCGTGTAGTGAATACTTTCCTCAGATAAAGGAACAATTCTTGTGTCTTAAAGAAATGCACCATCACTTTGAGGTTGCAGTGATCACATCTAAAAAAATAGGATAGAACTAACCTTTAATTGCTGGACAGGGGCCTGTTCATTCATTGCTGTTAAGTCTCTGTTAGTGGTTGATAATGAATTAGAACAGCCTGCCCAAATCTGATGGCCTCCAGAGGTGAATGAATGCCTGGTCCTGATTCATGCTTGGCAACAAGTCCACCTTCCTCCAAGAAGGGGGACCCAGATGTGTTTGCCAACACTGGTGCTGCTCCGTTTGTAGACCGGAGACCGAACCTTTGATGTTGTGTCTGCTGCTGCAGCCCTGGGAGACCTAAAATAACATGGGACCCCAAAATTGTGAGCAGATCCTTGGACTTTCACATGGACCGGTAGCTCCCAGGAACTGCCCAGGCCCCTCTCCTCTTGAAGGGCATCTCAGCTCTCTGGATCTTGATGGAGGGAGCACAGAAATGGCCTCTCTGCCTTTTGATCTCCAACCTTGGAAGGAGAAATTTGTGGGCTGATTCCTCAAGGAAATCCTGCTCTTACTTGCAGCTTCTGAACAGTTACTTCAAGATGTCATCTGGGCTTTGGCTGTTATAACTATGGGTCTCCTTTCCTGAAATTCTTGCAAAAACCTTTATATCTTGCATAGATGAAGGATTTGTGAACTCTGTGTGTGTGTTTGTGTGTCTTTGTGTCTTGTGGCACAATGGTCTTTATTCTACCTATCTGAAACTGCCAAGCTGAGGAAAGCCATCCCAGGGACAGATTAAGACGCCTCCTGGATCCCCTCCTGGAGATGGACTCCATGTTTGCACCCAGGAGCTCTTTCCCCTCTCCCACTTCCTGCCTCCCTCCTCAGTTCCAGGAAAGAGGAAGAATCCCCTGCAATGAGTCATCCTGAGTGGCGGCCTCCCACTTGTGGGTCTTCTCCTGCCTCTGTTGCTCTGGACAAGCCCCTCAGAAGAAGCCTCCAAGCCTCCGCAAAAGGCCAAGAATGAAGACGTGGCTGAAGAGTTCTTAGCCTCCATCTTGAAATAGAGCCAGCTAACCAGCCCTGCCCCAAAGGGAGGGAGGGAGGGAGGGAGGGAGGGGTCCATGGGGTATGGGCGATGGGGAGGTCCTTCCCTGATGATCTGCCAGCTTCTCAGCTCAGGGTCCAGCCAGGTGGGCGCAGGGCCAATGGCTCACCCGTCACTGACCCCCATGCCAGTTCCTGCTGCCCACATCAGGCAGAAAAGAGACACAAGGAAGGGACAATTTCACTGAAGGCTTTTCATCCTCCTAAAGAATCCCATCCCAGCTCCAGAGAGACTCCAGGCCCCTCAAAAGCCCATTGCCTTCCGATGCCTTTGGACCATGGAGCCCAGACTTGGGCGATTCTTCCTTGGAGACCCTGAGAATCGAATGGAGGGAGGGGCAAGGGGAGCTATGCCCAAGGCCAGACCCCCCCTTTCCCTTCTGCCTTTGTGGGCGACATCTGGGATGAGGCCTGGGGGCTCCTGAACCTCCCCCTCCAGCCTGATCTCAGGGTCGGGTGTATAAGTTGCAGGTGAGGGGAGACGATTGAGACAATTGGGCCCTTCTTCACTCCCACAACTGTAGACAGCAACATCTGGAGAAGGAGGGGCTTCCTTGGCTTTGGGGGAGGAGAGAAAAGATGCAGGTGCCCAGATTTGGGGGGGGGGCAGAAATCCTCCT
Source organism: Pituophis catenifer annectens (assembly GCF_029215685.1). Lineage (NCBI taxonomy): Eukaryota > Metazoa > Chordata > Lepidosauria > Squamata > Colubridae > Pituophis > Pituophis catenifer. The sequence goes on along the minus strand of NW_027256902.1, from coordinate 161,256 downwards.
TTTGTTCGAGTTCAGGTGGACCTGGTTCCTCCCCTCCAGACCTTCCGGCTCTGGGGATCTGCAGAGGCCCCTTCCCCCTCCCTTCCTCCCTCAAACCTCTCAGACTGGCTGTCCTGCTGGATCCTTTCTTCTTCAACTGTGGCAGGGACCTCGATCTTTCCAGGGATGATTGACAGTTCCAGGGTATTTGGGTTGGTTTTGAGGTCGACTGCCTGGGTGGGGTTTGCTCTGCTGAGTAAGAGTTGTGTAAGGGAACATCACAAATATCCTGAGGACACCTGGTGGCAGGTGATGGGGGAGGAAAACTGCAGGTAAGGAAAAGTCCGGAGGGAGCGGGAAAGGGGGGGGGGCAGAGAGAGAGAGACCAAGGAATGGCCAGAAGACTTGGGGTCCCTTCTGAAGAGGGAAACCTTCTCCCTGGTTTGACCTCTGAAGCTTTGAGCAGGTCAGGCTGATTCCTCTTCAGTCCTTTGCAGTTCCAGACTCCCCCAAAGGGAAAGGAAGGGGAAGGGGTTTCTCTCCTCTCCCCCTCCTCTTTCCAGGCAGCGACCCAGACGGAATGCAAATTCCTCCTTCATTGGGATCGCCTGGACAGGAGGCCACCCAGAAGTGACACCTTCTCTTCATTGATGGATGAGACTGACGTGGACTCCCATCTCATGCACAACATCCCTGGGAGGGTCAGTGCAGGAGAATAAAATATAAAACCCAACAAAAGGACCCCCACGTCTTCCCTGGCTATGGGGGGCGGCTCCCCTCCTCTCATCCAGCCCCACCCTCACCCCGACCTCTTCCCAGGGCAGAAACCCTCATCTGTGAAATGAAACGTGTGTGTGTGTGTGTGTGTGTGTGTGTGTGTGTGTGTGTGTGTGTGTGTGTGTGTGTGTGTGTGTGTGAGTTCATAGCAGAGAGAGAAGCGGAGAAATGGGGGGGGGAATCTGTTCGGTATTTGGGGGGGAAGCAGCTTAAGGGGGTTCATGGCAGCCCTAGACGGGACCCTCCACTTTCTTTGCTCCCTTCAGGAGTCTCAGCCAGGGATTCCCGCTTCCCCCCTTCTTATCCCCCCCCCCATTGACATCCCCAACAGCGGTTCTTGAACCCAAAAGCGAGCTCTTATTTGCGGTGGGTCCGAAACCCCCACAGACCCCCCGGCAGCCCCTTTGCCAGGAAGGGAGCGAAAGGCAGGAGCTTCCGGGAGGGGCAGGGAGGGCAGGGACCCCCAGGGGTTGGGGGAGGGGCACTCCCAAGGACGAAATTTGTGGGTCATGAACCCCCCCTTTCTTCACCCCTCCCCCCTTTCTCCGCTCCTCTCCCTGCGCCGAACTCTGCCCTCAGGTGAAGTCAAGGGAGACTCTGCCCGGAGACCGATGACGCTGCAGAAGGGAGAATTCCCATTGGTCCTTACGCTTTTCTGGGCAGGTCCTAGGCAGAAATCTTCATCTGTGAAATGAAACGTGTACGTGTGTATGTGTGTGCGTGTGCGTGTCCTGGCCAGATGCTTCCAGCCCCAGAGGAGGGATCGGGGGTCTGAACTGGGGGGAGGAAGAGTCGATCTCGGACTTTGGAGGTGGGAAGGGCCAGAACCAGCGGCTGCACCAATGAGAATTCTCCCTGCTTGAGCATCATCGGTCTCCGAGCAGAGTCCTTTCTGGCTTCACCTTTCTTCACCCCCTCCCTCCGATTCCGCCTGTGGGGCTGCGGGGCCCGTCGAGCTTCTGGCTCCTTTCCTTTCCTTTCCTTTCCTTTCCTTTCCTTTACTTTACTTTCCTTTCCTTTCCTTTCCTTTCCTTTCCTTTCCTTTCCTTTCCCTTCCTTTCCTTTCCTTTACTTTCCTTTCCTTTCCTTTCCTTTCCTTTCCTTTCCTTTCCTTTCCTTTCCCTTCCCTTCCTTTCCTTTCCTTTCCTTTCCTTTCCTTTCCCTTCCTTTCCTTTCCTTCCCTTCCCTTCCCTCTCCTCTCCCCTCCCCTCCCCTCCTCTCCGCTCCTCTCCTCCCCTCCCCTCCTTCCCCTACCCTCCCCTTCTGGGAACCGTTTTGAAGGGGTTGGTGCCTTTTGTGGGATATATGAGAAAAGGATCTTTCCATCTAGAGATGCCTTGGGGATATAAATACAGACAGTCCTCAATTTACGATGGTTCATTTAGAGACTGTTCGAAGTTTCAACAGTACCGAAAAAGTGATTTATGGCCGTTTTTCACACTTATGACCCTTGCAGCATCCCCAGGGTCACCTGATTAACATTCAGATAACAAACAGTCAGGTTTAAATGTCATCTCAAATAAATTGCACTCCCAAACAATTAATCTTTGCTGAGATATTCCATTTATTGAGTACGACAGATCTGGCCCCGACTCATCGTAGCCGATACTAACCCTCTGACCCCCAAACCCTTCCCTTTCCGTTCCCCAATTCTCATCTTCTCATTGGCCATCTTCCAAGTCAGTCTCCCCAGCTCCTGCCTTCAACCCCAGGAATGTCCCCCTCCCATCCCATCTCCCAGGGGATATTATCTACAGAGAAAATAAGAAGGTGAAAAGTCAAGCCTCGTCGTCTCCTCTTTATGGCAGCATTGAAATGCTGACACAGAGGCTTTGTGGCTGACTCACATTTATGACGGTCACAGTGTCTGGGGATCACGTGATCCAGTAAAGTCAATGAGGAAACCAGGTTCACTTCACATCCCGTGTGACTAACTTAACAACCGCAGTGATTCACTTAACAACGGTGCCAAAAAGGTCGTACAGTGAGAAAAAATTCACTTAACAACTGTCTCGCTTAGCAAAAGAGAATTTGGGCTCCATTGTGGTCGCAAGTCAAGGCTCACCTGCACGGTGGACACAGAAAGTCTACAGACCCCATCAAAATACTGAGAGGTTTCTGAGGTTTCTGAGACGCAAATAAAATAAAATAAAATCAGACCAAAATAAACCTGAAAGAAAGAAGAGCTGAAAGAAGAAATATTTAGAGAGCAATCTTGAATTTAAAATGAATTTATTGCAGCCTCAAATACACAAACAGAAGAAAAGATATATTACATAGTTATATATATTGCATGTATAATACATATTTACAAATACAGACCTGCTGTGGCCATCCAGACAGAAACCCCCAAAGTCCCTTGGAGACCCTGGAAAGTGACCTTGTTCCTCTTTGGGGTCCATGCTTGCTTTGGCCTCTGCGTTGAAGGGGTTGCAAGTGTCACCAGAAGCACCAGCTGAAGATGAGGAGGCGACTTCAATCACTGTGGAACCTCCATACCGGAATCCATCACTTCCCACATCACCATCATTGATGAAAGACGATGCCAGACGTTCAGCCCTGGTCAACAATGGGATGGTTGGCATCTCAGCCGTGGCCGCTGTTTGTCCTGGGGCAAAAGAAGCACAGATTGAATATTTTAATAATAATGAAATAGAAAGGAAGAAAGAAAACAATTCAAAAAACTGAGCCACCAAATTAAGATTAAAGGCTCCTCGTTTTCTTTCCTGTTGGCTTCCATAGTCCAAAAACTCCCACCCAAAACCCCAAAGCAAGAAATGCAAAACAAAAGGCATTAAATAACAACAACGATAATAACAGAATATCTTTCAAATAGAAAAATAAAGAAAAACTGAAAACCAAATGAGTTCAAACTAATTGAGCCGAGGTGGAGCAGTGGTTAGAGTGCAGGACTGCAGCTACTTCAGCTGACTGCTAGTTCAGCAGATCAGAGGATCAAATCAAGGTTGACTCAGCCTTCCATCCTTCCGAGGTGGGTAAAATGAGGACCCAGATTGTTGGGGGCAATATGCTATTTAGTAGACTGTCTATGGTGTAAGCCGCCCAGAGTCCTTGGAGAGTGGGCGGCATAGAAATATGAATAATAATAATAAAATAAAAAAATAAACACTTACCAACCATCACATTGTTGAGCAAGGCAGAACGTCTGACATCCTCCTTCGTTCATCAATGATGGTGAGGTTGGGGTTGATGGGTTCCGGTATGTACGGTTCCACTGTGATGATGGCGGCCTCCACATCTTCACTTCGTTCCTCTGGTGACACCTGCAGACACCTTTTCCTGGGGATTGGAGAAGAAAAAAAGAATAAAATATCACTGACTGGTACATTCTTTTCTTAACAAGGATAATAAATCTATTCTTAATGGGGGCCCCATTAGTGGAGATTTTCAAGGAAAGGTTGGGGGTTGGACTAGAAGACCTCCAAGGCCCCTTCCAGCCTGGAGGGACTCTATACTTTCTCCTGTTAGTCCCACCAACATTTTGGGAGGCTTTCAGTGTCCCAGGGCTCCCCGGGTTGTGGTGACGCCACTCCCCTGATCAGGAGCAACTTACCTGCACTGGTGGAAGAAAACGCAGAGGCCAACCAATGCATAGACCCCAAGGACAAACAAGGTCACTTTCCAGGGGTCTCCAAGGACGTTCTGGGGTCTGTCAAGGGATGGCCACAGCAGCTCATTTGGGTCCATTTCTGGAAGAGAAAAGGGATGGAGGAAGAAGAGTCAATTTCAGGTTTTAAGGGTTGGTGGTTCCCCTCCAAGACTAACCATCCCAAGGTCAAACTCCCAAGCAAGGAAAAAACCCCACCTCAGACCAGAAACCAAGTCCCGCTCACCTTTTGGTCTCAGTCTCAGTCTCAGTCTCAGTCTCAGTCTCTATCTTTCTCTTTCTCTTTCTTTCTTGCTCTCTCTCTCTTTTTTTTTCTATCTCTCTCTGTCTCTGTCTCTCTCTCGAGTGAGTCTTTGATCCACTCAACCTTCTTCAGCCTGCATGGCCCCACCCATCAACGGAAAAGAATCCCAACAGAATCCAGGTATCCAGGTAACCTAGAGGTCAAACAACACTTCTCCCTCTACTCAACCCTTGGCCCCTCCCTCCCTTGGAATCCCCCCCCCCTTTCAGCTCAGGAGGGAAGATTAACAGTTTAGTGGCCCTCAGCAGTGGGGAATCCAGGGGGTCCTGCCTAAGCAGGGGGTTGGACTAGAAGACCTCAAGGTCCCTTCCAACTGTTATTTTCTGTGGGGCTTTCTGAGAAGCGACCCTCCAAACCTTGGTTCCACCCCACCTGTACCCATGGACACGGCCATCAAATAACACCCTTCACCCATGGCGGAAACTTCCTTCCTCCCAAGCAGGCCTGACAGGCTCACCTGCTATTTGCAGAGGGAACCTCATGCACAAGACCTGAGGTGCAGCCTAAAAGAAAGGCTCTTCCACTTCATCCCTTCTCCTTCTTCAGCGATGGAACAGACTCCAAAAGCACCATCCCTCTTTGGGGCATCTTCAGTGCACATCCCAAAGGTGCTTTTCAAATGAGAGCTGGAATTTCTTGGGTTTTTTCCCCTTGAAAACGTTTCGCTTCTCATCCAAGAAGCTTCTTCGGTTCTGACTGAATGGTGGGGAATGGAAGGATTTCTCCTCCTTGCAGCCGTTTGGTGGTTAGCATTGTGAAGGTCAGCCGTGGGCTCTCTGAGAGGCCTTGAGGCCACCTGGGGGTTTATCTGCACCCTCAGGGTCCCCTGAATCGGAGGACAAATGGGGGGGGAACCTCCTTGGAACTGGGGAAAGGACCGTGTTGCTGTCTTCGGAGAGAGCAAAGTCCACCCTCTGGACAGAGGAGATCCCTGGTTGGAAAGAGGGTCAAAGAGGCCATCTACGTTAAAACGGAACAGCCCCCTCTCAACAGAGGGGGAGGGGGAGGACCCCACCTCTCTCCTGTCTACCAGACCGTCCTGAGGACGTGGGGTTTGGGGCGGCCCAGTCCGTGTGCAAGGAGTCTGCCGGGTCTCTGCAGGTTTCCAGAATTGAGAGGATTTCTCCCAGCCTGACCTGCTTTCTGCCTCCATCCTCCAATGCAGCACGCAGGAATATAGGTTTCGAGAGAACCTACCGTATATTCCAGAACAGGACTTAATATTGTCCATGTGTTTGTCTTCCAGTTCTTATAATCTCAGTGATCCTTTAGGACAATTGTTGAACAGGGAGGGCAAATTATAATTTAAAGGAATGGAGGAATAGTGACAATAATGGAAAATGCAATCGGTCAATTAAAATCCAAAGAATCAAATGTGTACCTATTCCCAGCTTTCCCCCCAAAGTTTGGTCAGAAGAGGTCAAGGAGCAGCTGAGGTCTCCTTAGTGTTACCTGCTTCCGTCCTCCAATTCCTCTGCCTTTCAGATGGGGATGGGCAACCAGAGTTTGACAGGCGTCCCCCAAGGTCTCTGCCACCTGATGTGGTTGCAAAGAGGGAAAGTCAAAACGTAACCCAGACTTGGGGTGCTTAAAAGCAGAGTGCCAGTCTCTGCCAAAGCTTCTTTCCACGAAGGCTTCTGGGGCTACTGGAGCATTTTTAGGAAACACAGGCTGGGTGAGGGCATCTCAGGGCTTTCTCCAGAAGTGAGGCTTCCTGCTGAAAAAGGCAAAGGGCCAAAGGTGGAGGAGAAGTCATTGTGGGCAAGGAAAGATGAACTGGGATCTCTGTGGTTCTTAAATTTAATTTTAAATGTCTAGTAGGTGACCAGTGACCTGCTGGATCCCCTTTTCAGATCTGCTTCCTTCCCAGGATCTCCCTCAGCTCCTTCAATGAGGTGGGGGGGGGGGGGCTCCTGCTGTGTTGCTTCCCCTCAAACGCTGGGCAGACCCTCAGAGGGAGCCCTGATGGATGACCCCATGTAGCCCAGCCCACAATCAGCCCAGGAGAGATTTCAGGACCTTTTGTGTGACGTCACAATCTTGCATCCAGCTGTGGAGAGATGGGGGGGTGTCCCCTCAGAGACCCCCCCAGGAACTGTGGGGGGTCTTTCAAGATGGAGAGTCAGAAGCTGGAAGAGACCTCCGGAGAGTCCCAGGAAAAGTCTGTGGAGGGAAAAGGAAAAACGGGGAGTGAAAGACCTTGGAAAGAGGAGCTAAATGACTTGGGGAGGGGGGAAGAGAGGGAGGGAGGGAGGGAGGAAGAAAGAGAGAGGAGGAAGGAGGGAAGAGAAAATACAGGGAAGGGAGGCTTAACTGCCTTTATGTCCTTGAACTGGAAAGACTGCAGGAGTTTCTTGCAGGCACTGGAGATAATCTTTGGATCTCTCTGTCAAAGGGATCAAGTGGATCTCTCAGCTCCCTCACAACCCACCATCTCCCCTCCCTCTCTTCTCTATCCTGGATCCTCTAGTTCTAGCCCATTTCTTTTCTTTTATAGAACCGACCGGCTTCCCTCAATTTCCCTTTGAGGTTGATTTTGAGGTGGGAGGTTTGGGGCAGCTGGGAAGGAGAGATGCTGTCCGGTAGAAGAATTGGAGGGAAGATCAGATTTCAAAATATTTTTGATCCAGAGCTGGAAAATCTCCTTCCCTGAAAGTGCCCAACAGATGGAAAGAGGTCCAGGGGTGAGGGAGGAAGCATTTTAAGGGGGGCATCTGTGGCCCCTGCAGAGCTGCCCATTCCCTCCAATAGACCCCAACACCCTCTGTGGCCCTTTGGAATTTCCTCCCCCCAGAACCCAGATTGGCCCCTGAAGTAACAACTGTGCAAGACCATCCTTAGTTCAGGGGGCTGAATGAGAGATTTTGATTTCTTCTGCACACTGAGGAGATTCCAGAAGTTTAGAGTTCCTTCTGAGCTAACCTGTTTGTCTTTCACTTCTACTTGAAATTGGGGTGTGGGAGAAGAGAGAACCCCAAGATCGTTGAAATAAGCATCAGCTCCTCTCCATAGTTTCCCAGGCAATAACCAGGGTCCCCATGCAGCCAGGCTGGGCTGCCCCAGTTGAGGTGCCCTGGAAACAGGCAGGAGGTCCTGAGTCCAGACTGGGATGGAAGCCCCGAAGTTGCCTTTGACCTGGGAGCCTCTGGATGGAGCTTGGCGCTGGGTCCTCTGGAAATTGGCCGCCCTTCAGGTCTCTCGGTTGTGGTCCTTAAGCAGATCCTGGCAGTTTAGGGGAGATTGGGGGTCATCTTGCATAGGATGGAGCCTCAATCTCCCCAATCTCTTGCTTTTTTAGGCTGGGTGCTTATGTTTTTGTTTAATTCACGTGAATTAATATCCTTATTCAGAATGGAATACAACAGAACAGAACAGAACAGAGAACAGAATAGTGGAAAATGAAAAATGGAAAATGGAGTGGAATAGAATAGAATAGAATAGAATAGAATAGAATAGAATAGAATAGAATAGAATAGAATAGAATAGAATAGAATAGAATAGAATAGACAGAGTTGAAAGGGACCTTGGAGGTCCTCAAGACCAACCCCCTGTTCAAGCCGGAGATGCCAAAGGATTCCAGAGAAAGGCTTGTCCAATCTCTCCTTGAAAACCTCCCTCAATGGAGCAGCCACAACTTCCGGGATTCAAACTCTTCCAGCCTCCTCCGATCAGCCTCAGGCAGACCCCTTGCTGGAGGTGGCCCTGCCTGACCTGGGCGCGAGGGAGCAGAACAGGACGCTTGAGTGACAGCTGTCTGTTCGGGTGAGGGGGGAGGGGAGATGGGAGGCACAGCTGCAGGAAGAGCCTTTGGTGCTGGGTGGGTGGGGGTAGAAGGGGGGCCAGGAGTGCCCAGGGAGGGTGCAGAGAACCAAAGCCAGGCAAGGGACTTTTCTCCACTCACTAAACAGATTCCCAATTCATCATCAATCTGTGTGGTTGGAGAGCAGAGCAGCTTCCATGGGTGCCTCTCCCTAGAAACCAGGAAGTCCCCCCCCCCTCTATTCACCCCCTTCTTGGACCTGGATGAATATTGTGCAGCATTGAAGGTTTGTGACCTGGTCAGTGATGCGGCTGCCTTTAGACAGGATCCCCTCAACCTCCTCCTGGGAAGAGTCTCCAGCTCCCCTTTCTCTGGACCAGTGCTGGGTTGCTTCCAGTTCACACCGGTTCGTGAGAACCGTTGGCAAAAATTTGCCCAAGGTCGCAGAACCAGTAACGGTGGCCAGCTGGCCACGCCCCCGAACCCGTTCCCCCGGTCGCCAGTTGCTTGCCCCGGCCACCATGCTTGTTGCCACCATGTTCTTCACACACGTGCATCCCATTGCCTTGCAAGTCCCATGGGATGCACATGCACGAGGAACATGGCGGCAACAGCAGCAGCTTTTTCTGCCAGTATGTTTTGGCGGCCTGCAGAGAAAGCGGCTGCCAAAGAAGCCTTTTTGGGAGCTTTTTTGCCTGCTGCTTTCCAGCAGTTGCGGCTGGCTGGGGGCTGCTGAAAACTACAGTCAGCTTGCCTTCCGGACTGTGGACCAGCCGTGGAAAGTAAGCACCCTAAAGAAGGAGGCGGTGGGTGGGGGGGAGGAAGGCAGGCAAGCGGGCCTGGCCATGGGGATTTCCGGGACGCCCCTCCGCTGCTCCCGCGCTACTGATGCCTGCAGTGGCAAAAGCCATGCAGGAAAAGTCCCTGGGAGTTCTGGGACTCCCTGCCACCGCCTCTTTCCCCCCCCCCAGCTGACAATCTCAGCTTGGATCGTCAGAGGCATTTATAAGAAAAAAAGTTTTTTTCTTTTAAATGGCTCTCACGATCCAAGCTCTGACGATCCCAGCTCAGTGATCAGGCAACTCCGCTGGGATCATCAGAGCCTTTTGAAAGCATTTTTTTACAACCTCTTCACCGAAGAGGTTGTAGAAAAAATGGTTTTAAAAGTAAAAAAAAAAAAATTGGCCACGCCCACCCAGTCACATTACCCCACCACCACCACTAAGCCATGCCCACAGAATCTAAAATTTTTTTTAGATTTCATCACTGAGGGTGGGAGAGAGAGAGTGAAAGAAAGAAAGAGAGGGAGAGAAAAAGAGACAAAGAAAATGAGAGAAAGAGAAAAGAAAGAAAGAAGAAGGGAGAGACAAGAAAGAAAAAGAAAGACACAAAGAAAAAAAGAGAAAGAAGGAAAGGAAGGGAGAGAGGGAAAAAAGAGAATGAAAGAAAAAGACAGAAAAAACAAAGAAAGAGGAAGGAAGGAAGGAAGGAAGGAAGGAAGGAAGGAAGGAAGGGAGGGAGGGAGGGAGAGACAGAAAGAAAGAGAGAGAGAGAGAGAAAGAAAGAGAGAAAAAAAGGAAGGAGGGAGAGGGGAAAAAATGAAAGAAACAGAAACAGAAAAAAAAAAGAAAGAGAAAGAACGGAAGGGGGAGAGAGAGACAAAGAAGGAGAAAGAAAGAGAGAAAGAAAGAAAGAGGAAGGGAGAGGGAAAAATGAAAGAAAAAGAGACAGAAAAAACAAAGAAAGAGGAAGGAAGGAAGAAAGAAAGGGGCTCTACATGGGGCTCCCCTTGAGGAGCACCCGGAGGCTCCAACTGGCGCAAAGTGCGGCCGCGCGGGTGGTAATGGGAGCGATATGGCGCTCCCATGTAACACCTCTCCTGCGCGAGCTGCACTGGCTCCCGGTGGTCTTCCAGGTGCGCTTCAAGGTTTTGGTTACCACCTTTAAAGCGCTCCATGGAATAGGACCCGGGTACTTGCGGGACTGCCTACTACCACCAATAGCCTCCCACCAACCAGTATGCTCCCATAGAGAGGGGCTCCTCCGGGTGCCGTCGGCCAAACAATGTCGACTGGTGGCCCCCTGGGGGAGAGCCTTCTCTGTGGGGGCACCTACTATCGGGAATAAGCTCCCCCCGGAGATACAGAGGATCCCGGACCTGCGCACCTTCCGCCGTGCTCTAAAGACCTTTTTATTTCACCAGGCGGGCCTGGCCTAACTTTTCTCCCTCTTTTTAAATAATTTTAATATTTTAATATTTTTAATCTATTTTAAATTGATTGGGGTTTTAATCTGTCTGGGCCAAACTATTTAATTCGATTTTATTCCTGCTTTTAAATTTTGTATGTATGTATTTTATTGTTGGCTGTTCACCGCCCTGAGTCCTTCGGGAGAAGGGCGGTATACAAATCAAATAAAACTAAACTAAACTAAAACTAAAAGAAAGGGAGAGACAAAGAAAGAGAGAGAGAGAGAGAAAGAAGGAAAGAGAAAGGGAGAGAAGGAAAAAAGAAAGAATGAAAGCAAGAGACATAAAAACAAGGAGAGAAAGAAAGGAAGGAAGGGAGAGACAAAGAAAGAAAGAAGAAAAAGAAAAGGAAAGAGGGAGAGAGAAAAAAGAAAGAATGAAAGAAAAAGAGAAAGAAAAAAACAAAGAAAGAGAAAGAAAGAAAGAGAAAGGAAGGAAGGAAGGGAGAGACAAGAAAGAGAGAATGAAGGAAGGAAGAGGAAGGGAGGAGAGAGAGAGAGAGAGAGAAAGAAAGAAAGAAAGAAAGAAAGAAAGAAAGAAAGAAAGAAAGAAAGAAAGAAGGAAAGAGAGAAAGAAAGAAAGAAAGAAGAGGAAGGAAGGAAGAAAGAAGAGGAAGGAAGGAAGGAAGGAAGAAGAGGAAGGAAGGAAGGAAGGAACACAAACCCTGGCACTAGACGTTGCTTCAGAAGACGCTTTGAAACAGGACAGCAATCTAGGGCTGGAAGGGACCTTAGAGGCCATCTAGTCCAACCCCCTGCTGCAGCAGGAAACCTCATATTGTCTGGATTATTTGGGTGCCTCTAACAGAGAGGGAAAGTGCCAGAAAGGAGAAGGAGTTTACTAGGACAAGGCTGCCATGCAGAGGAAGGCAGAGATAGTCCTTGACTTATGACTACAATTGAGCCCCAAATTTTGGTTGCTAAGCAAGAGCGTTCTTAAGTGAGTTTCACCACATTTTACTCCCTCCATGACATCACCTGGCTCTAACAGTCACGTGCAGGCTAGGGAAGTAAATCTGAAGGAGTGTGTAATGTTCTAAATGTACAGAAGTTATAGTTAAATGTGTGGCAGAAAGTGGACCCTGTAGTGAGGTTGAATGTGTATAGTTTTAGAAAAGGTGTGTGTGTGTGTGTGTGTATGTGTACACACACATACAGTATGTATAGTAGATAATATATCTTTTTGTGTGCCTATACACTATACTATGTAATATGTATGTACACATATGGCATATTATATTTTGGATGTTCAGTAGTAGTAAATAAATAGACAGGGAAATTGTATCTCGTTGAGGCCTTTGAGGCGAGGAGAGGCCAGGCAGCCTAACCCTAACCCTTGACGTGAGTGACGTCAAGTTAGCCACGCCCACCCAGTCACATGACCACCCAGCTACGCCCACCCAGTCACATGACCGCCAAGCCATGCCTAGACATGTGACCACCAAGCCACGCCCAGTCACGTGACCACCAAGCCACACCCACACAGTCACATGACCACCAAGCCATGCCCACCAAATAAGCCACGCCCACAGAACCAGTAGTAAAAAAATGTTAGAACCCACCCCTGCTCTGGACATCTTGTCCAGCCCTTCACAAAGAAGAAATGCATTACATACAAATTGTAAAGTGGAAAATTAAATGGCCTGAAAACGATGAAAGGCCGTTTCTGGTTGATGAAAGAATAAATATACAGTTGAAATTTCTTTACACACTTTAGTTTTTTTATTTACCTTTTTATTTTTATTTTTGTGTGAAGTACACACCAAAATAAAAACAATCCCAAACTGAAATCCCAGACAGTTGTTCTGCTGAATTCTTTCTGCAAAGGAGGTTTTTATGAGGAAATCAAGAAAGAATTATATAAGAGGGATGAAGATTTCCCTCTTCAGCTGAGAGCCAGTCAAACATGGCATTTCACATCATTCCGGCATTTTCACGGAGAGGATCAGGCAACCAGGCTGGTTCCCACAGCTTCCTCCTGGCCTCTTTTCCTGCTCTCTCTCTCTCTCACACACACTTATAGCTGCTGTCAGTAGGAAGAAGTGCCCACATTATTTTTTATAAGGTGTCACGTTCAGTAGCTGTTGCTGAACAGCAAATTCCTCTAAATGACTTCTACAGAGTTCTCTTTGGCAAAATATATTGAGCTGAAAGGAAAGGGAGCTACAAGAATTCCAGTCATTCAACAATTTCCAATTATGTAACATATAGATATGATTTTCTTGATTCCCCCATACTATCTAAATGTAAATAATATCTCCTTTCAAATAAAGAAACTTTAATAATTCTTCCAATATCATAATGGTGTTATATCTCATGTTTTTACAGTTACAGTCTGGCTGTGAGCTGCTCCTTTGTGTTGAGGTCTGGCCTCAGAAGGATAATGTAGCACTTGGGGATGAAGATGCAGACCAGCAGACCAGCACTGGAGGCCAGGATGGAGAAAACCTGCACAGCCACCATGTATTTCCCTTTGGTGCTCAGGTAGGTGGGCACAAAAGTCACCCAGACACTGCAGAAGACCAGCATGCTGAAGGTGATCAGCTTGGCTTCGTTGAAGGCCCCAGGCAGGTTCCTGGCCAGGAAAGCCACCGTGAAGCAGATGGCAGCCAGGAAGCCCATGTAGCTGAGGGTGACGTAGAACATGACAACGGCCCCTTCATTGCATTGCAGGATGATCTCTCCAGGCTGGGAGTGGAGGTCAGAGTCAGGGAAGGGGGCAGAAACTCCCATCCAGGTGGAGCAGATGATAATTTGGACAGCAGAAGAAGAAAGGATGATGGAGTTGGCCAAGCTCTTCCCCAACCATCTCTTCACTCGGTTTCCTGGTTTTGTGGCCAGGAAGGCCAGCACCACCGTGATGGTTTTGGCCAAGAGAGAAGAAACGGCAACTGAGAAGATGATGCTAAAAACCGTTTGTCGGAGAAGGCAGGTGGCTTTCCTTGGTTGACCAATGAAGAGAAGAGGAGACAAGAAACAAAGCAGGAGGGAGACCAGGAGGATGTAGGAGAGGTCCCGGTTGTTGGCTTTGACAATGGGAGTTTCTCGGTATTTAATGAAGATGATTAAAACAAGGCCTGTGGTTAGGAAGAAGAATAGGGCAAAAGAGACCAGGATGATGCCCAGATGTTCTTCAAAAGAAAGGAAGGTTATAACTTTGGGGATACATTGGACTCTGTTCTTATCTGGATATTTATCGTCTGGACACTTGGTGCATTTTTCTGTATCTGAGAAAAGGAAAAAGCAATATTTCTTTAACATTCTGCCCTTTAAATATATAAAAATATATATATATGAAGTTGGAGGAAGTCCTATGATGATAATTATTTCTTATCTACTGTACAGAATATTCATAGGAAACTATATTGTAATATAATATAATAACAGAGTTGGAAGGGACCTTGGAGGTCTTCTAGTCCAACCCCCTGCCTAGGCAGGAAACCCTACACCACTTCAGACAAATAGCTATCCAACATCTTCTTAAAAACTTCCAGTTTTGGAGCATTCACAACTTCTGGAGGCAAGTTGTTCCACTGATTAATGGTTCTAACTGTCAGGAAATTTCTCCTTAGTTCTAAATGGCTTCTCTTCTTGATTAGTTTCCACCCTTTGCTTCTTGTCCTGCTCTAAGGATTGCCTCTCCTTCCAACTTAAGAAAGTAAAGACTCTTGAAACATGATCGTTCAAAAGGATCCTTTTATTGAACAGAAGTGAAAACAACCAAATTAAAGCAAGATCTGAATACCCTTAGGCAAGACAAGTAAGATTAAAGCAGTAGAGACCCCTCCCTTTAAGTCAGAATGCAGATTTTAGCCAATACACAAGTGTGAAGATGTTTTCTCTGAGAACCCCAACAAACATGCATTCATGCTGTTATCCTTTAAAGTGAAACAACCCACATGGCTATCATAAACATTCCTCCATGTTAAGAGGATCTCAGGGCTCTTTGGTGCCAGGATATAGGTTGTAAAATATCTGTTGACACAGGCAATGCTATTAAATCGAATCCAAGCCTCCCCCTTCTCCCAATTGATTGGCAGTATCACTCTTAGGGATCTGACACCTGCTCTCAGGTGCTTTGGAGAATAGCTTGACTCCCTATTCTTTGTGGCAGCCCCTGAGATATTGGAAGACTGCTATCATGTCTCCCCTAGTCCTTCACTAGATTAGCCATGCCCAGCTCCTGCAACTGCTCTTCATATGTTTTAGCTTCTAATCATCTTTGTTGCTCTTCTCTGCACTCTTTCTAGAGTCTCCACATCCTTTTTACATCGTTATTAGAGGTAAATAATGAATCAGATTATCTTTCTAAGCAAACATCCTGAGTTGTGCCACAGGGTATCTCTTCATATGCCGAATTTGGAGGATACTATATTTTGAAATCTAGTTGGCTGGCAGAAAAAGTGCGTCCTGCAAATAATCCAGAAAGGGTACTGAAAAGGAAAGGTAACACAGATGCAATGTGTTCCACCCATAACAATCCCCACCGTCTCTTTCTGGACCAGCAGCAGCTTCTCAGAGATCCTCAAGGGGAGCCCAGGTAGAACCCCTTGCAATGAGCCTTTCTGGAGGTGAACTTAAGACAATTCATCAAGCTTCAGAGAACTCAGATGTTCCTAGAAAGATAAGCCTAGGAGGACTTGTATATATATACAAAAGGAGAAGAAATATTTTCTCTACTATTAGTAAAGCTTGTCCAATCTGCCACCCCCTCCTCCCATCTCTTCCCAGCCCCTCCTTCCAAGTCTTTTTGCTCTTCCTCCCTTTAGAAAAGAAATTGTGCAGGTTGAAAATAGCTTCAATCTGTCCTTCAAATTGCACTTTCATGGAAACACTCTGGATGGATCCAGTTCCACAAAGCCTCCCGTTTTCCTCAGTGTGACCCACCTTCCTGAGTGGAGAAGGTCCCCTCCGGACAAGGAACGCAGTCGTAGCAGCAAACTGGCTCTCCTTCTCGAGTCCTCTTGACAAATCCAGGATGACAACTTTCCACACATTTGGACTGAGGCAGAGACTGAGCAGAGAAACAAGGAATGCCAAAGAAAAGAGATTAGGACTCTCCGTCCATGGAAAATGGAGGTAGAAATGGACATTAGACAACTAGATCCAGGTCTAGGACTTTTAGCCTCTGACTTCTCATTCTCCTTGGGTAATTCTCCCCCGACTTATCTCCTCAGCTGGCCCGCCTCCAGTCATCTGCCCTGGGGAATGGGCCACGGGCTCTTCGTCCCAGACCCTTCGACACGGCCCATTCGCAGAAGGAGGGTTCATCCTGGGGGTTCCGCCCCATTGGCTAGAGGGAGCATAATAGACATCCAGCCAGGGGTGAAATGTAAAATTTGTTACTACCGGTTCTGTGGGCGTGGCTTGGTGGGGGGGTAATGTGACTGGGTGGGCGTGGCCAACTTTTTTTTTTTTAACTTTTCAAAGCATTTTTTCTGCAAATGAAAAAAAATTACTTCGAAAAACCTCTGCCGATCAGGAACACAGCTGGGATCGTCAGAGCCTTTTCAAAGCATTTTTTTAACCACCTCTTCCGCTGAAGAGGTTGCAGAAAAAAATGCTTTAAAAGTCTCTCTGATGATCCCAGCTGAGTTGCCTGATCGTTTTAAAAAGTGCTTTGAAAAGTCTCTCTGAAGGTCAGGCAACTCAGCTGGGATTGTCAGAGACACTTTTAAAGCATTTTTTTCTGCAACCTCTTCAGCGGAAGAGGTGGTTAAAAAAATGCTTTGAAAAGCCTCTGACGATCCCAGCTGAACCACGCGATCATCAGAGGCTTTTTTTTACTTTTAAAAGCATTTTTTCCGCGGAAGAAAAAAAAATAGTAGAAAAAATGCTTTTAAAAGTTAAAAAAAAAAAAAGAAGAAGCCTCTGATGATCCTGTGGCTCAGCTGGGCATGGGGGGGGGGGCGCGCAGGGATTTTTGCTACCGGTTCTCCGAACCACCCGCTGCCATCGCTACCGGATCGGGCGATCCGTTCTGAACCGGGAGCATTTCACCCCTGCATCCAGCCAAAGGAAAGAGGTGTAAAAGAATTTGCCAAAATGCCTGACTTCCTTCCTTCCTCTCTCCCCCTCCCCACCAATACAGGAGGAACAGTTGGTTTACTCGGAAGTAAGTCTCACTAAATTCAATGCTAGGATTGCAGCGTGAAATATTCACCTAGTATTTCAAATGGAAGAATTGGAAATGAGAATTCTTTAGAGGACAATTAATAGAAATCCAGCCAAAGGAGAGAGGTGTAAAAGAATTTGCCAAAATGCCTTCCTTCCTTCCTCCCTCTCTCTCTCTTCCCCCCCCCCCCCAATAAAGGGACACTGAGTGGGCTAAAAGCATTCCTTCCTCCCTCCCTCCTTTTCTGCAACCAGTTAGTTAACCAAGTCTGGAAGAGTCCAATAGAAGAGAATTTTTCCTTCCTTCCTTCCTTCCTTCCTTCCTTCCTTCCTTCCTTCCTTCCTTCCTTCCTTCCTTCCTTCCTTCCTTCCTTCCTTCTTCCATCCACCCACCCACCTACCCACCATAATAGCATAATATGGCAACTAGCCATGTTTGAGGCTCCTCTAGAGGGGTGGAGCTTAGTGAAGTGTGTGTGTGTGTGTGTGTGTGTGTGTTATGGAATGATGAGACTGAACAACATTCCTGGGTCAGCTAGATGCAGTTTATTGCGCAGTTTCAGAATCAGATTTGTATCTGCAATTCTGAACCAAGAAGAGCTCTGATACAACTGCTTTTATACATTTCCAAGACAAAGGATTTTGTGTGCACAGCAGTTTTCCATATATGGTTAACATACATTTGTTACATGATAATTGATACTTTCTAAATTACTAAATTCCTACATTATTTTCTAGTTCATAAGATTATCTTAGCTAAACAACCTTCTCAGTTCTGTAATTGCTGATGCGTAGATTCATGGCTGCTTTGGTTAAAAAGTAACTTTTGTTTCAGATCCTTGCATTCTTGACAACTAGGCCCCTCAGAAGATATATGTTACCAAGAATGGAATTTAGCTGACTTAGTGTAATTTCTAAACAAGCACATTTCTTTCTTATAATAATGTGAATAAAGAGGGTCCTTCAGTGTTCATATAGCTGACCCTGTATTATTCCTACATCATTCACATTACATGTGTGTGTGTGAAAAAGGAAAGGAAGGCAGGTGCAGAGATAAAAGGCCATTTTACTCGATCACTCTCCAGAGAGCAGTTGGTTCCTCTTCTGAACTGGAGACCAGGCTATTGGGTGGGGGAGGGGGGATAAAATAAAACAAAGGAAGATGGAGGTTGTTTTGGGGAACTGAATTCTACATAAAGTGAGGATTGTTGGAGTGGGAGCAATATGCTAGTGTTGTAATCCACTCAGGGAAGGCGTCTCCTCTCTTCCATCACCCACCCTGCCCGGAAGTAATATCCTAGCAATCTCAATGGCCCCCTCTGAAAGACACATTCTCTCCACTTTGCTTAACCCAGGTTCCAAAAAAATATATATTCTGTTATGTATGTATCTATTTTGTGCGGGAAATTCAAATGTTCAGTGAATTCTGATTGGTTCATGGTTGCCTCTGAAAAGTATATAAGGAGGACTGTTGCCTGTGTTTCTTTGCTGAAGTCTCACCTTGAATTAAAGAGCTGTTGTCACTAGCTTGCTTGTGCCTGTCGTTATTCCTGCGCTACAACATATTCCACCCCCTCTTCTCCCTCCATCTCCCTCCCTCCCCCACCCACCTCTCTGGAGACAAAAGGGAGGGGCTGCACAGCTTTTCACACGCTGGGTGGGGAGGAATGAAAGCGCACCCCCCCCATCTAGTGGAGCTATTGCTTTAGCCCACTCAGTAAAAGTGGGGGGGGGGGATGAGAGAGGAAGGAAGGAAGGAAGTCATTTTGGCAAATTCTTTTACACCTCTCTCCTTTGGATGGATGTCTATTACGCCCCCTCTAGCCAATTGGGCAGAACCCCCAGGACGAACCCTCTTTCTGCGAATGGGCCGTGTCAAAGGGTCTGGGACGAAGAGCCCGTGGCCCATTCCCCAGGGCAGATGACTGGAGGCGGGCCAGCTGAGGAGATAAGTCGGGGGAGAATCACCCGAGGAGAATGAAAAGTCAGAGACTAAATGTCCCATTCCGGTAGATCCTGGTCTTCACCGAGGTAAATAGGAAACCTCTGACTACTTCTAAACAGATGCAGGAGGTATAACAACTGGCAGGTTCTTCATTTAGTTCCCCCCTTTTTCTTTTGGAATTTAACATTACAATAAAGTACTTTTCTAGTTAAAAAAGTCTTGAGGGACGGAATTGAGAAAAGATTTAAGTATGATTATATATTAATATTAAAACTGAGAATAAAGTTTACTGTTAATTGTAGAAAACTTTTATTCCATTACATTTTTAATGTAGATTAAAACTGTGATGGAGAAAGAAACCTTTAACGAGTAAGACCTTGAAAGATTTCCATAAAACATGGCAACTTCTCTCTTGAAGAACTACAATACCAACTGGCATGGGAGGCCAACCACCCTGGAGACTCCAGACTTTCCCCACTTGAAACAGGGCCTCAGGCTTTGGAAAACAGACAAGACACCAAAATTTCTCCCACCTTATTGAGCAACTTTTGCTGTGAAAGAGCATCTGGGTTGATAAAAAGTCTCTGTCTTTGAAAATGCACCAGAATCTGTTCTATGGGATCCTCCTTGGGAAGAACTAAGTAGCTGCCAATATACAGATCTGCTGTTAACTCTCCATTTTGGTCCAAGTACAGTTCAATGTTGGAAATATTCCAGAATTCATTCTTCTCCAGAAAGGGATGAAACTAGAATGGGAACATCCAGGAACATGAAAAACAGAAAACTTTGTTTCTTATCCCACATTGAATCTTTCTTCTACAATTGTCTGAAATATGCTTAATTAGGATACAAATACTGCCATTATCTTCATAAGTGAGCGAAAAAGTCTGACAAAAGTTTGTCAATCATATACTGACAAAATATAGAGAAAATATAATGGACAAAATTGGTCAATTATAGGGAACATTCTAGAGCAGACGACAAATAAAATGAACAGAGGGGAAAAAAGGTGATTCATAAACTCTTTGAAAACAACAGGTTGATTCCCAGAAAGCAGGGGTTGATCAAGAAGAAATCTGTCAGGCTAATCTTCTCCCTGGTCAGCCTGATGGAAAACACCTCCAGATGTGCTAATTCTACTTGATTGTAATGCGACATTAACAAAATGTTGCAGATCTGAAAGAACAAATCTCCCACCAACTCTTTTCTCAGCCTGAAAAGTTAGCCAGGATCCTTTCTGAATTTCTTTCTCTCCCATTATGCAGCTGCAGGATTCTCCCCTCTTCTCTGATCCTTCCCTAGGCAGCCTCTCTTCCCCTCATCCCAAAAGTCATTCTCACCCATCATTGCACTTCCTAAATAGATTATGGGAACTCTGGTGATAGAACTGGATTTCAGTAAAGGACTCACAAACAATTGTGTGATGTGATTAGAAAACTGAGGGGCGGATGGTATGATAACTAAGTGGATAAAAACTGTCTTCAAAGTGATACTCAAATAATTTTGAATCTTTTTTAATCTTTCCTATGAAACCTGAAGGTTATGTTTGTTTACTTGATTGATTAGTCCATGGGCCAAATCAAAGTGGAGAGTTCCAAACACAAATGATTACTAAAATCTGATAAAAACAGTTTAAAATGGAATTGGAATAAAATACAATTTAAAATGAGATTGGAATAAAATACAATAACATATGGATAAATATGATAAAATTATATTTCAATACCATCCCTACAGTCTACCCCCATGATGGTGAACCTACGGCATGTGTGCCACAGGCAACACGCAGAGCCATATCGGTTGCCCTGGCTCAGCTGCAGCGTCCAGATGATTTTCAGGCCTTCCGGGCCCACCGGAAGTCAGGAAACAGGCTTTTTCTGGCCTCTGGAGGGCCTCCGGGGGTGTGGGGAATGCCCGTTTTTCGCTCTCCCCAGGCTGCAGAGGCTTTCTAGGAGCCTGGGGAGGGCAAAAACAGCTTTCCCCACCCCCATCCCCCTGGAGGCCCTTCGGAGGCCGGAAACAGCCCGCTTTCCAACTTCTGGTGGGACCAGAAGGCCCATTTTTCACTCTCCCCAGGCTCCAGAGGCTTCCTAGGAGGTGGGGAGGGCAAAAATGGCCTTTCCCAGCCCCCACCCGGAGGCCCGCCAGAGGCGGGAAATGCCCTGTTTGCCAACTTCCGGTGTGAGCCAGGTCTTCTGCCACTCTGCAAATGCAGAGACGTCCATTATAAGGTCTAGAGTGGAATCTCCCATATCTGACCATTGTGTCCAGCTGTTCGAATCTCACTCACGTAAATCTCTCCCTAAGATGTTTTGGCAGTTGTAACTTTAAATAGTTGTCTAGTTGAAAAGTAGGTTTGTATTTGCTCAGCCATTTCAGCTTACCCACCTTACTAAGAATAGCCATGTCATTTTGTGCTTCTACATCCTTAATTATTTGAGCAGCTGTTTTTTTTAAATTGTTCTCCTGTTACGCAAGAGACAGGAAGGTCTTCTTGCTGTCTCTTCTCCCCCTTTCGCCAGGCATGGCAGGGCTTCCTGTCCCTGTCCCAATTGGATGCAATTTGGGGACGGCAAGTGGGGAGGGGTGGGGCTGGGGAGACGTGAAATGTGTCTTACCTGCCTTGTAGCTCCGTTGCGTGTCTTGCCGTTGTCTGCAGGCAAACATGTTGTAGGGTAAAAGAAACCTCACGAGTTCAATCAAACTTCTTGAACTCGTGAGAAGTTTGGTTTTACCCTACAATGTGTTTGCCTGCAGACAACAGTGACAGAGCTGCAAGGAAAGTAAGATGTGCGTCTTGCTTCTCCCCCACCCCACATGTCACCCCCCCTCAATAAGGAGCCGGGTGCTGTGGAAAAGGGAGCCAGGCAGGCACAGGCTTTGGGTGTCTGGGGCTGCTGGGGGTTGCTTGGCAGAGAGGTGGGAGCAGGACGGGAGTTTGCAGGCGAGAGGGATGGATGGATGGATGGGAAGCGGGCAAGTGCCCAGCGAACAGCTGACGAGCGGCAGCAGCGCAACACATCAGAACCCATGAGGTGTCTCCTGCACCCCCAAAATAATAAGATCCCCTGATAATAAGGCCAAGCCCTTATTTCGGGGTTCAAAAAACTATAAGACAGGGTCTTATTTTCGGGAAAACACAGTAGGACTTGACTAACAATAGAATCTCATATAAGAACACTAATGAGGGACTGGAAGAAAGATGAGGGATACCAAAATTCATATGTATGTTTGTGGAAATGATCTCAAAATTGTAGTTAACTGGGAACAGAATCTGAGTCAGCAGGGAGATGTTCGTGGAAAGAAGGCAAATGCAGCCATAGGAATCTCAGGAAGTGAACGTTCTGGTTTGGGGACACCCCACCTTAAGGACCAGATCCCCTTGCAGGCATCTCACTTGGAGGAGAATTTGCACAAAATCTACATGTGAACTTCAGGGAAGGACAATGAAGCCAAGGAAGAGATCAAAGGAGCTGCTCTTAGCCTTGAGGAAAGAGAACAAGGAGAAGAGCTGAAGATCAGGAGGAGTCTGGGAGCCCCTTTTCCAACTGACACAATCTCTCGGTTGGAGAAGGGAGGATGCAGCCCTCTTCCAATCACTGACACAGGTTACACACGAGTGTAAGATCTGCTCACTATTATTCCAGAGTGTCAGACGTGGAAAAATGAATTCGGTTACAAGAGAGATTTTAGCTGAAGGAGAAAAAAATATGATAAAAGGATGAGCTGTTTTAGAGCTGAGCCAGTGAAGCAGAGAAGTTCAGTCTCCTCTTCATGGATTATCTGAGTGCAAAGACTGAGCAGCCGTCAGTCAGAGAAGCGTTAACTGGGATTCCTGCAGAGAGGAGAGGTTGGGCTAGATGGTCTCAGGGTCTCCTCCAAATTTATAAAGGCTGTCATGCCACAACATGTATCTCTTGTGCTGTTGTTGCTCTAGCCCCACCTGGCGGCTGGGGGCAGATCAGCCTAACTGTATGGTCTGAAGCCAGACTCCCTTTTCTCTCAGCCTTTGGAGGAGACGGAAGCAGCCGGTTTGACCGAGACACACCGTCATCCGGAGATGGCCTCAGTCCCTCACATGGAGCATCGCTGGAGAGGTTCCAGCTGCTTCTTTGTTGGTTGTTAGTTAATGCTGCTGTTCTGTCCCCGTCTCACACACGCACACAAACAGTCAGCCAGGGGTTAAATAAAACTTGCAGACAACAAATTCTTTTGATAAGAGGATTGGCAGCAACCCAGTAGCTGCTTGCCAAAAACTTTACTCATAGAGGGAGGGGTTGTTCCTCCGCCAGATAAACCAAAACAATATACACACAGTCAAAGAATTATCAAGTCCAGTCCGTATTAAATCCAAGGCAGATAACGTTGTTTCAAAGATACAATGTGACTCGCTAGTAGTTTAGTTTTGTCCGTCACAGAGTCTGAATGGCCACCTCACCCCCTTTTATTCCCTGTGGGGTGAGGTCCAGTGACTCAGCTTAATCTCTGGCATGCCTCCTTTTCTGCTGCGTGCGCTTGTCTCTCCGACGCTGGCGTGGCTCCAGCCAAGACTTATCTCCATCACTGTCCAACTGCGAGGAGATACCTGGCTCCTGGCCAATCTCTTCTCCTTCGGGAGACACCTGAGGCATTGCCAGAGAGGAGGGTCCTGGAGAGGGAGGCCTGGCCAACTCCTCTCCTTCATGTTCAGAGCCTTCTCCCTCCACTAAGTCGGCCTCGGGGGTTGGAGTCACAACAGCTGCCTATCTCCTATTTATATTTGATTTCCACTCTTTGCATTTCCTCAGTTTCTCCGTGCCCTTTTCTCCCAATGAAACACCCAGATCCACCCCAGGCTCCCTTTCACTGGAGGAGAAGAGGGGGGTTTAGCTGCCTGTTGAGCTGCACACAGACCCACCTGCAGTGGGGACGGAACAAAGGGGAAATTCCACCATGCTCATCACAAACCCACAAATACAGGAATTCATTTAAGAAAGAACACATCATTTTCAAATGAGCAGTGTGTAATATTAAAATGCCACGGTATCTACTCTTTGGAACCATTATTCCCTGAGTAATTGAACTGGACAGATCTGTTGAAGTGGTTCCCCTCCTTCTCCTCTGGATTTCTCCTCCAAAGGATCTAAGATTAATGGATCCATATAGGGACACCCATACCTGCCATGGCTGCATCCTTTGAGACCCCAAAGTCTTTTCTCCCTCCTTCCTTCTTCTCCT
Source organism: Pituophis catenifer annectens (assembly GCF_029215685.1). Taxonomy (NCBI): domain Eukaryota; kingdom Metazoa; phylum Chordata; class Lepidosauria; order Squamata; family Colubridae; genus Pituophis; species Pituophis catenifer. The sequence goes on along the minus strand of NW_027256902.1, from coordinate 137,285 downwards.
CATTCTGGAGGAATAAGCGGCATTCAAGACCTGGGCCAGAGTCTTCATTATACTGTAATCATGGTAGTAATTTGGGAACCTTCTTCTGTTCCTTTTCTCCTGGGTCTCCAGTGGGGCTTTCTGGGTGCATCTTCTGCGGCCTTTGACAGAAAAGTCATTCTTTGAAAGAGAACAGTGAAAATAAGGATCTTGAAACTTTTCTTCCAGAAAGTAATAGGGTTCAAAGGCAGAATCTTTTGGCCTTTTTTTTAATGGATAAGCAAAGTTCCAAATACTATGGATATATTTGAGAAGTCTGCGCTTGTTTAGTGTGTACCCTGCAAAATTTGTGATGATCCAGACTTTCCCTTCAACGGGTCCTGGCAGACGCATAAATGTTAAATGGAAAGGAAGATTTCTGCCCCAAATGGGAACATTGTCTATGAAGTGAACAAAGACGTTGACTTGTCTCCACTCAGAGAGGGCCTCCCTGAGGGATGCTGTATGTTCAGTTGTTGACAATCGTTGTGATATAACCACACAAATTCCACTCCTGACAAGCATAGGAGGAAAAATCCTCATGAAATTCTCTCCATATTCTGTGTCTGAAGCAAAGAGGCCAATCAGGGTCCATCTGAAATGGAGGAGCAGGTGGACAATTGCTGGGTACAGAAATCCTTCTTTGGGGAGCATCAGGTGGAAAAAGGGGAATTTACTTTTATCACTCAGAGCCTCTGAAACTATTTTATGACTGATCTGAAAAAGCAATGAAGAAAATTGTGATATATTTTAGGTCAAATCAAATCAAATCAAATCAAATCAAAAGTAGTTAGACTTCCGGTTTGCAAGCTTCGGCGACGGCGGTGTTTTTTAAAGACTGCCAGCCCCGCCGCCTGTAGAGCCGCCCCGCGAACGAGGAGCGGCTCGAAAACTCCGAAATCTTGAAGATTGTAGGAGAAGAGACAGCAGGGCACAGGTTGAGCCCCTGTAACCCCCCAGGGAATTGTTTCTGGGAGAAAATAGGCGCGGCTCCCTCCCAACCTGCGGAGACTCCGGGCGGCGTGGGACGATTCTGCCTTCAGCAGAACAAGCCGGCAGCAGCAAACTTTTAAAGTGAAAGGAACCAACCTTAACAAGCAGCGGAAATACTAACTTGAATCCAGAAACTTGAAAATTGCAAGTATTAGTGCTTTGTTGACTTTATAATTCAAAAGAGAAAGCGAGTGAGTGAAAGTGATTTGAAAAAATATGGCGCCCAGCATTTGAGTTAATGAGCTAGTGAAAGTGGATTTGTGAAGTCATCCTGCTTTGCTATAAAGTTACAAAGCTGCTACAAAGTTGCTCTATTTAAATAAAAAAATTCCTTTTTCTAAAATCTGACTTTGCTTTATTTCAGTTTCATTTGATTAAATCTGGGGGACTTTTTTAGAAGTTTCTGTGGAGGAGGGAAAGGAAAAGGAACTTCCCTCTTCAGAAAAACTAGCCTACATGGCAGGATGGCTTCAAAGAAGCAGGAAGGGAAGGCAACAGGGGGGGGGGATCCCCCACACATAAACATGAAATGCAGCCTCCCCCTGCTCAACAGCTACAGACTCAGAAAAAAGAGTTGGATGTGGGAGATTTAAAAGAATTCATTTCTAAAATTTTGGATGATAAATTTCAAAAATCCCAACAGGAAATAGATGACAAAATTCAAAAGTCTCATCAGGAAATTATGCAGGAAATTAATGAAGTTAAAGATATGGTGAAACAGAATCAAAATAAGGTGACCAAAAAAATATCAGAAGTTGCATCTGGCCTGGCAGAATTTATTATCAAAGTTGATTCTAAAGTGGAAGAATTTAAATCAGAAGTTAATGTTAAGATGAAAGATAATGACTATAAGATTTCTGATGTGGATGATAAAATGCAGAAAGTCGAGAACGAAATTGTTATGATGCAATTCAGGGCAATGGAATTCGCTATACGGCTTCGAGGAATTCGAGAAGATGACAGACAGGATTTGAGACAGGTCTGCTCTGAGGCCTTGGCTGTGATTTTAAAAATTAATCCTGATGTGGTTTTTTACAAAATAGATAAAATTTACAGAGTGAATTCTTGGGTGGCCAGACAAAGACAATTGCCTAGAGATGTGGTCATATATTTTACAGATAGAGCAATAAGGAATGACATCCTGCAAAAATCCTTTCATACTTCTATACAAGTGGGGGGCTCACAAATTGGAGTCTATAAAGAGTTACCACCTAAAATGTTGAAAACCAGAAAGGACTTTGGCTTTCTTGTTAAAGAACTGCAAAACCAACAGATACCATTTCGGTGGGATGCCCCAACTGGTATAATTTTGAGATACAAGGGAGAAAGATATCGCTTGAACACTGTGGAGAAGGCGGAGCATTTTTACACTACTATTTTTAAAGAAAGAACACCATCTCCACGTACATCCACAGTTCTGGAGATTAAGGAGAGTGATAAGAAGCAACTTCAACAAGAACTTCAAGAACAGTCTAAGCAGCAACCAGAGGAAACGCAGGGCGCTGAAGGAGGTTTTCTGGATGAGCCTTTGCTGGAATCTTCTCCAATTTTGGACCCGGTTCAGATGGCTGAATTTAAGGATCAGCGTATAACTCGAGCTAAGTCTAAGCAACTTAAAGAAAAGCAACAACAGGAAAGACAAGATAAAAAGGGAGCTAAGAGTACTACACAAGAGACTGGAGCCATGGGGGGAGCAGGACCGAAGATTCTGGAAGACATCCGGTTATTCTGCTCTTTGCTCCAGAAAGATAAAGATGACGATTAAGTGTTTATCTTGGAATGTGAATGGGTTGAATTCAGCACAGAAAAGGAGGAAATTATTTGCATATTTGAAACAATTTAATAATGATATAATTTGTCTACAAGAAACGCATATTACAGTTCAAGATCAAAAATATTTGATAAACTCCAAATTAGGAACGCATTTTATATCTTCAACTTTGCAAAAAAAGAATGGTGTGGTTATTTATGTAAATAAAAAATTTTCGGCTAAAGTTATAGAAGCAGATGAAGATGGTAGGTTTGTAGCAATTGAATTATTTACAACAAATGGCCAAATTCTTCTGATTGGAATTTATGCTCCCAATCAACAACAGGATCGCTTCTATAAAATGTTACATACTAAAATACTGCAATGGGATTATAGATCTATTTTAATCATGGGAGACTGGAATGGAGTAATTGACTCCAAATTAGATAAAAAGAGTTTGGCGAAGTCTAGGATTAGGCTACCACAGACCTTTTTTGACATGAAAGAAGATATGGAACTAAAAGATGTTTGGAGAATACATAATCCAAAAGAATTGGACTACACTTTTTTTTCTGACAGACACAGATCCTTCTCTAGGATTGACTTCATTTTGTTGTCAGATGATTTACTTGTCAAGACAAAAAGAACAAAGATTTTTCCAAGAACTTTGACTGACCATAGCCCAGTATGGATAGAAATTGAGATGGGTAAGGTTGAGAGACGTTCTTGGAGAGTAAATGAGAACTTGTTTAGATATGAAAAAAATACAACAGAACTTAAAAAGCATTTGAAAGAATTTTTTGAAATAAATTTGAATAAAGGTACCCCAATTGAAATTGTGTGGGATGCAAGTAAAGCTTATATGAGAGGGGTACTTATCTACATGAACTCTAAACATAGACTGATTCGACAAAAGAAAAGATCTGAATTGGAAGCAGAAATAAAGAATAAAGAACAGTTACTTATTAAAAATCCAACAGATGAAAGAATATGTGGTGCTATAAAACTTCTGAAAGACCAATTTCAAATGCTTATGGTGGAACAAGTTGCAACAAACTTACAATATGCGAAGCATAATACATTTTGTAACGCTAATAAACCGGGCAGATGGTTGGCCTATACATCGAGGAAAAAACAGAGTATACGGACTATTGATAGTATTGATATTGGAGGGAAAGAAATTTTTCAACAAAAATTAATTAAAGAAGCTTTTGTGGATTATTATACTAACTTATATGCTAAAGAGGATGTGCAGAATGGACTTATAGAAAAATATCTAGATGACAAAAGAGTTATAAAAATTACTGACCAACAAAAGGAAAGAATGAATTATCCTATAACAGTGGAAGAGATAATAGTAGCAATTAAACAATTAAAAACAGCTAAAGCTCCTGGTACGGATGGCTTGACTGCAGTCTATTATAAAACTCTGCAAGTCGAAATGGTGGAACAACTTAGAGATTTATTTTGCAATATTCAACAAGGGGGTAAAATACCCCCATCATGGACAACAGCTTACATATCTTTGATACCAAAAGAGCAAGCCAGTCCTAAAAAACCGGAGAATTATAGACCAATATCTCTTTTGAACTCCGACTATAAAATTTATGCGAAAGTATTAGCCAACAGGTTGATGCCAGTAATTCAAAAGGTGATTCATGACGACCAAGCGGGATTTATCGAGGGTAGATACATGAAGGACAATGTAAGGCAAGTAATAGATCTATTGGAATATCTTGAGAAGAATAAACAGATCCCTGCAGTGCTGGTTTTCTTGGATGCAGAGAAGGCCTTTGATAGAGTGGATTGGAATTTTCTACTAAAGACTTTAAAAAAGATGAACTTTGGGGATCAATTTGTACAGGCGATTTCAGCAATTTATCAAGAGCAAAAGGCACAGATTATTATTAACGGAAGCTTGACAACAGAGTTTAAAATTGAAAAAGGAACAAGACAGGGATGTCCGCTGTCCCCACTTTTATTTATTTTAACACTAGAAGTCTTGTTAAATACAATACGGGACTCTAATATCTTGAAAGGTATAACGATAAGGCAAGAGGATTACAGAATAAAGGCATTTGCAGACGATCTAGTTGTTACCCTAACACAGCCAATGGAATCAATAATCCTGATGAAGGACATTATACAAGACTATGGTAAAGTTTCAGGTTTTAGACTGAATCACAAAAAGACTAAGATGATAGCTAAAAACATGACACAAGATCGTAAACACGAGCTTGAAAGGAGGGCAGGTTTTGAGGTTGTACCAAGGGTAAAATATCTAGGAGCCCAGGTTGCAGAATCAAATATGAAATTGTTTCAAAATAATTATGAGGTGTTGTGGCGAGAGGTGCAGAAAGATATGGAGACTTGGAAAAAACTGCAACTGTCTCTACTTGGAAGAATAACAGCAGTTAAGATGAATATTTTGCCAAGATTTCTCTTTTTGTTTCAAATGATTCCGGTGCTTAAAAGTGATAAACAATTGAAAGTGTGGCAAGCTGGAGTGAATAAGTTTGTCTGGAACGAGAAAAAGCCGAGAGTGAAATTGAAAATTATGCAAGATGTTCCAGAAAGGGGAGGTCTTAAACTACCAAACCTACAGCTATATTATGATGCAGCAGCTTTGACTCTAACAAGCGATTGGTTTGGAAGGAAAAAGACTGGAATATTGAATGTGGAAAGTTTTGATCTTGAATTTGGATGGCATGCCTACTTATTTTATGATAACAAAGTTGACAAAGTATTTAAAAGCCATATACTTAGAGACTCTTTGATGAGAGTTTGGAAGAAGCACCGATTTAAATGGGATTATAAAATACCGCTATGGCTGGATCTTGGTCATACTTTGTGGAATACAAATATAATGTCACTCGGGGGGGGGTTTATATAAAGAGGTTCTTTTTACAGATGCGGGCAGATGGCAGCTGAAGACACTACAGACACTGTTGGCTGAAGGGATTAATTTAACTTGGCTACAATATAATCAATTGCAATTGAGATGGAAAGAGGACCAAAAAACTGGTATTATGTTGCACGAGGAAGAATTGGTTAGACACATAAAAGAGAAAGGTCCAATGCATATTAAAAGGCTTTATAATGTTTTGTTAGAAAGGGATTCAGAAACCGAACTAGTTAAAGATTGTATGATTAAGTGGGCTCAAAATTTTGAAGAACCAGTGATGTTGGAAACATGGGAAAAAATTTGGGTTCAGAACGTTAAATTTACACAGTCGCAGAATTTGAGGGAAAATTTCTATAAAATGTTTTATAGATGGCACTTAGACCCCAAAAAGTTATCATGTATGTACCCTAATGTTCAGCCAAAATGTTGGAGATGTGAATGTTTGGATGCCACATATTATCATGTTTGGTGGACCTGTAGGAAAGTTAAGGCTTTTTGGATAAAAATTTGGTGGGTCATGCAGAATGTTTTGAGGAAAAAAATTCAATTCTCTCCACAATTGTTTTTATTGGGTATAGTTAAGGGTTTTACATTGGGTGAAACAAAATTGATATTGTATATGATAACAGCAGCAAGATTGTTGATAGGTAAATACTGGAAGAATGAAGCCTTGCCCACTATTGAGGAATGGACTTTGAAGATGGCCAGTTTTGCAGAGATGGCGAAGATTTCAGCATACTTAAAAGATTGTTCACAAGAGACTTATGAATGGGAATGGAAAAAGTGGATAGAATATGTTCAGAACAAATATCAAACTAGGAAGTATCAAATAGCTTTTACTTGAAAATAATGTATTAGAAATTTTTTAATGTAATGAAGATAAAAAGAGAAATTATAAGGGGGAGGGAGGGGTTCAAGTTTTATACAAGTTTTATACTAAGGGGGGTTTTGTATCGGATATGAGTATATTGTGTGGAAGTCTGGGGGGAGGGGAGGGTTAGGGAGGGTTAGGGAGGTTTGGAAGTTTGGGGTGGGTGTTGGGGGGGGAAAAAGGGGTAAAAATGTAATTGTAAAACTTTTGCAATAAAAAAAAAAGTAGTTAGATTTTAATAAATCCAACCTGATTCTCATGAATGTATTAGAATAGTTTGTTAATTAGAGATTGTTTAAAATATTAGAGACTATTAGCAAGATTGTATAATAAAAGTAGAAAATAATAAACAAATTAAAAAAGAATAAAAATGTAAATCATATTACTGTATCACCTCTACAATTTATTGCAATGAGATTAACATGTACAAATGTCAACTGAAGTTTTCTAATATTTGAGGATTGCTGCATCTTTTTTTGCTTCTCTATCCCAGAAACTTTTTAGTTTCTTCTCCAGTTATAAAAGAAACAGCAGACCTCAAAGCCTAATAAAATTTGTCAGTTGCATAATCCAAGTTTGGTCTTTCATTGAAGTTTTGTCTGTTCCAACAGCCACAATTTTCAGAGTCTGTTAGTTTCCATAGATTAGATTTTATGACAATATTTTCTGATTTTAGACAAAGCAGAAATTGTGTAAATTCCCAAATCAGCTCTGAGGGCAGCAGCTGGAGTCCTTTTAGCCACCCCAAGATCCTCCTCAGAGGCTGAGATTGGGTTGGTTCTGCTGGTGGTTTCTCTCTGGAGCCCCAAACATCAGATTGATGTAAGAACATGGGGGAAAACTGGGCCTCCTATACTTTAATAACTGGGGCTGAGGAAGCTGGAGAGCTATGAGGTTTTCTTTTAAGCACCACTTTCACTCCTGCCCTTTCTCTAACTGAGCTCCTTGGATGATGAGGGAGCCAAGATTCAGGCTCAGAGAAAACAGGTAAGGAAAGGTGTTAGTTGCTCTAATGGCTATGATGTCATTTCCCAAAGACCATAACTTTTGAACTTGTTTATAAATTATCAGATAATTAAGGCAAAACAATCCAAGTCTATACAATCCAATGTTTAAGTATAATAATATCACATTATCTGTATAAATCAGTGTATTCCAATAGGAATTTAGCAGGCTAAACATGTGTACCTATAACAGAATTTATAACAAAATAAAAGGGTTGGAAGGGACCTTGGAGGTCTTCTAGTCCAACCCCCTGTTCAAGCAAGAAACCAGGCTTAATAGCAGTAACTGTGAGAGGATCCTGGAGTCTTAGTGGACAACCAATTAAATATGAGTCAAGATTGTGCAGCGGCAGCCAAAAAAGCCAATGCGATCCTAAATTGCATTAACAGAGGGATACGATCAAGATCAAGAGAGATAGTAATAGCACTAGACTAGACATACTGAATTCCTGCAACTTTTCCTCATAAGTTTTGGTCTTCAGGCCCTTAATCATCTTTTCTGCACTCTTTCCAGAGTCTCTACATCTTTTTTATAATATGGAGACTAAAACTGGATGCATTATTCCAAGTGTGGTCTTGCCAAGGCATTAAAAAGCGGTACCAATACTTCATGTGATCTTGATTTTATCCTTCTGTTAACGCAACCTAGGACTTAATTAACTTTTTTATTTGATGCTGGCTCATGTTTAAGTGATTGTCCACTAGGACTCCAAGATGCCTCTCACAGTTACACTTATTGAGTCAGGTTTCATCTCATCTGTAAATATACATTTGGTTTTTCTAGCCTAAGTATAAAACCTTACTTTTCTCTACATTAAATTTCATTTTGTTAGATAGGCCCAGGGTTCAAGTCTATCTAGATCCATCTGGATCTTCAGCCTATCTTCTGGGGTGTTGGCTATTCCTGCCACTTTAGTGTTGTCTTCAAATTTGATGATTTCCCCATTTTTCCCCTCATCCAAATCATTGATGAAGATGTTGAAGAGTACTGGGCCTAAAATGGAACCTTTTTTGATCAGTTAAATAGTTGTTAGAACATCTTCTCCAGGGAATGTATTGCTTGCATTTCAGGCCTTTTATGGTTAATCTCAACATGAACATAATGGGGTAAAATATTGAGATTTTTGCTAATATGGAGAAAAGCAGCTCTTGAATTCCACAGAGAAGACATGATTGCATCTATTGCTCACCCACCACCACCCACCCCTCACTTTACCAGAAGGAGAAAAACACACACAAACCTGTGGGACTTTGTAGGTGCCTCCTAATGTTGACATTTGGATGGAGATCTCTCTCTCGGCTCCATCAAGAAGAACCAGAAGATTCTCCTTCCTTCCACAGCTGTAGTTGGGGACATTGGCTTCTCCAGTGGAGAGCATGTCCAGCAAGGCATCTGAAGTGTGGAAAGGGCTCACGTAGTTGTTATGGATGTTGTAGGCAAGTGTGAGATTGTGGAAGAGATGGGAATTCTTGTTGACCATTTGAATGGCGAAAATGTATCGTAAGCAATAAGAACAATCGTAAGAAGTCCTATTGAAAAAAAAAGTTATTATAATCAACAGCTACAACAAATACTTTTGTTATATATAATATATATAATCCTCCACAAGCCTACTGAGCATTAAATCAACATTGATCCAAAAGCAAAGATCAGTTACACAAATATGGAAATGAGCTGAGGTATGGCAACTACAACTGATTCCACCACTACTTTAAATAAAACTCATTATCCAAGTGATAAATTACGGATTGAACTGAGGGAGGAAAATAATCTCCAGACCTTTCAGCTTTTTTTCAGACCCCTTTTTGAGTCTCTTTCACAAAATCAGACCAAAGAGAGAAGCCATGGAAATCAAAATCACTCAGGAAATTAGACATATTCCCCAATATAGGAATAAATGAAAAATAAAAAACTGAAAAGAAGGAGAGAGTTAGAATGGATGAATGACTGAATGAACTTACGGATCATGGAAAACAAACTGAAGAGAAGGAGCCACGTTGAAAAGCAACTTTGTATGCAATCTTTCACTTCCACTGGTGACTATACCAATGAGATGGTCTCCTGGTCTGTAGTAGCTCCATGGTTGTTTTCCATCCTGGTTCTCCAAACTCAGCGGGCATTTCATTCTCAGCTTCCCAGAGACTGGATGGGACAAAAGCAGCATCAGAAACAGAAGCAGGAGGTCCATAATTCATGGCGTGAATCAATGAATCCCTTTCCTGTTCCTAAAGAAGAACTGGAAGAATCAAAGGACTCTCACAAGGTGGAACATCCAGTTGCTTTTTCTCAACACAGAGAAACACTCAGCTTCATCTGGAAAGGAGAGAGACGTACATTCAAGAGCACAGACTCTGCCTGTCCCAAACCTCCATATTTCTCTGCCCAAAGTCTCCCCTGGAGGATTCGGCCAAAGAGCAGAGCTGAAACTTTTATCATAATTCTCCCTCTCAGGAGGGATCCCTGGATAATTCAGCTAGTTCTTGCAGTCAAAGTTGTTGGGCATTTCTCTGGAGGGAAATGAAAGGGAAATAATCCCCATGTGATTCATAATAACAGGGTCAGAGATGGAATTAAATTGGTCATCTAGAATTGAGAGTTTTGGGAGCTCCATGCTTGAAAGTGGCTCCAGAGGGAATACCTGGCACCTGTGGCTGAAGAAATAAATAAATCTGATATTTGTTTGCATAGTGATAAAAGACAAAACTCCAGGGGCCAGTTAATGCCAGAGACTGCACAGATCTGAAATAGCTGCCAGCTGAATTGAAACCAAAATTTACTTTATTTTGAAAGCTAATGCTCAAGGGCATTGCCCAAAAGGGCTGATGCAATAGTGTGGCCAGACTACAAGAACAAAACCAACTTTAGTAAAAAAAAAAAAAAAAAAAAAAACTAGAAAAAGAACAAAGGAAAAGAGATGAAGAGATTAAACTTTAATGAAAAAGTAGTTATCAGAACTTTGCATAGTTGAAAAAACACACAGAGAGACAGAAACACAGAGAGGTTAGAAAAAAAACCAAGTGAAAAGAGATGGAGAAATCAAGGCTGCCTCTCACCCCATGTGGGGAGGGGAGCTCAGGAGAGGAGGGGGGAGGGGGAGGGGAGCTCAGGACCCTCGTGTTGCAGATGAAAAAGCTGATCTGCAAAATCCAACTTCTATCTTCAGAGACCTTGGAATGCAGAAGCCCATGTCCCATGTTCCCCTGTTTCCCTTTCCCATGTGCAGGCCAGGCAAGGGGGCTCTTGCAGGGATGCCAGACAGGACTCTGCCCGGCTGAGTGGGGAGCCCCTCTTGGGAGGAGGAAGCTGGGGAGTCTCGTGGTGGGGAAGGGAAGCAGATCTGCACTTCTCCCTCCAGGTTCCATCTTCTGAGTCCTGGAAACAGATGAGACCATATCCCATGTTGCTCAGCCACCTCTTTCCATGCATGGGTCACCCAGGGGAAAGAAAAGCCAAGACCCACGGAGAAAGCCCAGGATGGCCAGGAAGGAGGAGGGGATCTGGGACCTTCCTGGGAAGAGACTAACCTAGTTTATGGGTCCCAGGGTTGAATGTTGGGGGGATGCAGCCCCTGGGGATTCTCCAGCTTTGCTTGGGCTCCGTGTCTTTCCAGTAGAGGCTCCTGTGGGGGAGAAGCCATGCAAGGCTGGGTCTTCCAAGGGGGATCCCACATTATCTGGGAGGAAAAGACAGACAGCCTCACCCTGGAGGGGACCCTCTGTGACTCTGAGAAAGATGGGGGTCCCCTGTGGCCCCTCCAGAGCCCCCAGCTGAGGAGACCCTCTTCATTGCAGCCTTTTCTGGGGAAGGGTCTTAAGCCCCCCTCCCTCTGCCATTCTGGGAGCTTTTGCCCCTTTCTCTCCCCCCCCCAAAGCTTTGAATTTTGCTCTTTATTTGACCTCCCCCTGTTACGAGGAATGGTGGATCAGGCCCAATAAAGAGACTTGAGTCATCAAGTAAAATATCTCTCTTTTATTTGCAGGTTTGTCACTTCATCGCTTGGTTACATCTGGAACTGGAACATGGAGGAGTGTGCTCACCTTTTATACCTGTGGGCGGGGATTCAGGTAAGGAGGGATCTATGGGCGGAGCTGACCTGGTGGGTGTCTGGGTTAACCCTTGCACTACTGCGCTATAGCTGACCCCTGGCACGGGCAGAGCATTTATGCCTGACAAATCCCCCTCTAAATGCCTGACCCGTGTCTGTAGGCCTGACTGACCGGTTGGTACCCTGGGGTGGATGTTGAGCTTGGAAACTAAGTGTGAGTGTTGTTTGCCCTGTAGGGGTTTCGTGAGTATGTCTGCGGTCTGCTCTTCTGTATCGCAGTGTATGGCCTTTATGAAACCGATTCTGGATAGCTGTCTAACGTGCTTATATTTAATGTCTATGTGCCTTGACCTTTGCCCTACGGCGTCGGACATGGATATCTCTATGGCGGCTTTGTTATCTTCGTAGATATTTATTGGGTAAGCTGGTTCTCTCCACACGCTGGCGAGTAGGTCGTCGAACCAGATGAGATTGTTGGCGGCTTTGGAGAGGCATATGTATTCAGCTTCAGTAGTCGAGGTTGCCACCAAGATTTGTTTGCCTGTGTACCAATGCACCGGACAGTTATTTAAGTAGAATACGTACCCAGACGTGCTTTTGCGGCCTTTGGCGTCTCCGGCCCAGTCAGCATCAGCGTAGCATGAGAGGATGGGTTCTTCGGATTTTTCAGGCTCTAGGGTTAAGCATGCATTGACACTCTGTTTCAAGTATCTTAGCACTCTTTTCACTGCGTCCCAGTGGTATGTGGTGGGTTTGCTCACGTGCCTGGATAGTAAATTAACGGATAGAGCAATGTCCGGTCTTGTCCAATTAGCGATATACAGGAGGGAGCCTATGATTGACCTGTACAGCGTGTTGTCTCCAAATTCGGGTGATTCATCATGCATGTTTTTTAGGAAGTCCGCCTGCATGGGTGAATCACATCCCTTGGCGTCTGCCATGTTGCACTTATGGAGTAACTCTTCTATTTTCTCTTTCTGTGATAGTTGGAAACCTTTTGGTGTTTGGTTGACTTGTACTCCCAGGTATCGGTTTATCCTCCCAAGATACTTTAGGGTGAAATGCTCGCTCAGCCTGCTGGCAAAGGTGTTGCGGTTGGCTTCATGTTTGCTGATGTATAGAATGTCATCCACGTAAACTAGGATGTATTCTGGTGAGTCCCCCTCTTTCCTGGTGAAGAAACAATTGTCAGCTATGGTCGCCGTGAATCCCATAGACTTCAGGGCCTCTACCAGGCATTCGTACCATCGTTTGCCTGATTGTTTTAGCCCGTATAGGCTCTTATGAAGTAACCAGGTGTCCCCTCTGTTGGTTTCTTTGCTGTGGGGGGCTCTGATGTATATCTCTTTGTCTAGTTTGGCGTGCAGGTAGGCGGTCTGCACGTCGAACTGGTGCACCTCCAGCCCTAGCAAGGATGCGATGACCAAGGCGCTTTTGACGCTCTCTGTTCTTACGGTGGGCGAATAGGTGTCTGTGTAGTCCTCCGGGAACCTTTGGGCAAACCCCTGGGCAACTAATCTTGCCTTGTATAGGCTTTGGCCCCCCTCTAAATTCTTGACTTTGAATATCCACCGGGTGCCTATTGTGTTTTTGCCCTCTGGGACTTTGGTGGGGGTGTATACCTCCAGCTTCCTCAGGCTGTCCAGTTCTTTGGCCATGGCTAACTCCCACTTTGCCCTCTCCCCCTGGGGTAGTCTCAGTACCTCTTCGTAGGAGTTTGGCGTAACGTGGTTCGCGTGCACGTGCATCACGTAGTCATTTAGCCTTCTTGGCAGCTGGTTTCTGGTTGACCTGACCGGTCTGGTTGTTGTCTGCTCAGTGTCGTGCAGATATCTGGCCTCTCTTTGTGTCAGTGATTCGATATTTATCTTGGGATGATTCTCTTTCCATCCCTCAACCTTGATGCCTTGGAGGTTGGGCTTGGGCCTGCTCCCTTCCTGTTTATCCACTGTCTCGATTTTGTTCTGATTTTGTTCGATTGGGCTATCCTCCCGCTTGGTGGGTACCTCGTTTAAATGTATTCTGGACCAGTTGGCTTGCTCATGGAATGCCGCTGTCCTAGAGACCACAAACCTATTGTTGCTGTCCACAAACCTGAAGCCCTTGGTTCCTGGCTCGTATCCCATGAACCTGAGCCTTCTGGATACCTTATCCCCTTTCTTGCGTAACTGCTTGGGTATGTGTACATCAGCAGTCACACCGAACACATGTAGGTGTGCTATCTGTGGCTTCTTGTTATACATGATCTCGTACGGTGTTTTGTCTATCACACTGGACCACGTTCTATTTAGTGTGTAGTTGGAGTAGACCAGCGCTTCAGACCAGAAGTGTTGGCCAATGCCCGCGTCTTCTAAGGCGCACCTGACCATCGTTTGGAGCGTGGAGTTCCGTCGTTCTACGACCCCGTTCTGAAAGGCGGAAAACGGGGCCGACGTAAAGTGAATCACGCCCTTAGACCTGAGCCAATTGGAGAAGTCCTTAGATAGGAACTCAGACCCTCTGTCGGTCATGATTTGTTTGATTTGTTTGTTGTTTTGAGTTTCTACTCTTTTATAAAACTCTTTGAATTTTTGGAAGGCCTCATCCTTCTTCCTTAAGGTGTAGACGAAGCCATATCGACTATAGTCGTCCACTATGGTGAGGAAATACCTTTTCTTATAATTTATGGATGGCCTTAGGGGCCCTACCAGGTCCATGTGTACCAAGTCGAATATTTGTTTGGCGGCACGCAATGACTTCTTGGGTCTGGGTTTCACCTTTAGTTTAGAACACTTGCACACCGAGCACTCGAGGTAGTTTTTACAGTCTTTTATTGTGATACCCTCGGTACAATTGGCCATTTTCTCTATCACGGGAAAACTGGCGTGTCCAAGCTTCCGGTGCAGCAGATGTGCACAGTTGTCATGCATTGGTTTGCCTATTGAGGGCCTCTTTTGGGTGTGTTTGTTGTGTTGCGTTTCTGTTGTCGTGTTATCATCGCTATCTATCTCTCTCCTGTCTACCCGTTCACTCTCAGCCCTGTCTTGGTCGGTGTCGTCTGTGTTCTCTGAACTGGTGTTTATGCTGTGGGTGTATTCCTTATAGAAAGTTATGTAAGGCAACCCTTGGTCAACGGTTACCCTTCCTACATCTTCCCCATCCTTGCTAACCCTGACATTGCCTTTTGTGAATATCACCTCAACCCCTGATTCCTTGCTAAGCTTCACTGCGGCCAGGATGTTGTGGGGTATCTCCGGGACTAGCAGTACCCCCTCTATTTTTCCTACGCCAGGTAATGTGATTGCCCCTTTGCCTGTTACTCTAACCTGGTTTTGGTCTGCAACTTTGATCGAGAAATCCTCCCTCTTGAATGATGAGAGCAGTTCCCGGTTGTATGTGGTGTGATTGGAGGCTCCCGAGTCTAGGAGCCATGAGCTGGTGTCTTTGTCTTGGTGTGTGGTGTGCGTGTGTTCCCCTATCCCGTATAGAGACCCTGTCCTGCTGTCGCGTGAGCTGTCTCTGTTTCCTCTCTTATCCCTGGGGATGGGTGAGTCTCTGCGCCTATACCTTTCTTCGGATGTGTGCCTTTCCGTTTGTCTATACCTATGCTCTGGCCTGCCTCTCTCCCTATAGTTCTTGGGGCAATCCCTTTTGATGTGTCCCCTCGACCCGCAGATGTAGCACTCGGGCGTGTTGTGTTGTTTCTCTTGGAAGACTACTCTCTTCTCATTTTTGTGTTCTCTGGGAGGGCCGGGGCGGCTCCTCCTCAGATTATCTTCTGCGATAAGTCTGTTGGATAGCCTCTCCACAGACAGCATCCCTAGGCTAACGGTGTCTAAGTGCGTTAGGAAGCTATTCCATGAGTGATCTAAAGAGTTGATTATCACACTCTTCATGATTTGGTCAGAAATAACTTCTCCCCTAAGGTGTAGCTCTGCTCTGGTACCGCTCAAGGACACTAGGTGCTCACTCATGGGGGTCCCTGGCTTAAGTCTGGCAGAAAAAAAGTCTTTGGAAATTTGTGTGGTGGTGGACACACTCTCACTATAAAACAATCCAAACATTTTCCCTATAATCTCTGATACTGTGAGGTTATGGCCAATACAGTGGTAAATAGTGGGGGAAATACTGGCAATTAAAAGGTAGAATGCCTTATGGTGCATGCAATCCAGCTCTAAAGTCCATGGTCTCTCTGGAGGGTCATTAATAAAATGAGACATGTTTTCTTTCAGAAATATCACCTGGAGCTGCTGTGACCACTCTAGGATATTGCCCCCATCCATCCTCAACTTGGGAAAGTCAACAGGTAAGTTCCCAGCACTAGTAGTAAAATTACTTACTGCTGGCTGCTGTCCATGGTTCCTTATGTTCCTATAGCAGCAGTAGGGCATAGGAACGCTTGCCGGTAATTTAAAAGTCCCGCTTTGTAATTTTTTTCTTTTTTCTTCTTCTAGGCTGAAGAGCGCATGCGCGAAGTTCATTTCAGCTCCGCCGTCGCCGAGGAAGGACCTGTTCATCGCGGCTCCGCTGTAGAGGCCTCTGCCGGTCGGGTAGGCCTCGGCTTCGGACTTGGGAGTCCAGATGTGCTCCGGAGGGTGTCGTCCAGCGGCTGCTTCTCCGGGGTGAAGATCCTGGCGGCGTTGGGGCTCCGGTGACGGCTGTAAGTAGCTGCCCCAGTCTGCGCGGTCCGGGGTGTGCGGCCTGGGCGATCGGAGGCGCGGTGTCCCTGGGGTACGTAGGTGGGCTGGTGAGCTGGCATGGGCGTCGGTGGCTCTCGGGTGGGTGCTTCGTTGCCCCTCTCCTCGCCTCCCTTTTTGTTTTGGCCTCTCCGGCTTCTCTTTTGTAATTTTGAGGCCTGGGCCGAAGGCGGCGGCAAGGGTCTTCATGGCCCTATCTACTTGCCGCTCGCTGGGGGTGTACCAGGGGTCAGAGTCGGATTCGGTCCCCTCTCCCCGGTCACTTTCCTCGTGGTTCTTGGTCCGGCATTTTTCGCGCGCCGGCCATTTTGAACCCTGGCTTTCGATTGGTTGGGGGTCGGCCATCTTGTCCGACCACGTGGACAAAGATGGCCGCCGTTTTAAATTTAGAGCGGGGCTTTGGGGCTCTGTGGCCGTTGGAAGTGCCCCTTTGGGCGATCCACTCACCGAGTCCAGCTCCTCGAGCTCTGAGTCCGAGCCTTCTTCGCTCCTTGCCGCCTCGCGATCGAGTATGAAGCTCCGCAGGTCGGCAAGGAGGTTTTTGTCGCCGGCTCTCTCCTTCAACAGCTGCAGGACGTCGAGTCGCAGCTCCTCTCCTTCTTGGTCGTCGTGGTGGCCCCTTTTCCCTTTCTCGATCTCCCCCTTTCCTTCCGTTGCGGTGGTTTTGGGGGTGGTTGAGGATCCTGCCTTCCCTGGCGTGCCCGGTGGGTTGCCTTCCAGTTGCTTCGGGGGTGTCGCCATTCTGCAGGTAGGTATGGGTCCTTGTCTTGTGGCTTGGGATCTTTGGGCCTTACCAACCATCCTCTGCTACCATTTTGTTACGAGGAATGGTGGATCAGGCCCAATAAAGAGACTTGAGTCATCAAGTAAAATATCTCTCTTTTATTTGCAGGTTTGTCACTTCATCGCTTGGTTACATCTGGAACTGGAACATGGAGGAGTGTGCTCACCTTTTATACCTGTGGGCGGGGATTCAGGTAAGGAGGGATCTATGGGCGGAGCTGACCTGGTGGGTGTCTGGGTTAACCCTTGCACTACTGCGCTATAGCTGACCCCTGGCACGGGCAGAGCATTTATGCCTGACACCCCCCCCCCCCTTTGGCTTGGCTTCTTCAGCCTCCTCTCCATCAGGCTGAGGGCAGGGAAGCTCCCAGGCAACCGTGTCTTCCCCCTCTTTGATTGGCTACAGGGTTGTCATGACAAAGGGGGCAGGAATAGAGGCAGCCACTAAGGAGAGAGGGGAGGCAGGATTTTTTGTCTTCCCTGAGAACTGGAGGATTTGAATGCGAAATCTGCTTTCTTTTAGGAAATTCTGTTCAGATGCAGCCCAGAATCAGAAGTAATGAAGGGTCACAGAAAATGAAAGAATATTTAAAAATATATTTTAAAAAACAAAACAAAGGAAAACTTAGACTTTGACAGAAGAAAAATCAAAAGCGAACAGCAAAAAAAGAGAAATTATCAAACTCTGTAGAAAAAGTTGTTTAGCTCTCTAGGGTGTGATCCATGAGATATATAGCAATTAAAGGAAAGAATGGTAAAAGTCAGCCTTCAGCAAATCTATTGGAGACGCAGAGCAGAGAGATCGGAAGATGAAGTGAAATTGGACGTTAAACAAAATAGTGTCATCAAAGAGTTTATAGAGAACTGGTAGTAAAAAAATGCTTTAAATTTTTTTTTAAAAAAAGGCTCCCAAGCTTGCGCGCCAGAGCTGATTCCCCCCCCCCAGGGTTCTCCTTGCCTTCCCAAGCCTCCTTTTGGAGCTCAGCCAGGGAACCAGTAGCGAACTGGTCCAGGTTTCCCCACTGCTCTGAGGAGGATCTTGGGGTGGGCAAAAGGACTCCAGCTGCTGCCCTCAGAGCTGATTTGGGAATTTCCATAAATTTCTGCTTTCTCTAAATTCAGAAAAAATGGGTGTTATTGGCATAAAATTTAAAGCTAAAAAGAATCCTCCCCAAAGAACCTGGGATATAGTAGCAAAAAGAGATGCAACAATCCTCAAAAATTATAACGGGCCCTTTGTTGGAATAGAATTCTTCCGTTGGCATTTCCACGTGTTAATCTAACTGGGGTAAATTGTAGGGTGATATAATAATATGATTTATATTTTTTATAGTTTTTTAATTTGTTTGCTATTTTCCGTTATTATGATACAATCTTGCTAATATTCTGCCTTTCATATTTTGAACAATATCTAATTAACAGACTATTCTAATCCATTCATGAGAACCAGGTTGGATTTATTAAAAGCTCGTATTTTGCCTTTGATCTCAAATATAGCACAGCTTTCTTCATTGCTTGTTCAGATCAGTTATGAACCTTCTTCAGAGGCTCTGAGTGAGAAAAGCAAATTCCCCTTTTCCACCAGATGCTCCCCAAACAAGGGTTGCAGGCGGGGTCTCCTGCTGGAGTAAGGGGTTGGACTAGAAGACCTCCAGGGTCCCTTCCAGCTCTCTTCTGATTCAAAATAGACTCAAAAAACCTTCCCTCTGCAGAGAGCTTTGAATATCTCACCCCAAACTATGGCATATCAAGGACATTTTAGATTCCCTGAAACCCATTAGATGGATTAGATGGAATTACATTCCTGGAAAAAAAAATCCAGAGGCTTCAGGTTTTCTATTCCACTTTTACTCTTAGGTTTCCCATTGTGCTCAGGTCCAGTCTTAGTAAAACCCTGCAACATTTGGGGAGGAAGGTGCAGCCCAGCAGCCCTGCCCTGGAGGCCCAGAGGGAGAAGACCTTCCCCAGATTTATTTATTTATTTATTTATTTATTTATTTATTTATTTATTTATTTATTTATTTATTTATTATTCGAATTTCTATACCGCCCTTCTCCTTTCGGACTCAGGGCGGTGAACAGCCAAAATAAAAACATTTATACATAAATACGATTAAAAATAGATTTAAAATAATTAAATTTGGCCCATAGTTTAAAATTTATCAATTTAAAATCCATATCAAAATTTAAAACCAACCATAAAATCATAAAATCAAGAGAGACCGGCTAACTGAAAGAAATGAGTTTTTAGGGCCCGACGAAAGGTCCGGAGGTCGGAGATCACTCGTATCTCTGGGGGTAGATTGTTCCAAAGGGTAGGTGCCACCACAGAGAAGGCTCTCCTCCTGGGGGTCGCCAGCCGGCATTGTCTAGCCGACGGCACCCTGAGGAGGCCCTCTCTGTGGGAGCGAACTGGCCGGTGGGAGGCTATTGGTGGCAGAAGGCGGTCCTGTAAGTACCCTGGCCCTAAGCCATGGAGCGCTTTAAAGGTGATCACCAACACCTTGAAGCGCACCCGGAAGTCCACCGGAAGCCAATGCAGCTCGCGCAGGAGAGGAGTCACATGGGAGCGCCCAGTCGCTCCCATAATCCCCCGCGCGGCCGCATTCTGCACCAGTTGGAGCCTCCGGGTGTACCCCAAGGGGAGCCCCATGTAGAGAGCGTTACAATAGTCCAGACGAGAAGTGACGAGTGCTTGAGTGACTGTGCGTAGGGAGTCCCGATCCAGAAAGGGACCTGCATTGGGCAACCGAAGGGCCCAAAAGCCCCTGGGCCCCTTATTGCTTGGTTCAAAATTCAGGCCAATCCCCCCCCTCCATTCCATTCACAGGCAGTCCTTGACTTACGACCACTGGAATTTCTGCCCTCAGTCGTGGCAGTCATGGAGTCGAAGCAGAGCCAATTTTATTCTATAATGGGCTTCAGTAGGCAAGAAACAGACCAGCATTTATAATACAACTAGCATCTGTTTATTTAAAACTGGAACTGAGGAACTGCAGGCAAATCCCTGTAATTGATACTCTGGGCCCACACAGGGCCTCAACCAATCACAAGCCTTGAAAAAGCCCAAAATACGAATGGTCAAAGTTTCCCCCCAAAAGACTTGGAGTTAAGAGGGAGGCTCCTCTAGATTCCCTTTAGCAGCCCTTAAGACAGCTACAGGGACCCCATCCATAACAGACCGTCTACCTGGGAAGATCCAGGCCTCTTGGGTAAAAAGGCAAAATGGGATCTTTGGGCTCTCTGGATACAACTGGATCCTCCCCCACTGGATCCCGTCTAAAAGAGGGTCCTGTGATTTGGGGCTCAGCTCCATTGGGCTATTAGAAATGGTGTCTGCATTTAAAAACCCAGGCAGAGAATTTCTCCCCTTTCTCTGCCCTTAAAAACCATCAAACGAGACTTTGGCCCCCAGAAAAAAAGGTCTGAACCTGAGCAGCAGAAACACAGGGAGCTGACAGAGGGATGTCGCCACAACAACAGCAACACACACACACACACACACACACACACACACACACACACCAGCACCTCAACACAAAGGGAATCGAACTGGAGGCTGAGCAAGAGCTGCATCCGTGAGTCTTGCTCAGTCCTCTAGCTGAGTTGAGCTTCCATAGGAAGAGGCAGTCTACCACAAAAGAGCCAGGCCTTCTGGGCCAAAAGGGGAGAAATTAGGGGCCTTGGGGGTCTTGGGCTGGCCTTGGGCTGGGTAGAAAAGGTGGAGGAGGGGAGCTTTGATAGGATCCCAAGGGAGGCCTCTCATCTCCTTGGGGTTCTACTGGCTGGATGATGTCACCCCTCCAGCTCAACTGTCAGTCAACTGTCAATCATCTGAGAGAAGATGGCTTTCATAGTCTTCGGGGCTCTTCCCAATTGTGTAGCCAACTTCTCAGAGGGCTGGGAAATTTCAGGGGTGGGAACAGCCGTTTCTTGTCTTCTTAGGAAAGGGAAACTGTCCACAACGGTTTTTTCGGGAGTGTCAGCCTCCGCTTTTTCATTGCTTGCTTGCTCGGCTGCCATTGTAACGGGGGGAGGGGGGAGCTGTTTGAATGCCTGGGGGGGGGGAAGTGAGCTGGTGGAGAAGAGAAGAGGAAGTTTTCTTCAGCGTTTTCTTTGAAGCTGATAACTACTCAAGGTCGACCGTCGTGGCATAGCAGGAGGATGGCACCATCGGGCGCTGCACCCCACATGACCCCTGGGGGGGAATGTGGATTGGATAATCCTGGCTGGACAGTTGGGGGAAGGGTTTTAGGGATGTTTTCTATATGTATTTTTCACGCCTTTTGCCTCAGACCTTGCTTTCCTTTGGTTGCATTCAGTTCATACTCAGTAAAAGTACCTTTCTCTGTGAAAACGGAGTCGGGGTTTTTCTTTCTTGAGTATTGAAAGGAGGCACACCTGACAAGGACAGTTTTATCTTTAATCCTTTATTGGCACTAAGAGCCTCGTTTGATTACTTTCCATATGATGAGGATCACACAGCATCTTTAAGCAGTGGTGGGATTCAAATTTTTTAACAACCGGTTCTGTGGGCGTGGCTTATTTGTGGGCGTGGCTTGGTGGTGATGTGACCGGGTGGGTGTAGCTAGTTGGTCATGTGACTGGGTGGGCATGTGCATAGGGGCTTCTCAGAGGGCTGAAAAAAGTAATTTCTGACCGGTCCTTGCACTACTGACCGGTCCTCGTACTTACGACTGTCCACACATTTATGCCCGTTGCAGCATTCTTAACAACTGTGCCACTCATTTCACAATTGCGGTGCTTCCCTTCACCACTGTGACAAGATAGGGCGCAAAATGTAAAATGTGAGGACAGTTGCAAGTGTCAATTTCTCAGCCTCCCTGGCCCTGCTGTGGGCTCAGCCGAGCGATGTCTGGAGGTGTCCAGGAACTGAGGGAGAATTTGGCTTTGCGGAGCGAGTGGGACCCTCTGTGTGGAAGAATGGAGGCTGACCCAGAGGCTCTGTGCAAACTCCCTTTTTCCTATTGTCTGAATGGAGGAATTCAGCTGATCCCAGGCAGGGAGGGAAGTGGATGATGGGGCTCAAGCAGACTCTGAGTGGGGAAGGAATCTTTCCCAAAGAAACAGGGAAACCCGCTGTGTCCCAGGGCTGGGAGGGGGTCCGATGCCCCCACTGGTGCCCCCAAAGGCTGCAAAAGAAGGGAGTGAGTGAAATTGGAAGGGATGATTTAAAAAAAACCTCTTCCTCCTTGTGAGAAGAGAAATTCCTGTATCTGCAGAAGGCTAGGGGAGATTCCATGCAAACAGAAGCAGGAAAGCCAGTTTTTATTTTTGTTAGATTTTATTTTCATTGTTTTATTATTTTTTCAAATAACTAAAGGAGGTGAACATGTCCAACTCTTCTTCTTCCTCCTCTTTTCCCCACAACAATCGCCCTGTGAGGTGGGCTTGTCTGAAAGAGAGTGTCTGTCCAGAGGTCAGCAAACAGGCTTTCAGGGCTAAGGCAGGACTTGAACTCAGGATCTCTTGCTTCCTAGCCTGCTGCCTTAACCATTGTCAATGTTAAGGCAGGGCGGATTTTGGGCAAAGGCCCTGCTGGTCACCACTGCCGCCTCGTCGTCCAGCAGGAGCCCTGAGTCCAGCAGGACCCTCCAACCCCTCCCACCCCCGGGTCTTTCTGGGGTAGAGCAGCCCCATCCGAGAGCAAAAGAGAGAAACTCCTGGACACAGAGAGCCCCTCCCCCATCACAGCCCCTCCCTCTTCCCAAGGTTCAGCTAAGACTCACTGCCTGTAGGGGGCAGCATAGAGTCTGGCCCTGAAGTCCTAGCTGGGCCCTGGGAATTGAAATCAGAGCCTCCAGGTGATTGGCTCAAAGCCCCCAGCCACCTTTGATGCCTAAGGCGGGACTAGAACTCAGAGTCACTTACTGATTGGCTCAAAGTCATTAAAGCCCCACCTTTCCTTGATAGATTGCAAGATAGGTTGGCCACTGCCTTCTCCTCAACCTACCTCTGGCATTTCCTGGTGGTCTCCCAACCCTGCTTAAATCCAGTCTTCCTTAAGCTTTTCCAAATCAGCCTGCTCCTGCGTCCTACAGGTAGTCCTCGACGTACGACCAGAATTGGGACCAGAAATGCCATTGCTAATCTAGGTGGTCGCTAAGTGAAGTTTTTCTGAATTTTACAATGTTTATTACCACCGTTGTTAAGCGAATCACTGGGGTTGTTGAGTGAATCCTGCAGTCATGAAACAAACCCCGTTTCACCGACTTTACTGCAGGGGTGAAATGCTCCCGGTTCGGACCGGCTCGGGCGAGTAGGTAGCAATGGCGGCGGGCAGTTTGGAGAACCGGTAGCAAAAATCCCTGCCCCCGCCCCCCATGCCCAGCTGAGCCGCGCAATCCTCAGAGCCTTTTTTTTCTTTTAAATGGCTCTGATGAGCCAAGCTCTGACAATCCAAGCTCTGACGGTCCCAGCTGAATTGCCTGCCGATCAGACAACTCAGCTGGGATTGTCAGAGCCTTTTGAAAGCATTTTTTTAACATGGTTTTACATGTAAAAAATGGTTTTAAAAGTAAAAAAAAATTGGCCACACCCACCCAATCACATTAACCCCCACCCCCACCCCCACCAAGCCACGCTCACAGAACCGGTAGTAACAAATTTTAGATTTCACCCCTGCTTTAACACGCGTGTGGGTCCCTCGTTGGAACCTTTTATTGAAAATGGTACAATTCCAGATGGATATTTACATAACCAACAATCATGGGTCTCCCAAGATAGGAAAAAGAACAAAGATGGGGGGAAATTTCTAACAATGGTATACAGCTGTAACCTTCAAATTGTAGGCCAGTATTCGGAGGTTAGAAGGTACCCCATAACCTTTTTTTGGCCCTAAGGCATGTCGCTCTAGTGATTATTTTTGTGTTTCTCACAGCTTAGGATCAGGGACAACTTCGGTCTTGACGCTACCAAGGCCAGAAAGTGGTCATCTTCCGATTGAGACGTCCCTGGCAATCCCTTCCGACTTAAGGAAAAGGAATCAAACAATCCAACAAATAGGCCTCAACTTAGAAATAGCCCATGAGAGAAGACTGACATGGAAGAGGGTTGATAGCAAAGCAGTGACTGAATTCATGAATTCACCACGTATGGAAGCTCAAACAGTACGGGTGAACAAGAACTTATAGTATATTTTGTGGAAATATGCCATAAAATGAAGCATTTTTCCATGACTACCAAGCCAATGGGCCCGTCTGATTCTAGTTACTCAACATGGTTTGATAACGATTGTAAGGAAAAGAAAAAACAGCTTAGGAAATCACTTAGGAGATACTTAACCAGCCCAAACATGGAATTACAGAAGGAGTATATTACCATAAGGCAGAAATATAAGCAGCTATTGAAGAGGAAAAAGGCCTCCTATGTTGACAATTTATGGGCTGGCCTAGAACAGGCAGCAAAGCTGGCCTCACCCACACTATTCTGGTTGGAGGTCTCAAAAATTATTAGAGATAGAAAACCAATAAGTGACCCAAATATTAGTGCAGAAAGTTGGGAGAAGCATTTGGCCACTCCAGCAGCAGCGGGAAGCTCTGATGAGCTTATATCCTCTCTGAGCTTGATACCGGAATATGAAGCCTTACCCCAGTGGGAAGAAGTGTCAATCACGGAGGTGAGGTGTTTAATCTCCTCCCTGAAGACAAACAAAGCTCCAGGACAGGATGCGCTCCCGGCATCCTTATTTAAAGACAACACAGCCTGGTGGGCGCCTGTCCTGGAGGGTCTCTTTACTTTTATCAATAGAACAGGGCAAATTCCTGCCAGTTGGCATTTATCAATAATTATCCCCTTACATTAAAAAGGCTCTAGAGATAATCCGGATAATTTCCGATTAATTAGTCTAATCGATATTTCAGCAAAAATTTATGCTAAGCATTTGCTTCATAAATTAGAGGACTGGATAATGAGAAATAACATTCTAGCTGAAGAACAGTCAGGTTTCACGAGCGGAAGATCTACTATGGATAATTGTTTTGTGCTGGACCATCTAATAACAAAGTTTAAATTTTGGAAAAAACCTCTGTACGTGGCATTCATAGACTTGAAGGCAGCCTTCGACACAATTGATAGACAAATTTTATGGGATCAATTAGAGGCCATGGGAATTGAAAAAGAAATTGTTATATCTAATTAGATTGTTATACACGGAAACCCAGGTAAGAGTTCGAGTGAATAGGACAGGATCGGTAACAAATGCAATCCCAATAAAGAAGGGCGTCAGACAAGGTTGCATCTTAGCCCCAACACTTTTCAACTTATATTTAAACGACCTCCAAAATGTCTGGAAGATGTATCACTCCATGGGCCTCGTATAGGAACAAGACAGGTCAATTGCTTGTTATATGCCGATGATACAATTTTGCTGTGGGCCTCACAGGTGGGGCTACGAAGGTCACTCGGGAGGTTGGCAGCATATTGTATAAAAAAATCGCTTGACAATTAACGTAGAGAAATCAAAGGTAATGATATTTAGCAGGCAACAAAATATGAGGAGATGGGTTTTAAATGAGAGAAGAATAGAACAAGTTCAGTCATTTACCTATTTAGGGCTAGTAGTTCAGACAAATGGCAAATGGAATAAGCAGGTAAAAGCCGGAGCTCGGAAGGCCATGGCTCGGATGGCTCAATTAAACAAACTTGTTTTAGAGAAAACTCCATCTTCATTAATCCCAGTGCTAAAGGTCTTCCAGGCGAAAATCGAACCAGTACTTACCTATGGGGCGGAAATATGGGGGTCGGTTAAGCTGCATGGGCTGGAAACCCCTCAAAATAAGTTCCTGAGGAGAATTCTGGCAGTGTCCCCCGGAACCCCAGCATGTGTAGTAAGGGCAGAAACGGGAGTCCATGCGACTGGCACTAGGGCCTTGTTGAAGACTGTTTATTATTGGTTGAGAATAATCGAGATGGAGGAAGGGAGGTTACCAAAATTAGCACTAATGGATCAGATTATCTCAAGTAATAAAAATAATTTTTAGATAAGCAGGTATCTAGCTCTGGTATTCCTTTAAATTGGCAGCAGTACGATCACAGGCAGATCCGAAATTGGATTGCACAGAGTTTTAAGGACATAAGTGCCCAATCGGATATTGCACAGGTGACAGCAGTAAAAGTTTGCCCCTGGTTATCAGCCAATAAACAAATTTTTAAAATAGAAAAATATTTAACTGTGCCTTTGTTTCCCGTCATAAGGAGATTTTTTACCAAATTGAGATTAGACCAACTTCAAACAAACATGCTTTGGGGGAGGTATAAGGGTATCCCTGTAAGAGAAAGAATCGGTTTATGTGGGACGGGGGAAGTTGAAACAATGTCCCATGTAATTTTTGACTGCCCCCTATACTCAGATTGGAGGGAACATCAGCTGGGCAGGATCTTTTATACCTGTTATAATATTTTGAGGATCAGACTCAATGATGAATTCAGAAGCAATTTCTTCAGTTAAAGGAGAGTTTATTCATAATAGGCATTCTACTTATTCTGTCAGATTTACAGTGAGAAGCAAACGTGAGGTGAATGCACTCTCTATTTATATCAAAGGGGAGGAGTCAAGGAAGGGGGTGATTACACATGAATACATTAAAGGAGGAGGAATAAATTAACTCTTAATATCCTGTACATATATACATATCTCTTGTTATAGAATAAGGCATTTACTTATGACAAATCCCCCTCTAAATGCCGATTCGACATATGACAATGATTGCATTCGGATTCAGAACTATATAGTACTTGTAATTTTGATGTCAAATATTTGTGTTGTTTAGAAGGTAAAGGTTTAGTTAATATATCAGCTATTTGTTCTGAGGTTTCGCAGTGGATTGCTTTAATGAATCCATCCTGAGATAATTGTCTCACGTGTTTAAATTTATTTATTTTATTTATTTATTAAATTTTTATACCGCCCCCTCTCCCGAAGGACTCGGGGCGGTGAACAGCCAAAATTAAAAACACACAATACAAATATTAAAATACATTAAAACAGAATTAAATTATCTTAGGCTTCTCCAATTTAAAACCCCATTACCCATAAAATTCACCAATTAAAAATTTTTTAACCCAGCCCGGCTTGCTGAAATAAAAACGTCTTCAGGGCCCGGCGGAAGGTCCGGAGATCCGGGATTAGTCGTATCCCTGGGGGCAGCTCATTCCAGAGGGCGGGTGCCCCCACAGAGAAGGCTCTTCCCCGGGGGGTCGCCAGCCGACATTGCCTGACAGACGGCACCCTGAGGAGACCCTCTCTGTGGGAGCGTGTTGGCCGGTGGGAGGTTATCGGAGGCAGAAGGTGGTCTCGTAAATAACTGGGTCCTAAGCCATGGAGCGCTTTGAAGATGAGAACCAACACCTTGAAGCGCACTCGGAAGACCACCGGAAGCCAATGCAGCTCGCGCAGGAGAGGTGTCACGTGGGAGCGCCATGCCGCCCCCATAAGTACCCGCGCGGCCGCATTCTGCACCAGTTGGAGCCTCCGAGTGCTCCTCAAGGGGAGCCCCATGTAGAGAGCATTACAGTAGTCAAGGCGGGAAGTAACGAGGGCATGAGTGACCGTGCATAGGGAGTCCCGATCCAGAAAGGGGCGCAACTGGCGTATCAGGCGGACCTGATAGAAAGCCCCCCTGGCCACGGCCGTCAAATGCTCTTCTAAGGACAGCCGTGCGTCCAGGAGGACACCCAAGTTACGCACCCTCTCCGTGGGGGCCAATGTCTCGCCCCCAATAGTCAGCGATGGCACCAGCTGACTATATCGGGACGCCGGCAGCCACAGCCACTCAGTCTTGGAGGGATTGAGTCGGAGCCTGTTCCGCCCCATCCAGACCCGCACCGCCTCCAGGCACCGGGACATCACTTCAAGGGCATCGTTGGGGTGGTCTGGGGTGGAGATGTACAGCTGGGTGTCATCAGCGTACAGATGGCACTGCACCCCAAAACCACGGATGATCTCGCCCAGCGGCTTCACATAAATGTTGAACAGGAGAGGCGAGAGGACCGACCCTTGTGGCACCCCACAAACCAAGTGCCTTGAGGTCGACCTCTGCCCTCCAGCCAACACAGACTGCGACCTGTCGGAGAGATAGGAGGAGAACCACCGTAAAACAGTGCCTCCCACTCCCAACCCCTCCAACCGGCGCAGCATGATACCATGGTCGATGGTATCAAAAGCCGCTGAGAGGTCTAATAGGACCAGAACAGAGGAGCAACCTCTGTCCCGAGCCCTCCAGAGATCATCAACCAACGCGACCAATGCCGTTTCCGTGCTGTACCCGGGCCTGAAGCCGGACTGGAACGGATCTAGATAGACGGTTTCCTCCAGGTACTGGGGGAGCTGTCGCGCAACCACACTCTCAACAACCTTCGCCAGAAAGCGAAGGTTGGAAACTGGACGATAGTTTGCTAAAACAGCTGGGTCCAGAGAGGGCTTCTTGAGGAGGGGCCTCACCACCGCCTCTTTCAAGGCGGGAGGCAAGAACCCCTCACTCAAGGAAGCGTTTATAATCCTCTGGAGCCAGCCTCGTGTAACCTCCCGGGTAGCCAGCACCAACCAGGAGGGACACGGGTCCAATAAACATGTGGTTGCGTTCAACCTCCCCAGCATCCTGTCCACGTCCTCGGGAGTCACAGGGTCAAACTCATCCCAGATAACCGTCTCAAGACAGACCTCGGACAACCCGCCCGTACCTACCCAGTCGGAGTCCAAGCCTTCCCGAATCTGAGCGACTTTATCGTGCAGATAATGCGCAAAATCCTCAGCACGACCTTGCAAGGGGTCTTCCCGCGCTCCCAGATGGAGAAGGGAGCGAGTCACCCTAAACAAGGCAGCTGGGCGATTTTCTGCCGACGCGATAAGAGCGGAAAAGTAATTACACTTCGCCGCCTTTATCGCCACTAAGTAGGTCTTGATATAAGACCTCACTAGTGTACGGTCAGATTCGGAGCGACTGGCCCTCCAACTACTCTCTAGGCATCTTTTCCGGCGTTTGATATCTATATGTCTGGACCTTTGACCAATGGCATCAGATCTTGATATTTCTATAGCTGCCTTATTATCTTCATATATGACAAATGGTAGTATTGGATTTTTCCAAATATCAGATAATAAATCATTAAACCACACTAAATTATTTGAGGCTTTAGATAAACAGACGTATTCTGCCTCTGTTGTGGAAGTCGCTACTAAATCTTGCTTCCCAGTGTACCAGAATATTGGGCAATCATTTAAAAATAATACATAACCTGAGGTGCTCTTTCTACATTTGATATCACCTGCCCAGTCTGCATCAGCGTAACTGGTGATAATAGGTTCTTTAATATTATTGGGTTCTAAGAGTAGGCAGAAATCTATGCTGTGTTTTAGATATCTTAGTATTCGTTTAACTGCTTCCCAATGATACATAAGTGGCTTACTTACATGTCTAGATAATAAATTAAGTGGTAGAGCTATATCAGGCCTGGTCCAATTAGATATATACAAGAGAGAACCAATAATTGATCTATACAATGTATTGTTCTCGAACTCAGGTGAAGATTCATCCATATTCCTTAAAAAATCAATCTGCATAGGAGTATCGCAAGGCTTGGCATCTCTTAAATTGCATTTTTCCAGAAGTTCTATAATTTTATCTCTCTGGGATAGTTTGAATCCCTTTCTTGTCTTATTGATTTGAACTCCAAGGTATTTGTTTACCCTTCCTAGCGACTTTAAAGAGAAATGTTCACTTAGCTTGGATACAAATAAGTCTTTCTTTTCTTTATGTTTGCCTATATACAAAATATCATCCACATAGATTAACACAAATTCTAATGATTCACCTTCCTTTCTAACAAAAAAGCAATTGTCTGCAGTTGTGGCTTTGAAATTCATATTTTTAAGCACGCTGACTAGACATTCATACCAACGCTTGCCAGATTGTTTTAATCCGTACAAGCTTTTGTTAAGTAACCAGGTCTCATTTCTATTTGTACATTGGCTATGAGGTGCCTTTACATATATCTCTTTGTCGAGCTTTGCATGTAAGTATGCAGTCTGCACATCATATTGAAAGACATCAAGATTGAGTATAGCCGCTATGACTAAAGCTGTCTTAACACTTTCAGTTCTTACAGTGGGAGAGTATGTGTCAGTGTAATCCTCAGGATATTTTTGAGCATAACCTTGTGCGACTAATCTAGCTTTATATAGTTTATTACCCTCTTCTAAATCTTTGATTTTGAATATCCACCTGGTGCCTATAATTGTCTTGTTCTTAGGGGCAGGGACTGGTGTAAATACACCTAATTCATGCAAGCTGTTCATTTCTTTTGTTATGGCTAATTCCCATTTTTCTCTTTCATCCATGGAAAGTTTTAACACTTCCTCGTATGTGTTGGGTGTTGGTGTTTCGTCATTCACACACATTATATAATCCTTATACTTATTAGGTAATTGTTTTCTGTTACACCTTATTGTTCTTATTGGAATGCTCTCATTATCGTGTAGATACCTTGCTTCCTTTTTGGTTAATGAATCTGTTTTTATCCTGGTATGGTTACCTGTCCATGTTTTGTTTTTGTCATCATGTGAGTTATGTTCATGTTTCTCTCTTTCTATTCTGTCTTGTTGTTTAATGTTGGGTTTTGTATTTTGGATTATCTCGTTAAGATGTATCTTAGACCAGTTGGCCTGTTCATGAAACACTGCTGTTCTTGAGACTATGAATTTGTTATTACTGTCAATGAATCTATATCCTTTTGTGCCTGTTTCGTATCCCATGAATCTGAGCCTTCTGGATACATTATCTCCCTTACGTCTTAATTGTTTTGGTATGTGTACGTCTGCTGTAACTCCAAATATGTGCATGTGTGATATTTTTGGTTTCCTATTGTACATTACTTCGTATGGTGTTTTATTTAGGATGCTAGACCAGGTCCTATTTTGGGTATAGTTTGAATATAGTAATGCTTCTGACCAGAATTGTTTTCCTAAACCAGCATCTTTTAATGTACATCTAATCATGGTTTGCAGTGTCGAGTTCTTTCGTTCTGCTGTACCATTCTGAAAAGGAGAAAATGGGCTAGTTGTGAAGTGTAGCATTCCTTTGTCTTTTAACCATTGTGAGAATTCTTTTGACATGAATTCGGATCCCCTATCTGTCATGATTTGTTTTATTTTGATATTG
This sequence comes from Pituophis catenifer annectens, assembly GCF_029215685.1. Taxonomy (NCBI): domain Eukaryota; kingdom Metazoa; phylum Chordata; class Lepidosauria; order Squamata; family Colubridae; genus Pituophis; species Pituophis catenifer. The sequence goes on along the minus strand of NW_027256902.1, from coordinate 106,062 downwards.
TGTTGTGTTTCTACACGTTTGTAAAATTCTTTGAATTTTTGGAAAGTTTCATCTTTGTGTTTTAAAGTATAAACAAATCCATAACGGCTATAGTCGTCTACAATAGTTAGGAAATATCTTTTTTTGTAAGTGATGGATGGTGTTAATGGACCAACCAGATCCATATGTACCAGATCAAAAATTTGGTTAGAGGTCCTTGTTGCCCTCTTTGGTTTTGGGTTAGTTCTGAGTTTTGAGGATTTACATACTGAGCATTCCAAATAGTTTTTACAATCCTTTATTTTGACGCCATCAGCATGTTCAATCATTTTTTGTATTACAGGGAAACTTGCATGTCCCAATTTTCTATGCAACATGTGTGCGCATTCATCATGAATTGGTTTGCCTATATTGGGCCTTTTGTTATTGTGTGTATCACTAGTGGGTGTGTCTTTGTGGTTACAGTGTGTATTGGGTCCTTCATTGTCATTGTTGTTACTATGTTCACTGTCTATGTTAATGTCATCATCAGTGTTTGTATTGATGTTATGCAACCATTTATCTTCTGTTACAAGGAAGGGTAGGCCCCCTTCGATAATTACACTATTCAATTTAGTCCCATCCTTTTCTAGTATTGCTTTTCCCCCAGAGAAGATTATATTTATGTTGAAATCTTGGCTTAATTTCATTGCACTAAGTATGTTATGTGATATTTCTGGTATCAACAATACCCCCTCTACTTTACCTAAACCAGGTATATTTACATCTCCTTTCCCTATGACTTGAACATTTTCTTGATTGGCTACTCTTATCATAAATTTATCATTTGTGAATGAAGACAGTATTTTCTTGTTATTTGTTGTGTGATTAGTCGCCCCTGAATCTATGAGCCAAGTATTGTTTTTTGATTTTTGTGTGATGACATCGTTATTTATTTATTTATTTATTTATTTATTTATTTATTAAATTTTTATACCGCCCCCTCTCCCGAAGGACTCGGGGCGGTGAACAGCCAAAATTAAAAACACACAATACAAATATTAAAATACATTAAAACAGAATTAAATTATCTTAGGCTTCTCCAATTTAAAACCCCATTACCCATAAAATTCACCAATTAAAAATTTTTAACCCAGCCCGGCTTGCTGAAATAAAAACGTCTTCAGGGCCCGGCGGAAGGTCCGGAGATCCGGGATTAGTCGTATCCCTGGGGGCAGCTCATTCCAGAGGGCGGGTGCCCCCACAGAGAAGGCTCTTCCCCGGGGGGTCGCCAGCCGACATTGCCTGACAGACGGCACCCTGAGGAGACCCTCTCTGTGGGAGCGTGTTGGCCGGTGGGAGGTTATCGGAGGCAGAAGGTGGTCTCGTAAATAACTGGGTCCTAAGCCATGGAGCGCTTTGAAGATGAGAACCAACACCTTGAAGCGCACTCGGAAGACCACTGGAAGCCAATGCAGCTCGCGCAGGAGAGGTGTCACGTGGGAGCGCCAAGCCGCCCCCATAAGTACCCGCGCGGCCGCATTCTGCACCAGTTGGAGCCTCCGAGTGCTCCTCAAGGGGAGCCCCATGTAGAGAGCATTACAGTAGTCAAGGCGGGAAGTAACGAGGGCATGAGTGACCGTGCATAGGGAGTCCCGATCCAGAAAGGGGCGCAACTGGCGTATCAGGCGGACCTGATAGAAAGCCCCCCTGGCCACGGCCGTCAAATGCTCTTCTAAGGACAGCCGTGCGTCCAGGAGGACACCCAAGTTACGCACCCTCTCCGTGGGGGCCAATGTTTATCTAATCCATTTAATGATCCTGATTTTCTGTCCCTTGAATTATCCCTATCCTTTCTGCGTTCTCTGTAGTTTGGGGAGTCTCTATATCTGTATCTATCAATAGATGATTGCCTGTCTTGATATCTACCCCTATAATCACGGTTTTGTCTTTCCCTATGAAACATGGGGCAATCTCCCTTAGAGTGTTTTCTGGATCCACAATTGTAACATTCAATTGTTTTTTGGTGATTCTCCTGGAAGGCTACTCCTTTTGCCTGTCTGTGTTCTGTGTATGCATTGTATCTACTTTTCCTCAAATTATCTTCAGCTATTAACTTATTTGACAGACTTTCTATGGATAAGTATCCTAGATTGATTGAGTCTAAATGTGATATGTAGTTATCCCATGATGAATCTAATGAGTTAAGGATAACGCTTTTCATTGTCTGTTCTGATATTATTTCTCCTCTTAGATGTAATTCTGCTCTGGTTTTGTTTAAGGATATTAAATGTTCACTTATGGTGGTTCCAGATCTTAATTTGGCTGAAAAGAAATCTTTAGACATTCTAGTGGTTGTTGCTACACTTTCACTATGAAATAATTTAAACATGCATTGAATTATTTCAGAAACAGTAAGATTATGCTTAATACTGTAGTACATGGCAGGTGATATGCTAGAAATTATTAAATAGAATGCTCTGTGATGCAGGCAGTCCATTTTTAGAGTCCAAGGTCTTTTGGGAGGATTGGTTATAAAAAATAATAAATTTTCTTTCATAAAGACAATCTGAATTTGTTGACACCATTCCTGTAAATTGATGCCATCAATTCTAAGTTTTGGGAAATCACTAGGTAGATTCCCTATATTACTATTTCCACTACTTACAACTGTGGGTAGTCCATGGTCCTGTAGATGTTGAAAATTGCAGAATGGTGTGGGTATTCTGCTGATGAGCTTGAAAGGTTCTTCTTTTTCATAAAGTTCATTGTAGTTCTCTGTGTTCATCTGCGCATGCGCGTTGGTCATTTCTCTGCTGAAGCCGCTGGGAGAGGTTCTCTTTGCTGTAGCTCCCTCGTAGTGCTCTCCTTCTGATGATTCGGTCTCCGGCTCGATCTTGGGTGTTCTGCTGGCAGCTGTGGTTCGTCTCTTTTCTTTGGAGCTTTCTTGCTTGGGGTATTTTGTTCTTTGGATCGTTTGTGGTGTGGGGGAAATTTCGATTTCTTGTTCGGTGGATGATTCTTCTGTATCTGTTTCTGACTCTTCAGAAGAATAAATATAATTTTTGCTATTTTTTGTGTTTTTTCGCGCCAGAGTTTTTGAATGGTGCATTCTGATTGGTTCAGCTGTGTTCATTTCTGTGGCCGGTTGAAGAGAAGATGGCTGCCTTTCAAAATTTTGAGCGGGACCTCTGGTCTTGCTTCTGGTTATTTTTTCTTTCGTTGTAGGTTCGCTCACCATTTTTGTATTTTCGGGTTTGGCTTTTTCAATTTCTTTTTCTCTCGCTGCTCCGTTTTCTTCCAAGAAGTCTCGGAGTTCCGCGATGAGTTTGTGGTCATCTTTTTTACTTTTTATTAGCCTCAGTATCTCCGATCTGAGGTCTTTGTCTTTTATTTCGTTTTCTTTCTTAGGCATGTTGGATTTTATTGAGTCAGTTCAACCATCGACTGCTACCAGTTTGTTATAATATTTTGAGGATCAGACTCAATGATGAATTCAGAAGCAATTTCTTCAGTTAAAGGAGAGTTTATTCATAATAGGCATTCTACTTATTCTGTCAGATTTACAGTGAGAAGCAAACGTGAGGTGAATGCACTCTCTATTTATATCAAAGGGGAGGAGTCAAGGAAGGGGGTGATTACACATGAATACATTAAAGGAGGAGGAATAAATTAACTCTTAATATCCTGTACATATATACATATCTCTTGTTATAGAATAAGGCATTTACTTATGACAATACCAGCACCCCTAAGTCTAAAGAGCGCTTCTTGCAACATTGTCTGTTAGGTTCTAACTTGCAGCTGGTGAAATGGATTGCCAAATTTGCAGTAAAGTTGATGGAAAAAAGGACAAAGTTGGTGCAGCAGAATGTGGTAGATTGTAGGAAAGATCATTTGATCTAATAATGTAATTTTAATAGTAGTTTTAAGACTGATTGGGTAGATGCAAGGGTGACATTATAATATAATTTTAATCATATTTAATTTGTATCTCAAATGATTGTATTTTATTCCAATTTCATTTTAGATCGTATTTTATTCTAATTTCATTTTAAATCATGTGTTATTCCAATTTCATTTAAACTGTTTTACCAAACTTTTGTAATGACTTGTTTCTGGAACTCTGCACTTTGATATGGCCCAAGGGCTAATCAATCAATCAATCAATAAAAATATTGCAACCCTTGTTATTCAGTCTGGATATTAATGCCTTACCAGGACTAAGAAAGGATTCTAATGCACATGTCTAAAGTGCTAAATTATTTATTTATTTAGCAGATGGGAAAGGTATAATTAGCCAGGAGACTACAGTGTTAGTACATACTATTTGTTTCAGCACCGAGGAGTGCTAGTCCATTTAGTTTGTGCTCGTGAGCTTCTCCAGGGTGCACCAGAAGGATGAACTAGCTCTGCACCAGAAAGACGAGAGGCGTCCTGTGGCATCATCCAGGCTATCAGCCCCGGATCCATTTTGAATCTTCAGGGCTGCCACAGCGGAGAGGCCTGCGATGGGAATCAGGGGAGGGAGAAAGGGGGTGAAGCCAGAGAATAGTCACCACAACGTTCCTTTCCCGTGGGACCAAGGACACTTGCTGACACCTGGGCAAGCGTTCCTGAACTCTGGGTGACTTGGGGATCAGGACCCTGATTGGTACAGGTGAGGGCTTGACAGTGGACAGGGGCAGGGATTGAGTTTAGTGTAGGGGTTGGGCAAACGCAGGAATTCAGATTCGGGTTTTCCCAGATGTGCCAATATGACTTCTCTAATAAAGGAACTTGTTAAGTATTGACTAGACGAGCGCAGGAACCCATCAGGAGTGAGTAGCTGGAGCAGGAAAATTAAAAGCACGTCAGTGGCTGAAGCCGCGGACAGCTCCGTTTAAAAGGTGCTGCCGCGGCTCGCATTGCTATTGCTGTACTGGAGCCGAATAAAACTATTTAAACTGCCGAACGTGTCCTGCCTCCTCTGTCTGCAACCATTACTCAACACTGGCGACGAAGGTGGGATCTCAGAAGGACAATAGGACACTAGGCTGCTGAAACCTCCACGTGGCAATCAATGGTCATCGAAAATACAACAGCCAGCGCAAGATGTCTTCAATAATTCCACCCACACTGTTCAACCCGGCGGGAGAAGACTGAGAATCGTACATGGAGCGATTCCACATGTTCCTGGAAGCAAACGACTTGCTGAGCCTGTCGGAACAGAGGAAAAGGGCGCTATTCCTCTCGCACTGTGGAGCCGCTGTTTTTAAAATGGCGAAAGCTTTAGCCTGTCCGGCAGAACTGAGAACTATGACCTGGCCGACACTCCAGGGCATCCTGAAAGCACACTACGCACCCCAAGCCTCATCCCTTGTGAGACGGCACGAGTTCTACAGGAGAGACCAAAGGGAGGGAGAATCAATAAGCGAAGTTGTGGCAACTTTACGCGAAATAGCCACCGCTTGTGAATTCTCCAACCTGGACAAGGCAATGAGAGATCGGTTGGTATTGGGACTGAGGGATCTCACCCTGCAAAGCCAACTACTTGCTAAACCCAGGATAACTTTCCAAGAGGCTGTGGAAGAAGCGACTGCAACCGAAGCATCCCGAAAGTCTGCAGCCGCAATGAAAAAAATGAATAAAGGGCCGCAAGGGAAGGAAGAATCCTCAATCCACTATGAGGATGTAGAAAGTGATGCTGGGGAAGATAGTTCAATAGAGGAGACAATTGACTTCTGCTGTCCTTCAACATGGCCTCTTGTCTCCAGAGATTGCTGGGAAGCTCACCCAGAGTTATGGAGTTTGGGGCCACTTGAAGTCAATGCCGTTGAACTCTCCTGTTGCCTGTCTTCTAATGCCAAGGAGGCCATCAGTGCCCTTGAACTCTGCCCAAGGTTAAGAGTGGGGCCTGTTTGGGATTCTGTTTTATATCAGAATCCCATATATCGATCCTCATTGCAGCTGACTTTAAAATTGCTCATTTCCCATCTTTTTCTAGCAATATTAAATTTTGGATAACAGCTCATTAAGAAGCAGGAAAGTGACAACTTGTGGAGTATATTGTTGAGCAAATAGGCAGAAAATTATAAAGTGGATGGAAGTTTTTAATTTTTTTTCTTGTCATTTTCAGGTTCATATAATGCACTAAGATTCTTTATATTTGACCTTTCTTAGTTTATTAAATAAAGAATGGACTGTAAGGTCTGCAGCTGAGATCTATTATCTATCTATCTATCTATCTATCTATCTATCTATCTATCTATCTATCTATCTATCTAATTATTCAATTTATTGGCCACCCATCTTATCATCTACAAAGATGGTGGTGAGGCCCACAGTGTGGTGGTTGGTGCAACCTGATTTCTAGCAACATGATTTTTGGAGATCTGGTGGGGCTTCCTCTGTTGTGGGGATGTACTTGGTGGGGGGAGGGACCCCTTTGACCTTCCCATCTCTGAGGCTGAGACTTTCTATACCCAAAATCCTCCAAGGGTTTGAAGGGGCTGTTGGAACTCCTTCCTTCCTGCTTTCTTTGGATCGATTGTTCAGGGATCGGGTGTCTTCACTGGGGGTGAGAGGACATTAATGTGGACTTCCTGGCCTAGAAGGGGGAACTGGGGGGCTGAGTGAGGAGGGGGAACTGAAGGGACAGGCAGGTCCATCCTGACAGGGAAGAACAGAGGAGGGCCCATATCCCACGTCCACCACTTGGAAGTTCTCCCACTCAACTCAGATTCTGCTCTCAGGGCCTGGAGGCCAGATCCTGGGTGGCTCCAGGTTCAAGCTGTGGCTTTTCAATGCCAGGTTGATGTGCCATTAGACTCTGTTCTCCTCCAGGATGTTCCCAGCCATGTCTTACCGAAGCCGGGTTCTGCCCAGAGGGGAGGAAGCCCCTTCTCGGTCAGGAATGAGCCCACCCCAATGCCTGACTTTGTCCCAGGGGAGGCCCCAGAGGAGGGGAGGAGGGGGGGCTGTTGTCGTCCAGAGTTTCTTATGGGCTTTGAGGAGGCTCCACATGGACCTCTGGTTTGTCTCAGGGGGGCTGCGAGGACCCCGGCCTGGTCAAGTGTGTGGTGTGAATGTGGTCCTTGCGAGAAGAAAAGTGTCCCCAATACAGATAGTCCTCTATTTACGACCACAATTGAGCCCAAAATTTCTACTGTTAAGTGAGACAATTGTTAGTTTTCCCCCATTTTATGACCTTTCTTGCCACAGTCGTTAAGTGGATCACTGCAGTTCTTAAATTAGTAGCCCGGTTGTTAAGTGAATCTGGTTTCCCCATTGACTTTGCTCGTGAGACGGTCGCAAAAGGGGTCACGTGACCCTGGGACACAGCCATAACGGTCATAAACATGAATCAGTGGCCAAACATCTGGATTCTGATCACGTGACCCTGGGGATGCTGCAAAGGTTGTAACTGTGGAAAACGGTCATAACTCACATTTTTCAGGGCTGTTGTAACTTTGGTCGCTAAATGAACTGTCATAAGTCGAGGACTCCCTGTGTATCCTCTTGTTCAGCTTCTCTCCAATGAATTAAGATCCTTTGGAGTTCCCATAATCCACCGACTCCTCGGCCAACAGGTTCAGCCTCAGGAAACAAACCATGGTTAAAAGTTGCAAATGTGAATGTGGCCATAGGGGAAGGGACCGGGTTAAGTGGGCTGCCTGGATCTCACCAGAGTCAGTTGGGTGTGGTGGTTGTTAAATCCCAGGGGACCCTGAGTTCTAGTCCTGCCTCGGGCACCAAGCCAGCTAAGAGACTCTGGGCCAGCCACTCTCTCAGAGCCCTGGGAAAGAGGCAATGGCAACCACTTCTGAGCAACCTTGCGGAGATCTGGGAGGCTCTCTGACCACCTCCACACCCAGCTGGCTGAGGCTGAGGGGCCTCCCTGCGCCTGGCTTCCTCCTTGCCAGTCGAGCGGCCTCCAACGGGGTGAATGTGGACAGAGTTTTGCAGGTGGCTGTGCTGTGAGGAGGGGGCACACAGGCGTCCTGCAGGGCCAAGGGGTCTGTTATGTACTGGGCATACTCCAATGTTTAGGCCCCCTGTTGGAACGAATATATATGGGAACGTGTTGTGATTGGTTGACCTAGCTGACAGGGGAGTATATAAGAGCTGTCAAGAAGGGCTCGGGTGTTCGTTCGCATGTATATGTTAATTGGTTAGGTTGTCAGTTCTAGTTAATAAAAGAGTTACCTCAGCTGTTCATGAGTTGTCAAATATAAATGAATACAGTATTTATTACTGGCGACGAGGATGGGATAGCGGACCCAGCGGAAGAGACGCAATCGAGGACAGCAGCCTGAGGTAACCTCTGAGGTAACAGTGAAACGAAGCAGATATAAGACCATGGCGGCACAACAGATGTTTCCCCCATTTGACCAAGGCAAAGAGACATGGGATGCTTATATTGCCAGATTTGAATGTTTTTTAATTGCCAATGACTATACTAATCTCTCGGCTGAGAGGAAGAGGGCATATTTCCTCAGTTTTTGTGGCCCTGAAATGTTCAACACAGCTATGACCCTTATGGCCCCTCAATCAATTCATGCCGGTACGTGGGAGGATTTTCTGGCCAAACTTAAAAGACACTATGCACCTGCACCCTCCCGAATCGCCCGCAGACAACATTTCTATCACCGTGACCAAGCCCCAGGTGAATCGATTAATCAATATGTCGCGGCGTTGCGAAGGGCTGCCCGTCACTGCCAATTTGACAACCTAGATGACTACTTGTTAGACCGCCTTGTGAGTGGCGTGCGCGATAGGAACTTGAAGCAGCGTTTGATCGCCAATGCTGACCTCACATTTCAAGAGGCTTTACGGGAGGCATGTGCCGCGGAATTAGCTACCCTATCCATTGCCGAACTACCCCGTGGCCAGACCGCTCCCAGTTCTGAGACTGGCGCGAACTCAGCTAATGAAATTGTGACTGAAAGGTATTCTGACTCAGAAGAAGAGGAAGGCGAGGTTTGCCAAGTTAAAGGGACTAAGGCTAGGCAAGTGAGGGAGAGGAACAAAACTGATGGATTCCCCGGGTGTTACAGTTGCGGGGGACAGCACGTTCGTGCGTCATGCCGTTGGAGAGACGCTGTCTGTAGGCTCTGTGGGCGGCGAGGACATATTGCCAGGGTGTGTCGCTCGGCGCAGCCGCAGAACAACTCGCGTTCACCTGCTGAAAACAACGCGCCACGCCGTTCCGGCTCGAGACCCGCGCATGCGCGCCAACGACAAGGATTTTCCGCCATCAATCGAGTGACGTCACGCCAGCGAGCGGTAAATCCAAAGATTACTCTGACAGTTCAGATAGAAGGGCGCCCGTGCAACATGGAAGTGGACACGGGATCCTCCACAACCATCGTATCGTGGAGCACGATCAAACGTCTAGTGCCGAAGCTGGCCAAGCGACACCTCAAACCTTGTTCTCTGCTGCTGAAGGACTACCAGGGCACCCTGATTCCGGTTGTGGGAACCGGTACCTTCAGAGTTACTTTTCGTGAATTTCAGGGTCGTCTCTCTTTAATAGTCGTTGATGGCCCATTACCTAGCTTACTCGGCCTGAATTGGTTCGCCGCCCTAGGCCTTACTATACAGGGCATTCACTCTATCCAATCATCTGAATTAGACCTCTTGGCGCGTGAATTCTTGTCTGTTTTTTCCGATTCGTTGGGCAAATACACTGGCACTCCCGTATCATTCAGCCTTGATCCTGCGGTTCCTCCAAAACGCCTTAAACCACGCCGGGTGCCTCTTGCATTACGACCGCGCGTAGACGAAGAACTGGACAAGCTTATTCATCAAGGCGTTTTAGAACCTGTAGATTACGCCCGTTGGGAAACCCCCACTGTCATCGCAATTAAAGCCAACGGCTCCATCCGCATCTGCGCTGACTACCGGGCAACGATTAATCACGCCCTGCAGGATCATGCCTATCCTGTCCCGGTAGTCCAGCATTTGCTGCATTCCCTGGGCCAGGGGTCAGTTTTCGCAAAGCTTGATCTATCCCAGGCATACCAGCAACTGCCTGTGGATGATCTCACCGCCGACGCACAGACCATCATCACACATCGTGGGGCTTTTCGTTGTCGCCGCCTACAGTTCGGTGTTTCGGTTGCTCCTGGGATTTTTCAAAGTCTTATGGAGCGGTTACTCTATGGAATCCCAGGGGTCGCCCCTTACTTTGATGACATCATCGTTTCAGCTGCCTCTGTCCCTCAACTACTGTCTCGTCTCCGACGCGTCCTCACAGTTTTTAAGCAGGCGGGGCTCACCGTTAAGAAGGACAAGTGTCTTGTTGCTGTGTCACAAGTGGAATTCCTCGGATTCCTTATCGACCGCCACGGCATCCACCCAACCCCCGCGAAGACTAAGGCCATCCTGGATGCTCCACCTCCAACTTCCAAAGCTGAACTTCAAGCCTTCCTCGGCTTATTAAACTTCTATGCCGTTTTTCTGCCACATAAGGCTTCTGTGGCTGAGCCCCTACACCGGTTGCTGGACCGTGGGGCTAAGTGGGTGTGGGATACCCGGGCTGAAACTGCTTTTGCCGCTGTTAAGCGTTTACTTGTGTCTAATGCTGTTCTTGTTCAATATTCTGCTACCCTCCCCTTGGTTCTTGCATGCGACGCCTCTCCCTATGGGGTGGGCGCAGTGTTAAGTCATACCTTCCCTGATGGCCGTGAAGCTCCTATTGCCTTCTATTCCCGCACCTTAGCCCCTGCAGAGAGGAACTATTCGCAATTAGACAAGGAGGCATTAGCCATTATCGCAGGGGTTAAGAGGTTTCACGATTACTTATATGGCCGGCATTTCTCCATTCTGACGGACCATAAACCCCTGTTAGGGTTGTTGGCCGGGGATCGTCAATCTCCACAGTTCCTATTGCCTAGGCTTACCCGTTGGTCTGTTTTCCTATCTGCTTATTCCTATTCCCTTACATACGTGCCTGGAAAACATCTGGCACATGCAGACGCTCTGAGTCGCTGCCCCCTTAAATTGCTCCTCTGTGACCCAGCCCCAGTGTCATCCGTCCTCTTGATTGATGACTCCCCCCTGCCTGTCACTGCAGCGGACATTGCTTCGGCGTCCGCTAGGGATAAAGAGTTGTCCACGGTTCTGAAATGGGTTCTCAGGGGGTGGCCTAGTGGTGAGTTGGGCCCCGAATGGAGACCGTATACTCTCAGGAAGTCTGAGCTTTCTACTCAAGAGGGCTGTCTACTCTGGGGACACAGGGTAATAGTCCCCGCCTCCCTGCGGGACTCAGTTCTGTCAACGTTACATATGGGCCATCCGGGGATTGTCCGGATGAAGGCCCTTGCACGCGCGTATCTCTGGTGGCCAAAATTGGATGACTGCATTTCAACGTGGGTTTCTACGTGCCGGGTGTGTCAAGAGTCCCGGCCAATGCCACCTAGAGGGGTGCCCAGGGAGTGGGAAGAACCGAGAGGACCCTGGTCCCGTGTGCACGTGGATTTTGCGGGGCCCATCCGCGGTCAGATGTTCTTGGTCCTGGTCGATGCTTTCTCCAAATGGGTCGAGGTGGTGGCCATGGCCACCACCTCCACAGAGGCACTCTGCCGTGTTTTGCGCACTCTGTTCGCAACCCACGGATTGCCGGATGAACTCGTGTCCGACAATGGCCCTCAATTGACCTCCACGGGGTTTGAAGTGTTCCTTGCAGGGTATGGGATTCGCCATTGCCTTATTTCTCCTTACCATCCGGCCAGTAATGGCCGGGCTGAAAGGGCAGTGAGGTCAACGAAAGAGGCGTTGGGGCGCATGGGAGCTAGCAACTGGCAATCAAAATTATCTGAGTATCTCCTTACGCAGCACTCCACTCCGTGTCCCCTGACCAATCGCAGCCCTGCGGAGCTTCTCATGGGCCGCCGTTTGCGTACGGTGCTGGACAGATTACATCCTGAATACACGCACCGTACTCCGTTACTCTCCAGCCGGGCCACTGGCAGGCTGGAGGAAGGGGACTTGGTTTATGCCCGTAACTATACGGGCCAGCCCTTATGGCTTCCTGGGGTTATAGCAGAGGTTACCGGCCCATGTTCGTATAAGATAGACATGGGGGATAATCGGATGTGGAGGCGGCATCTAGACCAGATACGGGTTAGGCACGACCCTAGAGCCAGGGGGACGGGGCCACGCGAGGTAGACACGGACATTAATCAGGATGATGAGGCCCCTACGACACAAGCCAATGCCCGCCTAAACCAAGCTCACCTGCCCTTGCTCCAAGAGTTGTCGGGGGACCGGCTGCCACAAGACCAGCAAATGGTAAGCAGCCAGAAGGATACAGCCTCGTTAAACGAAAGGCCATCTGCGGAGAGACAGACCCCTAGCTATGCCACCGAGACAAATAACGGGCAAACTCCTAGCTATGTCTCTGAACCAGATAACAACTTACCTGACTTGAGGAGTAACTGTCGTGGTACGGCACAGGAAATAAGCGAAGGTCAGGGTCAGCAAGCAGAACCAGTAGTCCCACGCCGCTCCAGTCGAGTCCGCCGTTGGCCGGGGCACCTGCGGGATTACGCATGTGCATTCTAGGGATAAAGGGGTGTTATGTACTGGGCATACTCCAATGTTTAGGCCCCCTGTTGGAACGAATATATATGGGAACGTGTTGTGATTGGTTGACCTAGCTGACAGGGGAGTATATAAGAGCTGTCAAGAAGGGCTCGGGTGTTCGTTCGCATGTATATGTTAATTGGTTAGGTTGTCAGTTCTAGTTAATAAAAGAGTTACCTCAGCTGTTCATGAGTTGTCAAATATAAATGAATACAGTATTTATTAGGGTCTTTAGGAGGTCCTCCCCCCTCCTTAGTGAGGGAGGGGTGCTGGGGAAGAGGGAGGCAGGGGGAGCCCCCCACCCCATTTGGTCTGGGCAGCTCAGGTGCTGTCAGAAAGCTCTCCTCTGAGGGAGGGGCCCTCCTTGGGGCTGTCTGGGAGGGAGAGGGGCTCTGACATCACAGGTGGGGACAGGTGGCCCTCCTAGGTGAGCCCTGGGCACCTGCAGGCCAGGTGAGGCTGGTGGAGTCTAGTAGGGAAATGCAGTCAGCTGCCAGTTTCCCCCTGGGGCAGCCAGGTGCTTCTTCCTCCTGCTCTGGGAAGTGGGGCACCCCATAGGGAGGGGGTCCCTCTGGCCTTGCAGGGAAGGGCTGAGGTGGGGGAAGTGAGGTGGGGGGGTCGAAGTCTGGTTTGCTAGCTTTGGATCTGGCAGGTGGGTGTTGTTCCCCCAGGGGTCAGAGGTTGTGTGAAGAGGAACCAGCTTGGTCCTGGCCAGAATATTTATTTATTTATTTATTTATTTATTTATTTATTTATTTATTTATTTATTTATTTATTTAATTTCTATACCGCCCTTCTCCAGAATATTTATTTATTTATTTATTTATTTTATTTCTATACCGCCCTTCTCCCAAAGGACTCAGGGCAGTGTACAACCTGATTAAAAGCACAAAGACAGACAAAATTTAAAAATAATTAAAATTATTAAATAATTGGCTCAATTATAAAACCCCCAAATTTAAAATCCGGCTGAGGCAGGAGCAGAGCTTCTTGGGAGATTAAACTGGGCTTTCGAGGCCTCTTGGGGGATCAGGATTGGATCTGGACCTCCTCAGCCAAGCCCAGCACTGCCCTGACCCCTTCCGTCCCCTTTGCAGGACCCCACAGCGGAGCCCTTTCAGGAGTGATGTCTGAATGTCTCACCAGGTGGTTGATTAACTGAGCTGAGTGACCAAATTCCTTTAACCATCATGGAAGGGTGGATTGGGAAGGAACCCTCTTTCCTGGGCTGACTTGAGTGGGCCACAGCTGATGTTAAGGGCATCCAGATGTTTCCAGGCTTTCCAGGACAGCTGGGTGCATCTGAGCTGGGCATTGCCCACAGTCAGTCCTGAATCTTGTCTGGGAGCGCAAAGGAGTTGGGTTCTAGAGGGAACCAATCTCAAAGCGGCCTCCTTCTCCCTTCCATCCCCAAAGGAGCCTCTGAGGACCAGGGGTCTCGTCCTTGGTCGCCCATGAAGCCCCTGAAAATATGGACTGAGAGTTTGAAATAAGTGGACTCCATTTCACACATTTGGGTGCCTGGGAACTTTCCCCCATCCTGTGTCCATGTGTGAAGCAGGTCATCACGCTAACCTGGCATCTGATTGATGCATTTTGCTATGGCCCCTTATGCCAATGTAGCAGTTCTCCTTCATGAACCTGGATTAAGGATGTTGTATGAACTCCCCTAGATTCACCAGCAACAAGCTATGGGATGATGGCCAATGCAGTCTGTTTGCACACAGGATGGAAAACGTTTTATAGGATCTGCTTTTGGCTTTGGGGTTTTCCACAACCCACTGCAATACATTGTTTAGCCCATTGTGTGAACCAATTCCAGGTTTGGCATTCAGGCAATAGAGTTGGGCTAATGGGAGAGAGAAAGAAATGAATCCTTGTGGCTGGAGGGGGTCCGTGATTTGCCACAATGTCTGGACAAAGCTTGGCAGAGGCTTGCAGAGATCTCTCCATGGGTGTTCAGAGCACGGGTGAAATCTACTTACCTTCCCTACCAGTTCGGAAGCGAGCGCTCTGAGCACTCATGCATCACGTGTCTGCTTGGTCCCTCTGCACATGCGCAAAGCCTTCTGTGCATGCACAGAGGGTCAAAAACAGGTTACTTCCTGGTTAAAACCAGGAAGTAACGACATTCAGGTGGGTGGGCAAAGCCTCGTGCTGCCACCATTACCATATCTCCGAACCACACGCCGCCACCGCTACCATTTCAGCCGAACCGGTCCGAACCAGTAGCATTTCACCCCTGGTTCAGAAGATTAACTGGTGACTTTGATGCTCTTTCTCCTGCTTGGAACCTCACAGATGCTTTTGGATGCTGGTTTCCAGTATTCCCAGTTAGGCCAGGCCTAAGAATACTGGAGTTGCTGGGTGTTTATGAAGCCAAATTTAAAAGGGGAATGTGGTTATTGCCCTCACTGGGTTGGCTTCAGCTCTCTCTCCTGCCAAGCGTTGGGAGAAATAATGGGCGCTGCTTGCTTTAAAGAATCTTTTTCCAAGTCCAAGTTCCAGGTTTCCCATAATCCTCAGCCACAGCTATGCCGTTAGCAGAGACAGTTAGATTTTTTTAACTCTGCAAAGTTCGAAAAACTAGTTTTTCATTAAAGTTGATTTTGTTCTTGGAGTCTGGCCACACTATTGCATCAGCCTTTTTGGGCGATGCCCTTGAGCATTAGCTTTCAAAATAAAGTAAATTTTGGTTCCAACTCAGCTGGCAGCTATTTCAGATCTATGATATACTCCGGCATTAACTGGCCCCTGGAGTTTTGTCTTTCATCACTATTCAAACAAATATCAGATTTATTTATTTCTTCAGCCACAGGTGCCAGGTATTCCCTCTGGGGCCACTTTCAAGCATGGAAACCTCAAACCTCTCAATTCTAGATGACAGGGTTAATTCCATTTCTGCCCCTGTTATTATGAATCACATGGGGATTATTTCCCTTTCATTTCCCTCCAGAGAATTTCCCAACAATCTCTGACAGCAAGAACTAGCTGATTTGTCCAGGGATCCCTCCTGAGAGGGAGAATTATGGTAAAAGTTTCAGCTCTGCTCTTTGGCCGAATCCTCCAGGGGAGACTTTGGGCAGAGAAATATGGAGTTTTGTGACAGGCAGAGTCTGTGCTCTTGAATGTATATCTCTCTCCTTTCCAGGTGAAGCTGAGTGTTTCTTTGTGTTGAGAAAAAGCAACTGGAGATTCCACCTTGTGAGAGTCCTTTGAATTCTTCTAAATCTTCTTTAGAAACGGGAAAGAGATTGATTGATTCACCCCATGAATTATGGACCTCCTACTTCTGCTTCTGATGCTGCTTTTGTCCCATCCAGTCTCTGGGAAGCTGAGAATGAAGTGCCTGCTGAGTTTGGAGAATCACGATGGAAAACAACCACAGAGCTTTTATAGGCCAGGAGACTATCTCATTGGTATAGTCACCACTGAAGAGGAAATATTGCTTAAAAAGTTGCTTTTCAATGTGGCTCCTTCTCTTCAGTTTGTTTTCCATGATCCGTAAGTCATTCAGGCTGATGGAGTTGCAGTCCCTCTATTCTAACACTCTTCTTCTTTTCTGTTTTTTATTTTTCATTTATTCCTATATTGGGGGATGTGTCTAATTTCCTGAATGATTTTGATTTCCATGGCTTCTCTCTTTTGTCTGATTTTGTCTCAAAAAGGGGTCTGAAAAAAAGCTGAAAGAGCTGCAGATTATTTTCCTCTCTCTGTTCAATCCTTAATTTATCACTTGAATAATGAATTTCATTCAAAGTCGTGGTGGAACCAGTTTTAGTTGCTGTATCTCAGCCCGTTTCCATATTTGTGTAACTGATCATTGGTTTTGGATCAATGTTGGCCTAAGGCTCAGTAGGCTTGTGAATGATTCTATATTAAAAGAAGTATTTGTTGTTGCTTTTGATTATAATATTTTTTTACAATAGGAATTCTTATGATTTTTTATATGGCTTACAATACATTTTCACTATTCAATTGGTCAACAAGAATTCCCAGCTCCTGCACAACCTCACACTTGGCTACAACATCCACGACAACCATTTGAGCTCTTTCCGCACTTCAGATGCCTTGCTGGACATGATCTCCACTGGAGAAGCCAATGTCCCCAACTACAGCTGTGGGAGGAAAGACAACCTTTTGACCCTTATTGATGGAGCTAGAAGGGGCATCTCCATCCAGATGTCAACATTAGGAGGCACCTACAAAGTCCCACAGGTTTGTGTGTGTGTTTCTCCTTCTGGTAAAGTGAGGGGTGGGTGGTGGTGGGTGATCAATAGATGCAATCATGTCTTCTCCATGGAATGCAAGAGTTGCTTTTCTCCATATTAGCAAAAACGTCAATATTTTACCCCATTATGTTCATGTTGAGATTAATCATAAAAGGCCTGAAATGCAAGCAATACATTCCCTGGAGAAGACATTCTACCAACTATTTAACTGATCAAAAAATATCCCTGGTTGTTGGGGCCTCTATTGGCATCTTCATTTTCATAGATAAATAATGCCTGCCGTATCCACTGCGATTGAAGCATTTTATTCATCTAAAAAGTGGAATAAAAAGGACTCTAGCAATTATAGGCCAAATAGACTAGCAGATATTGTGGCTAACATTTATGCCATGATCCTCTTAGTTAAACTTGAGAAAAATGCACTCTTTGCAGAAGAAGCAGAAGGTTTTAGGTAGAGTGAAAAGCAATATAGATTTTATAAGAAATAATGGATAAATTAATAATCTTATATTGGCAACAAAATTGTCCTGAAATATCTAATCTATATCAGTGAGGTAAAACAAGGTTTGCTGCTTTCTAGATGTTAGTGCAGCATTTGACTCAATAAACAGAGAAATATGATGGAGAAAATGGATGGCCCTCAAAATGGAGCTCAGCCTGTTGGCCCTGATCCAAGCCCTTGTTTGAGAGGGAGGTTTGGGCTCAATGGAGCCATGAGAAGAAGGATCTATGCTTACCAAGGGGGAAGGGAAAGGTGCATATTTGAACCCTTGTTCTTCAGTCTAGATATGAATGACTTACTAGGACTAATGCAGGATCAAAAAACAGATCATAAATAAATGTTATTTCATTTGTTGACAAAACTGACTAAATTAGTGGACCAGTGAAATGCAGTGCATGTAGTATACAGTGCTTGGATTTCAGAAAGGCTTTGACAAAGTAAACCACAACCTATTTCTCGGAAAGCTGAAAATATGTGGGAGAGACAGCATCACCCCCAGATGGAGTCAGCCTGTGGTCCTCAATGGAACTACGTCTGCATGGAGGGAAACAAGCAGTGGGGGACCCCAAGGTTACATTTTAGGCCCAGTTCTCTTCAACATCTTCATGAATGATTTGGATGAGAGGAGAAATGGGGAAATCATCAAATTTGAAGACAACACTAAAGTGGCAGGAATAGCCAACACCCCAGAAGATAGGCTGAAGATCCAGATGGATCTAGGTAGACTTGAACCCTGGGCCTATCTAACAAACTGTAATTCATTGTAGAGAAAGTAAGGTTTTATACCTAGGCTAGAAAAACCAAATGTCCACTTACAGATGAGGTGAAACCTGGCTCCATAGCAGTTACTGTGAGAGGATATTGGAGTGAAAGTGGACAATCACATAAATATGAGCCAGCAATCTGTGGCAGCAGCCAAAAAAGCCATTGCAATTCTAGGTTGCATTAACAGAGGGATAAAATCAAGATCACATGAATTATTGGTACTGCTTCATAATGCCTTGGCAAGACCACACTTGGAATAGTGCATCCAGTTTTAGTCTCCATATTATAAAGAAGATGTAGAGACTCTGGAAAGAGTGCAGAAAAGATGATTAAGGGCCTGGAGACTAAAACATATGAGGAACAGTTGGAGGAATTCAGGATGTCTAGTCTAGTGAAAAGGACTAAGGGTGACATCATAGCAATGTACCAATATTTGGGGGGCTGCCACAGAGAAGAGGAGGTCCACCTATTTTCCAAAGTACTAGAAGGCAAGACAAGAAACAATGGATGGAAACTAATCAAGGAGAGAAACAACCTAGAACTAAGGAGAAATTTCCTAACGGTGAGGAATGGAACGTCTCCCCTTCAGAAATTGTGGGTGGTCCATCACTGGAGGCTTTTAAGAAGAGACTGGACAGCCACTTGTCTGGAATAGTATAGATAGATACAGATTAACAGAGTTGGAAGGGACCTTGTAGGTCATCTAGTCCAAGCAGACCCTACACCATTTCTGACAGATGACGGTCCAGCCTCTTCTTGAAAGCTTCCAGTGATGAAGCTCCCACAACTTCTGAAGGCAACTTTATCTCTTTATTTCCAGGTTGAATCTCTCCTTGTTCAGTTTCCATCCATTATTCCTTCTCCGGCCTTTGTCCGACCTTTGGGTGCTTTGGAAAACAGCTTGACCCCCTCCTCTCTGTGGCAGCCCCTCAAATATTGGAAGACTGCTATCATGTCTCCCCTGGTCCTTCTCTTCACTAGACCAGCCATGCCCAGTTCCTGCAACCGTTCATTGTATGCTTTAGCCTCCAGTCCCCTAATCCTCTTGGTTGCTCTTCTCTGCACTTTTTCTAGACTCTCAACATCTTTTTTATAGTGTGGTGACCAAAACTGGATGCAGGATTCTAGGTGTGGTCTTACTAAGGCTTTATAGGGTGGTATTAGTACCTCTCTTGATTTTGATTGCATCCCTCTGTTAATGCAATTTAGGATTGCATTGGCTTTTTTGGCTGCCGCTGCACATTCTTGACTCATATTTAATTGGTTGTCCACTAAGACTCCAGAATCCCTCTCACCTTTACTGCTATTAAGCCTGGTTTACTGCTTGAACAGGGGGTGGACTAGAGGACCTCCAAGGTCCCTTCCAACCCTTTTATTTTGTTATAAGTTCTGTTATAGGTACACATGTTTAGCCTGCTAAATTCCTATTGGAATATATTGATTTACACAGATAATGTGATATTATCATACTTAGACATTGGATTGTATAGACTTGGATTGTTTTGTCTTAATAATTATCTGATAATTTATAAAGAAGTTCAAAAGTTATGGTCTTTGTGAAATGACATCATAGCCATTAGAGCAAGTAACACCTTTCCTTACCTGGGGTTGTTTTCTCTGAGCCTGAATCTTGGCTCCCTCATCATCCAAGGAGCTCAGTTAGAGAAAGGGCAGGAGTGAAAGTGGTGCTTAGATGAAAACCTCATAGCTCTCCAGCTTCCTCAGCCCCAATTCTTAAAGTATACGAGGCCCAGTTTCCCCCATGTTCTTACATCAATCTGATGTTTGGGGCTTCAGAGAGAAACCACCAGCAGAACCAACCCAATCTCAGCCTCTGAGGAGGATCTTGGGGTGGGTAAAAGGACTCCAGCTGCTGCCCTCAGAGCTGATTTGGGAATTTCCACAACTTCTGCTTTGTCTAAATTCAGAAAATATGGGCATTGACATAAAATTTAATCTATGGAAACTGACAGACTCTGAAAATTGTGGCTGTTGGAACAGAGAAAACTTCAATGAAAGACCAATCTTGGATTATGCAACTGACAAATCTTATTAGGCTTTGAGGTCTGCCTGTTTCTTGTATAACTGGAGAAAGAAGTTAAAAAATTTCCTCCAGAAAGAATCTGGGATAGAGAAGCAAAAAAAGATGCAGCAATCCTCGAAAATTATAATAGGCCCTTTACTGGAATAGAATACTCCAATTGGCATTTGCACGTGTTAATCTAATTGTGATCAATTGTAGGGGTGATACAGTAATATGATTGACATTTTTATTGTTATTTAATTTGCTTATTATTTTCCATTATTATGATACAATCTTGCTAATATTCTGTCTTTAATATTTTAAACAATGTCTGATTAACAAACTATTCTAAAATATTCATGAGAATCAGGTTGGATTTATTAAAATCTAATATTTTGGACTTGATCTGATCCCAAATATAACACAGCATTCTTCATTTGTTTTTCAGATCAGTCGTACAATTGTTTCAAAGGCTCTGAGTGATAAAAGGAAATTCCCCTTTTTCCACCAAATTCTCCCCAAAGAAGGGATCCAGTACCCAGCAATTGTCCACCTGCTCCTCCATTTCAGATGGACCCTGATTGGCCTCTTTGCTTCAGACACAGAAAATGGAGAGAATTTCATGAGGATTTTTCCTCCTTTGCTTGTCAGGAGTGGAATTTGTGTTGTTATATCACAACTGTTCTCAACAACTGGATATACAGCATACCTCAGGGATTCCCTCTCTAAGTGGAGACAAGTCAACGTCTTTGTTCACTTCATAGAAAATGTTTCCATTTGGGGCAGAAATCTTCCTTTCCATTTAACGTTTATGCGTCTGCCAGGACCCATTGAAGGGAAAGTCTGGATCCTCACAAATTTTGCAGGGTATAGGATGAAGAAACGTAGACTTCTCAAATACATCCATAGTATTTGGAACTTTGCTTATCTTTTAAAAAAAAAGCCAAAAGATTCTGCCTTTGAACCCAATTTCTTTGTGGAAGAAAAGTTTCAAGATCCTTATTTCCGCTGTTCTCTTTCAAAGAACGTCTTTTCTGTCAAAGGCCGCAGAAGATGCACCCAGAAAGCCGCACTGGAGACCCAGAAAAAAGAGAACAGAAGATGGCTCACAAACAATTATCAATGTTACAGTATCATGAAGACTCTGACCCAGGCCTTGAATGCCGCTTATTCCTCCAGATGGAGGAGGAGAAGGAAGGAGGGAGAAAAGACTTTGGGGTCTCCAAGGCTGCAGCCGTGGCAGGTATGGGGTCCCAATATGGATCCATTAATCTTAGATCCTTTGGAGGAGGAATCCAGAGGAGAAGGAGGGGAACCATCTCAACAGATCTGTCCAATTCAATTACTCAGGGAATAATGGTTCCAAAGAGTAGATACCATGGCATTTTTATATTAAACTCTGCTAATTTGAAAATGCTGTATTCTTTATTAAAATGAATTCCTGTATTTGTGGGTTTGTGATGAGCATGGTGGAATTTCCCCTTTGTTCCGTCCCCACTGCAGGTGGGTCTGTGTGCAGCTCAACAGGCAGCTAAACCCCCCTCTTCTCCTCCAGTGAAAGGGAGCCTGGGGTGGATCTGGGTGTTTCATTGGGAGAAAAGTGCACGGAGAAACTGAGGAAATGCAAAGAGTGAGAGTCAAATATAAATAGGAGATAGGCAGCATTAACTAACAGCCAACAAAGAAGCAGCTGGAACCTCTCCAGCGATGCTCCGTGTGAGAGAAGGAGGCCTCCGGATGACCATGTGTCTCGGTCAAACCGGCTGCTTCCGTCTCCTCCAAAGGCTGAGAGAAAAGGGAGTCTGGCTTCAGACCATACAGTTAGGCTTATCTGCCCCCGGCCACCAGGTGGGGCTAGAGTAACAACTGCACAATAGTTACATGTTGTGGCATGACAACCTTTATAAATTTGGAGGAGACCCTGAGACCATCTAGCCCAACCCTTCCTCTCTGCAGGAATCCCAGTTAAAGCTTCTCTGACTGATGGCTGCTCAGTCTTTGCATTCAGATAATCCATGAGGAGGAGACTGAACTTCTCTGCTTCACTGGCTCAACTCTAAAACAGCTCATCCTTTTATCATATTTTTTTCTCTCCTTCAGCTAAAATCTCCTCTCTTGTAACTGAATTCATTTTTCCGTGTCTGACACTCTGGAATAATAGTGAGCAGATCTTACACTCGTGTGTAACCTGTGTCAGTGATTGGAAGAGGGCTGCATCCTCCCTTCTCCAACCGAGAGATTGTGTCAGTTGGAAAAGGGGCTCCCAGACTCCTCCTGATCTTCAGCTCTTCTCCTTGTTCTCTTTCCTCAAGGCTAAGAGCAGCTCCTTTGATCTCTTCCTTGGCTTATTTCTCCTTCCCTGAAGTTCACACGTAGACTTTGTGCAAATTCTCCTCCAAGCGTGGTGCCTGCAAGGGGACCTGGTCCTTGAGTTGGGGTCTCCCCAAACCAGAACTTTCACTTCCTGAGATTCTTATGGCTGCATTTGCCTTCTTTCCATGAACATCTCCCTGCTGACTCAGATTCTGTTTACCTTATTTTTCGGAGTATAAGACACACCTTTTTCCCCCCTAAAAGGGGGTGAAAATTTAGGTGTGTCTTATACCAGCGGTCACCAACTGGTGGTCCATGGACCACTGGTGGTCCGCGAAAAAAATTTGGTGGTCCACAGAAAAATTATTTGCATTTTTTAATATTGCACTAAATCAGGGGTCCTCAAAGTACGGCCCCTGGGACGGATACGTTCAATAAACGTTTGTGTTGTTGCCGAGAGTCTTCCCTTTCAGGGTCTTTTTGTGTGGGTCGGAGGGGGGCAGAAATTCCGACTTGGGGTCTGCTTCAGCCTCCTGGTTCAGGGCTTTGGGCAAAGGCTGGAGGGAAGTGCTGCTGGTGGAACTGCATCATGGCCTGGAACTGGCTGACCATCTCAGCCCGCTGAGCCTCCAGGTGCTGGTACCTGGCCTTGCACTCCCGCTTGGAAAGCCTGTGCTCGTAGTCCTCAGTGAGGTGCTTCTGCTGAGCCTCTTTCGCGGTCAGATCCAATTTCAACGGATCTCTTTTGCCAACTCTTTCTCGTGGTGGCTGCTTAACTCCAACAATTACTTCCTGTTGGGGCCCTAAGGAGCCTGGGCGGGCAGGAGAGGAGTGGCTGGCAAGGGAGGGGTGAGTAGAGGCCAGCGAGGTGCCCCTTGATGTGAGTGACACCGAGTTGGCCAAGCCCACCCAGTCACATGACCACCTAGCCACACCCACCCAGCCGCTCTTTAGGCAGATCATATCAGTGGTCCGTGGGATTTAAAATTGTGAATTTAGTGGTCCCTGAGGTCCGAAAGGTTGGGGACCCCTGTCTTATACACCAAATGTAACCCTGCCCACCCACTGGCCCCCACCCTTTGGCCTCTGCCTCCTTGCAAGCAAACAGCAAGAAGAAACAGCTCCTTTCAGCTTCAGCACAGCCTCATTAGCACAAGTTGATTGGAGCGGCCTCCCGACTCTCCGCTGATTTACTCTCAGCTGTTTTGTACAGGGCTCTGCTGCTTGCTGCAAAGAGGTAAATTGGTGGAGCAGATTTTTTTTTCTTATATGAGACTCTATTTAGTTAGTCAAGTCCTAGTTGCTAAAAATCAGATATTTTTCTACTGCTTTTTACATATGCACCCTTCTGTGTGTGCTGATGATAAATATTGTTTCTGGAAACTTGATATTCCTCTCATTAAATTTTATTTTATTCAAAAAGGTAAAATAGAAACTTGAAAAAATAAAACTATTACAAAGACAAAACAATATTAGATGAAAGATTTTTTTAAAAAATTGTGCACTAAAAACCACATATGCATATATTGTTCCCCAGTTGAATACTGACAGATGTACATTCCTCCCCCTTGCAAAATAGGTCCACAATTATAAACTTCTACTGATATATTTGCAACCACTTGACTTGTCATCTGTCTGCTGTATATAAAAAATGTAGTTAACAGGCAATTTAAAAAAAATTAAATTTCAAAACTTCAAAACTGTCTGTTATTTGCTATTATATTTAACTCTCAGGCAATTTGCAGGGGCTTATTATGTACCACAGACCACCACAATCATTATCTCTGATCCATCCTGAATCTGTTCACGATTCAGTATCTTTGTTTGATTCTTAATAATAATTCATTTCCTTAAAACTTTAATTAGGATCTTTCCCAGCAACTGCTTTCCATTCCCCAAAGTCATAGGATCTCCTGTAAATTGAAACATGACAACTCTTAAGACTTGTTTTCCAGTTAAGTATGACAAGTCCATTCCCCAATCTCCCTCAATCTTCTTGAAAGAATCCATTTCTTCAGTCATCCGTTCTGCCCACTTTGAGTCTTCGGGGTCCATGGCCTCTCCAGCCATCTCCAACAGCCTGCCTTCAAACCAGACTCCTCCTTCAGGGATGCCAGCAGCAAATTCAGTTCCTGTCCATCCATCCAATCCATCCGATTCAACAATTGTTGCTTGCTTCTGATTATCGCCTTTAAGTTGATTTAAAACCATTGTTATTTTATCAAACTTTTAAAATGATGCTTCAAATAAGATTTCTAAGTAGAAAAACTTTATGTTCTTTAAATTAAATCTCATCAAATTAGCTTACTCTAGAATCTACATGTTAGATCATCTCTTGCGTGAAGGGGATTTATCAACTTGACCATATTAATGTTAACATAGAAAAATTGATGTCCAATAGCAAAAAGTTATCCCTAACCTTCAATCCCTGGCCCATTAATTGAAGTATATAAAGGTTACCCCTATGCTCTTGTATGGAGCAGAAGTTTGGGATTTCTACTCAACCACAGTACTAGAACAAACACAGTCCCAGCACCTGAGCTGTATTGTGGGTGTAGATCTAAGGACATCTGCTGCAGCAGTTAGAGCTGAATTGGGAATGTATATAATTCATCCACTATCCAAAATCAAAGCATATAACCACTGGCACAAAGTCAATGAAATGGAGACTGATAGACTCCCCAAGTTATGCTTACTAGAGCAGATAAACTCACAATCACAAACCTCTTGGATCACTAAACTGATTAATTTTGGAAGTAGCTGTGGCCTTCCTGTCTCTTGCGTAACAGGAGAACAATTCAAAAAAACAGCTGCCCAAAGAATTAAGGATGTAGAAGCACAAAATGACATGGCTATTCTTAGTAAGGTGAGTAAGTTGAAATGGCTGAGCAAATACAAACCTACTTTTCAACTAGACAACTATTTAAAGTTACAACTGCCAAAACATCTTAGGGAGAGATTTACGTGAGGGAGATTCAAACAGCTGGACACAATGGTCAGATATGGGAGATTCCACTCTAGACCTGATAATGGACGTCTCTGCATTTGCAGAGTGGCAGAGGCAGAAGACCTGGCTCACATCCTGTTTGATTGCTGCCTGCATAAGAGGGTGAGAGGCAGGTACCTTGGTCCATATACCAAATGAAGGACCCATTGGGAATCCCATATCAAAACGACTCACCTTAACTGCAGCCAGAATTTGAAAACAACATTTAATACAGCTCAGTACTTGAGCAAAATGGCTCAGTTGAGATCGGCATTTGTGGGACTGATTGGGGTAGACTGAAGGGGTGATATTGAAATATGATTTTATCCTATTTTATTTATCCATATATTATTGTATTCTATTCCAATCTCATTTTAAATTGTTTTTATCGGATTTTAGTAATAATTTGTGTTTGGAACTCTGCACTTTGATTTGGCCCATGGACTAATCAATCAAGTAAACAAATATAATCTTCAGGTGTCGTAGGAAAAATTTAAAAAGATAAAAAATTATTTGAGTATCACTTTGAAGACAGTTTTTATCCACTTAGTTATCATACCATCCGCCCCTCAGTTTTCTAATCACATCACACAATTGTTTCTGAGTCTGTTACTGAAATCCAGTGATATCACCAGTCTTCCCATCATCTATTTAGGAAGTGCAATGAAGTGTGAGAATGACTTTTGGGATGAGGAGAAGAGAGGCTGCCTAGGGAAGGATCAGAGAAGAGGGGAGAATCCAGGGGTGAAATTCACTTACCTTCCCTACCGGTTTGCAAATGTGTGCGCACTACCACAGAGCCCTCATCAGAGCCTCCCCCAGACTCCAGGACTGGCCCATGTCCCTCCCCAACCTCCTCACTGCCGGAATCTGCTGCCAGCTCCACTGGCCACTGGTGGGCCACAACAGCTACACGGATTCTTGCTTCGGCTTCTGTCAATCCTGTCTCCAGGCGCAGAAGTGCATTTGAGACACAATGTGGCATCTGGAGAATTTGGATTGAACTACTTCTAATGATGTAAAACATGAAGCTGACGGTCCGAGCAACGTCCCATAAAGGAGCTGTGCTAGCGACTTGGGCACAAAAAGCTGAATAGCAGCAGGGACATAGTAGCCTCCCTTTGTGCGGAAACAATGAAGAATGGTGCTGGCTGATTTTTGGCCCAGGGCAGCTGCATCTCTCTTGAACCCTTGGCCTGAATGGCCACCCCCAGGGATTTGAAGGGGCTTCCCTGCTCTATTTTGTGGCCATTTAGATAACATGAATCAAGTTTTGGCCTTTTTGATCTTTGTTTTCTCATCATTGATGCCCAGTTGATTGTAATTACAGTGCTGGAGAAGGGCTCGCAAGGCTCTTTTCAGGCCTACTGGTGTCCTGGAGAGGATCACAGGGGCATCTGCATAGAGCAGGAGGGCGATGCTTCGGTCACCTATTTTTTTGGGGGGGGGGTGATTTGGTTTGTTTAGCCATTTTACCATGCCAGTTATGTAAAAGTTGAAAAGCAGGGGGGCCAAAATGCCCCCGTTTAACCCCCTTTTGAGTTTTAACTGACTTCGAGAGGGACCCCTGCATATCACACCTCACTTTGAGGGATGTTTTAGTATGTAGGGCAGGTAAGAGATGAAGAAGCCTGTGGTCAATTGAGGCAGCTTCCAGCTTCTCCCATAGCTTAGTCCTGGGAACCGTATCAAAGGCTGCCTTGAGATCTATAAAGCAGGCGTAGAATGATGCAGGTCTATTTGATATGTATTTTTCCATCAGTTGATGAAGAACTAAGCACTGATCGGTAGTGCCTCTCCCCTCTCTAAACCCAGCTGGCTCTTCAGCGATCAAATTCTCCAGAGCCAGCCACTCTCCATCTGGAGGTGTTTTCCATCAGGATGACCAGGGAGAAGATTAGCCTGACAACTTTCTTCTTGATCAACCCATGCTTTCTGGGAATCAACCTCCTGTTTTCAAAGAGTTTGTGAATCATGTTTTTTTCCCTCTCTTCATTTTATTTGTCATCTGCTCTAGAAGGTTTCCTATAATTGACCAATTGATCAATTATGTTTTCTCTATGCTTTGTCAGTATATGATGGACAAATCTTTCTCAAACCTTTTCATTCACTTATGAACATAATGGCAGTATTTGTATCCTATTTAACCTTATTTGGAGATTAGACAATTGTGGAAGAAAGATTCAATGTGGCATAAGAAACAAAATTTTCAACTTTTCAAATTCCTGGATGCTCCCATTCTAGTTTCATCCCTTTCTGGAGAAGAATGAATTTTGGAATATTTCTGAGAGAAAACTGTATTTGGACCAAAATGGAGAAATAACGGCAGATCTAGGCATCAAAATCTTCTTGGTTCTCCCCAAGGAGGATGTCAGGAGAAAGTTTCTGGCATATTTTGAAAGGCAAAGACTTACTATCGACCAAGATGCTCTTTCACTGCTAAAGTTGCTCAATAAGGTGGGAGAAATTTTGGTGTCTTTTCTCTGTTTTCCAAAGCCTGAGGTCCCATTTCAAGTGGGCAAAGCCTGGAGTCTCCAGGGTGGTTGGCCTCCCATGCCAGGTGGTGTCATCTCATGGAAGCTCTTCAACAGACGGGACCTAAGTGGAGTGGCTTTGCCATGTTTTATGGAAACCTTTCAAGATCTTACTGGTCAGAGGTTTCTTTCTTCATCACTGTTTAATTTCATATTATAAAATCTATTGGAAAGAAGTTTCCTAAATCTTTTACGGTAAACTTTCTTCTCAGTTTTAAAATGAATATATCATCAAAGTTAAATCTTTTTTCAATTCCATCCCTCTAGATTTTATTAAATGGAAAAGTGCTTTATTGTAATGTTGAATTCTGAAAGCAAAAGGAAGGAACTAAAGGAAGAATCTGCCAGTTATTATACCTCCTGCATCTGTTTAGAAGTAGTCAGAGGTTTCCTATTTACCTCAGTGAAGACCAGAGGCTACTTGTCTCCATCCATTTCTGCCTCCATTTTCCATGGACGGAGAGTCCTAACACCTTTTCTTTG
Organism: Pituophis catenifer annectens; assembly: GCF_029215685.1. Lineage (NCBI taxonomy): Eukaryota > Metazoa > Chordata > Lepidosauria > Squamata > Colubridae > Pituophis > Pituophis catenifer. The sequence goes on along the minus strand of NW_027256902.1, from coordinate 77,696 downwards.
GCATTCCTTGTTTTTCTGCTCAGTCCCTGCCTCAGTCCAAATGTGTGGAAAGTTGTCATCCTGGATTTGTCAAGAGGGCTCGAGAAGGAGAGCCAGTTTGCTGCTACGACTGCGTTCCTTGTCCGGAGGGGACCTTCTCCACTCAGGAAGGTGGGTCACACTGAGGAAAATGGGAGGCTTTGTGGAACTGGATCCATCCAGAACCTTTTAATGAAAGTACAAGTTGAAAGACAGATGGAAGCTCACCTAGGTTTTTATTTTTAACCTGCGCAATTTCTTATCTAAAAGGAAGTAAATCAAAAAGACTTTGAAGGAGGGGTTGGGAAGAGATGGGAGCTGAGAGATAGTGGCTGGCCCAAACCTATCTATTCAGATTTCATGTTTAAAGTGAAAATTTCTCTTTAGTGTGGATGTTTCCTGCCACATTTACCTCTCTGGGACCATCCGAGTTCTTTGAAACTTGAGGAACTGTCTTAGGTCCATCACCTGGAAGGATTAGTATGATACCTTCTACATGCGCCTCCCCTTGAGGATCTCCGAGTTGCTGGTCCACAGGGAGGTAGTGTCGACAGTTATGGGGGAACCTCATTACACGAATATTCTGAAAGCCAATTAGATATCCCAGGATAGGAACCCTCTGAGTCAATATATTAAGAAGTGCCATGGGTCAGGTGTCGGGATGTTTGCTTAGAAAGATTAGCTGATTCATTATTAACCTCTGATAACATAGGTTCCTATGAAGATTCTGCACATTAACCTGGAGATAATTAACATCCTAGGACTTCCTCCAGTTTCATAGACTTTGCTCTACATTTGTTTGAAAATACATATTCTTTTGGTGAAATTGTTAAGGAACACATCTTGGAAATTGATCTTGCTATTAGTTTAAGATCTTTGTTGAAAGATAGAAGGATAGAATATTAAGGAAATATTATTTTTTGGCTTTCTCAGATACAGAAAAATGCACCAAGTGTCCAGATGATAAATATCCAAATGTGGACAGAGTCCAATGTATCCCCAAAGTTATAACCTTCCTGTATTATGAAGAACATCTGGGCATCATCCTGGTCTCTTTTGCCCTCCTCTTCTTCCTAACCACAGGCCTTGTTTTAATCATCTTTATGAAATACCAAGAAACTCCCCTTGTCAAAGCCAACAACCGGGACCTCTCCTACATCCTCCTGGTCTCCCTCCTGCTTTGTTTCTTGTCTCCTTCTCTCTTCATTGGTCAACCAAGGAAAGCCACCTGCCTTCTCCGACAAACGGTTTTCAGCCTCATCTTCTCAGTTGCTGTTTCTTCTCTCTTGGCCAAAACTATCATGGTGGTGCTGGCTTTCCTGGCCACAAAACCAGGAAATCGAGTGAAGAGATGGTTGGGGAAGAGCTTGGCCAACTCCATCATCTTCTCTTGTTCTGCAGTCCAAATTATCATCTGCTCCATCTGGCTGGGAGTTTCTCCCCCATTCCCTGACTCTGACCTCCACTCTCAGCCTGGAGAGATCATCCTGCAATGCAACGAAGGGGCCGTTGTCATGTTCTACGTCACCCTCAGCTACATGGGCTTCCTGGCTGCCATCTGCTTCACGGTGGCTTTCCTGGCCAGGAACCTGCCTGGGGCCTTCAACGAAGCCAAGCTGATCACCTTCAGCATGCTGGTCTTCTGCAGTGTCTGGGTGACTTTTGTGCCCACCTACCTGAGCACCAAAGGGAAATCCATGGTGGCTGTGCAGGTCTTCTCCATCCTGGCCTCCAGTGCTGGTCTGCTGGGCTGCATCTTCATCCCCAAGTGCTACATTATCTTTCTGAGGCCAGACCTCAACACAAAGGAGCAGCTCACAGCCAGAACAAATGTAAAAACATGAGATATAACACCATTGTGATATTGGAGAATTGTTAAAGTTTCTTTTAACTGAAGGGAGATATTAAGTCCTTATATAGTATGCAGAAGTCAAAGAAAATCATATCTATATGTTCCACAATGGAAATTTTTGAATGACTGGAATTCTTGTTGTTTCCTCCCCTTTCAATAAATCTTGCTAAAGAGAACTGTGAAAGTTATTCAGAGGAATTTGCCAGCTACTTTATGTGACACTTATAGAAAATAATGTGGGCACTTGTTCCTACTGACAGCAGCTAAAAGTGTGTGTGAGAGAGAGAGAGAGCAGGAAAAGAGGCCAGGAGGAAGCTGTGGGAACCAAGCATCAGCCTGGTTGCCTGATCCTCTCCATGAGAATGTCGGAATGATGTGAAATATGACATGTTTGATCGGCTGTCAGATGGGGAGGGAAATCTTATACAATTCTTTCTTGATTTCCTGATAAAAGCTCCTTTGCAGAAAGAATTTGGCAGAACAGCTGTCTGGGATTTCAGTTTGGGATTGTTTTTATTTTGGTACATTAAATAATTTAATTACACTAAAATAATAAAAAAGTAAATAAAAAAATAAAATGTGTAAAGAAATTTCAACTTTACACTTTGTATATTTTTTTCTTTCCTCAACCAGAGAAAGAAAATAGCAGTTTTCAGGCCCTTTAATTTTAAACTCTACAATTTCTACCTAAAGCATTTTCTCTGCTCCTCTTCCCAGCTTGTCTTGTCTGTGAAGGGCTGGAGAAGATGCCCAGAGAAAGGGGAGCCTGAGACTCTCCCCAGGAGGAGGTCGAAGGCAGTGGTGAAATTCAAAAATTTTCCCTAACGGTTCCGTGGGCGTGGCTTGGTGGGTGTGGCTTGGTGGTCATGTGACTGGGTGGCCGTGGCTTCGTGGTCATGTGACCAGGAAAACCCACTATCACATTTTACACAAAAATAACACAAAAGCTACACAACTGACTCAGACACAATGCAAAAGCAAGTGGACTTCACACAAAATGTCTGTCACAGAGAGCTCAAAAACAAAATATCACACTTTACACAGAAATTGTGTTTTGTGATGAGTTCCCCCCCCCCCCGAAATGTGCATATTCCAGCTGTGGAACAAGAAGCGCTCCTAAAACAAAATGTTCCTTTTTATTATTATTTTTTTATTAAAATTATCTTGGCATAAAATAGAAAATAAAGGTAGGAAAGAAATGGGAAAGGGAAAGGGAAAGAAAGGAGAAGGAGAAGAGTGGAATAAAGGAGGAAAGAAAAGAAAGGGGAAGGAAAGGAAAGGAAAGGAAAGGAAAGGAAAGGAGTGGAGTGGAATAGCTGAAAAGTCCAAAGTCCAAGAAAAAGGCTTCTTCCCCCCAATTCAGAACCTCCGATTCCTCCTCTGGGGTTGGAAGCATCTGGCCAGGACACCCCCCTCCTCCCTCCTCCCTTTCTCCCCCCCCCCCATTCATTGAAGGCGAAGATTCTGAGTTGCTGCCTGGATGAGGAGGGGGGAGAGGCAGAGGGGGGAGAGACTTGGGGGGTGACAGACAGACACCCCCCAATCTGAAGGGAAGACAGGAAAGCCCTCAGCTAAACCAGGAGCAGGCGGAGAGGATCTGCAGGGATCCCTCCTAATCCAGAAGGATCCTCCTTCCCTCCAGCCCCCCTCCCAATAACCCCCCTTCGCCATCTGACAGCTGCTGTTTTCTTCTTTTGCCTCGCCTCGCCAGCCTTTTTTTCTCTGCATCTCCCCCCCCACCCCCACCCCCCATGTCTACATAGGAATCATAGGGGTGAGTTCAAATAATTTTACTAATTTTTAATTGATTTTAATTTAATTTTAAACTGATTTTAATTGTTTATGTAATTCTTTGTTTTGTTTTTGTAAGCTGCCCTGAGTCCTACGGGAGAAGGGCGGCATATAAATTACATAAATCAATCAATAAATAAAATAAATAGAGGCGGGGGGGGGGGCAGAAGCAGCCCCTTCCTTCAGCGAAGCCCCCTCCAGGTTTCCAAGGCCCAGGAGCCGCTGCGATGTCCCTGGACTTCTCCGCGCAACCCACCTTCCGACAGAAGCCAATTCGGAGATCCAGTAGATTCCGCTCCCACCCCGCCCGCCCGCCCGGCCATTGGCTAGCCATTCCTGCAGGATTCGCAGCCTCTGCCCTCGGAGGTTGGGAATCCTCCTCCCTTCTAACCTGGCTGCCTTCGAGTTCGATCCCGGACTCAACCCCACTCGCAGGCTTTCTCCCACCCACCCCCGCCCCTTATTTTCGGGGGGGGGGGAAAGAAAGAAAAGACGGGAATGAGAAGTGTGAAGAGGGATTTCTCTGTCCCCACCAAAAAGACAATCGCAAAGCAGGAGGGGGGAGCTGGCACAGAATGGAAGGAAAGCCCCCCCCTTAATACAGGACCCTCAGGAAGAGAGAAGCGAAAGGAAAGGAGAGAGAGAGAGAGAGAGAGAATGCCAATGCAGCCCCCCCCACCGCCCAGGCCAAAGGTGCCGCTGCTGCCCCGCCTGCCCCCGCCCAGCGCCTCCAGGGCTCGGCAGAGAGAGAGCCCTCCTCGGAGCCCCGGTTGGCCACGGAGCCCCTCCAGCGGAGCCTGAGCGCCGGGGGCTGTGCAGGGGCTGGAGGGCCAAGGCTAGGCAAGCCCCCCGCCCAACTTCTCCGGAGGGGCGGCGGAGTTCCCGGCCAGGCTCCTCCGGGGCAGGGAAAGGTCTCGGGGCCGCACCTGGCGCTCTGCACATGCTCGGGTGCCCCGAGTCGCTCTCGCAATCAGCCCGCTCAGGACCCAGCGGGGCAGAAAGCCCCCCCACCCCCACCCGCCACAATGGAGAAGACCCAGGGGGAGGGGAGGGGAAGCCGCCGCCCGCCTTCCTCTCGGCCCCCGCCCGGACGAGGCAGCCCTGCCCTCCCCCTCCTGCCACAGCCCCTTCCCCGCCTCCGCCGCCGTCCCTGCTGCCAGCCCCTCGCAACTGGAAGGCCGGCCGGTGCCCAAAGAGCCCCCCTCCCGCCCTCTCTTTCCCGGGCTTTCCAGGGGTCGCAGAGGAAGGCGGATTTCCCCTCCTGGGCAGGTTGCTTAGAGGGGGGAGACCCAGCCCAGGACGCGGCTGCCCCTCCCTCCAGGTGGCAGGTCCTCCTAGCTGCCCCCCCCCCAGGGAGGCCCCCAGCCCCCAGGAGCAAGAGGGGCCCCCGCGGCAGCCCCCTCGCCCTCCAGCCCCCTGGGCTTCCCCACCCGCAACCGAAACCCCCCAGGAAGCCTCCGGACCCGCCCAGCCACGGTCGGTCTCCACTGCAGAGACTGGCGTTGAGTTGCAGCGTGGAAGAAGAAGAGCCGGAGGGGCTGATGGGCTCTCGAGTCTCTCCAGCAATGGGGCAACTCAGTGGGCAACGGCTGGTTTAGAATGTCGCGTTCTTCGCCTTTGGGCTAAAGCAATTTGACTGGTTTCCTAGTCTTTCCCCCCAGATTCCATTGTATGGAGCTTTATTTGGCTTCCGTGACTCCACAAGGGAACTTTTCCTGGAAACTCCCCATGCGGAAGGCTGCAGCTGCCCAGCAGAGGAGGAAATCCCGGTCAGTGAAGCCCTTTGAACTTCCTCTGGGCATCCAAGGACGGATAAGACCATCCGGGTCCTTCAAAGCCACCCAGGGATTCCGAGTCCCTCCTTCCCTCCAGGATCTACTCCGTTTGTGGATTTCTGATTCTTCCTTTCATCTCCGACTGCAATGCCTCCCCTGGGGGTCGAGGGATCAACAGGTTCGGCCAATCAGGATGTTTCCTGTACAATCCTACGGGCTCCTCTTTCCTCTCCAGGAATTGGTTTTGTAGTCCTAGGTGCGGCTCTGAAGTATTTCTCCACTCAAGCAATGCAGGGAAGGGAGTAGGATTTGCGCAGTGCAGGTAAAGCAGATCACGCCCCCTTGTATTTTGTACTACAAATCCCATCAACTCCAGCCAATGCGAGCAACGTCGTGGATTCTGAGGATTGTAATCCAAAGCAAGGCTCCAGCTCCTGTTCGCCTACTCCTTTCCCTTCGAGGCTGCGCTGCATCCGGCTGGGGCCAAACGGAGGCCGGCTCTGCGCTCGGCTGTCGGTGGTTGGGGAAGGTCCGGAGCAGATGCGGCGCCAGGAAATGAGGTGGAGGGCAGGAGGGAAGCGGATCTTCTCTTGGCCCCGGAGAGGGTCCCAGCCCCCCTTTTTTACCTGTGTCCAGGTGAGGTTCCAAGAGCGCCGGCATCACTGCAGAGCTCTTAATGCAGCTGCAGAGTTGAGCTCTCTCCATTCTTCCCTCCCCCAATGACCTGAAAGGAGGCCCCGGATTTCATTGCCCTCCGTTAGTCTCCCCCCCCTCCAGTCTTTGTCCCAAGCAGCACCCGAGGATGGCGGTCCTTCTACCTGGCAGGGGCTTCCTAAGATGCCAGTGGAGGGGCAAGAGAGGGCCCTCACCTTCTCCAAGACCAGAAGTAAAAACCCTCCTGCCTCCTCCTTTGTCAAGGGCAGCTGGGTGGGGGCCGAAGGGCTCCCGGAGACCCCCAAGCTGGATCATCTGCTTAGTTGAAAGTCCCGGGGGGAGGAGGGAGAAAGCTCCACGCTTCTTCGCTCCCCCAACTGTAGAAAAGAGCATCTGGAGAAGGTGAAGGTTGGTCTCCCTTTGGGGGGGGGGGAGACATAAAAGTGGATCCCTCTGAGATCAAGGTGGGCCCAAACGTGCCTTTTTTGTGTGGGGGATGGAGGTGGAGCCTCCTTTGGGCGAGGCGAGGGGGGAGCCGGGAGGTGCAACTACAGAAAAGGAGCGTTTGGGGAGGGGTGCGTGGGGAGGGGGCTGGCGTTGGTTTGCGAAGGGCAGAGTCTTTGGGGGGTGATCTTGGCGGGAGAGTGGCTGGTTGGTTGGTTGGCTGTGGATGGGAGGTCGGGGGTGGGGGGTGTTTTTGTGGGTGCGTGTTGTGGGTGGGGGAAGGGGAGCGGTTGAGGAGGAGGGGGGGCTTAAAGCCAGGGAGGGAAGGAGAGGGAAAGGGGGAGCAGCGGGTGAGGAGCGATCAGAGCACCCGAGAAAGGCGGCGGCGGAGCTGCGAGAGGAGCGAGTGAAAGAGGCCAAAGAATCGCGGAGATTCTCCCCGAGCGGCTTCAACGGCTCGGCCGGCAGCGCGCCTGGAGCGTCTCCGGTGCTAAGCAGGGGTGCTGAGGGTCTCACCTCGATGGGCGACCAGGGCGAGCGCTGCGGAAAAGCCAGATTCTCCTCTCTCTTTCCCCCGCCCTTCTCAGAAGCCCCGCCCCCCTTTCCCTTCCCTCTGCCCGGCGGTCCCCAAAGTCTGCCAGCTCCTCTCTGCCTCCTTCCCACAGGGGGCGCTTTCCTCCCCATTAGCCCAGTGATTCAGCCCACTCGGCAGCCGCGGAGACGCTCCGGGTCCAGCGCCCTCCGGACTTCAGCCGAGCAGCCGGGCGGAGCAGAAGCTGCAGGGGGCCCTTCGGGAGGGCCATTCAGACAGCTCCGCCGCCCTAGGAAGCGCCTCCTTCCTCCGGTCCAACGTCTCCAAGCGGCCCCTCTGGGTCCCTTTCTCGGCCACTGGGACCTCCAGCCTCCCGGGGAGTTTGGGCTGGGTGGGCTTTGCTCCGCTGTGGAAGGGCTGCGGAATAAGAGGGCGTCACAAATAGCTCCAGAGACTTTGGGGCAGCTGATCAGGGAGGGAAACTCCGTGGAAGGAAAAGACGGGAGAGAGGGAGAGGGAGAGGGAGGGAGAGAAAGAGGGAGGGAAAGAGGGAGGGAAAGAGGGAGGGAAAGAGGGAGAGAAAGAGGGAGAGAGAGAGAGAGAGAAAGAAAGAGGGAGAGAGAGAAAGAGGGAGAGAAAGAGGGAGAGGGAGAGAAAGAGGGAGAGAAAGAAAGAGAGAGAGAGGGAGAGAGGGAGGGAGAGAAAGAAAGAAAGAGGGAGGGGAGATGAAGGAATGGCCGGAATGGAAGACTCGGGATCTCTTCTGAAGAGGGAAACGTTCCCACTGACGGGATCTCTGAGCAGGTCAGGCTGACATTCAGTTATTGGTGGTTACAAAAGAATTGCAACCGGAGGGCAGGTGAAGGGATGATTGGCATTCCTTTTTCCCTTCTTTTTCCCAGCCCCTCCGGCTCCCTCCTTCCCTTCCTGCCTCCGTTTCCTTCCCCTCCAGACGCCGCAGAGGTCGTGCAAAGGCCCCGGTCGTTGGGCTCAGCCTGGAGGCGGGGAGGATCGCGCAAAAACGGCGCCTCCTCCTGCCCCTCCCGCCTCCCCCCCCGTAGACGCAGCCCCCGCGCCCGCCCCGCTCCCTTGCGCCGGTGGGAGGGGGGGCAGCAGGAAGAAGCCGCACCAGCCCCCCCGAGGTCCTTGCCCCGCACTCCCCACCCCCTCGCCTCCTCTCCCAGGCGCCCCTCCAGCCCCCCCCCGCTTTTCCTCCCCCCTCGCCCAGAGAAAGAGGCCCCATCAAAGCACAAACGCCTCCGAGCAGGGCGGGGGTCGCTCAATAACGGGGGGGGGGAGGGCAGGGGGGCGGCTGAATCCCGCGGTGGGAAGCTGGGTCTCCACTCAGTCTCACCGGAGACAATATTGGAAGGGAGGGGAGGGGAAGTGCGCAGCCCCCCTGGCTTGGGGAGAAGGACGGAGCTTAACGGGCCTCAGCGCAACAGCCGCCCTGAAAGGCAGAGACAGGAAGGAAGGAAGGAAGGAAGGAAAAGGAAGTTAGGAAAGGAAGGAAGGAAGGAGGGAAGGAAGGAAGATGGAAGGAAGGAAGAAAGAAAAAGGAAGGAAGAAAGGAAAGAAGGAAGGAAGAAAGAAAGAAAGAAAAAGGAAGGAAGGAAGGAGTAAAGAAAGAAAAAGGAAGGAAGGAAAGTAAAGGAAGGAAGAAAGAAAGAAAGAAAAAGGAAGGAAGAAAAAGATTTTCTGTCCTGGGGGGGAGGGGGGAGGTCGGCTGACCCTCCAAAGGCTTCTGGGCAGGAGCTGCCAGGGGGGGGAAGGACCGCCGTCCTAGGAGCGCTGGGTCGGACCAAGACCGGGGAAGGGATTAAGGGGGGGGAGGGGAGGCGGTGCGCCCTTTCAGGTGGGAGGGGCAGAATTGAGAGACCTCGAATCTGCAGCGGATGAGAAGCTCCAGGTGATGCTGGTCCTCTCGGAAGCTCACCTGGACGCAGGTAACAAAAAGGGGGGGGGGGACGTTGAGACCTTTACCCGTCCTCTCCTCGAGCCCCCCCCCCTTCCAAGGGCTTCCCGCTCTGCCTTGCTGCCGCCGCCCTTCGCCTCGCCTTCCTCCGGGGTGAAGGGAGCTGCCGTTTCTCCCCACCCAGCAGCCCGACGGCTGCAACCTCGCAGGGAGAGGAATCCCCCCCTCCAGCCCTGCGGCAAAGCTCCTCGCTCAGCCCCGGGGGAGGAAGGCGGGAGCGGGGCTGTCGGAGGGGGCGCTGGGCGAGCAGGGGGGGGCGAGGGAGCGGGGCAGGCGAGGGGCGCCAGGCGGGAGGGGAGCCAGGGGGCGGCAGCGTCTGTGGGAAGCCATCAGTTGTGCCCGGACACCATAGGGGGAGTCAAAGGCCGCTGAGGGACTTTGGGCCAATCCCTGGAGTTTTAATCCCACCTTCCAACCAAAGCCAAATGGGGGACTTTGAGTCCCGGTCCTAGTTTAGGCATGAAAGCCAGCTGGCTCTGAGTTCTAATCCTCCCTTAGGCATGGAAACTCCCTGGGAGGCTTTGGGCCAATCACCAGGAGGCTCCTGCGTTCCAGTCCCGCCTTAGTACTTTTTGATTGGGGGAGTGAAACTTGGAAATATTTTCTCATATGAATCTTCTCATATTAATGTTCTCATATTAAGTCATAATATGCTTTGCCCAACACTCAATGGGTGCTTCCCCACAACTGAACCTTCCTCCATCACCCCAGACAGTGTTGGGCACTGAGACATCCCTCCATCTGGGACTCCCCAGTTCTGATACCCCAGATATTCTGATCCCAGAACTGGGGAGTCCTAGATGGGGAGATGGCCGAGTGTCTAGCACTGTCTGGTGTGATGGAGGAAAGTTCAGTTGTGGGGAAACACCCGTTGCCTGTTGGGCAAAGTCTCTGCCTTCTGCTTGTGGGAGAACCAGAGGCCTCTCTCTGCTCATCGTGAATCTTGGACTGACCTTCTGACCCATCAGAGCTTTTCTTATCCCCTGAAAATGGAATTTGCAAAGGATTCAATTGGCAATTAGGAGCCATTCTGAAAGATAAAAATTGGTCTCTAATTAATCAGCAAACTCTGTGGTTGGAGAGCAGAGCAGCTTCCTAGAAACCCAGCTCTTCCCATCCTTGCTCACCCCCTTCCGGGACCTGGATGAAGATGCAGCGTTGAAACCTCATGCCACAGTCTGTGATGCCTTTAGACAGGATCCCCTCAACCTCCTCCTGGGGAGAGTCTCTGGGTCCCCTTTCTCTGGGCATCTTCTCCAGCCCTTCACAGACAAGAGAAGCTTGGAAGAGGAGCAGAGAAAAGGCTTTAGGTAGAAATTGTAGAGTGGACCATTAAAGGACCTGAACACTGTTAGATATTTCTCTTTTATTTCTTGAATAAGGAAAGAAAAAATAGGGAGCCAGACAAAGTGAGCCCCAGTGAAATCCCAGACGGCTCTTGTGATCCACTCTTTCTCTAGAGTAGGTCTCATCAGGACATCAAGAAGGAGCCATTTAAGAGTTGTGCAGATCTGCCTCCCCAGCGGAGAGCAGGTGAAACCTTCACATCATTTGGGTATTTCATGGCTTCTCTCAGAGATTGTCACACATAACTGGAGCTTCTTTCCCACAGCTTCCATCTTGCCATTTTTCCTCCTCAGGCTTTTCTCTCACACAGAGACACTTTTCGGCTCTGTCAAACCTGCTCAAATTATTTTTATAAGGCATCAGGTTCATTGGCTGTTCCTGAACATGAAATTCCTCTGAATGACCTTCTGAGTTCTCTTTATTGAGCTGAAAGGGAAGGAGATTAAAGAAACACAGACATATTCTTCTTGGATTCCTGCATACTATCTTAAATGGAAAGAATATCTCCTTTCAAATAAAATAAACTTTAATAACTCTTCCATTATCATAATGGTGTTATAGCTCATGTTTTCACATTTGTTCTGGCTGTGAGCTGCTCCTTTGCGTTGAGGTCTGGCCTCAGAAGAATAATGTAGCACTTGGGGATGAAGATGCAGCCCAGAAGACCAGCACTGGAGGCCAGGATGGAGAAGACCTGCACAACCACCATGGATTTCCCTTTGGTGCTCAGGTAGGTGGGCACAAAAGTCACCCAGACACTGCAGAAGACCAGCATGCTGAAGGTGATCAGCTTGGCTTCGTTGAAGGCCCCAGGCAGGTTCCTGGCCAGGAAAGCCACCGTGAAGCAGATGGCAGCCAGGAAGCCCATGTAGCTGAGGGTGACGTAGAACATGACAACGGCCCCTTCGTTGCATTGCAGGATGATCTCTCCAGGCTGGGAGTGGAGGTCAGAGTCAGGGAAGGGGGCAGAAACTCCCAGCCAGATGGAGCAGATGATAATTTGGATAGCGGAACAAGAGAGGATGATGGAGTTGGCCAAGCTCTTCCCCAACCATCTCTTCACTCGGTTTCCTGGTTTTGTGGTCAGGAAAGCCAGCACCACCGTGATGGTTTTGGCCAAGAGAGAAGAAATGGCAACTGAGATGATGAGGCTGAAAACCGTTTGTCGGAGAAGGCAGGTGGCTTTCCTTGGTTGACCAATGAAGAGAGAAGGAGACAAGAAGCAGAGCAGGAGGGAGACCAGGAGGATGTAGGAGAGGTCCCGGTTGTTGGCTTTGACAAGGGGAGTTTCTCGGTATTTAGTGAAGATGATTAAAACAAGGCCTGTGATTAGGAAGAAAAGTAGAGCAAAAGAGACCAGGATGATTCCCAAATATTCTTCATAAGACAGGAAGGTTATAATTTTGGGGATACATTGGACTCTGTCCACATTTGGATATTCATCATCTGGACACTTGGTGCATTTTTGTGTATCTGAGAAAGCCAAAAAGCAATATTTCTTTAATATACTGGGTTTTTTACGCGTCAAGAAATACCTTTTTTGGATGACAGCTGTTACCATGGGCATTTTCTAAGAAGTATTTCTTAGCTATTTCATTAAAAAGAGCATAAGAAGGATATTTTTTTTATTGAAAAATGTAGCTAGGTTAATGAAGGTGAGGGAGGTTCTAGGATGTTAATTATTTCCTGTGTAATGTGTAGAATCTTCATAGGAACCTACATTATTAGAGATTAATAATGAATCATATAATCTTTTTAGGCAAACATCCAGAGTTCTGCCACATGGCAGTTAATGTCTGGACTTGGAGGATACCTCCAGCATCTTGTAACATCTGGAAGCAACCTGGAATTAAGAAGAAACTTCCTATCAGTGAGAACAATTAAACAGTGGAACAGCTGGCCTCCAGAGGTTGTGGGTTCTTCAACATTGGAGGTTTTTGAGAAGAGACTGGATAGTCACTTGTCTGAAATGCTTGAGCAGGAGGTAGGATTAAAAGACCTCCAATGTCCTTTCCTGTTCTGATTATTGATTGATTGATTGATTGATCTACATGACTGACAGAATATTTGTGTAATGAGTTCCCCTCATAACTATCCACAGCACCAGATTATGGACCAGTGACACCTCAGTGATCCTCAGGGGAGGCCAATAAACAATGAATTGAAAGGTCTTTCAGAAGGTGGATCTAAAACAAGTTTCAAAGAACTTAGATATTCCTAAAAAGGTAAAGTTAGCAGCACATATCCAAACTAAAAAGCAGAAGAGATATTTCCTCTGCCGTCAATAAAGTTTGCCAAGTCTGCCACCCCCTCTTCCCATCTCTTTCCTAGCCCCTCCTTCCAAGTCTTTTTGATTTAATTCTGTTTAGATAAGTAATTGTGCAGGTTAAAAATAAAAAAATTACAGGTGAGCTTAAATGTGTCTTTTCACTTGCACTTTCATGAAAAGGTTCTGGATGGATCCAGTTCCACAAAGCCTCCCATTTTCCTCTGTGTGACCCACCTTCCTGAGTGGAGAAGGTCCCCTCCGGACAAGGAACGCAATCGTAGCAGCAAACTGGCTCTCCTTCTCGAGCCCTCTTGACAAATCCAGGATGGCAACTTTCCACACATTTGGACTGAGGCAGGGACTGAGCAGAAGAAAAGGAATGCCAAAAAAAAAAAATGTTAGGACTCACCATCCATGGAAAATGGAGGTAGAAATGGATGGAGACAAGTAGCCTCTGCTCTTCACTGAGGTCAATATGAAACCTCTGACTACTTCTAAACAGATGCAGGAGGTAAAACAACTGGCAGATTCTTCATTTAGTTCTTCCCTTTTCCTTTTGGAATTTAACATTGCAATAAAGTACTTTTCTATTTAATAAAGTCTTGAGGGATGGAATTGGAGAAAAAATTAAGTATGATGATATATTCATCTTAAAACTGAGAACAAAGTTGCCCAGTAAGATCTTGAAAGGTTTCCATAAAACATGGCAAAGCCACTCCACTTAGGTCCCGTCTGTTGAAGAGCTTCCATTAGATGACACCATCTGGCATGGGAGGCCAACCACCCTGGAGACTCCAGGCTTTGCCCACTTGAAATGGGACCTCAGGCTTTGGAAAACAGAGAAAAGACACCAAAATTTCTCCCACCTTATTGAGCGACTTTAGCCATGAAAGAGCACCTCCTCTGATAGTAAATCTCTGTCTTTTAAAATATGCTAGAGCCTCTGTCCTGGGATATTCCTTGGGGAGAACCAAGGAGGCCTGAATGCCCAGATCTGCTGTTATCTCTCCATTTTGGTCCAAGTACAGTTTCCTCTCAGAAATATTGAAAAATTCATTCTTCTCCAGAAAGGGATGAAACTAGAATGGGAACATCCAAGAATTTGAAAAACAGAAAACTTTGTTTCTTATCCCACATTGAATCTTTGTTCTACAATTGTCTCATCTCCAAATATGGTTAACTAGGATACAAATACTGTCATCATCTTCATAAGTGAACGAGAAAGTTTGAGAAAAATTTGTCAATCATTTACTGACAAAATATAAAAAAAAGTATATAATTGATACAATTGGTCAAATATAGGGAACATTCTAGAGCAGATGACAAATAAAATGAACAGAGAAAGAAAAAAGATGATTCACAACTTTGAAAATAAGAGGCTGATTCCCAGAAAGCATGGGTTGATCAAGAAGAAAGTTGTCAGGCTAATCTTCTCCCTGGTCATCCTGATGGAAAACACCTCCAGATGTGCTAATTCTACTTGATTGTAATGCAACATTAACAAAATGTTGCAGATCTGAAAGAACAAATCTCCCACCAACTCTTTTCTCAGCCTGAAAAGTTAGCCAGGATCCTTTCTGAGTTTCTTTCTCTCCCATTATGCAGCTGCAGGATTCTCCCCTCTTCTCTGATCCTTCCCTAGGCAGTCTCTCTTCCCCTCGTCCCAAAAGTCATTCTCACACATCATTACACTTCCTAAATAGATTATGGGAAGACTGGTAATATCACTGGATTTCAGTAAAGGACTCACAAACAATTTTTGTGATACGATTAGAAACCTGAGGGTTTGGTATGATAACAAGTGGATAAAAACTGTCTTCAAAATGATACTGAAATAATTTTTAACTTAAGTCTTTCAACTTACAAGCCTTATTTGAAACTTAATTTAAAATTTTGATAAAATAACAATGGTTTTAAATCAACTTAAAAGCGATAATCATCTTAATCGTTGATATTCTCCCTATCAATAATAGTTGTAAATTTTCCCATTTTGCCAAATCTGCCATTATCTGTTGTTTGAGTTTATTATAATTGTTCTCTTTGAGTGTGCTACATCTTGCTGTCAGGTATATCCCCAAGTACTTAACCTTATTTGTGACCTGCATCTTCAATATTTCCGCCAGTTCTTCTTTTTGTTTTATTAACATATTTTTTATCAAAATCTTCATTTTTTCTTTGTTTATTTTCAAACCTGCTACGTTCCCATATTCTCCTATCTTATCTATCAATTTAGTTGTTGATTCTAATGGCTCTTCAAAAATAAAAACCAGGTCATCTGCAAATGCTTGCAATTTGTATTCTTCCTTTTGGATTTTCATTCTTTTTATATCTTTATCTTCTCTAATATTTCTGTTTAGCAATTCTAATGTTAACACAAACAACAGAGGTGACAGTGGACAACCTTGTCTCGTTCCTTTTTTTATTTCAATGGATTCAATTCTCCATTTATCATTACTTTTGCTGTTTGTAGTATATGGCTTCTATGGCTTGAATAAATTTTCTACCAAAGCCCATCTGTTCCAGCTGTAATAGCATAAATCTCCAATTCACATTATCGAAGGCTTTCTGTGCATCTACAAATATCAAAGTCATTTGCTTTTCAGGATGTGCCTCATAATATTCCAAAGTGTTCAAAATTATCCTCATATTGTCTCTAATCTGTCTTTTTGGCAGAAACCCATTTTGATCGGAGTGTATACAATTATTTAGATATCGTTTAAGTCTTTCTGCCAATATTGAAGCCAATATTTTGTAATGTGAATTTAGCAGGGATATAGGCCTATAATTCTTAATTTGTTGTGGGTCAATATCCTCCTTTGGAACAAGTGTAATGTATGTTTCTGACCATGACTTGGGTATTTTCATCTTTAACATGACTTCATTCATGACTTCTAACAATGGGAGGCTCAACAATTCCTGTAATGTCTTGTAATATTCCGCTGGCAGTCCATCCGGGCCTGGTGCCTTCCCATTCTTTTGTTTTTTAAGAGCTTCAGTTAATTCTACCATCGTTATATTTCCTTCTAACATTATTTCGGTGTCTTTTGCAATCTGGGGTAAATTCACCTTCTCCAGGTATCGTTTAACACTTTCCTCTTCTATATTCTCTTGCTCATACAGTTTCCTATAATAATCTTGTATAATTTTTTCTTCTCTTTATTCCCATATCTAATTTGTCTTTGATCGTCCACTAGTTGTGTTATTCTTGATTTTCTCTCTTTTTTCAGTTTGTATGCTAATCATCTATCTGGCTTGTTTGGGTCTTCAAGTAGTTCTGTTTAGCACTTCTAATCTTTTGTGCTAAATCCTCTTTTTCTGTTAACCCCATTTTATGTTTAGTTGTGTCCATTTTTATTTTAATGTCCTTTTTTTGTGTGGAAATTTCTGTAGTTCTTTTTCAAGTTCCTTATAGTCATCCTCTAGTGTTTTATAAGCTTGTCTTTTCTTAATATTGCTTTTCCTTGTATAGTCTATTATCAGACCTCTAGCATAAGCTTTCATTGTATCCCAAAGGTTTTGTATTGATGTGTCCTCTTTTCTATTTTCTTTTTTTAAAAAGCCAATTCTTTCTCCATTTTCTGTACAAAATCCTTTTCTTTTAATACTGTATTATTTAGAGTCCATCTAGATCTTCTCCTTTGTCCTTTCCATTTCATTGTCATTGGGTTGTGATCTGCCCAGGTATTAGCTTCTAAGTCAATTCCATTGTCATCCATATCATATCTATTCTAGACCATGATGAATGTCTATCAGAATAAAAAGTATATTGTCTATTTTTTGCGTTTCTTTCTCTCCATGCATCTTTTAAATTTGTTTCCTCTATCATTTTAAAGAAAGATTTCGGAAGAGTCTTTCTACTTTGCTTTGTTGTCTTCTGTGTGTTGTAATTTAATTTCTCATCTACTATCCCATTGAAATCTCCCATCATACAAATGTTATCATAGTCCAATTCAATTATTTTCATATGTAGTTTTCTATAAAAATCTTCTTGGTTGTCATTTGGAGCATATATTGCTATTAAAAGTATTTTCATATTGTTATCTGTTATTTCAACCATCAAAATTCTTCCATCATCATTTGTATAAATTTGCTCCACTGGAATTGTATCTCTAATATATATAAAAAACTCCTCTTTTCTTACATTGTGCCTATGAAGTAAATATTTTCCCTAATTTTGGCTGTACCGATATTTGTTCATGTTGCTTTTTGATATGCACTTCTTGTAGACAAATTATAATCAAACTTTAGTTTCTCTAATTTGTGAAATATCTTTCTTCTTTTGATAGCTAAATTAAGTCCATTTATATTTATTGTAATCAATTTTTTTTCTTCCATACTTATATTTTATAAGAAGGGTTTATTGCTCTAGTGGATCTCAGTTCACGTTGTTTTCTATATTCCACGTTACCACCTACTGTGCCTTCTTCTTTTTCAGTCATTACTAAGCATTCTTCTTGTAGTTCAATCAGTGAATCTTCTCTTCTTGTCTCTACTTCTTTCTCTCTGAGGTATTCTGCACAAAATGCTTTTGCTTTATCAATTGAGTCTATTCTATATTTTTGTTGTTGCCATGTCAACACCAGGCCTTCTGGTATCAGCCATCTATAATTCACGCCTTTCTGAAGTAATATTTTGGTCAAAAAATGATACTCTCTTCTCATCTCCCTCACTCTTCTCAGTATTTGCTTCAGAATCACAATTTCCTTATTCTTATATTTCAGTGTTTTCTCTCTTGTAACTCCAATTAAGCCAGGGAAAGATTATTTTGAGGATTTGAATAAAACAGTGTTGAAATACATCTGGCAGGGTAAAAAGGCGAGCATATAGTTGCTGGTTATCACCTATAAAGCCCTTCATGGCCTAGGCCCGGGATATCTGTCGGACCCCCTGCAGCCAGCGACAATCCCCAATCGCCCGGTGCGTTCCTATAGACAGGGCCTCCTCAGGGTGCCGTCGGCCAGACAGTGTCGGCTGGTGATCCCCAGGGGGAGAGCTTTCTCTGTGGGCACACCCACCCTCTGGAACCAACTTCCGTTGGAGCTCCGGATGGCCCCTGACCTTCGCTCGTTCTGCCGCGAGTTGAAGACCTGGTTGTTCCATAGCCTGGACTGATGGGGGGGGGGGGTTAATGAATTTTAAACTGTTTTAAATTGGGTTTTAACTCTATATCGTTTTAATAGGAACTATGCATTTTACTGTTGTGAGCTGCCCTGAGTCCTCAGAGATAGGGCGGCATATAAATTGCATAAAATAAATAAAAAATTAAAATTAAAATTAAAATTGTTGCAAGATGCCAGAATACAAGGAGGTTTTGGTTTGTCCAATTGGGAATTATATTACCAAGCGATAAATTTGATGTGGATTAAAGAATGGATAATGTTAAGAAATACTAGATTATTGACATTAGAAGGACATGATTTGTTGTTGGGATGGCACGCTTTTTTATGGTACAAGGGAACAAAAACACAGGGGTATTTTAGAAGACATTTCATACGAGAGGCCTTGCTATTGAATTGGGAGAAGATTAAAAGACAGCATTATTTAAAAATTCCAGTCTGGTTATCAACTATTGAAGCATTCTCATATTCAATAAATTTAGAAAGGAACAAATGGTTAGATATAGTGAATTATTGAATGAAAAGGGTGAACTTAAATCTTTTCAAGAATTAGAAGAACAAGGTATAAAGATGAATTGGTTTTCCTATTTGCAAATACATTCTAGATACGATAAAGATTGTAAGTCAGAAGGTTTTTATAATAATTTGACTAATTTAGATAAAATCTTAACAGGTACCGATGATAATGCAATTAAAAAATTGTATGGATATTTATTAGAAGTTAAACTGGAAGAAGAACAAGTTAAAGAAACAATGATTGCTTGGGGGAAAAATTTTGTCATGGAATTGATTTAGAGAAGTGGCAAAAATTGTGGTTGCAAAATTATAAAATGACAATGTCAACTGCATATAAAGAAAATTTGTATAAGATGTTTTACAGGTGGCATCTACCCCCGACGAGGATAGCCAGGATGTTCAACAACAAATCAGAGAAATGTTGGAAGTGTCAGCAGATACCGGGTTCATGTTCATCCACACATGATTGGAAAAACATGGTTCCGGTAGGCCTGGGGCCGTTGATCTCGCTGCGGCGATCTGCGAGACCCGGCCATGAAATGGAGTGTATGGGTTTTTAATGTTTTTTTTTAAAAAAAAATTATGGGACACTGTTCGCATTGTTTTTCTTTGCTGTAAGCCGCCCAGAGTTCCTAGGGAATTGGGCGGCATAGAAATGTGACAAATAATAAATAAATGAATGAATGAATGAATGAATGAATGAATGAGTAAGTAAGTAAGTAAGTAAGTAAGTAAGTAAGTAAGTAAGTAAGTAAGACAAAAAAACACATAGATTTTAAACCAGAGATCTTTTTATTGGGGATTGTACCTGAAATATATAACAGAGAATTGAGATACTTGATCGTGAATGTATTAACAGCAGCTAGAATTTTTAGCATTGCTAAAAATTGGAAAAATGAGGAAATACCTACACAAGATGAAGTTATTAAGAAAATAATGGAATGTGCTGAAATGAGCAAATTGACATTTGAAATTAGAGAACAAGAAGATAAACAATATTACAAGATATGGGATTTATTTTATCAATAGTTAGATAAAAAAATATGGAAATGAAGTATGGTAGAGATTTTTACAATACAAGAACTGTAGAATTATACAAAATATAATATAAAGATGTATTATTACTGGATTGATTTAAGATGATGAAATGAATGTCACAATACAATACAAATTAACTTAATTTTTAGAATAAATTGTACGAAATGAGGGAAGAAAGAGCCATAGCTAAATAATTTTTAACGAGGATAATAATACATGGATATATAATAGATTGACAATATGAGATCTTAGATAAATTGTAAGCTATGAATGTGGTGAAGATGCACAAAAGACTTGTAACCAACCGACACACTGTTTGCAAAGACTGAGCAGCCATCAGTCAGAGAAGCTTTAACTGGGGTTCCTGCAGAGAGGAGGGGTTGGGCTAGATGGTCTCCGGGTCTCCTCCAAATTTATAAAGGTTGTCATGCTACAACATGTAACTATTGTGCTGTTGTTGCTGTAGCCCCACCTAGTGGCCGGGGGCAGATAAGCCTAACTGTATGGCCTGAAGCCAGACTCCCTTTTCTCTCAGCCTTTGGAGACGGAAGCCGCCGGTTTGACCGAGACACATGGTCATCCGGAGGCCTCCGTCCCTCACACGGAGCATCGCTGGAGAGGTTCCAGCTGCTTCTTTGTTGGCTGTTAGTTAATGCTGCCTATCTCCTATTTATATTTGATTCTCACTCTTTGCATTTCCTCAGTTTCTCCTTTTCTCCCAATGAAACACCCAGATCCACCCCAGGCTCCCTTTCACTGGAGGAGAAGAGGGGGGTTTAGCTGCCTGTTGAGCTGCACACAGACCCACCTGCAGTGGGGACGGAACCAGAGTTGGTATTCAGCAGGTTCACACTGGTTTGCACAAACCGTTGGCGGAAAGTTGGCCAAGGTTGCCGAACCGGTAGCAATGGCTACCTGGCCATGCCCATAAACCGGTCCCCCGGTTGCTGCTCACTCGCCCTGGCCGCCATGTTCTTCGCGCACACATATCCCATTGCCTTGTAAGTCTAATGGGATGCGCATCAGCGAAGAACATGGCGGTGGAGGTGGCAGCTTTTTCCACTGGTTCTTTTCGGCAGCCCACAGCCAGCCGCCACAAAGTGGCTCTCAAAGAGTCTTCTTTGCCAGCCACTTTCCAGCAGTGGTGGCTGCCTGGGGGCCGCCGAAAACCTCGGTCAGCTTGCCTTCTGGACTCTGGACCAGCCGCCACGGAAGATAAGCAGCCCGAGCAAAGAGGCGGTGGTGGGGGAGGAAGGTGGCCAGGGCCAGGGCCACTAAAGGAGGGGAAACGGGGATGACTGGCAAAGGAAGGGCGGGGTTAGATAGGTGGAAATTCCAAAAAAATTCTTACCTTTTCCTGTGGGCGTGGCTAGTGGGGGGGTCATGTGACTGAGTGGGCGTGAGTGACAAAGTTGGCCATGCCCACTCAGTCACATGACCCCCTCCCCCACCTAGCCACCGAACCGGTAGTGAAAATTTTTGAAACCCACCCCTGGACGGAACAAAGGTGAAATTCCACAATGCTAATAACAAACTCATCCATACAGGAATTTATTTAAAAAAGAATATACACCATTTTCAAATTAGCAGTGCAAAATATAAAAATGCCATGCTATCTACTCTTTGGAACCATTATTCCCTGAGCAATTGAACTGGCCAGATCTGTTGAGAAGGTTCGCCTCCTTCTCCTCTGGATTCCTCCTCCAAAGGATCTAAGATTAATGGATCCCATATTGGGATCCCATACCTGCCACGGATGCAGCCTTGGAGACTCCAACATCTTTTCTCCCTCCTTCCTTCTCCTCATTCTGGAGGAATAAGCGGCATTCAAGGCCTGGGCCAGAGTCTGAATGAAACTGTAATATTGATAGTCATTTGGGATCCAGATCCTGTTCCTTTTCTCCTGGGTCTCCAGTGGGGCTTTCTGGGTGCATCTTCTGCGGCCTTTGACAGAAAAGACTTTCTTTGAAAGGGAACAGTGGAAATAATGATCTTGAAACTTTTCTTCCTCAAAGAAATGGGGTTCAAATGCAGAATCTTTTGGCCTTATTTTTCCCAGATAACTAAACTTCCAAATACTATGGATGTATTTGAGAAGTCTGCGCCTGTTCATTGCATACCCTTCCAAACTTGTGAGGATCCAGACTTTCCCTTCAATGGGTCCTGGCAAACGCATAAATGCTAAATGGAAAGGAAGAATTCTCTCCCAAATGGAAATACGTTCTATGAAGTGAACAAAGACATTGACTTGTCTCCATGTAGAGAGGGCCTCCCTGAGGGATGCTGTATATCCAGTTGTTGACAATCGTTGTGATATAACAGTACAAATTCCCTTCCTGACAAGCATAGGAGGAAAAATCCTCATGAAATTCTCTCCCTTCTCTGTGTCTGAAGCAAAGAGGCCAATCAGGGTCCATCTGAAATGGAGGAGCAGGTGGACAATTGCTGGGTACAGGATCTCTTGTTTGGGATTCATCCGGTAGAAAAAGGGGAATTGACTTTTATCACTCAGAGTGTTTGAAGCAGTTTCCAGACTGATCTAAAAAAGCAATGAAGAATGCTGTGTTATATTTTTATATTAAGCTTGACTAAGTGGTTCAGTGGCTAAGATACTGAGCTTGTCGATCAGAAATGGTGACAGTTTGGAGTTTGAATCCCTAGTATAGGTCTCCTGCATGAGCAAGGGTTGGACTAGATGACCTCCAAGGACCCTTCCAACTCAGTTACTGTTACTGTTAGAATGAGTAAACAGCTACTTTACAGATATTTGGAGTCAAATCAAGTCCAAAATATTAGATTTTAATAAATCCAATCTGGTTCTCATGAATGTATTAGAATATTTTGTTAATCAGACATTGTTTAAAATATTAAAGACTGACTATTAGCAAGATTGTATAATAATCTTGATACCATCGACTATGGTATCATGCTGTGCCGGTTGGAGGGGTTGGGAGTGGGAGGCACTGTTTTACGGTGGTTCTCCTCCTATCTCTCCGACCAGTCGCAGTCTGTGTTGGCTGGAGGGCAGAGGTCGACCTCAAGGCACTTGGTTTGTGGGGTGCCACAAGGGTCGTTCCTCTCGCCTCTCCTGTTCAACATTTATGTGAAGCCGCTGGGCGAGATCATCCGTGGTTTTGGGGTGCAGTGCCATCTGTACGCTGATGACACCCAGCTGTACATCTCCACCCCAGACCACCCCAACGATGCCCTTGAAGTGATGTCCCGGTGCCTGGAGGCCGTGCGGGTCTGGTTGGGGAGGAACAGGCTCCGACTCAACCCCTCCAAGACTGAGTGGCTGTGGCTGCCGGCGTCCCAATATAGTCAGCTGGTGCCATCACTGACTATTGGGGGCGAGACATTGGCCCCCACGGAGAGGGCGCGTAACTTGGGTGTCCTCCTGGATGCACGGCTGTCTTTAGAAGAGCATATGACGGCCGTGGCCAGGGGGGCTTTCTATCAGGTTCGCCTGATACGCCAGTTGCACCCCTTTCTGGATCGGGACTCCTTATGCACGGTCACTCATGCCCTCGTTACTTCCCGCCTGGACTACTGCAATGCTCTCTACATGGGGCTCCCCTTGAGGAGCACTCGGAGGCTCCAACTGGTGCAGAATGCGGCCGCGTGGGTACTTATGGGGGCGACATGGCGCTCCCACATGACACCTCTCCAGCGCGAGCTGCATTGGCTTCCAGTGGTCTTCCGAGTGCGCTTCAAGGTGTTGGTTCTCATCTTTAAAGCGCTCCATGGCTTAGGACCCGGTTACTTACGAGACCACCTTCTGCCTCCGATAATCTCCCACCGGCCAACACGCTCCCACAGAGAGGGCCTCCTCAGGGTGCCGTCTGTCAGGCAATGTCGGCTGGCGGCCCCCCGAGGAAGAGCCTTCCCTGTGGGGACACCTGCCCTCTGGAATGAGCTACCCCCAGGGATATGACTGATCCCGGATCTCCGTACCTTCCGCCGGGCCCTGAAGACTTTTTTATTTCAGCAAGCCGGGCTGGGTTAAAAATCTTTTAATTGGAGAATTTTATGGGCAAGGGATTTTAAACTGGAGAAGCCAAAGATAATTTAATTTCTTTTTAATGTATTTTAATATTTGTATTGTGTCTTTTTAATTTTGGCTGTTCACCGCCCCGAGTCCTTCGGGAGAGGGGGGCGGTATAAAAATTTAATAAATAAATAAATAAATAAAAGTGGAAAATAATAAGTAAATTAAAAAACAATAAAAATGTAAATCATAATACTGTATTCCACCCCTACAATTTACCACAATTAAATTAACGTGTGCAAATACCAACTGGAGTATTCTATTCCAATAAAGGGCCTATTATACTTTTTGAGGATTGCTGCATCTTTTTTTGCTTCTCTATCCCAGATTCATTCTGGAGGAATCTTTTTAGCTTTTTCTCCAGTTGTACAAGAAACAGGAGACCTCAGTTCCTAATACAATTTGTCAATTGTATAATCCAAGATTGGTCTTCAATTGAAATTTTGTCTGTTCCAACAGGCATCACTTTTGAACTTGATTTATTAATTATCAGATAATTATTATGACAAAAGAATCCAAGTCTATACAATCCAATGTGTAAGTATGATACTATCACATTATCAGTGTAAATCAGCGTGTTTCAATAGGAATTTAGCATGCTAAACATGCGTACCCATAACAGAACTTATAACAAAATAAAAGGGTTGGAAGGGATCTTGGAGGTCTTCTAGTCCAACCCCCTCAAGCAGGAGACCCTATACACATATAGACTGGGTGAAACCAGGCATAATAGCAGTAACTGTGAGAGGATCCTGGAGTCTTAGTGGACAACCAATTAAATATGAGTCTAGAGTGTGCAGCGGCAACCAAAAAAGCCAATGCAATCCTAAACTGCATTAACGGAGGGATAGAATCAAGATCAAGAGAGGTACTATTACCACCCTGTAAAGCCTTAGTAAGACCACA
The DNA here is from genome assembly GCF_029215685.1 of Pituophis catenifer annectens. Taxonomy (NCBI): domain Eukaryota; kingdom Metazoa; phylum Chordata; class Lepidosauria; order Squamata; family Colubridae; genus Pituophis; species Pituophis catenifer. The sequence goes on along the minus strand of NW_027256902.1, from coordinate 53,414 downwards.
CCTAGAATCCTGCATCCAGTTTTGGTCACCACACTATAAAAAAGATGTTGAGACTCTAGAAAAAGTGCAGAGAAGAGCAACCAAGAGGATTAGGGGACTGGAGACTAAAACATACAATGAACGGTTGCAGGAACTGGGCATGGCTAGTTTAGTGAAGAGAAGGACCAGGGAAGGCATGATAGCAGTCTTCCAGTATTTGAGGGGCTGCCACAGAGAGGATGGGGTCACCCAAAGGCCAGACAAGGAATAATGGGTGGAAATTGAACAAGGAGAGATTCAACCTGGAAATAAAGAGATTTATTTATTTTATTTATTTATTGCGATTTATATGCCGCCTTTCTCCCTAGGGACTCAAGGCGGCTTACAAAATGACAACTTCAATACAAATCACAATACAATACCAAATTAAAATCAGTAACCCAATTAAAAAACGATTTAAAATTATACCAGTGTACCCCCAAACGGATCAGTTTAATTGGCGGAAGAGCCACGTCTTCAGCTCGCGACAGAAGGAAAGAAGGTCGGGGGCTGTCCTGAGCTCAGTGGGCAATCCATTCCAGAGGGTCGGGGCTCCCACAGAGAATGCCCTCCCCCTGGGGGTCGTCAGCCAACATTGTTTGGCCGACGGCACCCTGAGGAGGCCGACTCTGTGAGAGCGCACAGGACAATGGGAGAACGGCTGGAGATGGTCCTGCAAGTACCCCGGGCCTAAGCCATGAAGGGCTTTATAGGTGAGCACCAGCACCTTCAAATGTATCCAGAGTGCCACCGGTAGCCAGTGCAGCTCATGCAGGAGAGGTGTTATACGGGAGTATCTAGACGCCCCCGTAACTACCCGCGCGGCTGCATTTTGGACTAGCTGAAGCCTCCAGACACATCCCAAGGGCAGCCCCATGTAGAGGGTGTTACAGTAGTCCAACCTAGATGTAACAAGGGCGTGAGTGACCGTGGCGAAGGCATCCCGGTCTAGGAACGGGCGCAACTGGCCCACAAGACGGACCTGTGCGAAGGCCCCCCTGGTTACAGCCGTCAGATGGTCATCTAAAGACAGCCGAGAATCCAGGAGGACACCCAAGTTGCGGACCCTATCGGAGGGAGCAAGGGTTTCACCTCCGATCATTAAGGATGGAACCTCCAGATCCCGGGATGCTGGCATCCACAGCCACTCAGTCTTGGAAGGGTTGAGTCTAAGCCTGTTCCTCCCCATCCAAACCCGCACCGCTTCCAGGCAGTGGGACATCACGGAAAGGGCATCCCTAGGGTGGTCAGGGGTGGAAATGTAAAGCTGGGTATCATCAGCGTATTGATGATACCTCACCCCAAAACCATGGATGATCTCACCCAGCGGTTTCATATAGATATTAAAGAGCAGAGGAGAGAGAACCGAGCCCTGAGGCACCCCACAAGTGAGAGGCCTCTGGGAGGATCCCTGACCCCCCGCCCAAACAGACTGCAGACGGCCCGAGAGATAGGAGGAGAACCACTGTAAAACAGTGCCTCCTAACCCTATCCCCCTGAGCCGCTGCAGCAGGATACCATGGTCGATGGTATCGAACGCCGCTGAGAGGTCAAGAAGGACCAGGATGGAGGAGCAACCCCCATCCCTGGCCCGCCAGAGATCATTTACTAGGGCGACCAATGCCGTTTCCGTGCTGTGGCCACAGAAAAGTTGCCTTCAGAAGTTGTGGGAGCTTCATCCCTGGAAGCTTTCAAGAAGAGACTGGACCATCATCTGTCAGAAATGGTGTAGGGTCTGCTTGGACTAGATGACCTACAAGGTCCCTTCCAACTCTGTTAATCTGTATCTATCTATACTATTCCAGACAAGTGGATGTCCAGTCTCTTCTTAAAAGCCTCCAGTGATCAATTTCTGAAGGGGAGACGTTCCATTCCTCACCATTAGGAAATTTCTCCTTAGTTCTAGGTTGTTTCTCTCCTTGATTAGTTTCCATCCATTGTTTCTTGTCTAGACATACTGAATTCCTGCAACTGTTCCTCATATGTTTTAGTCTCCAGGCCTTTAATCATCTTTTCTGCACTCTTTCCAGAGTCTCTACATCATTTTATAATATGGAGACTAAAACTGGATGCACTATTCCAAGTGTGGTCTCGCCAAGGCATTATAAAGCGGCACTAATATTCATGTGATCTTGATTTTATCCCTCTGTTAATACAACCTAGGACTGAATTGAGCTGCTGCTGCTGGCTCATATTTAAGTGTTTGTCCACTAAGACTCCAAGATCCCTCTCACAGTCACTACTATGGAGCCAGGTTGCACCTCTTCTGTAAGTGTACATTTGGTTTTTCTAGCCTAAGTATAAAACCTTACTTTTCTCTACAATGAATTTCATTTTGTTAGATAGGCCCAGGTTTCAAGTCTACCTAGATCCATCGGGATCTTGAGCCTATCTTCTGGGGTGTTGGCTATTCCTGCCACTTTAGTGTTGTCTTCAAATTTGATGATTTTCCCATTTCTCCCCTCATCCAAATCATTCATGAAGATGTTGAAGAGTACTGGGCTTAAAATGGAACCTTGGGGTCCCTCACTGCTTGTTTCCCTCCATGCAGACGTAGTTCCATTGAGGACCACAGGCTGACTCCATCTGGGGGTGATGCTGTCTATCCCACATATATATCAGCTTCCCGAGAAATAGGTTGTGGTTTACTTTGTCAAAGCCTTTCTGAAATCCAAGTACTGTATACTACATGCACTGCATTTCACTGGTCCCCTAATTTAGTCATTTTTGTCAAAGAATAAAATAATATTTATTTATGATCTGTTTTTTGATCCTGCATTAGTCCTACTAAGTCATTTCATATCTATACTGAATAACAAGGGTTCAAATACGCACCATTCCCTTCCCCCTTGGGAAGCATCTTCTCCCTTCTTCTCATGGCTCCATTGAGCCCAAACCTCCCTCTCAAACAAGGGCTTGGATCAGGGCCAACAGGCTGAGCTCCATTTTGAGGGCAAAACATTTTCTCCATCCTATTTCTCTGTTTATTGAGTCAAATGCTGCACTAACATCTATAAAGCAGCAAACCTTGTTTTACCTCACTGATATGGATTAGATATTTCAAGACAAATTTGTTGCCAATATTAGATTGTTAACTTGTGCGTTATTCCTTATAAAAATCTATAAAGCTTTTAACTCTACCTAAAACCTTCTGCTTCTTCTGCAAGGAATGCATTTTTCTCAAGTTTAACTTGAGAAAATTAAAACATTTCTATTCCAGCAGGCCGGCCTGGCCTAACCTCTCTTTTAAATTGATTTTAAAATTTTTAAAATTTTTAAAATTTAAATTTGTCTTATGAATTTGGGGTGTTTTAAATTAGTTTTCCGGGCCAATTATTTAATTGTATTTTAATGGTTTTTTAACATTTGTACTATATGTATTTTATTTGGCTGTTCACCGCCCTGAGTCCTTTGGGAGTAGGGCGGTATACAAATTCAATTAATAATAATAATAATAACAACTACTACTACTACTACTACTACTACTACTACTACTACTACTACTACTACTAAGAGAATCATGGCATAAATTTTAACCACAATATCTGCTAGTCTATTTGGCCTATAATTGCTAGAGTCCTTTTTATTCCACTTTTTAGATGGATAAAATGCTATGATTGCCAACTTCAATCCCAGTGGATATGGCAGGCATTATTTATCTGTGAAAATGAAGATGCCAATAGAGGCCCCAACAACCAGGGATATTTTCTGATCAGTTAAATAGTTGGTAGAATGTCTTCTCCAGGGAATGTATTGCTTGCATTTCAGGCCTTTCCTGATTAATCTCAACATGAACATAATGGGGTAAAATAGTGACATTTTTGCTAATATGGAGAAAAGCAGCTCTTGAATTCCATGCAGAAGACATAATTGCATCTATTGCTCACCCACCACCACCCACCCCTCACTTTATCAGAGGGAGAAAAACAAACCTGTGGGATTTTGTAGGTGCCTCCTAATGTTGACATCTGGATGGAGATCTCCCTCTCAGCTCCATCAAGAAGAGCCAGGAGGTTCTCCTTCTTTCCACAGCTATAGTTGGGGACATTGGCTTCTCCAGTGGAGAGAATGTCCAGCAAGGCATCTGAAGTGCATAAAGTGCTCAAATAGTTGTCATGGATGTTGTAACCAAGTGTGAGATTGTGCAAGAGATGGGAATTCTTATTGACCAGTTGAATGTTGAAAATGAATAGTAAGCCGTATGAAAAACCATCAGCATCCCTATTGTAAAAAAATGTTATTATAATCAACAGCAACAATAAATACTGTTCTTAATATATAATCCTCCAGAAGCCTACTGAGCCTTAAAACAACGTTAATCCAAAAGCAATGATCAGTTACACGAATATGGAAATGGGCTGAGGTATGGCAAGTACAACTGATTCCACCACTACTTTTTATCCAAGTGATAAATTAAGGATTGAACAGAGAGAGGAAAATAAGGCCTTTCAGCTTTTTTTCAGGCCCCTTTTTGAGTCGCTTTCCCAAAATCAGACAAAAGCCATGGAAATCAAAATCATTCAGGAAATTAGACATATTCCCCAATATAGGAATAAATGAAGAAATAAAAAACTGAAAAGGAGGAGAGTGTTAGAATGGAGGGAGTACAACTCCATCACCCTGAATGACTTACGGATCATGGAAAACAAACTGAAGAGAAGGAGCCACGTTGAAAAGCAACTTTGTATGCAATCTTTTCTTTCCACTGGTGACTATACTGATTAGATGGTCTCCTGGTCTGTAGTAGCTCCAAGGTTTTCCATCCTGGTTCTCCAAACTCAGCGGGCATTTCATTCTCAGCTTCCCAGAGACTGGATGGGACAAAAGCAGCATCAGAGGCAGAAGCAGGAGATCCATCATTCATGGGGTGAATCAATCAATCTCTTTCCCGTTTCTAAAGAAGATTTAGAAGAATTCAAAGGACTCTCACAAGGTGGAATCTCCAGTTGCTTTTTCTCAACACAAAGAAACACTCAGCTTCACCTGGAAAGGAGAGAGATATACATTCAAGAGCACAGACTCTGCCTGTCACAAAACTCCATATTTCTCTGCCCAAAGTCTCCCCTGGAGGATTCAGCCAAACAGCAGAGCTGAAACTTTTACCATAATTCTCCCTCTCAGGAGGGATCCCTGGATAATTCAAGTAGTTCTTGCAGTCAAAGATTGTTGGGAAATTCTCTGGAGGGAAATGAAAGGGAAATAATCCTCATGTGACTCATAATAACAGAGGCAGAGATGGATTTAAATCCATCATCTAGAATTGAGAGGTTTGGGAGCTTCATGCTTGAAACTGACTGCAGAGGGAATACACAGCACCTGTGGCTGAAGAAATAAATAAATCTGATATCTGTTTGCATAGTGATGAAAGACAAAACTACAGGGGCCAGTTAATGCCAGAGCCTTCCACAAATCTGAAATAGCTACCAGCTGAGTTGGAACCAAAATTTACTTTATTTTCAAAGCTAATGCTCAAAGGCATTGCACAAAAGGGCTAATACAATAGTGTGGCCAGTTTCTAACAACAAAATCAACTTTAGTGAAAAACTAGTTTTTCGAATGTTGCAGAGTTAAAAAGATTCACATTCACAGAGAGAGAAAGAGAGAGAAAGAAGTTAGAAAAAACGAGTGAAAAGAGATGGAGAAATCAAGGCTGCCTCTCACCCCATGTGGGGAGGGAGGGAGGGAAGGTGAGCTCAGGACCTTCGTGTTGCAGATGGAAAGCTGATCTGCAAAATCCAACTTCCATCTTCAGAGTGCTGGGAAGGGGGGAGACCATATTCCATGTTGCTCAACCACCTCTTTCCACACATGGGGCACTCAGGGGGGAAAGCAAAGCCCAGACTCACAGAGAACGCTCAGGATGGCCCATGAGGAGGAGGGGATCTGGGGCATTCCTGGGAAGAGACCAGTGGTGAAATGCTTCCGGTTTGGACCGGATCATCTGATCTGGTAGCGATGGAGGTGGGTAGTTCGGAGAAGTGGTAGCAAAAATCCCGCCCCCATGCCCAGCTGAGCCGCACAATCATCAGAGGCTTTTTTTTTTTACTTTTAAAAGCATTTTTTCTACAACTTTGGCTGAAAAACTGCTTTTAAAAGTAAAAAAAAAAAGCCTCTTGATGATCGCGCGGCTCGTCAAAGGCATTTAAAAGAAAAAAAACCCTTCTTTTCTTTTAAATGCTCTGAGGATCCAAGCTGAGTTCCCTTTTAAAAAAGCCCCTGCCGGTCAGGGAATTCAGCTTGGATCCTCTGAGCCTTTTGAAAACATTTTTTACAACCTCTTAGCCGAAGAGGTTGTAGAAAAAATGGTTTTAAAATTAAAAAAAAAATGGCCACGCCCACCCAGTCACATTACCCCTCCCCCCCCCCCCCCACACACACACATACACACACCAAGCCACACTCACAGAACCGGTAGTAACAAAGTTTAGATTTCACCCCTGGAAGAGACTAACCTGGTTTATGGGTCCCAAGGTTGAATGTTGGGGGGATGCAGCCCCCGGGGTTTCTCCAGCCTTTCCAGGAGAGGCTCCTGTGGGGGAGAAGCCATGCAGGGCTGGGTCTCCCAAGAGGAATCCGGGGTGCTCTGGAGGAAAAGGCAGCTGGACTCACCCTGGAGGGGACCCTCCGTGACTCTGAGGAAGATGAGGAAGTGGCCCCTCAAGACCCTCCAGAGTGGTCTGAAGATGTTACCTCCATTTTGCAAGCAAGAGATCACTAGTTATTCACCGACTTTGTGTAATGCAGAAACCATGAAATGTTTTGGCCATCAGAAGTGAAACATGGCACAGTTAATTGGACTGACTAATAACTCTTAAGACCCTGATCCTGGTTTGGAAGCCATCCTGGTTGGTTCTTAGAAATCTCTAAGCCAACCTTGAGCAAAGCCTGGGATGCCCTGTGAATTCAGCCCCTTCCTGGCCCTTCAGACTCTGGCAGAGTCACAAAACCTTCCCAGATATTCCATGTGAGGCTCTCAGACCCAAAACCTCCCTGGACCAGGAATGGCTGGCAGGACTTTCCAGGAGAGCCTCCTTGGCTCTTTCTCTCTGTGGCTGTAACCACTGAGCCCACCGGCTCCTCCTTGGGGGACAGAACAGCCTCCTCCGAACCTCCATCTTTAGCATCTGCTGACCGCATAGCTGTGGCTGAGGATGATGGGAGCTGAAGTCCATTCATTTGGAAGGGGAGGATGGGAATTCACTCCATTCAGGCAGGACAGAGATCCATAAAGAGGACTTGGAAAAAGCCTAAGGCAGGACGTAAAGTGAAATTTGGTTATAAGAGTGAAATAATACGGGGTCAGCCTAGAGGATCTCTGAAGGACCCCTGTGACTTGAGAAAGTTGCAGAGTTCAAAAAGTTAAACCACAGAATGAACACACTTTCTACAGTTGGAGAGTTCAAGAAGTCAAACCGCAGAGGTATTATGTCAAAATGCAGAACTAACCCACATGGAGCTTCCTGCCTAAAGCAAGAGGGGAGGGGGGCTAGGTAAAGAGGCAGATCTAAGACACTTCCTGTTTTTTGTTCTATAAAGATACGTGTCTTAAAGAAGGACTTTTGTTCAGGATGTAAATAGAATGCATGTCTGAACCTTTTGGCCAAAATAAAAAAGCTATTTCTGATCTCGAAATTCATCTCCGTTGTTTTTCTGCAACATTTATGGCGACTCCACCGGGACTGAAGCAAGATTTTGCTGCAGGCGGAAAAGACCAGCCAGTGCCCGGGTGAGGCCATCCTGCCCAACCTTCAAGGCGCCTCTGAGAGTTTTTCTCTGGAAGGAAGCAGATGGCCCCTCTGGGTACTCGATGGCTCTGACTGACCCAAGAACAAAAACGAGATCAAAAATAAACTAACAGATAAACGCAGGATAAAGAAAAAGGAAGACACCTGCAGGCAAGTATTGTGGGAATTATAAGACCTACTCCTTGAGAGTAGAAGAGGGAGCTTGATCGCCTCCCTGGGTCCGGGAACGTCCCTTCCTAACGGAATTGACGTATCCTTATGAGACTCTAGAACTGTGTGGGTGGTTAAGCCATTGCAGATCCTGTTGGTGACTGTTGGAAAAGTCCAGCACCGCAGGTCAATGGCAGTGTCTCAGTAAATGGGTGGCAAATAGTAGTGAAACAGAACCCTGACTGACTTCACAAATGGCAAGTAGAAGTCATGCAAGTCTGTGTGGCTCGAGTGAGAGGAAATCCCAAATGTCAGTCAGAAAGAGTCACCTATCTCAAAGACTGCAATCTATGAAGAAGAGAGACCACCCTGAAATGCCAGCTTGTGCAGCATTGCAAATGCCAAGGGGACTGAGCCCCAGATACTCTAAAGCAGAAGCACTTCAGTGCATAGCTTACATCAATAGCCTCCACGCACTATGTACCCATGCAAGGGAAAAAAGAAAAGAAAATTTGTTGTTCCTTTTTCCTGTGAAAATCCCAAAAGCAAACCCCAGGACTTTTAGGAAATTGTGAAGCTGTGAAGTGTAGAAGGTGTCCGTAGTCTGTTGAGGGCAGCAGGTCCTCCCAGATTTCTGTTTATAAGAGGGGTCTGAGAATCAGTGGCAGAACTGATGTTGTGTAGCCCGGCTGAACCAAAGTGTAAAAACCCCACACAGAAAGGGGAAACATAGGAAGTTGCAGCTCATGGGTGGTAGATACCCCTTCAGGAAATTGGTTTGAGCCAGGGACAAGAGGCAGATGCCTGTCCTGGCCAGCCTAAAGAAGAGGTAGGAAAGGGGCCTTGCTGAGGGATAACACAGGAAAACCAATTTGGCAAAATAAAGGTCCTTAAAAGAAAAGTGGGGTTCAAACTTGCTCATGAGAGCCCTGGCTAAGTGCAATGATGTGTGAACAAAGATCTCCATACATTTTGGAACTTTAAAATTAAGCCAACACCTGCTGGGAGATCCAAGCTAGAAAGAGCTAGATAGAACATCCCAGGGCAGAGAAAAAGTGAGAAGTTCACTAAAACAATTAGAAAGAATCCCCACTGCAAATAGACCTGACTAGTCCTTAAAGGAGAAATACTGCAGTATTATAAAGATTCTGATGATTTACCATTCTTAAAAGAACCAGAGAACTCTGAAAGAACTAAGAATAGAGAAGAAAATTGTTATTGTTCTTCCCACCCGGGGTTTAGCAGGTAATAAAAAGAAAAGCCTGTCTAAATGGGAAGACTCAGATAATTGAATTGATTAAATTTGATATGATTTCTGTAAAAAAAAATTAAGTGTTAAGATCTGTGCATTCCCTAATTCAACAAAAATTTAAGGCGGGAATGACTAGTGTGTATGTCTAAAGTTTTGTGTACCTTCAAGGTAACTGCAACTGCCTGATCTCTAGAGATATGAATTTTAAATTGTTAGAAAAGAATTGGAGGTATTGAGAGGAAAGAAAATATCTCATCCAGTTTGGTCTGGCCGCCCAGACAGGATGAAGAACAGAAATTAACTTTTCTTCCTTCTCTATGCTTCAAGATAAACTCGAGTTTATAAGTAAAAGTTTATAAGTAAAAGTTTATAAGTGAAAGTTTGAAGTTCACTAGCTACAATACTGATGTGTAGTTGGTGTCCTTCAAACTCCCTTTTTTCTACTTCTGCAATGCTTTCTTCACCCACAAAGGGGGGAGGGGACCTCGTTCTCATGTCTTTAGCCCTGCACGGAAGACTCTGATCTGTAAAAGCAGAACTAGAGAGATTGAGAAATCAACTTTTATTCAGTTATGAAGAATTATCAAAAGTGAAAAATGATTTACAAAAAGGAGACAAAATAAACATTGAAAATCTTAAAGATAATATGACTATGTAAGCTAAACAGCAATTAGATGATTTGCAAATAAAATGAACAAGAAAAATTAGAAGCCATGCAATTCGAAAATGACAGCTTAAATAATAATAATAATAATAATAATAATAATAATAATAATAATAATATCAGAATCAACCTACATTAGAAATAGCAAGACTAAAAGATTTACCTACAGTAATTATTATCTCTGAAGAAATGATGCTTCTGGTAAATAACTTCAAGGAAGAGATAGAAGTTCTTAGACAAATTAATAGGTGAAAATGAAAAACTTGTACAACAAGACATCAAACAAAAAGAAGAGAAAACAAAAAGTCCTTTTCACTTGCTGAAATAAAATGTTAATCATAATTACCAAGAACTCCAAGAAAATTATACTTCTCTTTTAAAAGTAAAAATTGGATTAGAAGAAAACAAGGGCAAGAATAAAACTAAACTCCAGGCTAGCCTCGGAACGGTGTGCTTTGGTATTTGTTTCCTGCCTGCCTTCCTATAAACAATAAACTAATTTTGCTCTCAAGCAAGGAAAAAAGGGAAGATCTGCCTTCCAACAATCCTTAAAGGGAAAGGCTCCTTTTTTCCTTCCAACAAGTCATTATAAAGACCCACAATCCTACCTGGCAGAACTTGGAACAACTGATGACCACTCTCCTTAATGATGAAGAGAGAGAGAGAGAGAGATTAAGTAGTGCCATTGGTAAGATTTTAAAAAACCCACTGACAAGGGAAACCTCCAGGCTATAATAGACCAACAGTTTCCAAGAAGGAACCCTCTCTTTCGTTCTCTTGGAGTGTTGTGGAAATAGGGAATTAAAGAAACATCCCTTTAGGGCAGACAGAATCAGTTTATTTATTTATTGCAATAAAGGATCAAACCTTGTTATCGCTATCAAGAGTTTGAATGACGTATGATTTTTAGCTCTAAGCATTTATACAGTTTCAAACAAAGGATTCTGTGAAGTCAGCAATTCATATGGTCATATACATTTGTCTTTTTTAATTGACATTTCCTAATTACTGAGTTTGCAAAACAGTTATAATAATTCTTCTAAAAAGTTACTGAAGCATATTTTTCAAATTATCTCTTGTTGAAACAACAATATGGACATCTCTGTTTCTCTGACCTTCAAAGTGTAAATCACCTAGACTGTCCTTATCTGTGACAACTGAGAGGCCTTGAAGTAGGAGTCCTACTAGAAAGGAATGTGCCTGCCTTCATGCTGGATATAATTGCAAGCATTTTCTCTCTTACAATATTAAGAACAAAGAGGGCCCTTCAGTGACCATCTAGTTGGACCCGTGTTTACTTTATTTATTACTTTATTTGTTACATTCCCACCTTAGGAGCATTGCTGGACATTCTGTTTGAGTGGAAATGCATCTCTTCTTTGCGCACAATTTATAAAAAAAGACTTTGTTTGCATCTAATTGAGACCTTTGCTTAGCCACAAAAGTGACAAAGCTTGCTTTCCTTCTCTTTGCATCCCAAATTCCATTGGATTTAATTGAGTGAAAGTATTCTGCTCAGCAGTAGAGGGACAGAAAGAGGAAAGACAGTTCTTGTGTTGGCTAAGAAGATTGCCCTGTAATAAAAGCTCCCAGGGCAGCATGTTTGAATCTTCTTTGCAAGGTTTGTGCATATGTTGTTTTAGACAAGTTGCTTCTCAGCCTAGTGAGCTCAATCTCCATTTGAAGAAAAGTTGCAAATGCATTCTGTGAAGAAAGGAAGCCATAGGCCTGGCTGCAATAGATGAGAGGCCTGAAGACTGAAGGGGACCAGGGTTCAGTCAAGCCCCCCCTGAATCCTTGGTCCCAATGAAAATAGGGGGAATAATGTAACCTTCTTAGTAGACACAGGGGCATCTAAACAAAGCTGCTAGCTCCCTTTTCTAAAATATCCAAGGGATTAATGGCTTCATAAATCGTTGCTCCGTGCTGAAAACCCTGAAATGTTCCTTAGAACATCAGGGTTGGAAGATCAAGCAGGAGGATTATTCCGGCTTCTCATTTTATGTGGAAAGTGCAGAAAAGATGAACAGCAGTCCTGTAATTCTTCCATTAGCCACCTTCCCTGGTCTCCCCTCCCCCAACCTCCCTCCCCCCCCCTTTGGGGAACCTTCCCAACTCTGAAAATCTCCCCACAGCCTTTTTTTCCCCTCAAAATGGAGGGAGGGAGAATCGCCTCAGGAAAAAAGAGGCCAGAAAATGGAGGAGGCTGCGGGGTCTTTGCCTGCTTTAGCTGTCCTGCTCGCTGCCTGTGGGGGCCATCTGGGGCTGAAAGGCCAGACTGCAGGCTGCCCCCTACAGGCAGCGTGAGGGACAGCTAAAGCATGGAAAGAGGACGGAGGACCCCAAGTGCTGGACAGGGGATTCTGGGAGTTGAAGTCCAGAGGCCTTTGCTGAGGTTGAGCCACCTGCCCTGGGAGGCCCTGCACTGGACACTCGGACAGATGACCTCTAAGGTCCCTTCCAACTCCGTTTCCCCATCATTCTAACCACTTGGGACAGAGTCCGAATGAAAACAACTTGAATTTCCACAAATTGAAAGGGAAGAAATATATTGTTGGTGGTAAAAAAAAGACACACAAAATAGGTAGAGGGATCTCTCCTTCTTGTATTTTAATGGGATTTTCTTTATTTCGGTCCAGGAGTTGGTGAGAATTATTCAGAGCCAAATCTGAAGTCATCAGAAGGAACTGCGGGTGACCCAGGAGGAGAGTCCCCTCCACCTCCATGAGGACCTCAAAAGGCCGGAGGAAAAGCAGCCAGAGAGCCAAGAAGAGAAGCCATTTCGATGCTCGATGGGTGGAAAGAGACTCAGGAAGAGGAGATCCCTCCCTTCCCCTCAGAGGATCCCATCAGAGGAAGAAACCAGATGGACGCATGGAGTCTTCAGAAGGAGCCTCCTCTCCTCTCCCAGAAGAGGCTGCCGGAGGGAGGAACCGTCGGAATGGGAGGACTGGGAAGGAGCTCCAGGGAGAGGCTCCCATGGCTTCCCAGAGGGAGAAACCCTGAACACGAGAGAGGCAGGAAGGGCGGAAAGAGCTTCAGAGATGGGATCTGTTTGTCACCATATAAAAATCCACACTGGGCAAAAAGCCGATCAATGCCTGGAGAAGCAGAAAATTTCACTCAGGGCAGAAAAATTCTTTCCCACAGAAGGTAGAAAATCTGGCAAAGGTGGAAAACTAGCTTTCAAAAATAGCTAGAATTGTGTTAGTTTTTTTGTTTGGTTTTTCATTGATTTTTAACTGTGTCCTGTGGGTGAAACCTTCTCTCTTCTTTTAGACGGCTTTAATCAAAGTGATCTTGGCTTAAACCCTGGAGTTTCCGCCTGGCCTTCTGGCACCCGCCTCAGGCTGGCTGAGCTCCTGACTGCCAAAGCCAGACCTGGATGGGGGAGGGTCTCCCCTCTGATCCTCTCCTGGGTCCCCAGAGGGCTAGGGTCTCCTCCTGCTTGAGCAAGGGGTTGGACTAGAAGACCTCCATGGTCCCTTCCAGCTCTCTTCTGATTCAGAAGAGACTCATAAAACCTTCCCTCTGCAGATAGCTTTCTATATCTCACCCAAAACTATGGACTGTCAAGGACACTTTAGATTCCTTCAAACCCATTAAATGAATTACATGAAATTACATTCCTGAATAAAAATCCAGAGGCTTTAGGTTTTCTATTTCACTTTTATTATTATTATTAGATTGTCCGCTATGTCCAGGGGAGAGAACTAAAAAGAATTCAATATGAAAATCTGGAAGAGAAAGTCAGTATTGCTGCTCATTTCTCACCTGCTCAGTCTTTCCTTGAAATCTTTGCTGAGGGCCTCTTTCACTTCAGTTATTTACTCCTAGATTCCATATGTAGGAATAAAAGTGAATAAGATGTAGTTCATTAATTTCTTTCCCCTTTGAGTTTTTTTTTAATGGAAGGGGGATAATACTTTCAGTATTTGGTAAGAGCTGAGGTGGCACAGTGGTTAGAGTGAAGTACTGCAGCTACTTCAGCTGACTGCTAGTTCAGCAGATCAGCGGATCAAATCTCACCGGCTCAAGGTTGACTCAGCCTTCCATCCTTCCGAGGTGGGTAAAATGAGGACCCAGATTGTTGGGGGCAATATGCTGGGTATACTGTCTTTGGTGTAAGCCGCCCAGAGTCCTCGGAGAGTGGGCAGCATAGAAATATGAATAATAAAAATAATAAATAAAAAAATAAAGTAATTGCTGAAGAGTGCTACATGTAATTGTGGCTTTTTACAAACAAGCTTTTCTCCATCCTCTCCTCTGCACATGGAGCCCAGAAGAAGCTCAGGATCCCAAGAGGAGAAGTTGTTTCTCATTGTAATTAATAATGATTATCTGAGCCTTTGAGATCTCCATACCTGTGATTGAGACATCAGATTGAAGCCATAAGCAAAGAATCTTGTATCAGAAAAGGATAAATTTGTCAAGCTCTGTTGGAACAAGTTTTGGGACAGGCAGGATCTGTGCTCTTGATTGTTCATTTTTCTCCTTTCCAGGTGAAGTTGAGTGTTTCTCTGTTTATGTCAGGAAAGTCGCTGGCATTTCCATCATCTGAGAATGCTTTGAATTCTCCCAACTGTTCCTGCTGTGGGTGTTAGAAACAGGAAGAGGATTAATAAAGCTCCATGAATTATGGACCGTCTGCTTTTGATGCTGCTGGTATCCCAGCCAGTCTCTGGGAAGCTTAGAATGAAATGCCCTCTGAATTTGGAGCACCAGGATGGAAAACAACAATGGAGCTTTTACAGGCCAGGAGACTATCTCATTGGTATAGTGACAACTGAAACACTAATATCGCCTATAATGTTGCCTTTTGACAGTCCTCCTTCTATATCTTCTCATGTGTAAGTCATTCAGGGTGATGGAATTGCACCCCCTCCATTTGCAGTTCTAAATCTGAAGAGCCTGTAGTACAATAGACTAAAGCACTGTTATTAACATCTGCTGCTTGCAATTACTGCAAGTTCAAATAACAGCAGACTCAAGGTTGACTCAGTCTTCCATCCTTCAAAGGTAGGTGAAATGAGGACCCAGATTGTGGGAGCAATAAACTGACTTTGTATAAATATACAAAAGGATGAAGGCTATTGCTTAACGCATTGTAAGCCACCCTGAGTCTCCGGAGAAGGGCGGCATATAAATTAAAGCAAAAAAACCCCACCTCTCCTTTTCTTCTCATTTCACTTACTTCTATATTATAGAACTTGTCTAATTTCCTGAATGATTTTGATTTCCATAACTTCCCCCCTTTTTTTTATTGTGTAGAAGAGACTTAAATCCAAAGATGGGATTAAAAAACCTGAAGGCAATCCAGATTATTTTCTGTTCTCCCCGTTCACTTCTCAATTCATCCCTTGAATTCATTTTGTGTAAAGGAGGGATTGAAACAGTTGTAGTTGCCTCTGCCCAGCCCATTCCCAGATTTCTATAACCGATTATTGGTTTTGGATCAATATTGGCTTAAGACTCAGTAGGCATGTGGAGTCAAAAAGGAATAAATTCTTTTAAAAAGTTTGTTGTTACTGTTAATAATAACTTGAACATTTTTCTACAGTACGTTTTCTTATGGTTTTTTATACACCCTACCATTCATTTTCACCATTCAAGTGATCAACAAGAACTCCCAGCTCCTACACAACCTCACACTGGGCTACAACATTCATGACAACTATTCGAACACTTTCCGCACTTCAGATGCCTTGCTGGACATGCTCTCCACTGGAGAAGCCAATGTCCCCAACTACGGCTGTGGAAGGAAGGAGAACCTTCTGGCTCTTCTTGAGGCAGTTGATAGGGACATCTCCATCCAGGCATCAACATTAGCAGGAACCTACAAAGTCTCACAGGTTTGTGTGTGTTTTTCTCTATCTAAGTGAGGGGTGGGTGGTGGAGGATGAGCAACAGGTGCAACCATGTCTTCTCCATGGAATTCAAGTTGATTTTCTCCATTTTAGGGAACAGGTGAATTATGTTTTTTCTATTATATTCCTGTTCAAATTCCTCATAACCCCCACCATGTTTGGTGATTGTTATGGCATGTTTGTGCTGATAGGCTGTGTGTGGTTTTCACCAAACGTGGCTCTGTGCATTATGGCCAAACTTCTCCACTCTGGTCTTGTTTGTCCAAAGGAGAATGTTCTAGAAGTCTTGTGGTTTGTTCAGGTGCAACTTGGGAAACCTCAGCCATGCTGCCATGTTCCTTTTAGAGAGAAGTTTTCTCCTGGCAACCCTTCCAAATCAACAACCTTACTTGTTCAGTCGTTTTCTAATTTTACTGTCATGAACTGGAACATTTAACAGGCTCACTTCTTTTCTTGGAAGTCTCAAGTGATGAAGCTCCCACAACTTCCGAAGACAACTTCTTTTCCATTGGTTTATTGTTCTCACTGTCTGAAAATTCCTCCTCATTTCTAGGTTGAATCTCTCCTTGGTCACTTTCCATCCATTATTCCTTGTCTGGCCTTCAGGTGCTTTGACCCCCTTCCTCTCTGTGGCAGCCCCTGAAATATTGGAAGACTGCTATCATGTCTCCCCTGGTCCTTCTCTTCACTAGAACAGCCATGCCCAGTTCCTGCAACCGTTCATTGTATGTTTTAGCCTCCAGTCCCCTAATCCTCTTGGTTGCTCTTCTCTGCACTTTTTCTAGAGTCTCAACATCTTTTTTATATTGTGATGACCAAAACTGGATGCAATATTCTAGGTGTGGTCTTACTAAGGCTTTATAGGGTGGTATTAGTACCTCTCTTGATCTTGATTATATCCCTCTGTTAATGCGATTTAGGATTGCATTGCCTTTTTTGGCTGCCACTGCACACTGCTGGCTCATATTTAGCTGATTGTCCACTAAGACTCCAAGATCCCTCTCACAGACACTGCTATTAAGCCTGGTTTCCCCAGTTTATATGTGTGCTTTTGGTTTTTCTTACCTAAGTGTAAGACTTTACTTTTCTCTACATTGAATTTCATTTTGTTAGATAGGGCCCAGTGTTCAAGTCTGTCAAGATCCATCTGGATCTTGAGCCTATCATTTAGGGTGTTAGCTATTCCTGCCAGCTTAGTATCATCTGCAAATTTGGTGAATTCTCCTTCTATTCCCTCATCTAAGTCATTTATGAAGGTATTGAAGAGTACTGGGCCTAAGACAGAACCTTATGGCACCCCACTTCTCTCCATGTAGACTTAGACCCATTAAGGACTACTCGTTGAGTACAGTTTGTCAGTCAGTTGCGAATCCATCTGGTGGTAAAGCTATCTATCCGACATTTTTCTAGCTTACGAAGGAGTAGGTTGTGGTCTACTTTGTCGAATGCCTTGCTGAAGTCTATTATATTGACCATATTTTGCTGGTTTACTAATTTAATCATTATGTTGAAGAATGAAATAAGATTGGTTTGGCATGATCTGTTTTTAACAAACCTGTGCTGACTGCTAGTTATTACTTTACTCGTTTCTAGGTGTTGGCAGATCTGGTTTTTTTTATTATCTTTTCCAGTATCTTCCAGGGTATTGAAGTTAGGCTGATTGGTCTGTAGTTTCCTGGGTCTGGTTTTTTTCCTTCTTTGAAGATGGGAACCACATCAGCTCTTTTCCCGTCCTCTGGTAGTTCCCCAGTGTTCCAGGATTTTTGAAAGATGTGGTTCAATGGTTCAGAGATGACATCTGCCAGTTCCTTTAGAACTCTGGGATGTAATCCATCAGGTCCTGGTGATTTGTATTCATCAACATCAGACAGGTGTTCTCTTATTATTTTTTCTGCTTATTTTAATTTTCATTTCCAGCCTCTTTTTTACAGTTATGTTTCTGGTTGGTTGGGCTATAGTTTCTTTTTGCGTGAAGACCAATGCAAAGAATGAGTTAAGCAGCTCTGCTTTCTGTCTATTGCCTGTTACTTCCCTGCCATCTTCTCTCTTTAGTGGACCGACTGTTTCCTTGATTTTGTTTCTTGCTATTTATGTGTTGGAAGAAACTTTTTTTGTTATCTTTGACTTTTATTGCAAGTCTTTGTTCATTCTGAGCCTTTGCTTTCCTGACTTTGTCTTTGCAGATTCCATTTTTTGTACTTGTCCTTTTTGTCTTTTAATTTGTCAGAAAGATCTTTGTGTAGCCATGCTGGTTTCTTCTTGGATTTCTTGTTTTTCTTTCTCAGTGGTATTGTGCTGGTCTGGGCTTTTATGATCGTATTTTTCAGAGTTTCCCAAGATTCTTGAGTTGTTTTCCCCCTTAGGATTTTCATCCAAGGAATCTTTCCCAAGTTCTCTCTGAGTTTATTAAAATCAGCTCTTTTAAAATCTAAGACTCTGGTATCATTTTGTTCTACTTCTTGTGTTTGCGTTATGTTGAATTCTAATATGACATGGTCACTCTCACCCAAGGTTCCTGCAGTTTCAACTCCCTCTATCACTTCTTCTCTGTTTGTAAGTATTAAGTCCAGTATGGCTGTCCCTCTAGTTCCCTCCTCTACCTTTTGGGTAACAAAGTTGTCAGCTAGGTAAAATTAAATTTTACCTATTTAATTTAAATAGGTAAAAAGTAAAACCTATTTAATTTTTCACTTGCTGCAGAATTAGTTTTCCGATTGAGATCAGGGTAATTGAAGTCTCCCATTACTATTGTAGTGTGGTTCCTACATATGTTTCTTAGTTGGTTGGC
Source organism: Pituophis catenifer annectens (assembly GCF_029215685.1). Taxonomy (NCBI): domain Eukaryota; kingdom Metazoa; phylum Chordata; class Lepidosauria; order Squamata; family Colubridae; genus Pituophis; species Pituophis catenifer. Next base: position 34,930 of record NW_027256902.1, on the reverse strand, counting down.
AAAAAGGATATCTATTTTTTTCTGCTTGATTGGGTGGCCTCTAGTATACACCTATGGCCATGTCATTCTTTTTGTCTTTTATGTTGACCCATCTGCATTCTGGGAGGTTTTCATCTTTGGTTTCACACAATTCTGTAGCAATATAGTGGTCCTTTACATACAGTGCAACTCCACCTCCTCTTTTATGGGGTCTGGATTTTTGAAGAGTTTGTATCCTTCTATCAGTATGTTCCAGTCGTGGGTTTCGTCCCACCAAGTTTCTGTTATTCCTACTAAGTCATATCTACCTTCGTGTATTAATAGTTCAAGGTCACCCTGTTTGTTCCCCAGACTTTGTGAGGTCTTTATGCCTGACTCCGGGTATGCTTCCTATGCTTCCTATGTCTCCTATTTGGTATTTGAGTTTGTCTTCCTTCCCATCCCTCCTTACTTCGTTATTTGCCTTGCTTTCTAGGAGTTTTTGCTTGGAATTAGGTCCCGGAGATCCTACGGACTGGTGAACCTCCCCCCTCAATTTTAGTTTAAAGCCCTCCTGATAAGTTGAGCCAGTCGTTCTTCCCAGCCTTTGTGAGGTGCAACCCATCCCTTACCAAAAGCCCATCTTGGAGGTAGTACAGACCATGGTCCAGGAATCCAAAGTTTTTCTGGTGACACCAACCCTTTAATCAGTGGTTCACTTCTAGAATTCTTTGTTCTCTTGATGAATGTTGTCCTTTCGTTGGCAGTACAGATGAAAAAACTACTTGTACACCTAAGTCCTTGACTTTCTTGCCTAGCTGCTCATAATCATTCAATATTGTTTTCAAGTCCTTTTTTGTGCCATTCGTCCCTACATGTAGAAGTAGAAAGGGGTAATATAGTCTGTTGGTTTTATTATTTTGGTTAGGTTCTCAGCCACATCCTTAATTTTAGCTCCAGGGAGACAACCTACCTCTCTGGATTGACTGTCTGGTCTACAGACGGCAGGTTCTGTTCCCTTGAGAATTGACTCTCCTATCACCGACACTCACCTTTTTTTTTCCCTAGGGAAGTTTGTGGTATTTTTCTATCTATCACATTTGGTGGTGCTACTTTTTAAGGGGCATTTGATGGTGCTCCTTCTCTATGGGTCTGCATGTTTTCTTCTAGGGAGAGTCCATATCGATTGCCTAGCACCAGTGGGGCTGCTTCAGAATGGGTTGGTTTGGACAGGGGTTTTGTAGTAGGTTTGTGGGTTTTTTCTATGGGTGACCTGTTTCCATCTGTCTTTTTCCTCTAAGGGATCAACTCTTCTAGAAGTTGTTTGGTCATTATTATGTTGAGTTTGGGCATATTCTTTTTGCAAGGTTTGGGGTTTCTCATTTTGTAGGCCGAGTTTCAGAGTGGTTAGAGTGGTTTCCTCTAGACCCTTTATTTTTTCTTCTCTTAACTTGATTAATTTACATTTGGTACATGTGTAGTTTGGGTATTCTATGGGCATACGTATATACATGGAACATGTTCTGCAGATCACAATAGTATCAGTTTCTTCTTCCATGAGGGGGTTTACGAAAAATTGAGAGTGAAAGTGTAGAGGGTTTTACCACAGATTTTTAAAAGGGAAAAATGTCCAAATTTGGGATACAGATGTTCTAACAGATCGTTTAAAATTTAAAATTTGGGGGACTCAAGTCTAGCTAAAGTTTAAGGTTCTAACATTTAAAGAATGCCTATTTTAAGGATTTAAAGTTCTACAGTTCAAATTGTCTAATTTAAAATTTAAATGGTCTAGCAGATCATTTAGATTGTCCAATTTAATTCCCCCCCCCCCTTGGGTCTCTTGGGGTTTTTGCCATGTCTCTGAGCATTGCACTGTCTGACCTTGGGTGAACTTGCTGGGATGGTTCCTCCTGGGAAGATTGGCAGCTGCCTCAAATGTTTTCCGCTTCTGAATAATCTTCTTTGCTATAGAATGATGGACGTTAAATTGTTTGGAAATGGCCTTGTAACCCTTCCCAGATTGATAGGCAGCAACAATGGCTCCTCTAAGATCACTGCTGGAGTCTTTATTCTTTGGCATTGTGTTAACACAGACCTCAATGCTGGAGACCAGAAAACTCCTGAAATGTTGGCTTTTATAGAGGAAATCACACTTGTGATGATCAATTAATCCAGGTCCCTTGATCAGCAGCACTAGGATAAATGCCTCTCAGCCTCTTCACACCTATGGAAGCAGTCAGGGTGTCCTTAGCCTTTCACACCTGGCTCCTCCATTTCAGCTCTCTTTCTGTAACGTAAATGATGATAGGATGTAATACGTCCTGTGTTGTTGTTCACCTGAGGTTGCATTTACCTCCTTTTAAGAACTGCTGAAGACCAGATGCTTTTTACTGTGTCCTGATACATGAAACCACAGAACTCACAGAGGGTCTCCTTCCTTTTCCACAGGGCTGAATTTCTTAGTGTACAATTAAACCTCTGGAACCTGACAGAGTCCCCAAATTCTCTGGGTTAGAAGCTGCAGAATATCAAATAAAGCTCTCTAGGATTATGCATCTGTGTAACTAGAGAACAAGCCCAAAAATAATCAAAGTGGTAGATAAATAAATAAATAAATATTGCTTCACCAAGAATCTGGAATATTGAATGTCAACTGCATAAGAAAGAGAGAGATGAGAGTCTTGGGCTGCACATTAGACAAACAACCTATTGGGAAACTTGTGTTAAAGCAACACATTCGCTGTTCAGTCAGAATTAAAGATATAATACGGCCCTTTATTGGAACGAAACACTCACTTGACACCTGCACATCTGGATCTGATTGTCTCAAAGGTGCTTTTTTCAAGAGGCAACTGGACTTTCTGGTTTTTCTTTGAAGACCTTTTGCTTCTCATCCAGAGCTGAAGAACCTGGACGACTGAGAATCTCCATAGACATTTATTTATTTATTTATTTATTTATTTATTTATTTATTTATTTATTTATTTATTTATTTATTTATTTATTTATTTATTTATTTATTTATTTATTTATTTATTTATTTATTTATTTATTTATTTATTTATTTATTTATTTATTTATTTATTAAATTTATATTCTGCCCTATCTCCGAGGACTCAGGGCAGCTCACAACAATAAAACAACCAGTTAAAATTATAAAATACATAATGTACGTATATAATTTATATTAAAACTCCCAAAATCTAAAAAAACCCTCAGTCCAGGCTGGGCGATGTGAACAACCATGTTTTTAATTCGCGGTGGAAGGTGCGAAGGTCAGGAGCCAACTGGAGCCCCAGGGGGAGTTGATTCCAAAGGTGGGCGCGCCCACAGAGAAAGCTCTACCACTAGGGGTCGCCAGCCGACACTGTCTAGCTGACGGCACCCGGAGCAGGCCCTCCCTGTGAGAACGCATGGGGCGATGGGCAGCTGTTACTGGCAGCAGATGGTCCGCCAAATATCCTGGGCCTAAGCCATGTATGGCTTTATTGGTCATCACCAGCACCTTGAATCTCACCCGGAGGGCAACCGGCAACCAATGCAAGTCGGGCAGGAGGGATGTAACATGAGAGTATCGGGATTCTCCCATCACAAGCCGCACGGCCACATTCTGTACCAGTTGAAGCCTCCGAGTGGTCCTCAAGGGCAGCCCCATGTAGAGAGCATTACAGTAGTCAACGCGGGAGGTAACTACCGCATGAGTAACTGTGCGTAGGGCATCTCGGTCCAAATAGGGGCGCAACTGGCGGACCAGACGAATCTGGGCATATGCCCCCCTGGTCACAGTTGTTATATGATCTTCTAAACTCAACCGTGAATCCAGGAGGACACCCAAGTTGCGCGCCCTGTCTACAGGGGGCAAGATTTCACCCCCTATAGTCAGCAATGGAATCTCACCTTTGAACCGAGATGCCGGTATCCACAGCCACTCAGTCTTGGCAGGGTTGAGCCGAAGCCTGTTCCTCCCCATCCAGATCCGTACCACTTCCAGGCACCAGGACATCATGTCGAGGGCATCACTGAGCTGGTTTGGGATGGATATAAAAAGCTGGGTATCATCAGCATACTGATGATACCCCACCCCGAAATCACGGATGATCTCCCCCAGCGGTTTCATATAAATGTTGAACAGGAGGGGTGAGAGAACTGACCCCTGAGGCACCCCACACTTGAGGGGCCTCATGGTCGATCTCTGCCCTCCTGCCAACACACCTTGCGTCCGACCCGAGAGGTAAGAGGAGAACCACTGTAAAACGGTGCCTCCCACTCCCAACCCCTTGAAGCGCCGCAGCAGGATACCATGGTCGATGGTATCGAAAGCCGCCAAAAGATCTAATAGGACCAGAACAGAGGAATGGCCTCTGTCCCGAGCCCTCCAGAGATCATCCACCAGTGCGACCAATGCCATCTCCGTGCTGTATCCAGGCCTGAAACCTGATTGGTATGGATCGAGGTACTCCACTTCATCCAGGGCCACCGGGAGCTGACGTGCCACCACAGTCTCGACAACCTTCGCAAGAAAGCGAAGGTTGGAGACCGGACAAAAGTTGCTCAAAACAGCTGGATCCAGGGCAGGCTTCTTGAGGAGGGGCCTCACCCCCGCCTCCTTCAAGGCAGCAGGAAAGCTTCCCTCCTCTAAAGAAGCAGCTATTACCGCCTGGATCCAGCCACATGTCACCTCCCAAGCTGAATAAACCAGCCAGGAGGGGCATGGATCCAGTACACATGTGGCCACACTCAACTTCCCCATGATCCTGTCCACCTCCTCTAGGGTAACAGGATCTAACTCTTCCCAAAACACAAGACTCGCCGCTTCCTCACTGTCTGACCCTGTCCAGTCAGAGTCCAAGCCGTCCCAAATCTGAGCGATCTTGTCCTGCAGATACTGGCCAAACTCCTCAGCTTGCCCTCGCATCAGGTCTTCCCCCACCCTCTGATTCAAGAGGGAGCGGAATACCCGAAACAGGGCGGCTGGGTGATTCTCTGCAGACGCAATGATATCGGAGAAATAGCGACGTTTCACCATCGCCAATTCCACCAAATAGGCCCGTGTAAATGATCTCAATTGTGACCGGTCAGATTCGGAACGACTGGCCCTCCAACTGCTCTCTAGGCCTCTCCTACGTGTGGGTCTGATTGCAATAAGTTGTGATACAGAAATATGTTTTTTTATTCTTATTCTTATTTAATTTTTTTTTTAATTTGATTTATATGCCGCCCTTCTCCGAAGACTCAGGGCGGCTTACAATGTGCTCAGCAATAGCCTTCATTCTTTTGTATATTTATACAAAGTCAGCTTATTGCCCCCACAACTGGGTCCTCAATTTACCTACCTTAGAAAGGATGGAAGGCTGAGTCAACCTTGAGCCTTGGCGAGATTCGAACCCTGCAGTAATTGCAGGCAGCTGGTCTTAATAACCAGCTTAATAACAGGGTGCCTTAAACCCCTGTACTACCAAGGCTACCAATTTGTTTCTTGTGCTCCATTTTTACATACAGTGTTGTTAACACTGTGCTTAATATTCTGTTTATTGATATGGCATAATTGCTAATCAACAATATTTAATTTGTTCATCAATTCCAAGTTGAATTTATTAAAAAATAAAGTTTTGGACTTTATCTGTCCCCCAATATAACACAGCTTTCTTCGTTGCTTTCTCAGATCAGTCATAACATTGTTTCGGAGGCTCTGAGTGATAAAAGGAAATTCCCCTTTTTCCACCGGATGAATCCCAAAGAAGGATTCCAGTACCCAGCAATTGTCCAGCTGCTCCTCCATTTCAGATGGACCCTGATTGGCCTCTTTGCTTCAGACACAGAGAAGGGAGAGTATTTCATGAGGATTTTTCCTCCTGTGCTTGTCAGGAATGGAATTTTTGTGGTTATATCACAACTGTTCTCAACAACTGGATATACAGCTTCCCTCAGGGATTCCCTCTCTAAGTGGAGACAAGTCAACGTCTTTGTTCACTTCCTAGAAAATGTTCCCATTACAGCGAGAATTCTTCCTTTCCATTTAACACTTATGCGTTTGCCAGGACCCATTGAAGGGAAAGTTTGGATTTATACAGGTTTGGGAAGATTAGTTTTGAGAAAGCACAGACTTCTCAAATATATCCATAGTATTTGGAACTTTGGTTATCTGGCAAAAAAAAGTCCAAATGATTCTGCCTTTGAACCCCATTTCTTTGTGGAAGAAAAGTTTCAAGATTATTTTTTCTGTTCTCTTTCAAAGAACGTCTTTTCTGTCAAAGGCCGCAAAAGATGCACCCAGAAAGCCCCAATGGAGACCCAGGAGAAAAGGAACAGGATCCGGATCACAAATTATCACCTTGTGTACAGTCTCATTCAGACTCTGGCCCAGGCCTTGAACGCTGCCTATTCCTCCAGATGGAGGAGGGGAAGGAAGGAGGGTGAAGGGAGGTTGGGGGCTCCAAGACTGCAGCCGTGGCAGGTATGGGGTTCTGATATTGTGGGATATGAAGTATTGCTTCTAAAATAATGTTTCATTACAGCTTCCACTTCTGCGTAATAAATAAAGAAAATAAGAAAGTAGAAAGTCAAGGAAATTTTTGAAAAACTAGTTAAAATGGTATTGTTCTTACAGTGAACAATGTGATTCAGAGAAGTCCAGAAAGAAAAGGGGGGGGGGCTTTCTGAGCAATAGCTTAACTGGCACATTTCAAAATATAACCGATTTATGCAAAAGAACAATGGAAAGTTAGTGATGCAGAATCACACCAAGTCATGGAAACGGGGTTGGGGGGGGAAATAAGGCCATATTGTTGAACAGGCACTCCGGATAGGTAGAGAGCTTGCTAGTCCCCAGCCAATGGGGAAGCAGGACAGTGTTGAGTGACAGGAGGAAGGGCATGCTTTGATCCGGGTCTACCTGAAGGATTTACAGATGCTTTGATAAACTTTTGCTCCTTTTGGGTACCAGATTGCCTTCCTTGCTTTATTGCTTCTTTCCTATTTTTAACAATATGGATCCATTAATCTTAGATCCTTCAGAGAAGGAACCCAAAGGAGAAGGAGGGGAACCTTCTCAACCACATTGGGCTTCAGAAGGTCAACAGTTGGGCCAATCTGATTGCTGGAGACATCATCTTCTAAGCACCAGGCCCCACGACAGATAGATTTTGGTTCTAAACACAGTTAATTTTAAAAGGATGCATGCATTTTTCAATACACTCATATCTTTATGGTTTTCCGATTAGCATAGTCGAATTTTACCTTTATAACTTTGAAGGACACCCTGAGACCATTTAGCCCAACCCCTCCTCTCTGCAGGAATCTCAGTCAAAGCTTCTCTGACTGACGGCTGCTCAGCCTTTGCCTCCTCAGTGAAGGGGAGGCTGAATTTTTCTGCTTTGAGGGCTCAGCTCTGAAATGGCTCCTCTTTTCAGGTTCTTTTTCCTCTCCTTCAGCCAGAATCTCCTCCCTTCTGACTGAGCTCATTTCCCCATTTCCCACACCCCACCCCACCCCGGAACAACATGGAGGAGATCTGGAGTTTCTGGGCAACTTCTTCCAGTTATTGGAAGAGGCAGGATTGGATTTACGACCACAACTGAGCTCAGCATTTCTGTTGCTAAGCAAGACGGTCGTTCAGTAAGTTTTCCCCTATTTTATGAGCTTTCTTGCCTTTTCTTGTTAACTGAATCTGGCTTCCCTTTTGATTTTGCTTGTCAGAAGTCGTGAAAGGAGATCAGGTGACCCTACAACTCTGCAATCATCATAAGTGGATGCCAAGAATTCAGATGTTGATCACCTGGGGACCCTGGGGATGCTGCCATGATCCTGGGAAAAACTACCATGTCACTTTTTTCAGTGCTGTTGTAACTTTGAAATGGTCACTAAATGAACCGTTTTTCATAATCAACCTGATGTTTTCCAGGCGTTTATGAATAATCTTTTTTTCCTATGATTCATTTTATTTATCATCTGCTCTAGAATGTCCCCTATAACTTACCAATTGCATCAATTATATTTTCTTAATATATATTTTGCCAATATATGGTTGAGCAATTTGCTGAACTTTTATTTACGAAGGTAGTAACACCTATTTTTCTAAATGTATATTTTGATGTTAGGCAGCTGTAGAAAAAAGATTCAAAGGTGTAAAGGCTAAATGGGATTTTTTTAAAAAAAGCTTTCAGATTTTAAACTTCCTGGATGTTCCCCTTCTAGTTCCATCCTTTCCTGCAGAAGAATCAGTTTTGCAATATTTCTGAGAGGGAACTCTACTTGGATCAAAATGGAGATGTAGCAGCAGATCTGGCTATTGTGAGTGGGTTGATTCTCCCCAAAGAGGATCCCATCGAACTTCGAATGGGGACTTTGGAAAGACAGAGACTTAATATCTACCAAGATGCTCTTTCACGGCTAAAGTTGCTCAACAAGGTGGGAGAAATTTTGGAGACTTTCCTCTTTTTTCCAAAGATTTATGACCCATTTCATGTGGACTAAGCCTAGTTTCCAGGGTCCATGACCTTCACTGAGAATTGAACATGGGGAGTAGAAACCTTATAGTTTCCTTTCTATAGACCACTTGGGAGCCTTCAGTACTTTAGACCAAGCTGTTCTTCAGCTGCTGTAATACTGAAGACTCTTTGTAGCTGGTTCAGCCATGTCCAACCTGGGATGAGAAACCCTCAAGTGCTGGAGGTTGTGTTGTTAAGAGCCTCAGGTTCGCTTTTTCCTTGTCCTGAAAGAGCAAAGCAGAAGGGGATTCTGTTGAAGAGTCCCTGAATTGAGGTTTGGACTGAATAAGATGAAATTGGATCATGGCTGGATGGAGCTCCTGGGGGTCCCATTGGGAGATAAGCTTCCTCTTGTCCTGCTTAGGGAAAGGCCTGGTGGAAATGGATTTATCCAGAGCATTTTGATGAAAGTGCAAATTAAAACATGCCTTGAAGCTCAACTCTTTTTTGTGTTTATTCAAAATGCACTAGAAATTCTCCAATTTCATATAGTTAGCTATAACTTTTATTTTGTTCCTGCGCCAGCTAGTTTCAATTTTAATAGTTCCGTTGTGTTTCTTCTTTCTTTCCACCAATAAAACCACCCATAGACAGATTGGGAATCCCCAAAGTCAAATACTCTTGGTTATTTTCAAAGTAATCCAATTTAAGTAGCAAGACACATTGTTTCTCTTCCAAGCCGAAAGCAATCTACAATTCCCACTTTCACTTAGTCACGGCAATTCTCCATTTTGTCAATTATGTGGTCATCCGCTTGTCTCTGTTCTTTTGGCTTTTAAAATTATCAGGTTCCTATTTATCACTTTTTTCTTTTTTCTTTCTCCAAGAGTAATCTAGTTTCTCAATTTTCTAACTTGTTTCAATAGACAATTATTCCAAATCGGTCAGTAATAAAATAAGTTCCTTAATGGGTCTTTTCCTCCTGCAAATTATTTTACTAAATCTTCTTGCCCCACAGATCCATAGCTGCTATTTAAGGCCAGGGGCTTACTTGTAAAAATCCATGTTCTAACGTTGTTCTCACCTGGGTTGGTGTCATTCACCCGGCTTCCAAACGCTTCGCTCTTTTCTTCTTTCTTCCTCCTGCACAGTGCTTCTCCGGTTTGCCCCTGCTTCGAGGCAGCCGCCATGGCTGCCACACCCCCGCTGTCAACTCAGAGGGTTTCCTCCAGCCTCCGAGGAACTTGCCTGCTCCTCTCGGCCGTCCAAAGTGTCCCTCTCTTTCCCCTGTCCCTACAGGACAGGTTCAGTCTGCAGACCTGTCGGCAGCGGTTCAACAGTCAGGGTTTTCGCGGGGCTCATCAGACTGAATCGCCGCGGAGCCAAACCGGAAATCCTGGTCTTTGATGTTTTTAAGTAGTCCAGACCTTGTCAAAGTTAGCCATATCTGTCTTTCTCCCAACTGGGGGGAGCAATTGACCTTCTGCCCCTAGGAAGGAAGTCCAAGGCTTTCAGGTCACATGACCGTGACCAGTAAGATAATCCCTTGACCCAGAAACCTGAAACACTGAAACACAATTTTGATTCAAAGAAAAGGTTTTCCTGATATCAGAAGGAACAAGAGAGATTTTGACAGGAAATGCTACTTAGATTTGGCCTTTGATTTTAAGAGGGTTCTTCGTCTGAAAATCCCTTGAATGACCTTCTTTATCTTGAGTGTTAGCCACCTTCAGTCTCTCTGGGTAAAAAGGAGTCTCCAAATTTAACTAATATGAAATGTAGGTTTGTCTTTCTATGTCAGTTGGAGTCTCCTAATCGCAGTTCAACACAAAGAACTTTTTCTTGGCTAACTGGATGGGCCTTAGAAATATCTTCTTCTGATCCAGGACTCACACTCATGTCCCATCTGTTGCAGCCAAAGATTTGCAACTTAATCTTTTTCTCATGTACATTTCTCCACATACATATGGAAATGTATGACTAGTTTATTCCCAATTACTTGTATAAGGATTATTCTCTATACTATTTATGTTGTATACGAATGCAGTGGCTAAGACACTGAACTTGTCAATCAGAAGGTTGGCAGTTCAGCGGTCGGAATCCCTAGTGTCGCATAACAGAGAGAGCTCCTGTTACTTGTCCCAGCTTCTGCCAACCTAGCAGTTTGAAAGCATGTAAAAAATGCAAGTAGAAAAATAGGGATCACCTTTGGTGGGAAGGGAACAGCGTTCTGTGTGCCTTTCGCATTTAGTCATGCCGGCCACATGACCAAAGAGATGTCTTCAGACAGCGCTGGCTCTTCGGCTTTGTTGTGACCCCAGCCCCGGAGGCTGATTTATCTTTGTATGCTGAGTCGGAGGATGATATGGAGGAGGAGGAAGCTGTCACGAGCTATGTGTCAGAGGGGCCGTCTTTACTGGTGAGTCAGCAAGAACTGACAGTTGCTGACATGCTTCTGGACCCCAGCCAAATTGAGGAGGAAACAGAGGCCGGTAACGACAAGGGGGAGCCCCTATTGGATGCAAGAGAGAGACATAGGAGACGTCGTAGAGAACAGCTATTGCCACGTCCCAAGAGGTGTGGTCAAGAGATGTAGGGCCACACCCTACAAAATATAAAAGGGGTGTGACTGGGCTGGAAAGGTGTGGTGAACAATTTGTTGGCGTTTTGGATGATGATTTACAACTGTTAGTTTGGAGTTTTTTTGACAAGAGTCTGCATTCCTGCATTAGTCTGCTGGCCGTCTGCCAAGACCTTTGGAACATTGCCCGGTAACTATTGGACTGATATACTCTTTGGAAGAGAACTATTTATTAAAGGGCCAGCTTCAGCCTCTCTAGCCTGCGTTTGTTACTGCTGGGCTATTTGAGCCTCTGCAAGGCCACTCGTGGGAGGGGACAGAACAGGCTTATTTATTTATGTTGTCTTGTATTTTTTTTATGGATTGCACCAGTAAAGGCTAGACCAATTTCATAGTATACATGATGTACAATGGCATAAAGGATGTTATTACTATAGATGATGAGCATTTTAATTCAGCCATAAGGAACTGATCGTTTGTCACTTAATGCTTGAATCTTTTCTCAATTCCATCCCTCCAGACTTTATTAAGTAGGAAAGTCCTTTATTGCAATGTTAAATGCCAGAAGCAAAAGGGAGGAACTAAGGAAAAAACCTGCCAGGGTCTCATCTCCTACACCTGTTTGGAAGGAGTCAGAGATTTCATTGTTACCTCAATGAAGCCCAGAATCTACTTGTCTAATGTCCATTTCTCCTCCCATTTTCCATGGATGGAGATCCTAACACCCTTTCTTTGGCATTCCTTGTTTTTCTGCTTAGTCCCTGCCTCACTCCAAATGTGTGGAAAATTGTCATCCTGGATTTGTCAAGAGGGCTCGAGAAGGAGAGCCAGTTTGCTGCTATGACTGCATTCCTTGTCCAGAGGGGACCTTCTCCATTCAGGAAGGTGGGTGACACCAGAGGAAAGGAAGGCCTGGTAGAAAAGGATTTATCCAGAGCATTTTGATGAAAGTGCAAATTAAAACATGCATTAAAACGCAACTCTTGTTTGTGTTTATTTAAAATGCACTAGAAATCCTCCAATTTCATGTAGCTAGCTATAACTGTATTAGAAAATAATATTATCAGAATATTGAGGAAATATTGCTTTTTCCTTTTCTCAGATACAGAAAAATGCACCAAGTGTCCAGATGATAAATATCAAAATGAGGACAGAGTCCAATGTATCCCCAAAGTTATAACCTTTCTGTCTTATGAAGAACATCTGGGCATCATCCTGGTCTCTTTTGCCCTACTCTTCTTCCTAATCTCAGGCCTTGTTTTAATCATCTTCATTAAATACCGAGAAACTCCCCTTGTCAAAGCCAACAACCGGGACCTCTCCTACATCCTCCTGGTCTCCCTCCTGCTTTCCTTCTTGTCTCCTCCTCTCTTCATTGGTCAACCAAGGAAAACCACCTGCCTTCTCCGACAAACAGTTTTCAGCATCATCTTCTCAGTTGCTCTTTCTTCTCTCTTGGCCAAAACCATCACGGTGGTGCTGGCTTTTCTGGCCACAAAACCAGGAAACCGAGTGAAGAGATGGTTGGGGAAGAGCTTGGCCAACTCCATCATCCTTTCTTGTTCTGCTGTCCAAATTATCATCTGCTCCATCTGGCTGCGAGTTTCTCCCCCCTTCCCTGACTCTGACCTCCACTCCCAGCCTGGAGAGATCATCCTGCAATGCAACGAAGGGGCCGTTGTCATGTTCTACATCACCCTCAGCTACATGGGCTTCCTGGCTGCCATCTGCTTCACGGTGGCTTTCCTGGCCAGGAACCTGCCTGGGGCCTTCAACGAAGCCAAGCTGATCACCTTCAGCATGCTGGTCTTCTGCAGTGTCTGGGTGACTTTTGTGCCCACCTACCTGAGCACCAAAGGGAAATCCATGGTGGCTGTGCAGGTCTTCTCCATCCTGGCCTCCAGTGCTGGTCTGCTGAGCTGCATCTTCATCCCCAAGTGCTACATTATCCTTCTGAGGCCAGACCTCAACACAAAGGAGCAGCTCACAGCCAGAACAAATGTAAAAACATGAGATATAACACCATTGTGATATTGGAAGAATTGTTAACGGTTCTTTTATTTGAAAGGAGATATTAATTCTTTCCATTTTGATAGTATGCAGGAAAAGAAAATCATTTCTATATGTTTCAAATGAATGACTGGAATTCTTCTAGCTCTCTTCCCTTTCAGCTCAATAAAGAGAACTCTGTAAGAGTCATTCAGAGAAATTTTCTGTTCAGCAACTGCTACTGAATGTGACACCTTATAAAGAATAATTCCGGCACTTCTTCCTACAGCTAAAAGTGTGTGTGAGAGAGAGTGAGGAGGAAAAGAGGCCAGGAGGAAGATGTGGGAACAGCCTGGTTGCCTGATCCTCTCTGTGAAAATGCCGGAATGATGTGAAATGCCATGTTTGACTGGCTCTCAGCTGAGGAGGGAAATCTTCATCTCTCTTATATAATTCTTTTTTGATTTCCTCATAAAAACCTCCTTTGCAGAAAGAATTCAGCAGAACAACTGTCTGGGATTTCAGTTTGGGGTTGTTTTTATTTGTTGTTTGGTACTTTACACCAAAATAAAAAAATAAAGTAAATAAAAAAAAACTAAAGTGTGTAAAGAAATTTCCACTGTATATTTTTTCTTTCATCAACTGGAGAAATAAAATAGCAGTTTTCAGGCTGTTTAATTTTCCACTTTAAAATTTGTACGTAAAGGATTTCTTGTCTGTGAGGGCTGGAGAAGATGCCCAGAGAAAGGGGACCTGGAGACTCTCCCCAGGAGGAGATTGAGGGGATCCTGTCTAAAGGCAGCCGCATCACTGACCAGGTCACAAACCTTCAATGCTGCATAATATTCATCCAGGTCCAAGAAGGGGGTGAATAGAGGGGGGGGGACTTCCAGGTTTCTAGGGAGAGGCACCCATGGAAGCTGTTCTGCTCTCCAACCACACAGATTGCTGATCAATTGGGAATCAATTTTTATGTCTTATAATGGCTCCTAATTGTGAATTATTTGCAAATTCCATTTTAAGGAGCTAAGAAAAGCTCTGATGGATCAGACCAAGATCAGTCTAAGATTCACACAGATCCCTCTGGTTCTCCCACAAGCAGAAGGCAGAGAGACTTATGGCTTTGCCCAACATGGAACTGGTCTTTTCCCACAATTTCACTTTTCTCCTCCAAACCACACAATATTGGACACTCGGCCATCTCACACTCTAGGAATCCCCAATTCTGGCATCCCACATTAATCTGAGAAAACATTTTCCATGTTTCACAGCCCCAATCCAAAAGTACTAAGGTGGGATTAGAACTCAGGAGTCTCCTAGGGATCAGCCCAAAGTCACCCAGGAAACTTTCTCGCCTAAGGGAGGATTAGAACTCAGAGCCTCCGAGATCTTGGCTCAAACTCCCCCAGCTGGCTTTCATGCCTGAGGCAGGACTAGAACTCACAATCTTCTAACAATTGTCTCAAAGTCAAGAAGAGCCTTGATAGTACAAGGGTTTAGTGCACCCTGTTATTAACACAGCTGCCTGCAATTTACTGCTGGTTCGAATCTCTCCAAGGCTCAAGGTTGACTCAGCCTTCCATCCTTTCTAAGGTAGGTGAAATGAGGACCCAGTTTGTGGGGGCAATAAGCTGACTTTGTATAAAATATACAAAAGAATGAAGGCTATTGCTTAAAGCATTGTAAGCCGCCCTGAGTCTCCGGAGAAGGGTGGCATATAAATCAAAAAAAAAAAAAAAGTCGCCCATTTGGCTGTTATTTGAAAGTTTGGATCTCTGCCCCTCCCAGGGCACTCCTGGCCCCCCTTCTCCCCCCCCAGAACAAAAGGTTCTTTCTGCCGCTGCTTCCCTTCTCCCCTCCCCCGTCGCCCGAACAGACAGCTGTCACTCAAGCCCCCGTCCTGCCGCCTCCCCTCCCGCCGCCTCGTCCCCGCAGGAGCCTCCTCGGGGCTGGCCGGGAGCCACGCCAGGGAGCCGGTGGGGGCGGCTGGACAGGCTTCTTGCCAGGCGGGCTGCGGGCTCTCCCTGCGCCTCTTCCCTCCCGGGCCACGTCGGGGCTGCGGATCTGAGGGCGGGAGGGGCCCCGGGGGAGAGGGGCAGGCAGGGGGAGCCTCTCTCCGTCTCCCCGCAGACTCTGCACGGCAGGCAGCGAGGCTTTGGATCCGCCTCCAGGGAAAGGGGCTTCCTTCGGCCCCCGCCCACCGCGGCGCTCCTCCTGCCTGGCAGCTGCTGCCCAGAAGCCCTGGAGGGGCAGCCGAGGACCCTTCAAACCCCCCAGGACCCCAAATCCCCCCTTCTGCCTCTGCCAAGGGCTGCGCTGAGGCCCCTCCCAGGGCCCCCCAAGACCCGCATCCTCTGTGCGGGGGGAAGTTGCGGGGGGTGATGGGGAAGCTCAGCCCGTCTTCGCCCCCCCCCAAACTACCGACGGCAACATCTGGGCCAGGTGAGGCTTCGTCCACCTTGTGGGAGATACAAGAGATGCAGCCCTCCAGACGCCTCCCGTCACTCTCCGGAGACCGACGCCCTGATCGGAGGAGGTTGGGGGTTGAGGAGGCGCTTAAGAGAAAGGCTGCTTTTCTAGACCTGAAGGGGGGGAAATGGGGGGGGGCAATGGATTGGCTGCCCTGACCCTCACCGTAACCCTCCGCGGGTGGGAGGTTGAAGGGGCGACCTCAGGGGGAGGCTGAGCGCTCCGGCTCCTTTCCAAAAAGCCAGGAGGGATTTTGGCAGCGCCGGATGAGGACTTCAAAGTCAGCGGAGGTTGTGTGGCTGGTGTGCTTTGTTCCCACGTTCCTTGGATGCAAAGGGAGTGGGACAGGGAAGGGGCGGGCTGTAAGTTTGGGCAAGGTGAGAGGAGGGCGGGGAGGCGCCTTACTATCCATCTGTCCATCCATCCATCCATGCATCCATCCTCCATCCGTCCATCCATCCATCCATCATCCGTCCATCCGTCCGTCCATCCATCCATTTATCCATCCATCCTCCATCCATCCATCCGTGTCTGAGACTAGGTTGAGTGTCCATCTCTCTCTGTTAAATAAACTCATAAAGGTGGCATTTCTCTCTAATCTCCTGTCAACGCCCTCAACCAGGCCCTCCTGGAGAAGGAGGGATTTGCATGAAGTCTATGTGAGTTGGGGGGAAACGGGGAGGGAAAGAGGGATGGTAAGAGGAGGGGGAGGGGGAGGGAAGGGAAGGGGAAGAAAATCATCTTTCCTTGTCTTTGGGTGGTTTTGTAAATTACAAATAGCTGAAGAAGAATCAGCCTGACCTGCTCAAAACTTCCGAGATCAAAGCAATCCGAAGGCCGCCCTCTTCAGAAGGGACCCCGTGCAGCTGTTTAGGCTTCTGGGCATTTGTAGATTTCTCTCCCTCCCTCCCTCCCTCCCTCCCGTCCACAGACTTTTCCTCCCTCCTCACCTGCCACCAGGTGTCCGCAGCATATTTGTGACCTTCCCTTACGCAGCAGAGCAAACCCCACCCAGCCAGGCTACCTCAAAACCAGCCCAAAATACTCAGGAGCTGTCAATCATCCCCAGCCAGATTGACGTCCCTGCCACAGTTGAAGAGGAAGGGATCCAGCAGGACGGCCAATCTGAGAAGTTTGACCGAGGAAGGGAGGGTCTCCTGGGACTGAAGGGGCCTCTGCAGATCCCCAGAGCCGGAAGGTCTGGCGGGGAGGACCCGGGAACGCATCAACTTGAGCAGAAGGCGGGTTTGCCCCCCTGAATCTGGGCATCTGCATCTTTTCTCTCCTCCCCCAGATGTTCTCCAGATGTTGCTCTCTACAGTTGTGGGACTGAAGAAGAGCCAAGTTGTCCCAATCACAACTTCCCAATAAACCCGACCTTGAGATCGGGCTGGGGAGGGGAAGCTTCAGGAGCACCCCAGGCCTCAGCCCAGCTGCCGTTGACAAAGGCAGAGGGGGAAGGGGGGAAAGGGGGGGTCTGGCTTTGGGCACAACTCCCCTCGCCCCTCCCTCCATTCGCTTCTCAGCCAGCAGCTGTGGGGCAGAAAGAGCACAGTGGGCGAGAGAAGGGGGGGGTGTTGGAGGGGCTTCCTCCCAGGCCGGCTGCAGGATCGTGGGGGGGGCGGGGAAGGGAGGTCTGTGCCTCTTCCCCCACCCCAAAACCCCTCAGCCTCAGTGGGCAGAGCAGAGCAGAGAAGGAAGAGGATGGGGTGTCCGGAGGCTGAACCAGGGGATGACGGATGAAGGGACGGGGAATGTCCGGTCTAAGGAAGGGAAGGGCTGCAGGGGATCGGAGAGCATCGCCCAATACTTGGGTGGCTCTCACGGAGAAGAGGGGCTCCATTCATCCTCCGGAGCCCCTGAAGGCAGGAAGAGAAGCAACGGGTGGAAGCCCAGCGAAGAGAAATGCAACCTAGAAGCCAGGAGAGATTTCCTGGGAGTGAGAACTAAGAATCAGGGGAAGAGTTTGACTCCCAGAAGTTGTGGCTGCTCCATTGAGGGAGGTTTTCAAGAAGAGATTAGAGAAGCCTTTCTCTGGAATCCTTTGGCATCTCCGGCTTGAACAGGGGGTTGGTCTTGAGGACCTCCAAGGTCCCTATCAACTCCTGTTCTGTTCTGTTCTGTTCTGTTCTGTTCTGTTCTGTTCTCTTCTCTTCTCTTCTATTCTATTCTATTCTATTCTATTCTATTCTATTCTATTCTATTCTATTCTATTCTACCCTACCCCATCCCATCCCATCCCATCCCATCTCATTCCTTTCCATTCCATTCTCCTTTCTTCCTCTTCCTCTCCTATCATATTCTCCAGTGAATAAAGAGATTTTAAGCTTTATTATTAATTCAAGCAAATTAAACCAAAATGCAAATGCGAAGCCTAAGAAACATACACCCGAAGGAGGATGATACCCAGCCTCCCCCAAACGTTTCTTACTGAGGACAACCGAGAGACCCGAAGAGGGCGGCCAATTTCCAGGGGACCCAGCGCCAAGCTCCATCCAGAGGCTCCCAGGTCAACGGCAACTTTGGGGCTTCCATCCCAGTCTGGACTCAGGACCTCCTGCCTGTTTCCAGGGCACCTCAATTGGGGCAGCCCAGCCTGGCTGCATGGGGACCCTGGTTGAGGCCCCCTCCCAAATGCCTGGGAGACAATGGAGAGGAGTTGATGCTTCTGTCCAGGCTCTCAGGGTTCTCTCTTCTCCCCCTCCCAGCCCAACTTCAAGCGGAAGTGAAAGAGAAGCAGGTGAGCTCAGAAAGAGCTCTAAACTTCTAAGAGGCAGATTGTGATTTCTTTTCCACGCTAAGGAGATTCTAGAGTCCAGCCTCCAACACTCGGGCAATGGGGCAAGGCGAGAGGGGAGCAGGGAGGCGCAGCTGCCTGGATGGTCTCTGGTGCTAAGCAGGGATGCGGAGGGTCTCCTCTGGATGGGCGACCACAGAGATCGCTGTGGAAAAGCCAGCCAGCCAGCAGGGAAGCCTGTTTCCCCCCAAGAAAAGCAGGCCCCCTCCTCAAAATCCCAGCTCCACCTTCCCCTTCGCTCTGCCCCACAGATCCCAAACTCCCCTTATTAGGACAGCTCCGCCCCCCCCACACACACTAGTCTAGCCAGATCGCTGCCTCGCCCTGCCCACAGGGGGCGCTCTTCCTCCCCATTGGCCAAAAGCGTCCAGCCCCACCGAGGCTCCCTCCGCAGCCCCAGAGAGCTCCAGCCCCCCCCCCCCCGCTCTTTGGACACGGAGCCCGCTCTGGCTGGGGATGATGGGCGCTCCCAGGGATTCTGCCTTGGTGGTTGAGTTGGACTGGCTGGCTGGGCTGAACTGATTGAACTGGTGAAGTCTCCGCCTGACCGACTCAAACCTTCAGAGTTCAAATCAATGAGAAACTTCTGGGCATTTATTCATTTCTCCCACACACACACCCCCACAGTCCCCCCCCATCCTTTCCTTCCAGGCTCTTTTCCTCCCCATCAGCTGCCCCAAAGTCTGAGAATCCTCAGTTGAACAAGAAGATCGCATAGAACAAGGACTTCCAACCAGGCTCCTCCTTGCCAGTTTCATTCCTAAGTCATTCCCTGTGCTGGAGTTTCCTTTCCTCTCTTTGCATTCCTAATGCTTTCCTTCTTTCCTTTTTATTTCACTTCCTCCTGTATTAATGGACCTGTCTAATTTCCTGAATGGTCTGGATTTCCAAAGCTTCTCTTCGTCTTATTTTGTGGAAGTTGCTGGAATCCAAAGATGGGATGGAATAAAAACCGTAAGAACTCCAGATGATTTCCCTCTCTCCATCCAAACTTGAGTTCATCACTTGAATGCTAACTGTCGTTTAAAGTAGCAATTGAAACGGTTGTAGTGGCCCCTGCAAAGACCAGCTCCATATTTTTATAAGTTCTCATGGATACCCAATTCCTGATCCTTATAGAAACAAAGTCGTTTTTTTTAAAGACTCGGTAAATGTTTCTCACATTAAAAGAATCCTCTTCCTTTTACGATCGTTCTGTTTTAGTGATTGAATTATTCTAAATCCCCTTTCGTGGCCAGATAAATATTAGTCCTTCTACAAATAATGGTGTGTTTGTGACTCTTAACTCTGGTGGAGAACTATCTCCATCCCACCTTCTCAACACTCATTCAATGTCAAGGTGATGAGTAACTACCATTTGCCTCTGGTTTTGGATCTGGGTTGGCTTGAGACTCAGTCAGCTGGTGGAGACAAAGAGGATTAAATTGGGGAAAAAAGGATTTTCTTGTTTCTATTCCTGATGATATAAGAATAACATGAGCATTTTGTGTAAAAGAGTTTCTCTATCAGTGACTTTAATATACTATGGTGTATATTTGCTGTACAAATGGTCAGTAAGGATCCCCAGCTCCTGCACAATCTCACACTTGGCCACAACCTCCCTGACAACTAAGAGAATCCACTTGGCCCTTCAGAGGCCTTGCTGGACGTGCTCTCTACTGGAGGAGCCCCTGTTCCCAGTGATGGTTGTGGGAGGAAGGACAACTCCCTTTGGCTCCTCTGGATGCAGCTGACAGGATGGACATCTCCATCCAGATGTCCACATTAGTGGGACCCTACAAAGCCCCACAGGTCCCTGTGTGTGTTTCTTTCTTTGGCAGACGGAGTGGGGAGTGATAGATCCAACCGTATCTTCTCCATGGAATCCAAGAGCTGCTTTTCACTGGTGTAGATGTCCTGGCTGGGGAGGGGGATCCAGAGTGGGCAGGGGGGAAGGGTCAAAACAGACCTGTCCTTCCATGACAACAATCCCATTGCTTTGGGGCCTTTCTTCTGCTGCAGACTTGTCAAGTGGTCAGACGAGAGTGCAGACAGGAACCACTGTTGGACAGTCTGGTCATTCAAGACTTTCCAGGACTAATGAAGGATCCTGAAGGAATCAGGTCCAAAGAGCAATTCAATTCAATTCAATTCAATTCAACTCAACATTTATTACGGTCACATGTCAAAAGCATTAAAGAGAACAAGAAAAATTAAAATACTGACAGTTTATGCCCCCAAGAATTAACAACTAAAAAACCCTCAAATCTCTTAGAATTAAAATCAACACCGAGGCACATTAAAAAGCAGGAACCAATAGCAGAATTGAAGGAATTAAAAAAAGATCTTGAGGGGTATTCCAAATCCAGATCTCTATTTACATTACAAAATAAATTTCAAAGGATCAAATTGACTTTACAAAAGCATTTCCTCTTCAGTCCTTCAGTTCTTTCTTCTTTGCACCTTCTTACAAGTTATCCAGCAGCAGAAAAATGAGGGAGGGTCTCTTAGGGCCTACAATTAAACCCTCTGGAAGTTGGGTCCATGATCCTGTACAGAACCTCCAAAAGTCATGGAAAAAATAGGGTGCACTTTTTGCCTGGTTCTCAGAGGCTTTTTGGTGTTGCCAGGATGTGGTGGAGACAGAGAATGGGTCCCGGAGGGGGAGGGGAGGAGGAAGAGGAATAGGAGGAGGAGCTACTTGAAGGTCTTAGAGCTCCTTGGAGGCTGCCTCAGATCTCTTTTGATCCTGCGAGATCTCCTCCCGGGTCTTACTGGGATTCCCGCCGTTCTCTCTCTCCCAGGAAACGCTCCCTCCATTGTTTCTCTCTGGAAGAAGGAGACGTGGAGAGGTCAATGCGGAGAAGCAGCCAAAGATTCTTACTTACTAGCTTAGCCACAACAACTGCTTGCGGGGAAGGTTGTATTTTCGGGGAAACACGGTATTTCTTACCTCTCCAGTTGTTCCCGCAGCTCTTCGTTCTCCCCGAGGAGCTCCTGCTTCGCTCCAGCTTCCGTCAGAACCCTGCAGTGGAGATGGAGGTTTCGGAGTTCCAACATCTGGATTCTGTAAAATAGGAAGACAGGAGGGAAATGAGCCCCCTCAGGTCTTCACCCGAATCATCAAACCCTTTTAAAATGAAAACTAACTAAAACGCCTGGCACTTCCTTTGTTTTACCTAGCCTTACTTTTTAATTACTTGAGTTTTTCCATAAAGGAATCTTCAGATCTTAAAACCTTCCCCCCGCCCTTTTTTGGCTTTCATACCAGAAAATTCAAAACAATTTCCAAACTTTCTAATGGGGACAGAAGGGGGAGAAGACTGAACTGGGGAGAACCGAGGGGGAGCCGAGAACTGAGGTCAGTGAGCAGCAGAAGAGGAGATCAAAGCAGGGACTTCCTCAATTCAGAGGATTTGTCCAGGAAAAGTCCCTGTCAAGAGATTCATGATGTCTCCTACCCATCCAGGTAACGTAATTCAACGCAGAACGTTGTGTAATGTGTGTCCAGGGTAGGGAGCTAAGGAGAATTGAATAGGAAATCCTTGAAGAGAAAGTCAGGGTTTCTCACCTCCGCAGTTTCTCCTCCACCTCCCTACAGAGTTCTGCGTTCTTCTCTGAAAGCTGGGCGTTTTTACTCAGGAGCTCCTCAGTCAGGGAGAACGACTTGTGCTTTCTGTTGCTGTAAATAGGAAAACCAGAGAGAAATTAGACCCTTAAGTTTTTTACTTGACTCATCAAACATTTTCTTCCATTAAAAAATATTAAAAATACCTTTATGTTTGTGTCGGTGTATAAATTCAGTCTTGCTATTTCTACTAACAATCCTTTCACCATTTATTGGGTCTTTTAGAAAGGCTCCGTAAAAATGGCCAATGGGTACAGTTTGAGGGACTTTAGATATACCTCCAGGGTAGTCTTAAGGGATTTGATTAGTGACTTAAATATTAAGGTTTAATGTGTTGATAAGAGTTGTTTATAAGAGTTGGATTACTTAAGTTTTTACTTCAGTATTTAGCAAAGAAAGTCTACACACCCCTATTAAAAGGCCAGGTTTTGGAAATGTAAAAGAAAAAAATCAGACCAAGATAAATCCCTTCAGAGTACTTCCTCCTTTAACATAACTTATAAGATGTATAATTCAAGTCAAAAAACAAACTGAAATCTTTGAAGGGAAAAAACTGATGTTAAATAGTAGTCATTAAATATGTGAAAAATCCATTATGTTTTAGTCTCCAGTCCCCTCATCATCTTTGTTGCTCTTCTCTGCACTCTTTCTAGAGTCTCCACATCCTTTTTACATCGTGGCGACCAAAACTGGATGCAATATTCCAAGTGTGGCCTTACCAAGGCCTTAAAAAGTGGCATGAACACTTCACGTGGTCTTGATTCTATCCCTCTGTTGATGCAGCCTGGAACTGGGTTGGCTTTTTTGGCAGCTGCTGCACACGCCTGGCTCCTGTTTAAACGGTTGTCCACTAGGACTCCAAGATCCCTCTGAGAGTTACTCCTGTTGAGCGAGGTGCCCCATATACTGTCCCTGTGCATTTTGTTTTTCTTGGCTAAATGTAGAACCTTACTTTTTTCACCCTTGAATTTCATTTTGTTAGATAGCGCCCAATGTTCCAATTTTGGAGCCCTTTTGAAGGAAGAGTGGGCAAAGATTTCCACGGCAAGATCGGCTCTCTAAGGCCAAAAGACTAGATGCTCTCATAAAAGCCAAAGGTGTTTCAACAAAGGATTCATTTAAAAAATAAATGTTATATTTTATATTCTTTAGGTAAAATGTAGACTTATGTGCCACTCTTCTCCCTCGGATTCCTCAGCGGTCACCCCCCAGATGTTGCAGGAGTCTGGAAAAGTTAAAATAACAGCCGTGAAATATATATATCGTCAGAGGCTTTGAAAAGCATTTTTCCTACAAGCTCTTCAGCCGAAGAGGTTGTAGGGGAAAAAATGCCTTTAAAAGCCTCTGGCGATCCCAGCTGAGTTGCCTGATCATCAGAGGCTTTTCAAAGCATTTTTTTTTCTGCAACCTCTTAAGGTTGTAGAAAAGATGCTTTTAAAAGTTAAAAAAAAAGGTGGCCACGCCCACCCAGTCACATTAACCCCCCCACCAAGCCACACCCACAAAATAAGCCACACCCACAGAACCGGGAGTAAAAAAAATTAGAACCCACCCCTGCCCCAGAAGATTTAGACTGCTTACCTTGGGGGGGCGGGTGGTAAAGGACCGCTGAGGGGGAGGACCTTCCTTGATAGGGGGCAGGTTGCTGGCCCGTGAATTCGTCTGCTGAAAAGCAATGGAGGCCATGAGGACGTTGGGCCTGAGCCCAGGAAAAACCCTCAAACCCAGTTAATCCAGGCCCCCTCACCCAAAAGAGCCATTTTGACTTCCAGCGTTTGGGTCCCATTGGGTACGTGTTGAGAAACAATTAAAGAAATAAATATGACATACCTCCGTCGGTCCCCGTTTCCACAGGACGGGCTGCTCCTCTGGAACCACTGGAAAACAAATAGCCTGCTTTAAAAACACAAACTTATTGACATTGCCTCCACCTGGCCCCGCCTCCTGGCCTCCCTCGCCTGGCCCCGCCTGGCCCTTCCCCTCCTGAGGGTCTCCCCCACCCCCTGAGAAAACGATCTTCTCAAGATCCCATAGACCAGGGGTGAAATCTAAAATTTGTTACTACCGGTTCTGTGGGCGTGGCTTGGTGCTGGTGGGGTAATGTGATTGGGTGGGCGTGGCGATTTTTAAAAAACTTTTAAAACCATTTTTTCTACAACCTCTTCGGCGAAGTGATTGTAAAAAATCCTTTCAAAAGGCTCTGACGATCCCAGCTGAGTGGCCTGATCGTCAGAGGCTTTTTTTCTTTTAAATGCCTCTGACGATCAGGCAACTCAGCTTGGATCGTCAGAGGCATTTAAAAGAAAAAAAAACCTCTGAGGATCGCATGGTTCAGTTGGGCATGTGGGGGGGGGGGCAGGGATTTTTGCTACCGGTTCTCCGAACCACCCGCCTCCATCACTACCGGATCGGGTGATCCGGTCCAAACCGGGAGCATTTCACCCGTGCTGTAGACCCTTTTGGCTCAGGCAGTGGAATTTCCCACCGGTTCCCTCTCTCCGCAAAGCGAAGGGACCGCAGAAAGGCTGCCTGGCCCAGAATGGGCTGCCTCAAACTTCGGAATTGGGAGGGTCCAGAAAGAACAGGGGGACCAATGGGAATTCTCCCTTCTTTAGCGTCATCGGTCTCCGGGCAGACTTTCCCTTGACTTCACCCAATGCAGGAGAGAGTTCCGCTCGGTTCTTCAGGCCAAGATCCCCCCTCCCACTTTCTCCGCTTCTCTCTCTCTCTGCAGAACTGGCTCTTCTCCTTCAGGTGAAGCCACCAAGGACTCTGCCCAGAGACCGATGATGCTCAAGCAGGGAGAATTCCCATTGGTGCTGCTGCTGGTTCTGGCCCTTCCCACCTCCAAGTCGAGATCAACGCTTCCACCCCCAATTCAGACCCCCCCCTTCCTCTTCTGGGCCTGGAAGCATCTGGCCGGGATGGATGCTCCTCCTTTCACAGAGGAAGATTTCTGCCGGAGGAAGAGTTTGGGGATTGGGTGGCACTGGATGAGAAGAGGGGAGGTACACCCCACAGCCAGGGATGACTTGGGGGTCACAGAAACCCCCCAATCCGATGGGAAGCGACAGGAAGCCCTCCGCTAATCCAGGAAGAGGTGGAGAGGATCTGCAGCGGTGGTGGGTTCCTCCTGGTTCCGCCGAGCTGGTAGAGGTAACGATATGACTCACGGAACCGTAACTATATCCAGCAGAAACAGCTGTGGCGTAAATTTCAACCTCTTTTTAAGAATATTTTGTAAAATCCACCAAATTTTTATCCAAAACGCTTTAACCTTTTTACATGTCCACCAAATATGGAAATAAGTGGCATCCTCACAATAACATCTCCAACTTTTTGGTTGTACATTCGGATACATACGAGATAACTTTTTTGGATCTAGATGCCATCTATAAAACATTTTATAAAAGTTCTCCCTTAAATTTTGCGCTTTGGTAAATTTCACATTTGTCACCCATATTTTTTCCCAAGTTTCCATCACCATTATTGGCTGTTCAAAATTCTGCGCCCATTTTATCATACAGTCCTTAACTAACTCTGTTTCTGAGTCCATCTCTATCAATATATTATACAATCTTTTTATATGCATTGGACTTTAGTCTCTAATTTGTTTAATTAAATTTTCATCACTTTGTATAACACAAATTTTCTGGTCTTTTCTCCATCTGGCTTGTAATTGTACATACTGAAACCAAGTTTGAATTATTTTCTCCTCTTTCAACACATTCACAGGTTTTAATTTTAACATACCTCCCTGCATATTGAGAATATCTATATATATAATTACATCCTGTCTACTTTCTATGCTCGTGTTCTCTATTGCGTGCCTGGGTGCTATCCATATAGGTATCTTTTCATTTAACTTATATTGATATTTCTTCCAGACACGCAATAAGGCATTTCTCAGTATATGACTCTTAAATGCTCTATCCACCCTTTTTTCATACACTAAATAAGCATGCCAACCATAAACCAAATCATGCCCTTCAATATTCAATATCCTTCCATTTGTTAAATTAATCCAATCACTAATTGCTGATAAAACAGCTGCTTCATAATACAGTTTTAAATTTGGCATTTTCAATCCTCCTCTTTCTCGTGTATCCTGCATTATTTTCAATTTTATCCTTGGTTTCTTACCTTGCCATACAAACTTATTAATACCTTTCTGCCATTCTTCCAGGTTGGCATCCTTTTTTAGTATTGGTATCATTTGAAAGAGGAATAAAAACCTAAGTAAAACATTTATTTTTATAGCTGCTATTCTACCTAACAAGGACAGTTGTAATTTTTTCCATTTATCCATTTCAGCTTGTATTTTATGCCATATCCATTCATAATTATACTTATACAATTTACCATTAGAAGATGCAATATAAACTCCTAGGTATTTAACTTTTTTGACTATTTCACATCCCGTTACCCTTTGTAACTCCTCTTTTTGATTTGTTGTCATATTTTTAACTATCATCTTTGTCTTTCCAATGTTTATCTTAAACCCAGAGACTTGACCATACTGTTTCATTATATCCATCCAAACCTTTGCTGATTCCACTGGATGAGTTAAGGTCATAACCAAATCATCTGCAAATGCCCGTACCTTATATTCATAGTCTCTAACTTTAATTCCCTCTATCTCATCTATGTTACGTATTTTGTTTAACAACAACTCTGAAGTTAATATAAATAATAATGGCGATAAAGGGCATCCCTGCCTCGTACCTTTTTCAATTTTGAAAGTTTCTGTCAAACTGCCATTAACAATTATCTGAGCTGTCTCTTCCTGATATATTGCTTTTATGGACTGCATAAAGCAATTCCCAACCACTCTCTTAACCACTCTCAATAAAAATTGCCAATCAAAAGCTTTTTCTGCATCCAAAAATATAAGCACCGCAGGGATTTGGTTATTCCTTTCCAAATATTCCAATATGTCAACAATTTGTCTTACATTATTTTTCATTTGTCTACCTTGTCTAAAACCAGTTTGGTCAGCATGAATCATTTTTTGCATTACTAACATTAACCTATTTGCCAATATCTTAGCAAATATCTTATAATCTGTATTCAATAATGATATGGGTCTATAGTTCTTGGGATATGTCAAATCTTGATCTTCTTTTGGAATTAACGAAATAACAGCTGTTTTCCATGAAGGTGGTGCCCCTTCACCCAACTGAATTCTATTAAATAATTCTTTAAGAGGTACAACCATCCCCAATTGTAAATATTTATAATACACAGCTGTTAATCCATCCGTACCAGGAGCCTTGCCAGTTCTTAACTGTTTAATTGCTGAGAGGATCTCCTCCTCTGTTATTAATTGGTTCAACCGTTCTCTTTGTTCCTCTGTGACTATAGGAATATTCTGTCTATCCAATGTAATATTACATAATTAACCAATGTGAGGATGGATATAAAAATAGATGACAATGGGAAGGGGTATAATATAGAATAGAAGGGAAAAATTGAATTTGATTAAGATTAGAGATGAGGATGAAGGGTAATATTGGTTTTTTAAAAAAATAGATGAGGAATAAATATGGAAAAAAGGAAATATAGAAATTGTAAATTTAATTGAAATGACTAAACACTGTTTAAATTTGTGAACCGGCCAAATACTCTGTTCAAAGAAAATACATTGTATGTTTGTATGTGTGTTTCTAATTACAGTATTGCTATTTGTTCATATTTGTTCTTGTTGCAATATTTTCAGGATCAGACTCAATAATAGTAGTAGGAATTAAAGGTTTAAATATATTTCCTTTTATTTACAATAGGCATTCTATATTCACTGAATATTCACAGATAGAAGCGAGGAAAAGGGTGAAGGTGGCTCCTTATATATACAATGGGTGGAGCCATGAGTGGGAGTGGTGAATTATGAATACATTAAGAATTAAAGAATAAGTTAACCCCTGATATCCCATTCATATACTATTTACACATTAGGGAATAAGGCATTTACATCTGACAGTTCTCTTTTATTCTTTAAAGTTTAACAATTCATTCTTTATCTTAATATCTTTATATTTGTTTGGGGTTGCCTTTCTTCCATTTCATCTTTTTTATTGTACAGCAATCTTTCTCCTCAAACCTACCACCTCTCTCTTTTCTTTCCTTCTTACTTTCTCTTCCTCCCCCTCTTCTTCTCCTCCCTACTTCCTCTTCCTTTCTCCTTCTCCTCCTCTCTTCCTCCCTCTCTTACCCTCACTCCTACTCTAATTTCCCTTCCCTTCCTTCCTCCCTTCTCTTCCTTCCCTCTCTCTCCTTCCTTCTTCCATCTCTCTTCTCCTTCCTTCATCCCTCTCTATTGCTGTATTCTTTTGTGCATATGCATTACTCAGAGGGCTGAAAAAGTTATTTTTGACTTGAAAAGGGTGAAGGTGGCTCCTTATATATACAATGGGTGGAGCCATGAGTGGGAGTGGTGAATTATGAATACATTAAGAATTAAAGAATAAGTTAACCCCTGATATCCCATTCATATACTATTTACACATTAGGGAATAAGGCATTTACATCTGACAGTTCTCTTTTATTCTTTAAAGTTTAACAATTCATTCTTTATCTTAATATCTTTATATTTGTTTGGGGTTGCCTTTCTTCCATTTCATCTTTTTTATTGTACAGCAATCTTTCTCCTCAAACCTACCACCTCTCTCTTTTCTTTCCTTCTTACTTTCTCTTCCTCCCCCTCTTCTTCTCCTCCCTACTTCCTCTTCCTTTCTCCTTCTCCTCCTCTCTTCCTCCCTCTCTTACCCTCACTCCTACTCTAATTTCCCTTCCCTTCCTTCCTCCCTTCTCTTCCTTCCCTCTCTCTCCTTCCTTCTTCCATCTCTCTTCTCCTTCCTTCATCCCTCTCTATTGCTGTATTCTTTTGTGCATATGCATTACTCAGAGGGCTGAAAAAGTTATTTTTGACTTGAAAAGGGTGAAGGTGGCTCCTTATATATACAATGGGTGGAGCCATGAGTGGGAGTGGTGAATTATGAATACATTAAGAATTAAAGAATAAGTTAACCCCTGATATCCCATTCATATACTATTTACACATTAGGGAATAAGGCATTTACATCTGACAAATCCCCCTCTAAATGCCGATTCGCTATACAACACCAATTACATTCAGATTCAGGACAATACAAGACATACAATTTAGAAGTTAAATATTTGTGCTGTTTAGAAGGTAAAGGCTTCGTCAATATGTCAGCTAATTGTTCCGAAGTATCACAATGCACTGCTTTGATAAATCCATCTTGAGACAATTGTCTCACATGTTTGAATTTTATATCTATATGTCTGGACCTTTGCCCAATGGCATCGGATCTAGATATTTCAATGGCTGCTTTATTGTCTTCATGCATAACAAAAGGCAAAGCAGGTTTTTTCCAAACATCTGAAATTAAATCATTAAACCATACAAGGTTATTTGCAGCTTTGGATAAACAAACATATTCCGCTTCTGTGGTTGAAGTGGCTACTAGTTCTTGTTTACCAGTGTACCAGTAAACTGGACAGTCATTTAAGAGAAAAATATAACCAGAAGTACTTTTTCTGCATGATATGTCTCCAGCCCAATCCGCATCTGCGTAACATGTAAGCTTGGGTTCTTTATTATCACTAGGTTCTAATACTAAGCAGAAATCTAATGTACTTTTCAGATATCTTAAAATTCTTTTAACAGCTTCCCAGTGATACATTGTTGGTTTGCTGACGTGCCTGGACAATAAATTGAGTGGTAGGGCGATATCTGGCCTAGTCCAATTAGATATATACAGAAGTGAACCTATGATTGATCTATAAAATGTGTTATCCTTGAATTCAGGAGAAGATTCATCAGTATTTCTAAGAAAATCAGTTTGCATAGGAGTGTCACAGGGTTTGGCATTGTTTAAATTGCATTTATTTAGAAGTTCAATAATCTTATCTCTCTGAGTAAGTTTGAATCCCCTTCTAGTCTTATTAATTTGAACACCAAGATATTTGTTTACTTTACCTAGAGATTTCAACGAGAAATGTTCATTTAGCTTATTTACAAAAGTTTCTCTTCTCTCTTTGTGTTTTCCTATATATAAAATATCATCTACATAAATCAATACAAATTCTATGTAATCATCACCCTTTTTGACAAAGAAACAGTTATCAGCAGTGGTGGCGTTGAAATCCATGGTCTTAAGTACTTTTACCAAGCAATCGTACCATCTTTTACCAGATTGCTTTAATCCGTATAAACTCTTGTTCAATAGCCAAATTTCATTTTTGTTGGTGTATTGACTGTGAGGTGCTCTTACATATATTTCCTTATCTAGTTTTGCGTGTAGATACGCAGTCTGTATGTCATATTGAAATACATCAAGATTGAGTGCAGATGCTACTACTAGAGCTGTCTTGACACTCTCTGTTCTTACTGTGGGGGAGTACGTGTCAGTATAGTCCTCCGGGTATTTTTGTGCATAACCTTGTGCAACTAATCTAGCTTTGTATAGAGTATTGCCTCCTTCTATATTCTTAATTTTATATATCCACCTGGTACCAATAATTGTTTTATCTTTAGGTGCAATTGCAGGTGTAAATACATTTAATCCTTGCAAACTTTCCATCTCTTTTTTCATAGCTAATTCCCATTTTTCTCTTTCTTCACGAGGGAGTTTTAATACTTCCTCATATGTATTAGGTGTTATTTGTTCATTATCCATATGCATTATGTAATCTCTGTATTTATTTGGCATTTGATTTCTGTTGTTCCTAATGGCTCTTTCAGGTTTGCTATTGTTGTCATGTAAATATCTTGCTTCCTTTTTTGTTAGTGTGTCTGTCTTTATTTTGTGTTGACTATTTGTCCAAGTTTTGGTTTTGCTTTTATATTTGTTGATATTTTGTTTTTCTATGGTCCCTTCCTCACGAGATTTTGTATCTTTGCATTTATTTGGAAATATTTCATTAAGATGTAATTTAGACCAGTTGGCCTGTTCATGGAACACAGCTGTTCTGGAAACTATAAATTTGTTATTATTATCAATGAATCTGTACCCTTTTGTGCCAGTTTCATATCCCATAAATCTGAGTCTTCTGGATACATTTTCTCCCTTTCTTCTCAACTGTTTAGGTATGTGTACGTCTGCAGTGACTCCAAATATGTGCATGTGTGCTAATTTTGGTTTCCTATTATACATTACTTCATATGGTGTCTTATTTACAATACTGGACCAGGTTCTATTTTGTGTGTAATTTGAATAATGTAGGGCTTCTGACCAAAATTGTTTGCTTAAGCCAGCATCCTCTAATGTGCACCTAATCATGGTTTGTAATGTGGAATTTTTCCTCTCTGCAATTCCGTTCTGGAACGCAGAAAATGGACTAGACGTGTAATGTAGCATTCCTCTATCCTTTAACCATTGGGAGAATTCTTTAGACATGAATTCACATCCCCTATAATATATTCACATCTGTCATAACTTGTTTTATTCTGATATTGTGTTGTGTTTCTATGCGTTTGTAAAATTCCTTAAATTTTTGAAAGGTTTCATCCTTGTGTTTTAATGTGTAAACAAACCCATAGCGACTGTAATCGTCTACTATTGTCAGGAAGTAACGTTTTCTATAAGTGATTGATGGAGTTAATGGGCCAACTAGGTCCATGTGTACTAAGTCAAAAATTTTGTTAGTTGATCTGGTGGATTTTCTTGGCCTGGGACTAGTTTTTAGTTTTGTAGATTTACATACTGAGCATTCCAAATAGTTTTCACAATTTTTTATTTTGACTCCTTCTGCGTGTTCAGTCATTTTTTGTACTACAGGAAAACTTGCATGTCCTAACTTCCTATGTAAGATGTGAGCACACTCATCATGAATTGGTTTACCTATTTTTGGTTTTTTTTCATTGTGTGCATCTGCGTGATCATGAGATATTTTACATTCATCATTGTCACTGTTACTAATATTTTCATCATCTGCTTCAATACAATCTTCCATATTTGAATCTATGTTATGCAATCATTTTTCTTTTGTTATCAGATAGGGTAGGCCTCCTTTAATCATCACAGTGCCTACATTTATTTTATTCTTCTCTAAAGTTGCTTTTCCCTTTGAGAAAACTATATTAATGTCAGAATCTCTACTTAGTTTTATGGCACTTAGTATGTTGTGAGGTATTTCTGGTATTAACAATACCCCCTCTATTTTTCCTAGACCAGGCAAGGTCACATTCCCTCTGCCTAATACTTGAACCTTTTCTTGGTTAGCTACCTTTATTACAAATTTATCTTCTGTAAATGAAGACAATATATTTTTGTTATTAGTGGTGTGATTAGTTGCTCCAGAATCAATAAGCCAATTATTGTTCTCATTTTGTTGTGTTTTAGTGCTGTCTTGTTTATTTAGTCCATTCAGTGAACCAGATTTTCTCTCTTTTGAATTTTCTCTGCCCCCTCTATTTTCTCTGTAATTTGGTGGGCTTCTATATCTATGTCTATCTATGGAAGACTGTCTATAATTGTATTTATTCCTATATTCTGACCTATGTCTTTCCTTTGAAATTTTGGGACAATCTCTTCTATTGTGTTCCCTGGGCCCACAATTGTGGCATTTAAACGTTTCATTATATTTTTCTTGGAAAGCTACTTTCCTAAAAGGTTTGTGCTCTGTGTGATTGCTAGAACGATTTTTTTCTTGAATTGTCTTCTGCTATCAATTTGTTAGATAGACTTTCTATGGACAAATATCCTAGATTGATAGTGTCTAAATGTGACATAAAACTATCCCATGATGAATCAAGTGAATTGATAATAACACTTTTCATTGTTTGGTCTGAAATCACTTCCCCCCTCAAATGCAGCTCAGCTCTTATTTTGTTTAAGGATATTAAATGCTCACTTATGGAAACCCCTGGTTTTACTCTAGAAGAAAAGAAATCCTTAGACATTCTTGTGGTGGTAGCTACACTGTCGCTGTGAAACAAATTAAACATGCATTGAATTATTTCTGAAACAGTCAAATTTGGTTTGATGCTATGATACATTGCAGGAGACACACTAGATATTATTAAGAAAAATGCTCTATGGTGTAAACAATCTATTTTTAAAGTCCAAGGTCTTCTTGGGGGACTAGTGATAAAAAATAGTAAATTTTCCTTCATAAAGACAACCTGGAGCTGTTGATACCATTCTTGCAAATTAATGCCATCAACCCTTAGTTTTGGGAAGTCACTGGGTAAGTTTCCCACATTATTTTGTCCATTACTTACAACCTGAGGTAGTCCGTGGTCTCGCAAGTGTAGGAAATTGCAAAACGGCATGGGGATGCTCGCAACGAGTCTGCGTGGTTCTCTGGCCAGTTCATGTCTTTCCGGACCATCTACGTAGTTTCGCACATGCGCGTTGTTCATTTCTTCCTTGGCGTCGTCGTGGAAGGTTCTCTCCATTGCGGCTCGCTCGCTCTGCTCTTCTTCAGACGAGTCGGTCTCTGGTTCGGTCTTGGGAGTTCTGATGACGGCGACTGCTCTTCTTTTTCTTTTGGGGGCGTTGGCACTTGCTTCGGTTTGTGGTGTAGGGCGGAATCGACATGGCTCTCTGGGTTCGGGCGTCGTCGCTCTCGAAGTCAGGATGGGAGCGCGCAGGTCTTGAGGTATCGGTTTGTTCGCTTGCTTCTTCGGTGGCGCTTTGGTAATTTTTAATTTTGGCCCAAATGCAGCAAAAAGCGTCTTCATTGCTGACTTTACTTGGGATTTCGTTGAGTCATCTTCACTTTCTGATTCTGGCTCTTCCGAGGAGTTTGAATCCTCCTTTTCATTTTCGTTGTCTGATAACGTTTTTCGCGCCAGAAATTTTGAACTGAGCATTTTGATTGGCTCTGCTTCGTTCACCTTGGAGGCCTGTTGAAACCAATATGGCTGCCATTCAAAATTTCGTGCGGGATCACATTTTTTCTTTTTCATAATGACTTTCTCTGTAGTCATATCACTCACAATTTTTTGGTCTTTAGGTCTCTCGTTAGTGATGTTTTTCTCTCTCGCTGCTCCGCTGTTCCTCAGCATCTCTTGGAGGTTCGCGGTGAGGCTTTCATCATTCTTCTGGCTTTTTAATAGTTTTAATATCTCTGACCTGAGTTCGTTATTCTCTATTTCGATTTCCTCCTGGTCATCATTTTCATCTATTAATTCTTCGTCTTCAGTGGTGTATTCTTCGGATTCTCTCGAAATCGCGTTTGTGGATTCGTTGATTATTTCTTGTTCAGTTTCTATTTCTTTGCTGTAGGCCCTGGTGTTGGGCCTATCTTTCTTAGACATTTTTAAGTATTTATTGAGTCAATTAACCATCCTATGCTACCAGATTGTTGCAATATTTTCAGGATCAGACTCAATAATAGTAGTAGGAATTAAAGGTTTAAATATATTTCCTTTTATTTACAATAGGCATTCTATATTCACTGAATATTCACAGATAGAAGCGAGGAAAAGGGTGAAGGTGGCTCCTTATATATACAATGGGTGGAGCCATGAGTGGGAGTGGTGAATTATGAATACATTAAGAATTAAAGAATAAGTTAACCCCTGATATCCCATTCATATACTATTTACACATTAGGGAATAAGGCATTTACATCTGACAGTTCTCTTTTATTCTTTAAAGTTTAACAATTCATTCTTTATCTTAATATCTTTATATTTGTTTGGGGTTGCCTTTCTTCCATTTCATCTTTTTTATTGTACAGCAATCTTTCTCCTCAAACCTACCACCTCTCTCTTTTCTTTCCTTCTTACTTTCTCTTCCTCCCCCTCTTCTTCTCCTCCCTACTTCCTCTTCCTTTCTCCTTCTCCTCCTCTCTTCCTCCCTCTCTTACCCTCACTCCTACTCTAATTTCCCTTCCCTTCCTTCCTCCCTTCTCTTCCTTCCCTCTCTCTCCTTCCTTCTTCCATCTCTCTTCTCCTTCCTTCATCCCTCTCTATTGCTGTATTCTTTTGTGCATATGCATTACTCAGAGGGCTGAAAAAGTTATTTTTGACTGGTCCTTGCACTTTTGACCAGTCCTCGAACTTACAACTGTCCTCACAATTTATGTTTTTGCCCTATCTTGTCACCATAGTGAAGAGAAGCAGTTGT